>NC_062227.1:6476368-7076368 GCF_902686445.1 Sciurus carolinensis
CCTCTGTTAGGAATTAATTTATCTGATTGTTATTTAAAGTATCTGATAATACTGATATAAAACTGGCATCCCTCAACTGTTTCCAAAGTTTTCTGCTAATGGGGCCAGGACATGAATATCTACTACTTCATTTTTTTATATGTGCATAAGGAAACTGGAAGTCAAAAAGTGAATTAAATTATCTTAACTCTTTAAATGAAAATCATTCTTTATAGAGAATGATGTGTTCTGTCTGCAACTGTGTCTTAAGTGACCTTCTGGAACACTTTTTTAAGCACTGGGATAGAACCCGGGGCTTCATGCCTGCACATACTCTGCTACAGAGCTACACCCAGACCAATTCTTTTGTTTTGCTTTCTGAGATGGGAGTCTCAATGTGCTGCCCAGGCTACTCTCGAATTTGTGGGCTCGCCAATCCTCCAGCTTCAGCCTCAAGAGTTAAATGAAATTACAGGCATCACAATTTTTAAAATTAAAGTTACACTCTCATCTCACCGAGTCTTGATCCCTAGTTCATCGTAGCTTCCTTACAACAAATCTCCTCACTGGGTTCCTGGGCCTAGGGATGGATCTGATGGTATTCTTAAAGGCTGCAGCCCCAGGTTTCCGGTCTCAGGCACAGGTCGTAGGTTGGACTCTAAGTCGTAGAGTCCTAGTTTTAACTCTGCTGTGCCAGGAATTTGAGATGGCCAAAGAACAGCCTTCTCATGTTCTGGATGAATTCCAGCTCCTCAAGGCAGTCCACACTTCAAATGTGGCCTTGTTTCTACGAATGCTTTTGGCCTTGGTGGAATTTTCCTCACTTTCTTGTAAGTTCAACTTAAAAAAGGTGTTTCTTTGTAAAATGGCAATAGCAATGGTAATAAATTATACCAGTTCCACACAATGTACATAAAGCACTTGGATATGCCTGGTGAATCATCAGTACCACAAAATGTTATGATATTATTCTTTTATCCAATATTTCTATGCACTTATCACAAGGAGGTTTTTCAGAATTTTGAGTTCAATATTATAAGTGGATATGGAAGTATGCTTACGTAGTTCACAGAAAGTGTTATATGTAGTTTTATATTATATACATACACATGCACGTGTGTATAGACACATACACAAATATATATATATCTATATATATATATATATATATATATATATTTTTTTTTTTTTTTTTTAAGAGATGGGAGTTTCTTTGTTGCTCAGGCTGGTCTCCATCTCCTGGGTTCAAGTAATCCTCCTGCCTCAAACTCCCAAGTAGCTGGGACCTTGGGAACATGGCACCATACCCAGGTGGTAATTTTATATAAATTTTATATTTGGGTGGACAATTTACCCCTGCACTCTACTTATGTAACTTACCTCCCTGAAGCCACATAAAGGATACTTATTTACCTTAGAAAGATGTGGTGTACATGTACAACCACACAGATTCTCCTGTAAGCTTATGATTCAGCAGTTTTAAGTCTAATATTGGCAAAGGGCTCTCAATTGCTACTCTTTAGTATTAAAAATAGAATGAAAAGTTTAATTTTAAATTTTATGAGAATTTAATTTTTATTGATTAAAACATGACTGCTTATGTATACAGATGTGAAAATACAGATATTTGGGTACATTAAATATATTTTTTATAATTTCATATGCCTTATAAAAAATATTTTAAGTTCAAAGCAGTATTACACTTGCTAATTACCAACATTTTCATTTAACTGCATCTTTCATCAGTATTTCTGGGATGCTTCCCAAAAAACATATTAAGATTCTAGAAAAATAAAAGATGAAAATAGTTCTCTAAATAAGAGCAATCTGGGGGTGAGAAATAGCCATTGTCTAGCAATATACAACCAAACTGTGGAGTAGATTTGTTATCAAGTTTCAAAAATTCATTCTTAAAATTTCAAAAAGTATACTGATTATATATATATACATATATAAAACACATGTATATACATACAATATACATATGTGCGTGTGTATGTATATATACATACACATATATATATGTACATAGGCATTTCAGTGTAGTGCTGGGGGTTGAACCCAGAGCCTCATGCCTGCAAGGCATGCTACCACTGAGCTATCTCACCAGCCCTGACCATATTTTAAAGGCATGATTTAAATATCTTAAATAGGCTGGGGGTACACAGCTCAGTGGCAGAGCACTTGCCTTGTATGTGCGAGGCTCTGGGCTTGGTACCCAGTTGCACATTAAAACAGAAAAACAAAGACCCCAAAGACCCTAAAATATTTTTCTCCTTCACTTGCATCTCCCTACCAGAAACAGGGAGTGCAACAGGCAGCCCGTGCGGCTGTGTCAGAGGCTTGGTCTGCACTTCGTCAGGGGAACAACAGCATGGGTACTAGCGGGCCTCAGGCTGGTAATCTGCACCTATGAGGAGGTGTGATGTGACAGGCATTTGTCCTATAACGTTTAAAGATCTTTGCCTAGCGGGCTGGGGATATAGCTCAGTTGGTAGAGTGCTTGCCTTGTAAGCACAAGGCCCTGGGTTCAATCCCCAGCACCACAGGAAAAAAAAGATCTTTGCCTAGTCAAAAGAAAAAGAAAAAAAAAAAAAGTCAGTCATGCTCTTTAGAGAATACGTAGAAAATAAAGAGAAGTTTGGAAAGGAAAACAAAAACAGCTGTCATCTTACAGTACTGGCAATATTCTGGTGTGTTTACTTTCTGTTTTTTTCCTAAGCATACAAAATATAAACACATACATATAAAAAAAAGTGGTTACACTGCTTATGGAATTTGATACCCTGCTTTTATCACTGAATAAAATGGTCTTGAATTATCTTCCATCCCTTTATATAATTTAATTGCTGAAACCATCTTTTATTGAATGACTGTACCATGTTATTTAATTTTATGACTTTTAAAGTTTTATCTTATATATTTAGAAGTATGTTGTATGTATGTGTTTTTTTATTGTTATTTTTGCAGTTCTGGGTAAACCCAGGGCTTGTACTTGCTAGGCAGGCGCACTACCACTGAGCTACTGTTTGTAGCCCAAGGTAGATTTACCTTGTGTTATTTTGCAAAAAGCTACAAAATTTAAAATATAAATCACATTTTTGACAACTGAAGCCTCAGCATGGATCCAACTGGAAGGAACCAGCTCTCATCACCCCTCAGGGGCTGGGAGGGGCCAGCGGCAGACACAGCACAAGGGTGCTGCGCCCTGGCCCTGCAGGCACGTTCCCAGGACCACTGGCAAGTCACACATGGATAACTGAAGGTCTGCTTGTGAAGTTCACCTGCGGAACTCCTACAAGCTGTAAGACAGAGTTTATGGGTTTGTGATCCAACCTATTCCTATCACGGTGCATAAAATGGATGTTGTTACCTAGAAGAGAATAAGAACAAAAGGCTGAGGTCTGCAGGTTAAGTGTTGTTCACTTGATTTATTTCTTATTAGAATCAAGAAAGCTCTTCGACTTTTAATTAGGCCAAAGGGAAAAATTAATTACCTGGAGTACATTATATTCTCCGTACAATGCCATAATAATTTTTAATTATGGTAATAAAGCAGGACAAGAATTATGGTTAAATAAGAGTGGTTTTATGAGATCGAAGGAGAAAGATTCTTAAATTATAACCTGTTAGGTTTTATTGAATATAATTAAATAAAATGTCCTGTCAGACACACAGAATACTGAACTAACATAGATATCAAGCTGGAAAATCACATCTGTTTCTTAAACATATGCCATAATGGAACAAGACACTTACTTCTAAAAATTCATACCCAAATACTGATTTAACAGGTGATCTGTTTTATAAACATAGCCCGAAAGACATTCAAAAATAAGCCTTTAAGACCATTCATTGTAAAAAAAAAAAAAAAAACATTCATTGTAAGATGGGTATGGTGGTGCATGCCTGTAATCCCAGCAGCTCAGGAGGCTGAGGCAGAGGATCACAAGTTGAAAGCCAGCCTTAGCGATTTAGGGAGGCCATAAGTAACTTAGCGAGACCCTGTTTCAAAATGAAAAATAGAGGCGGTGGTTGTAGCTCTCAATGGTAGAGCGCTTGCCTAGCATGTGTGAGGCACTGGCTTCGATCCTCAACACCACATAAAAACAAATAAAGGTATTATTTTGTTCATCTCCAACTAAAAAAAAATTAAAAATAAGTAAGTTTAAAAAAAAGGGCTGGGGATGAGGTTCAGTTGGTAAAGTGCTCCTGAGTTCAATCCCCAGTTAAAAAAAATAAGACCTTCCATTGCAATACACTTACATCCACAATCCTATCTGCTCAAATAGTCGTGAGCTATAGTCTAGGTATTGTTCACTTTGATTCTTGGACTCAAAACTGAAATTTTAACTTAAAACATCAGATTAATGGCAAGGTTTTCTGTAGCACACACTCATCTGTAGTTCTTAGGTTTAATCTCACAAATTGTTCATTATCAAACAAGGCAAAATGAAGTACCAGATCATCCATGACACCAATGTGTGCACGTAATACGTCTAGCTCTTCTACTTACAAGAGCTTTATTTTTTTTCCAGTGGGCAATATAATTTTTTCCTTATGGGCTTGGGGAGATAGCTCAGTTGGTAGAGTGCTTGCAAGGCAAGCACAAGGTCCTGGGTTTGATCCCCAGCACCGCCCCCCCCCCCCCCAAAAAAAGTTCTCCTTGTTAAGTATGTCCCAATCTTGGCACACAAAAGACAAACTCCATGGGTTCTTCATTCTTACACTACTGAGGGTGGATCCACTCGATTCAGAGACATGGACTTGAGGAACTCAAAAAATAACCCCTTCTAGGTCGGCAGATGGAACCCAGTCATTCAAAAATACAGCTCTGGGCTGGGGATACTCAGTGGTAGAGGGCTTGCCTCGCATGTGGGAGGCCCTGGGTTCCGCCTCCGCACTGACAAAACATCAAACAAAACCAACAACAACAACAAAACAGTTTCATGGCATTCTGGGCAAATTTACAGAACTCACATGCATGAAACAGGGCTTATCTGTTTATATTTTGGTGCTAGGGACTAAACCCAGGAAGCATACCCTCCATCACTGAGCTACAACCCCCAGCCCCAAGGGCTTCTTTATAAAATAATCTAAGTGGAATGGGAAGATGGCAGTCAGTGTTCCAGCTGCAAAAGCCAGAGAGTAATATGCAGTCAAAATCTCCTTCAATGCTTTCCTGTTAAAAATCTTGAATTATAAAGTAAAAGTTGATTTTCTAACTCCCTGAAGCTACAGTCACTAACACGAACAGTTTCAAAGAGGAAGAAGAACCCAGAGCAACAGGTTTTCGATATAATGATTGAGGTACTAGGGATTGAACCCAGGGGTGCTTAACCACTGAGCCACATTCCCAGCCCTTTTTATGTTTTATCTTGAGACAGGGCCTTGCTATGCTGCTTAGGGCCTCCTTGAATTGCTGGGACTACAGGAGTGCACTACCACACCCAGCCCAGACTGAGCTTCTTGACACTGCCATGTATGTGCTTGTCCCTCACTGCAATGACTGAACACCAGAGAGATTTGACTGTCAACACTGAGCACAGTGGAGCCAAAGAAATCTCAGATGGCCCTACCGAGGGGCCATAAAGTCATTAAAGCATGTGGATTATGATAATTTGTTCATTTATTTGTAAATGATACCAGGGATTGAACCCAGAGGTGCTAAACCACTGAGCCACATCCCCAGCTCTATTTATTTTGAGACAGGGTCTCACTACAGTGCTTAGGGCCTTCCTAAGTTGCTGAGGCAACTTCCTCCTTCAGCCTTCAAAGCTGCTGGGGTTACGGGCGTGCACCACCACAACTGGCTTGTGGTAGTTCTTAGTGCATGAGCTGCCCTGGCACAGACTTGCTTTGGACACTGCACAAGTCCTGCAGTTTCGTTAGCTATATGTTACTAGACAGTTTTTCACTGACAGAAAGTGTGAAGGGCTTCCTCCTACTCTGAAATGTTCACCTCCACTGAGCTATTTCTTTCTTTTGTGGTGGGTACTGAACCCAGAGCCTCCTGCATGCTAATCATGTGCTCTCTCACAGTTACACCCCTGGCTTCCACTGAGCTTGTTAAAGCATGTAACTGCCAGGAACAATCAGCATCTCACGGCTGATGTCCCTGTCCCAAGCCCTGCAGTCCCTGGGCTATGGAATGATGGGTGTGCTCATCAAACACTCAGACATCAAAGACACAGAAACCTCTGCAAACCAAATATGCCCCATGAGAGTACAGCATCCTGGCTGTGAGGTCAAGGTGCCTCCTTTTATATGCTGCCTGTTTTACAGAGAAAACAGGTGGCCTTGGAACTTGTAAGAGGCACAGGAAGTACATGGCTGGACCTGGGCATTCATGCTTACCTGGACCTACGATGAGGGTTCCACCTTGCTGGGCTGGGTCTCCTTGGAAGTCAAAAAGAGGGCCAGTCACTGCCCGCCACAGGCTCCGAAGGCTTCCTGAGAGCAGACTGGACTTTATGTGGGGGCTCTGTCCTGGAATGTGAAGACTGTCTTTAGACGTGGTGATTATACACTCCGTGAAATATTAAGGAGATGACCTTGGTACTTCCACAAGACATCTGCTTTCTTGTGTCACATGTCACTTTATTTTTTACTTGTCATTTTTCCTTTTCTTCAAAGAACGGTTTCAGTATTGACATTCTGACCCAGAGGTCCTTTGTCCTGTGTGCTGTCAGGTGCTCAGCAGCATCCTGCCTTTCTACACTCAGCACACGCGACTAGCACTGTTTGCCAAGCTGAACAACCAGCAGTGTCTCTGGAAAATGCCAAATGCCCCCTTGGCAGCGGGGTAATGTCCTAAGTGAGAACTGCTCTAAAAGAAGAAGTGATGATAGACCCATATCATTTTCTGCCATAGAAAAATGTCAGCCGCAGGGGTGGAACACAGCTCAGTGGTGGAGCAATAGACTAGTGGTCTGATCCCCAGCATGGCAAAAAAAGAAAGAAAAAGTCAGCCGCAGAGCTCTCAAGCTGGTAGTGCATCCACCTCGACTCCCATTCAGACTGTGCAGGCTCTCACCTGCTAAGGGCAGCCTCGGTCCTGTCTGGCCACACCGTGGCATAGGACGACTAACTGTCCGTCAAAAGTCCATTTCCTCTTCCTGGGCCCTAGCTAACCTACCTCTTCCAGTCTTCCTTGCAGCGGGGTGGGTATGGTGTGTGACTCTGCTCTAACCAGTGAGTGCAAAGCTTGCTGCCAGCAGAGCTCCTGAGAAGCCCGTGAGCGGCTTCCACGTTCAGTCTGTACTGGTGCCAGGCTTGGGTGGAATCAAGAGAGCAGGAGCCCAGGAGAAAGGAGGACCAGGAAGGGCTGGCCCCAGGAGCTGCTCCGAGGAAGGCCTGGAACAGGAACGCCCTTCTTCAAAGTTCAAACAAGGACACCCTCTGCTATGTCCCCACCAGAGCTGGTCTGCTCTAGTGGCAGCTGCCCCCCACTTTTCCTTGCCCGTCGGGCAGTCTACTCTTCCCACGTGGACTGATGTCCATGTCCACTCTGAGCAGAGACTCGGTCTCTTACGACTCCTATCACTGACTTTTCTGGTAACTCCTTTATGTCTTGCCTTTAGCTTTTACTTGATGACGAGTAGAAAAAACAAACTCAGACTTGAACTCGGCTTCTCTCTGCTCTCACAACACAGTTCACTGTGACAGCAACTGGTGGGAGCTCCTCCCCACACCAGGGGAGCCATCCTGCAGCAACACTAGCGGGAGTCCCGCAATGCGACGAGGTACTGCACTGTCCGGGGAAGACAGGTCCCACGGGTTGAGGGTGCAGTTCCCAAGTCGGGCCCAGACCATTTGCCCTGAGCTTGTGACTGCCTGGCTACAAACTAAGGTTCCTTTGGGCCCTGCTCAGGTTCCATCAGTGAACTTGGGTGGCTTACAAGACGCCAGGACGCTTCCTTACGCTTACCAGTTTGTCATACAGAATGTTACAGAGGACACAGGTGAAGAGATACTCAGGACAGGTAGTGGGGGAAGGGCACAGGGCCTCCTTGATCTCTCTGGGCACACCCTACCTTCTAGTAACCTGCATGTGTGTGGCTATCTGAAGCTCTCCTGAGCCTGTCATTGTAGTTTTTATGGGGACTTTACTGTACAGACATGCCTGAAGCATGGACAACCCTGTAGAAATGTGACTAGGATCCTGTGCTGACAGGCGAGTGGGAAAGCCCAGCACAGCCTGTCCAGATTCTTCCTGACCTATGTGCAGGTACCCCTTCCTACGGGTACCAGGCAGGACCCCTTCCGAAATGGGGTTCATGATCTTCTAACGGGTCAGGTAGAAAAAGAACTTCTTTGGCCAGCTCCAAGACAGCAGGGCTGGAAAGATCAGGGTAAATTTTTGGTTCCTATGACCTGCCTTGAGGCAGATATGAGCCAGGAACTGTGGATGAAAACCAAAATACACATAGAGCAACATCATGCTGATTATGAGTGCTTGACCACCTGGCTGCCTACTAGTTCCAGATATTTACCATTTCCCCTCTTCTCCCAGCTCTTTTTTTCTTTCATGTTTACACTATGGTTGTGACATTCATCTTACCAGGAAACAAGCACAGGGCACTGACTCAGAGACATGAGTAAAAGACTGCATTTGCTTTATGGATTCTACATCTAAAATAAGTGTTCAGAAATCCAGATGATCTCCTGTCTACAGAAGGGATCAATTAATATTTCAGAAATTTCAGAAAAGCAATTAAGGGAGATACCAAAGCCTAGAACTGAACCACCTTTGCCATCAAGCACAACTTATTTTGCTAGTTGGAATTTAGTTCTTATGTGTGAAACTCTTTTTTTTTCAGACTTGTACAAAACAATTACTCCCTTGCATTTAATGGCCTTATTTTCTTATCTTTGTCTTTATATAATGGGTACTGTTAATTTTAAGTTATAATTGTATGATACATTTTAAGTGTCTTAATTTTCAATAAGACTATTCTAATAACAATTCTGATATTTATCCTTATACTTTATATAAGATGAATTTTTTTAAAAAGTATTTTATGAAAATCTAATATTTTCTGTTTGGCGAGACAGAACTCTTAACACATAGAGCAAACATTCCAGGAAAGCGGTGCATGCATGTAATCCCAGCAACTCTGGAGGCTAAGGCAGAATTGCCAAGTTTTCAAGACCATAACTGAGGAAGACCCCGTTTCCAAAAAAAAAAAAAGCTGGGATGTAGATCAGTGGTAGGGCACCCCTAGATTTGATCCCCGCACCCCCAAATGCATATTATATAATTTCATATAACCTATAATATAATGGTTATATATTTTATGTATAAACATCATACATATTATATAATGTGTATTTAAGTTAAAGCAGATTAAAACATTTGAATATACCCTCTTATAATTAGAAGAATATATTTGGTTAGAATTCACCTGTTTTCTTTGCAATTCCATACCTTTATTGTGGCAATGAATGAGGTGTTACTAAAGTGAAACTCACAGTTATATCTAAAGTGCTAAATAATAACAGACCTTACACATTGCTGTGACTCCGTTATAGCACACGAAAATAGTGTGCCAGAAAGAAAGGTTCACAATCTCTGCTGCTGCAATTTCTATGCTGCTTGGGGAAGCAGGGGGTAAGGACAGAGGGAGGGAGACAAAGGCAGAGGGAGGAAGATCAATCAAGCATTCAAGTTTATGTTAACTCATTATCAGTTTTAACAAAGGTTATGTTTCTTCCTTACTTATTTCTGTCCTCTTCCCCCCTCTCTCTCTCTCTCTTTTTTTGCAGTACTGAGGATTGATCCTAGGAATTCTCTACCACTGAGTTAGCTACATACCCAGCCCTTTATAATTTTTTATTTTGAGACAGGATCTCCCTAGGTTGCTGAGACTGGCCAGCAATTGGGATTACAGGTGTGTGCCTAGCTTAGGCTGCTTTCTTTAAACTCACCAGTTAGCTGGGTATGGTGGTGCAAACCTGTAATTCCAGCTTTGGCGGGGATTGAGGCAGAAGGATCAAAAATTCAAGGCCAACCTGGGCACTTAAGGAGACCCTGTCTCAGAATAAAATACAAAAAAGGGCTAGGGATGTAGTTCAGTGGTAGTGTGCCCCTCGGGCTCAATCCCCAGTACCACGAACAGAAATAAAATAAAAACGATGGCTTGGGAGGCTGAGGCAGGAGGCTTGCAAGTTCAAAGCCAGCCTCAGTAATTAGTGAGTCCTAAGTAACTCAGTGAGACCTTGTCTCTAATAAAATATAAAAAGGGCTGGGGAATGTGGCTCAGTGGTTAAGAGCCCCTGGGTTCAATCTTTGGTATCAAAAAATAAATAAATAAAATTAAAAGTAAAAAAATAAATTAAAACACCACAAAGGAATCAGGGCACTTCGACCTCATAAATGCTCCCAGGTCCATCACTCCTCTCCATCTCCTCTGGAGGCCTCCCATTTCCTCCTAGTTGATGACTAGACCCTTGTCACTGACATCACTGGCTCTGGTTTGGCTGGTTCCAATTCCTCCTCCACAGTGTGACTGTCTCACTTTGCTGTTTCAAACCCTTGCACGACTCCCCCAGTGCTTTCAGAATAGATCCACAATCCTTGGAACGTCACTCCACACTCAACATGAATCAGCCTGACCCACCTCTTGGCTCACGCTAATTCCCCAACTGGAGGCAGGGACCTGCACTCTTCCAGATGAGTCACGCCTCTATGGGTCTGCACATGCTTCCGTGTGCACAGCGCTCTCCCCCGCTCACTCCACCAGCCAGCTCCTTTAGAAGCTGCGGAGACTTCTCCCTATCCAGACCCTGTCCACCTCCTGATCCCCACGTGGGCCCCTAGAGCACTGTCCTCCACCAGGAGCCCTGACACTATACTGCAATCTCTGCAAGGCAGGGCCCGGCTGTCATCGCTGTTCCCCAGGGAGCATCACCACAGCTGGTTGTCAGAGAAAAGAGCTCAAAATAGTATTTGTTGAGAACGAACAACCTGAGTGCCTGCCTTTCACCTACCCATCACCCACACGCCCCAGGTTCACCTGCCGATCCTCTGCCAGCAGCCAGCAGACCACCAGTGGATTGTCAGCTGCCTACTGTTGCCTGGAAGTTCACTGTCACAGTACCTGCAGGTTGGTTACACATGGTTGTCACCATTTTGAGGGAAAACAGCCAGGACCTGTAGGACCCCTGCCTGGACTGATGGAGCCCCATCTCCAGAAGCCCTCAGCCTGACTGACCACTCCCCACCTCCAGGATCCCTCAACCAGGCTAACCCCACATGCCTCCAGGACCTCCAGCTGACCACACCCATTCCCAGCTGCAGCTCCCCATTTGCCAACACATTTGGAAGCCAGAGCAGCCATCTTGGATTATCCTGGAAGCAGTAGCACCCATCTTTAGGTGGGGCAAATCTCATCCTGAGACACCTGCAGGAGACTGGAAGCTCATTGTCAGGTACCTCTCATACAGCAGGCTACTGAAGACTGGGAGGTGTGAATACTATATGACTGTTATAGTGGAGATTTTTTTTTTCTTTTTTTCTTTTGTTTTTTTCCCCCTTTTTTGAAAATTTTTTTTATTTCTTTACTTTCCTCGCTATTTTCCTTTTGTTTACCTGTTTCCTCAGAGTCTCTTTCTCCCTTTTCTCATACTAACAACCAGCCTCTTTTGATTACACTTTCCCTCTTTCTACGATCTAGAACTTCTACATACTCTTTTCTTATCCCATTAACAGCTACATCCTACACCTCTCCCCATCCTCTTTGTCCTCCATTAGAAACTGCAGACCCTCCTTGCAAATCTATTTGTTATACTGTACATAATAATTGAACTCATTCTGTTTATTATGATAATATTGTTAACGTCTTCATAGGGGCTCTTTGGCTTAGGGTTGCATATTGTCTGTACTGGGCACTGCTAATATTAATCTCCCCCTTAAAGAAAAGATTTTGAAAACCTATAGGGTCACTATAAGCCTATGGAGGAAACTGCAATACTCCAGATCTGCACTGCTAGAGGGGAAGATACATGAGAACAAACAACCTGAGCTCGAGTTCCCTTATTCTGCATTTCAGAAACCAAGTTCTTCCTACCCCCAAACACACACACTCAGCTTGACTGAAGTTACCAGGCTCCATTAGTCACAAGAATTGTGGTCACAGTGGGATGTGGAACCATGACACAAAGACGTGTCACTCTTCAACCAGCTATCCAGTGCCCCCTGGCCATCTCTGGTGCAGAAAGAGCACACCATGGAGTCACCGTGGAGTACAGGGGCTGTCACAGCCCAAGGAGGAAGCAGTTCCTCCACCTGGAGAACTATAACCCTCTCTGTGATGCGTTTCAAAGGATAAGCAGGTTTCTCTTCACTTAAATGACATGGAGTGTCCCAAGCATGGTGCTCAGATATGAAAATATGTGTACTTCATACTATTTTTCTTTTCATTTCAAAAGTAAAATACACTTGCAAAAATTACAAAAGTCAATTTTCTCACTTCCATTCTTGGGGCAAAAGGGTGTAATCTCTCTTAAAAACCATTTTCCTCACACACACATACACATGCACACTTTCATACTACAGAGCTTTGTGAAAATTTTTGTTTCCACAAAAAATGCAATCATATTGAAAATACTGTTCTGCAACTTCCTTTTTTCTTTCAAAGTACTTTGCCAACAGTCTTCCATGTCATTTGCTAGGGTCTGTAAGTGCCCCCTAGAGGTCCACGTGCTGAAGGCTTGAGAGCCAGCCTGCAGTGTTGGCAGGTTGTGGAAAGTAGGAGTGGGTTCTAACGGAAGGAAGTTAGATCGTTGGGGGGGGTGCCCTTGAAAGGATATCGGGAACCTGGCCATTTCCTCTCTTTTTGCGTCCTGGCTGTATGAGAGGAAGAGGTTTCCTCCACTGCACGCTCCCCGCCATGATGTCCTTGTGCTATCTTACCACAGGCCCAAAAGCAAGGAAGCCGACAACCATGGACTAAAACCTCTGAAACCATGGGCCAACACAGATCTTTCCTCCTGTAAGCTAAGTAGCTCAGGAATTTTGTCACAGCAACAGAAAGCTAACATATCATTACATTCAGAAACCAAGTCTTTCAGACTGTGGTATATCTGAACCACTTACCAGAATCACATAAAGCAGCCTGGAACCTACCATTGCTTCCCTATGGATACATACACAATTGTAAAAATATGCCACCGCCTTATTTGAGACTCACTGTCTTACCTGAGGAGGCAATTTCTTCACCTCTTTTCATTCCAGTCTTTTATAAATTTCTCTCTCAGGATCAACATAGATTTCATGGAATACCCAGTCAGTTACAGAAAGGCTGAAGAGAGAATAGTTGGAATTTTTATAAGAACAAAAGAGAAAAAAATAACGATAATCTAACTTTAGTCAATTTAGCCTACACTCACTGGTTCAAATAATTTTTACAACTTATTTTTTTTGGTACTGGGGATTGAACCAGGGGTACTTAACCACTGATTCATATCCCCAATCTGTTTTTTTCTTTTCTAATTATACACATTTATTTATTTTAATTTTTTAGTTGTCAAGGACTCTCCTTCCTTCCTTTCCTTTCCTTCCTCCTTTGTGGTGCTGAGGATCGAACCTAGGGCCTCACACATGCCAGCTAAGTGCTCTATCACTAAGCCACAACCCCAGCCCCCCAATCCTTTTTAATATTTTATTTAGCGACAGGGTTTTGCCTGAGTTGCTCCAGGCCTCACTAAATTGTTGAGGATATGAATTTGTGATCTTCCTGCCTCAATCTCCCAAGCTGCTGAGATTATAGGTGTGTGCCACTAGGCAGGCTTTTTAAATTTAATTGCTATGTTGCCCATCCTCCTGCGTCAGCATCCTGAATAGCTAGATTACAGATGTAATCCCAGGTCCAGATGCATAGCACTTACATCTAAAATAGATTTACTTCTGAGTTCCCCAATTTGGTAGATATTTACCTCAATATGATGGTAGGATGACTGTCCAATCACTATAAGGGTAACATTCGCTTCCTTTAGGAGAAAAAAATATGTGCATATTAACAGAAATTATGTTTCATACATCTTCCCCTAATCGAACTCTTTTGTTTCATTCTAATGCCACCTATAGGTTTCTAGAAGAATGGAACAGCAAGATTGTATGCAAAGTAAAGAAACTTATTCTAAAATATCTGATTAACTCAGATTATTCTTTTGCTAAGTAAAATTCCAAGACTTAAATGAAAGACTAAAATTATAAAACTACTAGAAGAAAACACAGGGAAAGCTCATGACATTGGCTTGGGCAATGATTTCTTGGATATGACCCTAAAACACAAGCAACAAAAGCAACGCATATAAGGTTATATCATAAAGCTTCTGCACAGCAAAGGAAATAATTAAAGAGTGAAGAGAAAGCCTGCATCTTGGGAGAAATGATAAACTTTGCATCTGATAGGGGACTAAAATCCAAAAAATATAAGGAGCTCAAACAACTAAACAGCAAGAAAACAAATTATCCCATTAAAAAATGGACAAAGAGGGGCTGGGGATTTAGCTCAGTCGGTAGAGTGCTTGCCTTGTAAGCACAAGGCCCTGGGTTCGATTCCCAGCACCCAAAAAAAAAAAAAAGAACAAAGGTTGGACTGGGATTGTGGCTCAGTGGCTGAATGCTTGCCTAGCACGTGTGAGGCCCTGGGTTCAATCCTCAGCACCACATATAAATAAATTAAAAATAAAGGTCCATTGACAACTAAAAAACTATTTTTAAAAAAATGGACAAAGATGGGTTGGGGAACGGTACACTCTTACATTGCTGGTGGGGCTGCAAATTAGTGCAGCCACTCTGGAAAGCAGTGTGGAGATTCCTTAGAAAACTTGGAATGGAACCACCACTTGACCCAGCTATCCCACTCCTTGGCCTATACCCAAAGGACTTACAATCAGCATACTACAGGAGATACAGCCACATCAATGTTCATAGCTGCTCAGTTCACAATAGCCAGATTGTGGAACCAACCTAGATGTCCTTCAATTGATGAATGGATAAAGAAAATGTGGTATATATATACAATGGAATATTACTCAGCCATAAAGAATGATAAAATTATGACATTTGGAGGCAAATGGATGAAACTGGAGAATATCATGCTAAGTGAGATAAACCAATCTCAAAAAACCAATGGACGAATGATATCGCTAATAAGTGTATGATGACACATAATGGGGGGTGGGAGGGGTTAGTGTTAGGGTTAGAGTTAGGGTTAGGGAGGGGGGCAAGAATGGAGGAAGGAAGGACTGTATAGAGGGAAAAGAGGGGTGGGAGGGGTGGGGGGAAGGGGAAAAAATAACAGAATGAATCAAACAACATTACCCTATGTAAATTTATGATTACACAAATGGTATGCCTTGACTCCATGTACAAACAGAGAAACAACATGTATCCCATTTGTTTACAATAATAAAAAAAAAAAAAAAAAAATGGAAAAAAAAAAAAAAAAAAGATGGGTTGGGAACGTGCTCAGTGGGAGAGTACTCGCCTAGCATGGGTTTGATGCCCAGCACTTGGGGGAAAAAAAACCACACACACACACACACACACACACGGAGACTAAAAGGGCAGGCAGAGGAACAATCGAAAAACCTTTCAGGGCTGGGGTTGTGGCTCAGTGGTAGAACGCCTGCCTAGGATGTGTGAGGCACTGGGTTTGATCCTCAGCACCACATAAAAATAAATAAAATAAAGGTATCGTGTCTATCTACAACTAAAAAATAAATATATATATTTTTTGTCTTTTTTTGTTGTTGTTGTTTTGGAACTGGGGGTTGAACCCAGGGCTTTGCAAATGCAAAGCAGACGCTTTACCACTGAGTTACATCCCAGCCCTAAAAAAATATTTTAAAAACATTTTCAAAATGACCTACTCCTCAGGCATGGTGACACAAGCCTATAATCCCAGCTACTTAGGTGGCTGAAGCAGGAGGACTGCAATTTTGAAGACAGCCTGGAAACTTGAGGAGACTCCTCTCAAAATTTAAAAGGCAGGGATTGGGGGAAACGCAGATGAATCCCTAGCACTGCAAAAACAAAACAAAAATAAATAAAACCCATGACATACCCCCACACACCCCAACACACACAGTAGTCTTATTAATGAGTCAATTTTATTTTTCTCATCCCAGTGGATAAGGTCTACTAAAACAGACCTTAGTTTTACAAAGCCTATCCAATACCTTCACTTAAAAATCTTACCTAGGGCCACACCTATGCATACCTCAAGAAAAAGTGGTGAAATTTCAGTCTAGTAACAAATACGAATTGACACCTTTAAGATCTATCAGAATTTGCCTACAATGAACAACTATTTGGAGTGTAACACAAAATAAAGGGACAAAAATATCAATTTCCAGCACTTGTGTTTGAGCATTATCACCCAACATTTAAGAACAGGCACATCAGTAGGTAACATGAAAATTATTAGCACGATTTACAAGGGGATGGCAACAAACGAATTAGGACAAAACATCTCCGACTCCTTTGCTCCCTCGAAAGAATGCCGATTTGGCATTGGGGGAGCCCGCGCTGCAGGCCCTGCGCTCTGCACGCCGCATCCCACAGCAATCGTGAGCGACAGGCGCCACTCACAAGCCGTCGGAAGCAGGGCACTGCCACCCGCTCTCGGAAAACTTACTTGTAAGAAACTCCTGGGGATCTTGGCCAGATCTTCTACGTATTCTTTGCAGATGTAACACAGGAAATGCTGAAACCAACACGGCAACGGTGCAAGTTAGCGAGGCGAGCTCCTCGGGGCCGGAGGGGGCTCGGCCCGCGGCACGTGGACGTGTCCACGCACCACCGAGGCGCGCGGGAGGTCCAGCTGGTCAGGCTCCCGCCCTGTGAGGGAAGCCAGCGGCAGCGGCCCCCGCGCCTGAGGCTGCCGCGGAGGGCACGGGAAGGCCAGGCCCGGACGCCCTCTCAGGCCCCGACCCCCGGGGCCCGCCTGCCCGGGCGGCCGCGAAGCCCCCCTCCCGGCCGGCCGACGGTCCTCCTCGGGTCGCCCGGCCGCCCGCGCTCACCCGCACGAAGACCACCACGGCGCGGCGCTCCCGGAACAGCGCGCCGAAGGGCAGCCTCCGCCCCGAGGCGTCCAGCACCGGCAACTCGGCCACAGAGGGCGCCAGGGGCTGCCCGCTCTCAGGGCCGGTCAGCGCCGGGCTCAGGGACCGGGCGCCGCCGCCGCTGACCTGCTGCGTAACTGGCGCGGCCATCACGACCAGCGTCCGAGGGCCAGGGGTCGGCTCCAGCCGGCGCCGGCGAGCGGACCAGGCGGCGGGCCCAGAGCGGACCCGGCGGGGCGGGGCCGGCGGAGCGCCGTGCTCCCGGCTGAAGCCGCGTAGGGAGGACGCACGGGGCGGGGCAGGGTCCGAGGGGGGCGTGTGAGGAGGGGCAGCGTCTGAGCCGGAGGAGGCACGCGGGGCGGGGCGAGATGCGGGGCGGAGCCTGACGGGGCAGACTGACGGGGCGGAGCGAGTCGCCGGACAGTGCCTAAGCGGGGGGCGAGGCAGTGTCTAAGTAGGAGGAGACAGGCGGGGCGGGGCCGTGACCCGGAGGGGCGGGGCGCGATGTGGGGCGGAGCGAGGCGCGGGACCGGGTCCAAGAGGGGCGGGGCAGTGTCTAAGTAGGACGAGACACGCGAGGCGGGGCAGCGCCCGAGAGGGGCGGGACGCGACATGGGGCGGAGCCTGCCCCGGGCGGAGCGGGGCGCAAGATAGTGCCTGAGAAGGTGGGGCAGTGTCTGAGCGGGATTAGGCACGCGGGGCGGGGCCGCGATCCAGAGGGGCGGGGCGCGATATGGGGCGGAGCGAGACGCCGGGCAGGGTCTGAGAGGGGCGGGGCAGTTTCTGAGCGAGATAAGATACGGGGGGCGGGGCAATGTCGAGAGGGGCGGGCCGAGGCGCGGGGCGGAACCTGACTGGGGCGGAGCGAGGCGCCGGACAGTGCCTGAGGGGGGCGGGGCAGTGTCTGAGCAGGATGTGACTCGCGGGGCGGGGCGGGGCAGGAACCGAGAGGGGCGGGGCGCGACACGGAGCGGAGCCTGTCCGGGGCGGAGCGAGGCGCCAGACACCTCCTGAGCGGAGTGGGCGGCGCGGGAACCCTGCAGGGCTGTGCCTGGCGGCAGGGAGCGGCGGGCCAGCGGGCTGGTCCGGTTGGCACGCCGCCAGCGGCGCGTTTCAAACTGAGCTGCTCCTAGTAGGAAGCTGGCGGCCCGAGTGCATAACTGTGTGGATCCGCGTTAGTTTTATTCAAGAAAACCAGTTGCCGAGCGAGCGAAAGGGGCTTTCCCTGCAGGACAGTCGTGCTTTTTACCAAGTACACTGCCCCGTTTTGACCCACCCCGCCTAAGTGAGGGGCTCTTGGGGGGCGGACGCCGTCAACATGCAGTGTGACGCAGCAGGACGGCTCTTAGCGGACGATGCGATGAAGAACTTCCGTTTTAGGATGAAGTTGACCGTGAACCCTCGCACCCGCTCCTGGGTCAGGCCGTCCCGTTACTTCACCTGTCACTGCCAGGGGCGCTCTGACTCAGTCACTGTCAGCCACATCTCGTGAAATAGGAAACACTTTTGTCACTTTAGACCATTCCCTTCTGCTTTCAAACAGTAGGCATATCTATTCTTGTATCTCAGGAGTCCACGTGTTATATTCAAAAGGTTTGTAGCTAAGACCGCAGGACTCTTCAGGTGAGATCATCCACCCAGGCCAAGGGTGGCCATGGCGAGGGAGTTCCATGGCTTAGCATGGGGCTTTTGTTTTCTGTGGTCCTGGGATGGAAACCAGGCCTCCTGCATACCAGCAAGAGCCCTACCCCTGAGCTGCATGCTCACCCTCAGCCTCTGTTTTGTATTAATTCCTGTGAGAAACTCTCCCGTCCAAATCCAAAGAATGGACTAAAAGACCCAAGGCATAGCAAAAAGCACTTCCTAACAATCTTGCAAGATCAGGTGCCTGGTAGCCTGGGACCCTGGATACAACCAGCATTTTTATCCCCCAGAGCACAAGGGTTGTCTCCTGCTTGTAACAGTGGTCCTCTTCACCTTTTGAATATAGCTCTGAGGCTTATTTTAAAAGGGACAGGGTTTCTTTTCTCTCCCTCTCCCCCTCCCTAACCTGGGGGCGGGGTGCAAGATTATCCAGAGCTATCTGTGCTCGGCAGGAAGGAGCTAACTGCCAGAGGATCTAGGAAGTGAATATCTCCCAAATTAACAAGTGAATCCTAACACACCATCAGGGTGCCCTGGGACCCTGTTAAGGCACACCTGGAATGTAGCCTTGGAAGAGCTCCTTTAAAACTCCCCTGTTCCTCCTGATGGGCAGAATCACAGCCTCAGGGACAGGAGTCCCCTGTGTTTCTCCTTTGCTAGCAAAGCAATAAAACCTCTTTTTTTCCTTTTTCTCAAAACCATGTCCTCATTGAAGTGGCATTGGGACAAGGACCAAGCTTTTGGTTACACCCTCTCCCCGGTTCCTCATTGATTGCTATGGGTGTACAGTCCTCCCAAAGGTCGCTTATTGTCTCTTACTTTGAAGAAATATACCTTTAGTTGTCCCCAGCTCCCTTTGTTCTATTGTGGTGGGTTGAGTGCCTTTTGGCACACACAGTTTCTCTCTGTTGGTCAGGTTGGTACCCTTCCTTCTCACCTCCCGTTTGTCAAGGGGCTGTGACTTTCTACACTCCAGGGTTACCTGCTTGTAAATTTTGATTCTGCACTCCTCTCCAGCAGCCTTTTTTAAACTCCAAGTCGTTTTACATTTAAAGCTAAATACCGTATTCTGATCAAACTTTGTTTCTTACAATCCCACACTTCCTGTGTCAGGCTGGTGAAGCCAGAATTAAGGACAGGTAGTTAGTGTAGAAATAGGAAATCGGGTCAATTCGAGGAAATGAAGCCATGAAGCCATCTGCCTTTGGAAGTTGGAGACTGCCCCTGGAAGAATGGAATGTTAAGGATCTCCGGAGCCCATTGATTACCAAATTTACCTGCCTTTATCAAGGACTGCAAGCAAGGAGCTGCTAATTAATGCCCCCTGGGCCCTTACCTGCCTGAATCACCTTGGCCCTCCCCCTGCCCATGGTTTCTCAGTAATGCAAAACCAGGCCTAGTCACGTAGGCAGGAAGGAGAGAGATAAGGGGGGAGAGAACTGGAGAACAAAAGAGACTTTAACCTATAAAAGATGTAGGGTGCACTCACTTCTTGGGACTTTAGAACATCAGCCATGGCCCCCTTCTTCCTGCCGGGAGAAGTCTATATTATTACCTTTAAATAAAACCTGCTTAATATGCCTGCCTTGGCGTGCTTCTCTAGTGTTCAATCTTCAACATTAGAAGGAGCAGAACTCGACACCGGTAAACGGCGGTATCACTGATAGCCAGGGATTCTGCAGCCTATATGAAACCCAATTGGCCCTGAACATGGAAGTTGATTTATCACTGGGGTTTCTCATTGTTGAATGCTTTGTCCAAGATTTCCAGGGCTGTGAAGCCAGAATTAAGGACAGGTAGTTAGTGCAGAAATAGGGGATCGGGTCAAATCGAGGAAATGAAGCCATGAAGCCATCTGCCTCTGGAAGTCAGCTGGACCACAGAACACTTAAATCTTTTGTATTCATAACTTCCTTAACCCTTGTTTATTTATTTTTGGTTTTTGCTGTGCTGGGGATCTAACCCAGGGCCTCACGCATGCCACTGAGCCCCATTCCCACTCCTTCATTACTCCTTGAAACCAGATTTGAGGTTCAGAAAATATGATCCTGTATCTATAGCATTTGTCTAGTTGAAGCCCTTTAGGGTCAAGTGCTAGTCTGGTGTGACCAATGTGACTCTGCCACCAAGTACAGGAGAGGCAGATCCTGTGTCCTCTGGCTTTAAAGATTCACGTGAAGATAAATCACATGAAGATTTATGTGACTGAGCGCATGTGTCCTAGTTTGAGAAACCTGCAGTGGGTTTAGAAATATTTAAGCACAGATCTCTTTTAAGTCAAGATACAATTTCTGATCAAGATCTCCCCTAGGTGCCCTGAGTTGCCAAGTGACCTTGCAGGGGGCCCTGGCAGGGTATTTTAAAAGTGTGAGGAGAACAGGGGTCATCTATCAGAAATTTTGATTGTGAGCTGGAGATAGTGATACCGCCGTTTACCGGTGACGAGTTCTGCTTCTTCTAATGTTGAAGATTAAGCACTAGAGAAGCACGCCAAGGCAAGCATATTAAGCAGGTTTATTTAAAGGGAATAATACAGACTTCTCCCGGCAGGGAGAAGGGGGCCATGGCTGATGTTCTAAAGTCCCAAGAAGTGAGCACACCCTGCATCTTTTATAGGTTAAAGTCTCTTTTGTTCTCCAGTTCTCTCCCCCCTTATCTCTCTCTCCTTCCTGCCTACGTGACTAGGCCCGGTTTTGCATAAGTGAGAAGCCAAGGGCAGGGGGAGGGCCAAGGTGATTCAGGCGGGTAAGGGCCCAGGGGGCATTAATTAGCATCTCCTTGCTTGCAGTCCTTGATAAAGGCAGGTAAATTTGGTAATCAATGGGCTCCGGAGATCTTTGATATTCCATTCTTCCAGGGGCAGTCTCCAACTTCCAAAGGCAGATGGCTTCATGGCTTCATTTTCTCGAATTGACCCGATTTTCTATTTCTACACTAACTACCTGTCCTTAATTCTGGCTTCAATAGCACCTTTCAACATTAGACCTCTACCTTTCTCTTTTTTTCTTTTCTGTACCGGGGACTGAACCCAGGATTGCTTAACCACTGAGCCACATCCTTAGCCCCTTTTTAAGTTTTATTTTCAGACAAGGTCTCATTAAGTCCTTATGTTACAGAGCTGGGGCCATCCAAGAAACAGGCAGTGCAGAGACCTGCTCCTCAAACCCCAATTCTTGCAATCAAGTCAGAAAGATTTCAGATATGTCACTCAGATTTATCAGTGTAAGGAATCCCATGAAAACCACGCCGGACATGGGAAATCACATAAGGGAGTTTATTAAGCAAACAAAGTGTCTCCCTGCAGGATAAGAGAGAAAATGAGAGGAAAAGAAAGGGAACCAGAAAGGGCGCATGCTAGAGAGAGTGGAAAAGCGAGGAGGATAGAGAAAGTGAGTAGGAGAGAGAGAAGCATGGGAAAAGATGGCGGGGTAGCAAGGATATCTTTTTTTTTTTTTTTGGTGGTGCTGGGGATTGAACCCAGGGCCTATGTGCGTGCAAGGCAAGCATTCTACCAACAGAGCTATATCCCCAGCCCTGAATTCAAGGATATCTCAATCCTGAACAGTCTTGAAGTTGAAATGCAGGGTAAACTAGAAAAGAATGTGAGTACAAGATTGTTTTTTGAAATAAGCCAATTAAGGGGAAAATAATTAGATTAGCGCATTGAAGAAAATACTGTGGGCTTGTAAACTGGAATAACAGCTTGAACACCTCGTATACATAGTTAGTGTAAGTAAAACTTGGTTTCCCAATGAGCAGTCTCTTCTTTTGTCTGTTGCTTTCAGGGGCAATGGTCTTAGGATCATCTTAGGTTTTCAGAAAAGGTCTAACTTTTTTTTTTTTTGCAGTGCAGGTGAGGCACTGGGTTCGATCCTCAGCACCACATAAAAATAAACAAAATAAAGGCATGCTGTTCATCTACAATGACAAAAAAAAATTTTTAAAGGGAAATTCCAGAGGGAAGCATGTAGACGGATGAGTATCTAACATTGTGATTTACACTTGGTAATTTAAGCACTGAATCCCCATAAGCCCCCCGTCTGATGTATCCCTCAAAATCTGGCCCATTTTTTGTCATTGTTGAATTCATCCTATTCTAAGATTTTCCTCTTCCTAGGTTCCCACTCTCTTTCAACTCCTATTCCCAGCTCATTGTTGTTTTTTTTTTCCCTTTTATATTCACTTCTTTACCCAATTTTGAAAAATCTGTTTAAAATGCCAACTATCTATGCTGTTCATTTCCATGTTCTTTTTCCAACACATCGAGGTATGTGGAAAAAGTGAACAGTTAACATGTACTTGCTCTATTGTTAACTCACTGAGAAGCCAGTGTCAAATTTATATTACAATAAAGTATAGTACAAAATGTATTTCACGAGGAATTTTTAACTTTCTCATTTTTAGAAGTCTGCCAATCTGATCTCTTACGGAAGAGCCAAGAAAACCAAGATGAATTATCCGTCAACTTTCATTCATCAACAGCAAAACGCTGACTACAAAGCATGAGAAAGTTTCAGGAAAACCAGGTAACTTAGGTACAGATGTTTTTTCTTCAAGAAACATAATGCTAAATAAAACATGGTAGGGCCTACACACCTGGTACTCTACATGTTGGCCCCACATAATTATTCAAAAAAGAGGGCTGATGAGTATAATATGTCACATTTCAATATTAGAAATGAAAGAACCAGTACTGGAGGGAAATCATATGATACCTCTTTTCATTCTATGAAGGAACTTATTCAACATGACCACTGACTTTGGGACAGTTGTTTGAGTATAATGAAGGTGGAAATGCTTCTCATTAGAAGGCTGCCAGAGGCACGCTGAGGAGGATCAAGGAACTTCCACACAGCAGAGCAACCTCCTCTGTGTGGGGAGACTTCACTTGAAATTCAGTGCTCACAATGTACCAGAGCCCTCACCCAGGAGAGGCAGCTGTGAGGACAACATGGTAAGGACACCTTTAGTTCTCAGCCAGCCTTCTGTGTGCAGCAGCGAGCTCACAAAAGGGCAAAAGTCTGATTGCAATGGATGTCAAAAATCCCCTTCCAGGAGGTCATCCCTCACTGCACGTCAAAGAACTCACAGCAGTGAGGAAACCTGTGGATGTGACCAATGTGGGCAACATTCCCCCAGAAATTATCCCTCACAGGACATCCAAAAACATACATGGGAAAACTTCTGAATGAATTGATTATGGAAAATCTTATCGGAGAGATACTCACACAGGGGAGAAACCCTTTGCATGCACTGAATGTGGGAGAGGGTCACCTCCATGTCACACTCTGAGGACATCAGAGAAGTTACGCAGAAGCAAAACCGTAGGAATGTGCTGAATGCGGGAAAATATTTTTCTGGAAGTCAGTTCTGAGAAGTCATCAGTGCATGCATACAGGGGAGAAGCCTATGGCCGTAATGAGCCAGGAGAACATCCAGGTACAAATCACACCTTACAGTGATCAAAGACATCAACAGGTAAGAAACCTTACGAATGAGTGAATGTGGAAAAGCCTCAAAACACCACACAATTCACAGAGGGAGTAAACCCTAGGAACTTAAACACGCACATACATGTTTTTTCACAGTACATCATGCAGAAAGGAGGAATGTGAATATAACTAATGTAGAAAAGCTTTTGTCATGGTTTAACCCTCAAACCTAAACTCATGAGACAATCACACAGGAGAGTATAATGTGTACGAAAAAACTTTCAACAGCCAAGTCTGACCTGAGAAAACAGAACTCACAAAAGTGAGAAATCCTACAAATATCATGAATGTGGGAAGATGTTCAGAGGGTTTTCAGATGAGAAAGGCTTTGTATAAATCACACAAGGAAGAAACCCAACGTATGTGATGGATGAAGATTTCCACCAGAAGTCAATTAGTATCAGAAAACCCACAAGCAATTAAACATATGAATATAATTAATACGGGAAAACTTTCAGCCAGACATCAAACCTTGTGCTCCATCAGAGAACACACACGTGTGAACAGCTCTAGAAATGTCACGGATCTAGGGATGTTTTCAGGTCAATGTCATGCCTCTGAGGACAGAGAACTCACAGGGTAGAAACCGTGAAGGTGATGGAGCGCAGGAGAACTTCCGGTCACTAGTCAATGCTAAGAAAGGACTGGAGAACCCAGCGGGGCTGAAACCTCCTAAGAACATGGATGCTCCTCACCAACCTTGGAGGACTTACACTGGAGGGAAACCCTAGGAAAGTATTGTACGTGTATGGTCTGTTAAAGCCACTAAAGAGGATGTTGCACTTACTGGATACCATGGAATTCACCCAGGAAAGAAACATTATGAAGAAAATTTATGTGGTAAATTAGCTGTACGAATTTAACCCTATGTAAACTTACACCACGGAGAAACCCTGAATGAAATTGGGATGGCTTTCTGTTAGAGACTGAATCCCGCTTAACAAGAAGTCACACAAAGAAGAGAACTAGAATGTTGTGAATATATCTTAACCTCAGCCCAAAGCTACCTTTCTCAACACAGCAGAAAATGTAAGAAGAAGGAACCCCACCCCCAGCAAAAAAACAACAAAACAAAACAAAATGCTTAAGGTAATGGATCTGGGAAACCTCCCTTACATGTAAGTTAACACACAATGTGATATACCAATCCAACAATAAATGTAATTAAAAGGAGACTCCATGGCATATACTGTGCTGACCAAGAAACACTTCCCTTTGTCTCCAGTTCTACTAGTCCAAATTTCCCAACCACTCTTTTATTAAAATGGGGTAACATCTCTTTTCTGGGTGGGCAGTAAGTACTAGACTTATCTTTAGTGACTAAGAGACTGTCCATGTACTTTTAAGGTTTTCCCTCCATTGTTAAGTTTTCGTATGTGAATTACCTGATGTTGACGTTCCACAGCATTAGGGAGTGAAGTGTGTCAATGACAAATTTCACCAAAGACATCATTGTTCCACGTCCTCACCGTGTCCCTTCTTCCTACACTGCAGATGGAAGAGTACCGGGCTGAAGGGGCCACGGTGCCAGGATTATTGTGTTGGATGATCTTCCTCTTCCTCCAGAAGCCTGACTTCAATGAAGGAATGAACTTGGGTCCTGCTGACCAGTAATAGCGGTTTGGGTCTGCTTGTCACTGACATGCCCTGAGGGACCCTCAGCTGATACCAGTTATGATCATGACTTCTGTGAAAAGTGACAAGTGGGTATGTATCAGAAAAGTCACACAGGAGGACCCCTGATGAAGCCAGAATTAAGGACAGGTAGTTAGTGTAGAAATAGGAAATTGGGTCAAATAGAGGAAATGAAGCCATGAAGCCATCTGCCTCTGGAAGTTGGAGACTGACCCTGAAAGAATGGAATGTCAAGGATCTCCGGAGCCCATTGATGACCAAATTTACCTGCCTTTATCAAGGACTGCAAGCAAGGAGCTGCTAATTAATGCCCCCTGGGCTCTTACCTGCCTGAATCACCTTGGCCCTCCCCCTGCCCATGGCTTCTCACTTATGCAAAACCAGGCCTAGTCACGTAGGCAGGAAGGAGAGAGATAAGGGGGGAGAGAACTGGAGAACAAAAGAGACTTTAACCTATAAAAGATGCAGGGTGTGCTCACTTCTTGGAACTTTTAGAACATCAGCCATGGCCCCCTTCTCCCTGCTGGGAGAAGGGAGAAGTCTGTATTACTCCCTTTAAATAAACCTGCTTAATATGCTTGCCTTGGCGTGCTTCTCTAGTGTTCAATCTTCAACATTAGAAGGAGCAGAACTCGTCACCGGTAAACGGCGGTATCACTGACACCATCCTGGGTAACTAGCAGTCACAACTGCTCTTTATGACTCATCAGGTGATCACGGGATGGTCTGATGTTTCCTCACGGTTCTGTTCAGGTCGTGTACGTTGTGTAGCAACACAACGGAAATGTGGGCAATCACTGCACCAGACCAGTGGGCACAAGAGGTTAGCCAGTCCCCAGTGTTGATATTACATTGGATCATTTGGTGAACAGTGTCATAGTCCATTTGAAGTCCTTTCAGATTGGTCCTGTGTCCTTTTATCATGTCTCTGATATTTTGTCTTTTATAAAAATACTTTGATATTTTGTCTTTTTATACTTGTTTTGATCTTGATGTTTAATAAATCTACTTTCATAAATCTTTTTTGCAGGGGGAGAGTCAGGGGGCATTTGACCACTGAGCCACATCCCCAGCCCTATTTTGTATTTTTATTTAGAGACAGGGTCTCACTGAGTTGCTTAGGGCCTTGCTTTTGTTAAGGCTGGCAATTCTCCCGCCTCTGCCTCTAAGCCGCTGGGATTATAGGTGTGCACCACTATGCCTGGCTGTAAATCTACTTTTGTACAGCAAGTTCTTTATTAATTTTTCACCAAATTTTGAATTGTTTCTTAAAATATTTAGAATTTTAAGGGCTGGGGAGATAGCTCAGTTGGTAGAGTGCTTGTCTTGCGTGCACAGGCCCTGGATTCGATCCCCAGTACCAAAAAAAAAAAAAAAATATATATATATATATATATATATACATATATATATATTTAGAATTTTAAGTCTCCCCACACTAAAGTTCCTTAAGATTCTCAATGGAATTACATTTGATTTTATCTCAGTTAGGAGCACATAAGGTGCCTGAAGATGTGTGGGTTTATTTCTGGGATCTCCATTCTTTTCCATTGGTCTGTGTGTATCAGTTTTTATGTAAAAACCTTGCTGTTTTTGTTACTATGACTTAGTAGTATGCCTTAAAATCAGGGATTGTAATGTCTCAAGCTGTGTGCTTTTCACTCAAGACTGCTTCAGCTATTTGGAATATTTTGTGCTTCCAGAAGAATTTTAGGATTATATATTCAAGTTCTGTGAAGAATGTTATTTTGATATGAATTGCATTGAATGTGTAGATCACTTCTGCAGCATGGACTTTTTTTTTTTTTTTTTTGTGGTGCTAGGGATCGATCCTAGGGCCTTGTGCTTGCAAGGCAAGCATTCTAGCAACTGAGCTATATCCCCAGCCCAGCACGGACATTTTAACAATATTAATTCTTCCAATCCATGAACATAGGAGGTCTTTCCATTTTTTGGTGTGTCTTCAATTTCTTTCATTAATGTTTTACAATTCTCACTGTAGAAATCTTTCACTTCCTTGGTTAAATTTATTCCTACATACACTGTATTACACTAGGTATTGAATCCAAGGTACTATGCATACATGCTAGGCAAGTGGTCTAATACTGAGCTACATTCTAGTCCTTTCTATATTTTATTTTGAGACAGGGTGTATGTTGCTCAGACTGGACCTTAACTTGCCATTCTCCTGCCTCAAGACTCCCAAGCAGCTGGGATTTCATACATGCACGTCCATACCTGACATTTACTGTTTTTCCCCTAGTGATTGTGAATGAAATTGCTTTCCTTTCTTTTTTGGCAAATTTGTTGTTGCTGTATAGAAAAGCTACTGATTTTTGTATGTTGGTTTACTATCCTGCTGCTTTATTCATTATCAGTTCTAATAGTCTTCTGGTGAAGACTTTTTAAATATAGAATCTTATCAGTTGCAAGCAGGGATAACTGGACTTGCTCCCTCTACTTGCGTCTTTTCCTTCTCTTTGACTAATTGCTCTAGGTAAAAACGTCTGCTGCTGTGCTGAATGACAGCAGTGAGAGTGGGCATGCGTGTTGCTATAGTTCAGATCTTAAATGTCCCCCAGAGGTCCACATGTTAAGGATTTGGTCCCCAGCCTGTGTGCTACTGGGGCCTAGTTGGGGGAAGGTACCCTGAAGGGCTGCTGGGACCTTGGCCACCCCTTCTCATTCTTTGCTTCCCAGCAGCCATGAGGTGAACAGATGTCCATTATGCACTCCCCCAAAATTCACTGTATGGCCCCAGGCATAAAAGGATGGATCTAGGTGATCATGGGTAAAACTTATAAGCCAAAACAAATCTTTTCTCCTTTAAATGAATTTGTATCAGGTACTTGTCACAGCAACAGAAAGCTAACATACTTGTCTTGCTCCTGATCTTACAGCTTTTCTTCATTCAGAATGATGTTGTCAGTGGTTTTGTTTTATACAGCTTTTATTATGTGGAGGTGAGTCTTCTTATACCCAATTCCTGTAGGTTTTTATCATGAAGGGATGTTAAATTTTATCAAATGCCTTATCACAACTTTTAGGATGATTGTATGATTTTTATCCTTCATTCTATGGATGTGATACATATCATTTATTGACTTATGTATGTTGAACTTTTCTTGTATCCCTGGAATGAAACCAATGTGATAAAAGTAAATAAAAATTTGATATGCTGTTGAAGTAGATTTGCTAGTATTTTGTTGAGAATTTTTGTATCTATGTCCATCAGGGCAAGTGGCCTATGCTTTTAATTTTCTGTTGTGACCTTGTTTGGTTTTGGTAACAGGATAATGCTGGCCTTACAGAATCAATTTGGAAGTGTTTTCTCCCTTTTGATTTTATTAAATACTTTGAGAAGCACTGGTGTTTCTCCTTGAAAAGTTTGGTACAATTCAGCAGTGAAGCCATCTGGTTCTGTGCTTTTCTTGGCTGGAAGACCTTTTTTCTTTTTTCTTTTTTTTTTTTTTTGATTATCGATTCAGTCTTACTACTTGTTATTGGTCTACCTGGGTTTTTAAATGTTCTCATGGTTCAATGTTGATGGATCCTGTATCCAGAAATTTGTCCATTTCTTCTTGGTTCTCCAATTTGTTAGCATATAGTTTTAGAAAATAATAATCACTAATAATCTTTTGTATTTCTGTGGCATCAGTTGTAACACCTTTTTTCAACTCTAATTTTATGTGGGTTTTTTTTCCTTTGATAATCTAACTTAAGATTTTTCAATTTTGTTAATCATTTCAAAGACCCAATTTTTTTGTTTCATTGATTTTTCTCTTTTTAGTCTCTATCTTGTTTATTTCTTTCCTTCTAATTTTGAGATTGGGTTGGTTCTTGCTTTGCGAGGTTCGTAAGAGGTATCATTAGGTGTATTTCAAACCTTCCTATTTCTTGATGCAGGCTATAAATTTCTCCTTAGTACTGCTTTGGTCACATTCCCCCAAGAATTTTCATTTGCTTTGAAAAAAATTTTAACTTGCCTTCCAACCCAGTTAAAAATCATGTTGTTCGGTTTCCACATATTTGTAGTTTCTAAAATTTTTTGTTGATTTCTA
Organism: Sciurus carolinensis; assembly: GCF_902686445.1. NCBI lineage: Eukaryota > Metazoa > Chordata > Mammalia > Rodentia > Sciuridae > Sciurus > Sciurus carolinensis. The sequence continues at coordinate 6,506,256 of NC_062227.1, forward strand.
GTTTTATTATTGTGATCAGAAAAGATACAGGATATTTCACTTAAAATTTCTGTTTTTTACAGCCTACTCTATGTTCTATTAAAGAGAAAGGTATATGTGCTGATGCAAGTAATGTTTATTCTGCAGCTGTACAGTGGACTGTTCTCTAAATCTATTCGATCTACAGTAGTTTTACTCATATCTCTTCATTGATACTTTTGGATGAGTTGTCCATTGATGAAAGTGGGTGATGAAATCTCCCCTTAGCATTGTATTATAGATTCTCCAATTCAGTCTAATAGTGCTTGTTGTATAAAATCGTTGTAACTTCTTACTGAATTGATTTAGTTATAATATAGTAACCTTCTTTTTGTTAGTTTTTGTCTTAAAATGTTTTGTCAGATGTGAATATAGCTACTCCTGCTTATTTTGTTTGTATTTGCTTGTAATATCATTTTCCATCCTTTTATACTGTGTCTTTACTGGTGAAGTAAGTTTCTTGTAGGCAGCATATTGTTGAGTCTTGTTCTTATAACCTTTGAGTCAGTCTGTATCCTTTAATTGGAGACTTTAGTTTGTTTACATTCATGGTTTTTGACAAGTCATGATCTATTCTGGTTACTTTATTTTCTTCTAGTTGTTTTGAATATTTGTTCTCTTTTCCTCTCTTGGTTATGTCTGTGGTTTGTTGGCTTACTGTACTGATGTTTGTTTTTTTCCTATTTCTTTTGTGAATCTACCCTTCTATTGGGATTTATACTTTCGCATGCCTTCATGATGGTGTTATCTTTCATTTCTGGATGTAGGACTCCCTTAAACACTTTTTGTAAGGCTGGTCTGCTGTTCATGAATTCCATTTTTGCTTGTTCTGGCAAGTTGTTTCTCAATCCTTTCTGAAGGATTGCCTGGCTGGGTATAGTAATGTTAGTTGGCAATTATTTTCCTTCAGTACTTGAAAATATGCTGCTGCATTCCCTCCTGGTTTCTAGGCTTTGTGCTGAGAAATCCTCTGTTAGTCTAATGGCAATAACCTTAAATGCAATTTGAGGTTTTCTCTAGATTTAAAAAAATCTTTATGTGTACATATATTTTGTATCATGGATTGAACTCAGGGGTGCTGAGTCACATTCCCAGACCTTTACATTTATTTTGAAACAGGGTCTAAGTTGCTGAGGCTAGCCCCACACCTGGAATCCTCCCCTCAGCCTCCTGAGCTGCTGGGATTGCAGGTGTGCACCACCATGCCTGTCTGTATTGTATGCTTTTACTGTATTAAAAAATACAGCATTTTGGAATGGGGTTGTGGTCCAGTGGCAGAGCACTTATCTTGCATGTGTGAGGTCCTGGGTTCAATTCTCAGCACCACATATAAATAAATGAATAAAATAAAGGTCTATCAACATCTAAAACATTTTTTAAAAAATCGACATTTTACTACATAATGTACAAGTTTTTAACGAGCATTTGAAAAATAGGGTACTTGAAAAATACAGTGAGCAATGAGCACGTTATCATTGGTTTAAAATGAAGAACTAAAATTCTCTTGATTTGCAGTTTAAAGGCATGAGATTAGTCTCCAACTTCTTTTGCTTTTGGAGAAGGTCCTGACTCAGTTCCAAAGTCCCTTAAGGACTGCTTGTTGTCAATCCCTATTTTTCAACAATTTAGGATTGAGAAGTGGATCCTTGACATAGTGGTAAGTCTAGGTCATAATTTTGAGAATTCTGGTATTGAGGCTCCCCAAATGGTGCATCTGGATCAAGGTAACAGATCTCATTTGTTCAGACACAGGGAATAAAATGGGTTGGTTCAGACATCCAGCTGATAATTGTTTGACCACCTCTTGCAATCAGATTCTCCTTCACAGCTGCTGTTTTCGAGTGGTAAGTAGAATGTATTAGTCTGGGTTTGCTGGGTTCTGTTTTTCACTGCTGGAACTAGTGATGATTGAAACCTTTCCTTTTTCAGTGAATTTCCAGAAGTTCTTCCTTTTTGACTAGATGCCACCTGCTCTGTGATTGCTTCTTGTTGAGATGAATGAAGTTCTGATGAAGTGCCTCTATTGAGAGAGAGGTGTTCAGGATTATTTCTCTCTACCAAATGAAGTAGTTCCATCTGCCTTCTTACCTTTTTTCTTCTCTCCACCTTTGAAGCTGTATGGTGTACATTTTTGATGCTGGAACATACTTTTTGAGAGGCTTATTTATATTCCATTCAGGCCTTCTAGGACATCTCTTCATGTGCTTTGTTTCTCTGGTCTTATTAACTCATTACACTGATCATTATACAAACTTTTCTTTTTCTAAGTTGGCGTTATCCTTATCTAATTCTTGCTCGTCTGTCTTAAATTGTGCATTTAATCCTGCAGAAATCTCAAGAGATGAACAACTTCTGATTTCCCTCCCCTTTACATATTCACAGTATGATCCTGCACTGGCGAATATGCCTGTAGCTAAGTCATCTGTCTGCACCCAGTATCCTTCTGGGGAGTAATAGAATTGACTATTTTATCACTGTTATCATAAAATTGTTCACTTTATCACTAGCTTCATCTGAGTCATGACTTGATTTTGAAATGTTAATGGTTGCATTATGGTCCATCTGCAATGTATTAACGCCAAGATTTTTCATCGATCTAGAAGTGTCATGTCCCCTTTTAGCCAATTCTCAGATTCTTTGTTCTTGCTTTAGTCTCTGTGCCAGCTGCTGTGCTCTCTGTTGTTTGGAATAACTCATTCGTCTTGAGTCATGATTTCTTCTTTTTGTTTTAAGTATGTCTTCATATTGTTTCTGCATCTTCTCATTCCCACGCTAAGCAATGCTTTCCCTCTTGTTCTTCCTTCCATCTCTGCTCTCCTTTCAGCTTCTTCTTCCTGGGCTTCTCTTCTACATGAGCACTGATTGCTTCTGATGTTTCTGCCACCATCTGTCTCATTCCTCAATCTGTGCTGGGTCCAAGAGAGCAGTCTTAGAACGAAGGAAGTTTGTTTTCTGATTGTTTGCCTCAGTCACATCCCCAGTGGGTTTTGCTGTGTGCTCCTGTTCTGAAGGTTCAACCTGGCTTCCAGTTATAGATGTATATACACTAGTGACTTCAACCAGCTCCTGAGTGTCAGCAGAAACAGAAGTACTCGGTTATTTGTGTGCTGAGATTGAGAACCAGGATGGCTCTTCAGTGAATCCAAATGCAAGGGCCATCTGTCATGTTCCTCACCCTTTGAAAATATAATTTTCCCTCTGTTTTTCTCTGCTGGCCATCTTCTACTTGTTTATTCAACTCTTCATTTTCTCTGTTCTTTTTTTTTTTTGGGGGGGGGGTGCTGGGGATCGAACCCAGGGCCTTGTGCTTACAAAGGCAAGCACTCTACCGACTGAGCTATCTCCCCAGCCCCCTCTGTTCTTGTTTCACAGCACCAAAAGGATTCAGCAGCAGCACTGCTTCCTTAGACTGGTCTGGAATTTGAAGTTTGCCTCATATTATTTTATCACTTCCAGATTTTTCCAAGGATTATTCTACTTTTGCAAGCTTCTTTTTCTTTCTTCTTTAAAGCAAGTTGTTCATCTGTAAATAATGTCTTTATTGTCTGAGTAGGCTATTTCAAGAAACCTGCCTTCAAATTCATTTATTTTTTTTTCTCCTGCTTGATCTAGTCTGTTGTTAAGCCTTTGAGTTCATCTCTAAGATGTTTGTTTCTTTTTCAAAAATCTTGATCTTTGATTTTCTCATTCATATCCTGCATTCTGTCCCTAAATAACGGCTTATCTATTTTTTATTGCTTTAGGTTTTCACAGTAATTGTTCTCAATGGAATTTTTAATTTTTTGTTAATGCTGGGGATTGCTCTGGGCCTTGTGTATGCTAGGAAAATGCCCTACCACTTAACTACATTCCCAACCCTCAAATTCTGATTTTGTCCATTTTGACTTCTTTGGAATCTGTTGCTGGAATTTTGAAGGTTATCGTCTTAAAGTTTGGTGAGATTTCTGCCTATCTGGTGGATCAGTTCTACCAGTTTTGTGGTGCAGTATTCTTAGAAAGTAGCTTTTCTGAAGGTGTCATTCAATGATGGTTTTGATTCAAGCTGGGTATCTTCCTATAGCTTTTTTGGCTGTGGTTGAAGACTTTAGGAACAGTGCATACCATGGCAATCAAAAGACCCAGTGTCTCTGCAGGTTATACAGGGACACTTGTACTCTGGGCATGCATCCTGCAGACAGCAGTGGGTGTGGGATGCTCACTGCATAGCTACATATATGGGAGTGGTAGCCAGTGGGGTTTTATTGCTACACATCCCATGTAGGCAAGGAAAAGGGTTCCTATGGGAGGGGTGGACTGGCTGTGAAATAATCACTATGAAATTTATTTATCATAAACACAGTACACAGAATTATCTTTGTAAATGGGAGTGTGACATGTTGAGCCATTCGGGTCTTGCTCTAATAAAATGGAGGAGCCCATGTTTTCTTTATTTATTGTGGTACAGATCACGGGGGGACCAGGAGGAGCTTCTTCTGTAAGAAACAGGATGGGTTGGAGTTAAGCAGGTAATTTTGCTCTAGCGAGTTATTCCCACCCCCAGGACCTGCAAACCCCAGTGATGAACCAACTGCATGGAAACCACATACTCCAGGCAATCTGGAACAATCTTTCATAACTACTGGTTCCTGAGAGCTAGATTCCCATGTCTAATGGCTCGACCAAGCCTGGTTTTATTTGCAGGCCACAGACTGTGTCTCACATTTTTTCCTTTTTCATTTTTTAAGTGTAAATAAATGATGGGCAGCTACTTTGAGGTCCTGGATCTTGGTCCTGAGGGTATGGCAACCTGTTATCATGGTACGAAAAAGAATTAGTAGTAAATATATTCTAATAATATACTATGCAGAATGTTTCAACATATTTCTAGGATTAAAGCCATTCAATTTATGAAGTATGTGATCAACTAGAGATGCAGATAGTTAGGTTGCATCTTCTACAAGTTACAAGATATTTATTGTCTTTTCTCTTAACTCTTACATTTCCAGTAATTAAAGTGTAAGGAGATTAAACACAGGCTTGCAGGAGCCCTCTCTGTAATTTCTGCCTACAAAGTCAGGCATAGGGCCATCTGTATAGTGGAGAAGATCTGAGGTGGCAATTAAACGCTAAAGGTCTATCTGAATACCACCTTCACTGAAAGTCAGAATATTAGCAACTAAAGGTTATGGCATCCTTATATAGTTGTCTTTTATCAAATCTTTTGAGACCAATCCAAAATGTAGCCACCATTTCTAGAAATTTTATGTTGTACTGGTAAGACATTTGCATATTCCATCTATTTAGGAAACGTGCCAAATTCTATTGCAGAACCATTAAGGTAATGAAGTATTGGATTGGTGGATGTTCTGCAGAAATGACTGACTTGTTATGACAAAATCCCGTATTAGTGACTGACAAGACATATGATCTTAAGTCCCATGGGTCAGTATGACTGGCTGGTCTATGTGCCCCATTTGCTGCCTTTTCCTCAAAGGTTATCTTTAGACAGCCAGAATGTTTATCATGGGACCAGCATATAGGTAAGTTTCCACTGTACCCAGTATAATTAGATACAGTCACATGGATGGGTATAATGTGAGTATCTGTAAAACTTCCCATCATATGAGTATCATTAGTAAGTACTGGAACTGATTTTCCAGGTGTAATAAACGTGGATCTGGGAAGTAGGTCCAGTAAGTTTCCCCATGGACTCCACTTACTTGACAGCTCAATACAGTTAGCATGACCACTAATATTGTGGTTGGAGACTTAATTCCTCTTTGCACCATCCCTTGAGCCTGTTGTGTCAGATTCTTCAGTTGGCTCCATGATGGCAGGTTGGGTGTTTGGTTCCTTCATTCTTCCTCTTCCTTCTCCTCTGTTAACTGCTAGTTCACCTGGGGGTTAGGATTGACATCTCTGGTTCGATCTTCAGTCCTCTGAACTTTGGCTTCAGGTACTTCATTATCGCACTCCCTGCCCGCAGAGAGATACGACACAGGCCTGGTTCTTTTGAGCTCTTTATTTTGCGCGCTTCTTCCTCATAGTTCTTTCTTTGTTCTCTTTCTTTGTTCCCTCTTTGAGGAACTTACACTCCAATATATACAGTACTTGTAACCAATCAGCCTTTGAGCACGAGGGGAGAGCATTAACATATACAGGCAGCGAAGGCAGGCATATAGTGGACCTGTACTGTCCATCAGGGAGCTTAGCCAATCCCTGGAACTTCCTCAAAATAATGTCAGTTGTTTGTGCAAAAGTTAACTGCTCTGGCTCACTGCCAGGCGCCATCTTAGCCTTGCCACACCTAGGGCCAGGGGTCCGGCCGAAACCCCGACAGTTCCCCCTTTTCTCTTTTAAAAAGAAAAGGAAAGCTCGGGACCGTGCCTGTCTTAGGCGGAGTGGTCAACCACTGTCCTTACCCGTCATCGGATAACTGTAGAGCATGCTACAGCTCCTGTCTTAGGTCGGTACAGTGGTCACCTCCTTCCTTACCCGTCTGGCTAGCGATCCAGCCTCGTGAGCCATACTTGTGGGGAACTGCCGGCCTCTAGGGCAGCTATGGCCTGATGGAAGATGATACGATCTCTAACTTGATCTCGGCACATGCGCATGATAAAGCGTGTGAGGAAGACAACAGCAACAACCATGAACATACAAAAGGCTCCCATACCTGCCCATTGTTTTACAAAACTGAAAGAGGAGGATAGCCAACTTAGCACTTCGGACATAGGGGCTACATTAACTCTAGTAGCATTGAGGCTAACAATTTGAGATCTAAGAATAGCAGTAAGATTATCAAATTCGTAAGACCAGTTTGTTTGTAGCTGAGCAGACAAGATTCTAGACAAGTTTGCTGCATAGCTGAAGTTATGGTAAGCTACAGGTGTAACGCACAGTCCCGCCAGATGATAAATACATCCCACGTTTAACAGTTCCTGTAAAATGTCCATTTGTTCTTGAAGTAAGTCCACTCGCTGGTTCATAAGGAGTATGCCTGCTGTTAGATGTTGGTTTAGGGTCTCTTTAGTCTGTAAGGCTGCAGCTATATTTTCGGCCAAGTGATTGACTGCTGTTGCTGTAGGTATGGCAGTTGCTAGTGCTGCTGTTGCAGAAACCACTATTGCAGTGACCATAGCCGCTGTGATGTCAAATTCTCTCCTGTTTCTTGATAGCAACACTGGCAATTTTGCATCTGTAACAGAGACTGGGACTGGTAGGAAGGTAGGAACACACATTAAGTCTGCCAGCAGGAACCTAGAAGCATTTTAGCACAAATCTAAAGTACAATTGAAAGAAGCAGTTGTTTTGTTACATAGTTGAACTGTTCCTCCTAAGAGACTAAAAAGAGGTAGTAAGTTAGTTTATTCCGTGGAAACACACAAACTGAGCCGCAGCTCCAGTAAAGCACCGAGTTACCCTTATTTCCCAGAGTTAAAAAACCCCAAACAAAGAGACAAAGAGAAAGTTTATCTTTAGGGGACCTGAAGGTCTCCTCTATTCCCCCTTTTTGTTTATAAAGAGCATTTTTGAGGGTGAGATGTGTATGTTCAACAATACCTTGTTTTTGTGGGTTATAAGGTACATCTGTGGTTAGAGTTATTTTAATTTTAGTGAGGAATTGGTTCTTACCAATTTTAGTTTTTAAAGAAAAATTTAGACTTTATAACGTAGTACAAATTTTTAACAGTTGCTTAACCATAATTGTATAAACCCCTATTTTTAATAAAACTTAAGAGACACAAAGTTAAGAATGAATTGGTGTTTCTAAGAAATCCTTGTCATTTTACCATGTCATTTTACCATGTAGATTAAACTTTGGCTTATATCAGAACATTAGTATTTCACCTTAGGAAAAACCTTAAATAGCTTTAGCTGTTTTACATACACACAACCAACTTAGTTACACACAGACTTGTTGAAACTTGCCCTTTGTTACACACAGACTTTTTTATCCAGAAACATTTTCTTTTCTTTTTTATTAAATACATTTTTAAACCCAGAACCTTTTATTTTCTCTTCCCTATTTGTTGACCCCTTTTTGTTCACATTCTGAAACAACTCTTATGAAATTTCTGAATTTAGATAAATCACCCTATTTTAATAAGATTAAATATTTTGTTGTTTATAGTACTCTTAATTGAAACACAGTTGAAACTTTTGGGACCCTTTATATATAGAATTCCACTTGTTAGGATATAACTCTTAGTAACCTTGTTTTTAGTTTAGTGATGACACAAAGCAAGTTTAAACCCTTTTATTTACCAACCTATGAAAACACCAATAATGTTTAAGTATGATACCCCATGGAATTTGAGGAGTTAAGAGTACTTGATGTTATTTAACAATTAGCATTTTAACTTTGTAAATTAACCAGACGTCTCTACAAACACATTTGAGTAATCCCATACATGTTAACTCCAATTTATTTATTTTATAAAAACCAAGATATCAGACAAGTGTCCTGAACAGGATCCGTTGCCTCTTTCCTGCTGAAGAAAAGTCCTAGAAGCAATTGATATTAGACATTGTTTAACATTAACATTTCATTAGTTTGACCACCTGGAGACTTGTAAGTTATTTTTAAAAATATTTTACTTTTACTAGTTTACTCAATTTGAATTGAACCCTTTTAAATCACGTGAATAAAAGTATTTGGATCCATTTTTAAATTTTAATTTAAGAGCTCTCAGTTTTGACGCAGACAAAACATGACATTAGACAGCACAACATAACATATAACACAAAATTAAAGGCCTTGTAACTTATAGGTGAATGTTCATTGCAATGAAACAGCTGTTTAAAAAACTTCAGTTGAATAAAAAATAGAACTGATCAAAAATAAAATCATTAACCTAGGTATGTAGGATTAAAATTATGAGCTCAAAAATACAGCATTAAAGAAAAAAAAACAAAACAAAACAAGAATCCTGAAGAATAAGTCAGTTTTATGCAGCGGCCCAGGAATTTAAAACGGACACTTTTTTTCTTCTTTTCTTCTTATCTTTAGGTTACCCCCCTTTTCTCCTTGAGACGCTGTAGTTACATTCCATTGTGGCAGGGGGAGGGAGGATCACCTAGGACTTTTTAACCCTTTTTTTCCTGGTTGAGAAATCAGGTTAGGTTTGAATGCAGAAAATCACAAAACATTACTTTTTACTACTTTTAAGGAATGGAGCTGCTGAGCTCTCTGCCTAGGGGGACCCTCCCCTAAACTGATTTCCCTCTTTCTAACAAGTTGTTCCTTACACCCACTTTCATTTTTATTTTTGTTTGTCCCTGATCTTATTGACGCCCTTTTTGATGTTTTAGACCTTTTCTCTTATATTTTCTCCAAAACCTGACTGCCCTCAGTCAGAGGCTCCACAAAAGAGTGTTTTTTTAACTATTGCCCACAGGTCTCGAGTCTTCACCGGTGTCAATGTCATCATTAATAGGGCGCTTAGACTGCATTGTTAGCTTCCCAAATGTCCTTTCTAGCTCCTCCCCTGAAAGTTCCTCTTTTGAATCTTCCCCTTCTGAGTTATTATTTCTTTCTGAGTTCTGAGAACAGAACCGTTTCTCTTTAATCTCTTCTAAAACCTGACTTCCCTCTTCCAGGGGTCCCTTTAGATTTTGTTTATCTTTATGTTGTAAGCAAGATTTAATCAGGGACCAAATGGCTAAAGTTCCAACAGGTAACAGCTTTTGCTTTTTTGTTATGCGTAGATCCTCTCCCAGGTGCTTCCACTGAGGAATATATTTAACAACCCTTTATCTAAAAACCACGGAGAGACCTTTTTTATGGTATCAAGGAATGCTCAAGCTGTTCTGCCTTCAGCGGCATTCCGTGATTCCCCAACAACTCCCTAAGAGGCTGCTTCATTCCAGTCCCAGACAGTTCTGTTCCTATGATTAAATCTTACAGCACTAAGAGCTCCAAGCACACAAACAAGCCACACAACAAACACAAAAATAACACACACCACACAAACAATCTGGTACCACTGCATCTATCTATGAAGTTTTAATTTTTTTTTTTTCTGGGTTCTTTACCCTTCACTGCCGGCTACCAATGACGGACTCAAGGTCATAAATGAACTACCAATGACGGACTCAAGGTCATAAATGAAATACCAATGACGGACTCAAGGTCATAAATGAACTACCAATGACGGACTCAAGGTCATAAATGAAATACCAATGACGGACTCAAGGTCATAAATGAAAATAAATAATTACCTTTTACTTTATCTGTAGATTCCCGGGTCCCGGTACCATCTATCGCACTCCCTGCCCGCAGAGAGATACGACACAGGCCTGGTTCTTTTGAGCTCTTTATTTTGCGCGCTTCTTCCTCATAGTTCTTTCTTTGTTCTCTTTCTTTGTTCCCTCTTTGAGGAACTTACACTCCAATATATACAGTACTTGTAACCAATCAGCCTTTGAGCACGAGGGGAGAGCATTAACATATACAGGCAGCGAAGGCAGGCATATAGTGGACCTGTACTGTCCATCAGGGAGCTTAGCCAATCCCTGGAACTTCCTCAAAATAATGTCAGTTGTTTGTGCAAAAGTTAACTGCTCTGGCTCACTGCCAGGCGCCATCTTAGCCTTGCCACACCTAGGGCCAGGGGTCCGGCCGAAACCCCGACACTTCATGTTTGATGGCATGTTCAGGTACCCAAGTAGGACAAACTGCACCTTCTGGGAAAGTATAAGTATGGTATTTACCCCACATTATTACTGGATCTGGTTCTTTCCACTGTCCTGTTTATAAAACTTTCCACTGAACTAGGTCCGATAGACCTGTTGCAGTGGAATACATATGTCTCTCGGCTGTGGTGTGATTCTCAGAATCACAATTTTAAATTTTAAAACAAACACAGCATGAGTAAGGTTATTTTGTGGGTTTTATTTTCCCCTTTTTGTTTTTGTATTTGTAGCTTAATAGATAATGACTTGACTTGAAGATTATAAGGAAAGCCTGTTTTGTGTTCAATACAAAATTGGTGGCGAAACTGTTGAAAAGAATGAGCATATGGCTGGGGAGATAGCTCGGTCGGTAGAGTGCTTGCCTTGCAAGCAGCAGGCCCTGGGTTCAATCCCCAGCACCCCCAAAAAAAAAAAAAAAGAATGAGTATAAACTGTAGCATTATCAGTTTTAATCTGTGAAGGCTATAGCTTAATATTGTAAAAGTGACTAGGCAATGAGACATAACATGTTGAGTATCTTTTACATGAGTGGTGGCAAAGATAAATTGAGAATATGTATCAATAATAACATGAACATAGAATTTTTGCCAAACTGATTAGGTAGCAGACTGGGGATTAACCCGTTGGTGAAGATGGAATATGTACAACACATTGTGGACATTGGAGAATAATTTGATGAGCCTGTTCCTAAGTAATCTAAAAATTTTTAATGTAATCTAGAAGCATTCTGATGATGTAAAGAATGTGAAGCTTGCACACAATCATATATAAAGATATTTGTTGACAAACAGCAACAAGTTTATTGATCGTATTACTTGATGCCAAAGGATCAGGCAGATTAGAATGTGCTCTGATCTGACCAATGAAACGAGGATAGTGACTCATTTGAACTGTCTTTTCTAAAGTATGGAACAAATGGAATAATTCTTTTGATGGTGTATTTCCAATAGTAGCTGTTTCAATGTTTAGCAGCTCCAACAGTATAGGCACTATCCCTATAAATATTAACTGACTCATTAGTAAAATGAAGTAAAGCACAAATAAGAGCTTGAGTTTTTGTTTGTTGTGCAGAAGTATATGATGTCTGGATTATCTCCATATGAGCATGGCTATAAAAACCTGCTTTTCTTGAACTTGAGTCATCAGTAAATACTGTCACTGCTTTGGCTATTGGCTGAGCATGTACAATTTTTAGAAAACTAAATGAGGTTACAAGAGCAAATTGAACAATCTTATCATGAGGATAATGACTTTCTTGACCAGGAAAATTGGCAAGAATTATTTGCCAAGTATTGGAAGATTGCCAGAGCCAAGTATGCTGTTGGGTACAAAAAGAGGTTACAATAGAGGGCTCTGACCCAACCAATTGTAAGACTCATGTCCTATCTTTAATAACTAATTGAGCAATAAGATCATGAAGTGGAGCTAAAGGTCTTTGAGGAGAGTGAGCTAGGTGACGCCACTCAATAACTCCTAGAGACTGCCATGCTGCTAACTCCTAGAGACTGCCATGCTGCTCCTGTGGGGTATGAGTAGGAGGAAATGTTAACAAATATGCAGATTCTTGTGGATTAATTCTGGTAAGCTGTGGTCTTTTTTTTTTTTTTTTTTCCTCCTGGGTACTGGGGATCGAACCCAGGGCCTTGTGCTTACAAGGCAAGCACCCTACCGACTGAGCTATCTCCCCAGCCCCAGGCTGTGTGGTCTTAATGGCAGTTTCAACCTTCGTCAAGGCAGCCCTTGCCTCTGCCATAAGCTGGTGAGAAGTTGGAAAAGGATCACCCTGTAAAATGTGTAAGACTCACATCTGCAGTGGATAATTTTAAGCTTGGTCAGTTAATATCACCCAGTAGTTTTGAAAGTCATTAAGAGTGTAGACCATCAGCTCTGATCTGTAGATTCTGTGGGTGAATTATGCACCCTTTGATTAAATTGCCCAAATATCAAAAAGTGGAGGCCTTTTGTACTTTCTCAGGTGCTATACATAAATCCATTGCAGAAAGTTTCTAATTGAGAAAAAACCTTTAAGAGCATATATGAATTAGCATGAGCCGAAAGAATACCGTCCATATGCATCAGTGAACTGTGCTCGTATGGAGTGATGGCTTGTGCTAAAAAAGTCTGATGTAATGTGGGCTACTGGTCACACCTCAAGGTAGCATTTTTCAGCAAAATCTCTTCACAGGTTCTTTAATGATAGCCGGTGTTGAGAGCAGGGTGGTATCTGTGCTGCTAACTGTCTCAAGGACAAACAGGACTGCTGGGCCCCTGTGCTTACCAAGGTTGTTAAGAGATATTTGTCCGAGGAATGTGCAGTTGCCTGGAGACCTTATCCGTCAAGGACGGGAGCGGGGCTTAGCCCCGACTCATCTCCTGCATAGTTCACCCCTTCCCTCCTCCCTTCTTCCACTAGGACCGTTCAGTTCTGGCAGGACCCAATGAGAATCAAATAGATTGGCCAGACCCAACCAGAGGAGGACTAATGTTTAGCTGTTCAAATGTTAACCAATTAAAAGAACACTGTAAAACTGCTTGCCTTTCATTATAAAAACCCTGCTAACGAGGGCTGGGGGCCTCTCTTAGCGTCACTGGTTAAGGACGCAGAGGACCAGGCTCGAGCTTGCTAATAAATGACTCTTTGCTGCTTGCATTGATCGTGGTCTCTGGTGGTCTTTGCGGAGTCTCGAGCTTTTGGGCACAACATATGGGGGCTTGTCCGGGATGCCCCAAGCCCACCTAGACACCTGATCATAGAGTCATTCGGCCGGTGAGTAAGGCATTGCCGTGTGTTTTCTGGTCTGGATTGCCTGCAGGTTCTGGTTCTGGGCTGGCATAGTCCTGGCGGACGCGCAATAGAACCCCAGCAGGGTCTCGGGAGACGTCCCCTCGACCCGTCGGGCGACTTTGTCGCATCTGGTGACTCTGTCACATCTGGAAAGCTTCTGTGCTGCATCTGGGCAGCTTCTGTGCTGCATTTGGGTGACTCCATCACATCTGGTGACTCTCACATCTGGAAAGCTTCTGTGCTGCATCTGTGCAGCATCTGTGCTGCATCTGGGCGACTCTGTCACATTTGGGTGACTCTAACATCTGGAAAGCTTCTGTGCTGCAATTGGGCGACTTTGTCGCATCTGGGTAACTCTTTGTCCCATTTGGGCATTGTGTTGCATCTGGGCAACTCTTTGATAAAATCGGAAATTGTTTGTTTTTGTTGACAAAGTACCAGCTAGCCAATTTTTGATTTAGCGTGCTACGTGTCTGTCTGTTTGTGTATTGTACTATATGGTCTTTACTCTTGCCTTCTATTAAATTCTTCATTGTGTTAATCTGATCTTAGGCTTAGGGATACTCATTGCAGGGTACTTTACAGTCCTTCTCCTTGTTCCTGAGAGATTTGTTTACTCCAATCCCCCTAGGCAGAGAGCTCAGCAGCTCCATTCCTCAAAAGTAGTAAGAAATAATGTTTTGTGATTTTCTGCATTCAAACCTAACCTGATTTCTCAACCAGGAAGAAAAAGGGTTAAAAAGCCCTAGGTGAGCCCTCCCTCCCCACTGCCTGGCCTTGCTAAAGCCTGCATTGGAATGTAAACTGCAGCAGTCCCAGCGGGAAAGGGGGGTGACCTGAAGAAAAGAAAAAAAAAAGGTGTCCGTTTTAAACTCCTGGGCTGCTACACAGAACTAACTCATTCTCTAGGATTCTTGTTTTGTTTTGTTTTGTTTTTCTCTAATGCTGTATTTTTGAGCTCATAATTTTGATCCTGCATACCTAGGTTAATGATTTTTTTTTCTTTTTGATCAGTTCTATTTTTATTCAACTAGAGTTTTTGAACATCTGTTACATTGCAATGGAGATTCACCTATAAAGTTACAAGGCCTTTGATTTTGTATTATTTGTATGTCGTGCTAATGTCATGTTTTGTCTGTATCAAAACTGAGCACTCCTAAAATTAAAATTTAAAAATGGATCCAAATACTTTTATTCACGTGATTTAAAAGGGTTCGATTTAAATTGGGTAAACTAATAAAAGTAAAATGTCTTTAGAAATAACTCACAAGTCTCTAGGTAGTCAAACTAATGGAATGTTGATGTTAAACAGTGTCTAATATCAATTGTTTCTAGGACTTTTCTTCAACAGGAAAGAGACAGCAAATACTGTTCAGGACACTTGTCTGATATCTTGGTTTTTACAGAATAAGTGAATTAGAGTTAACATGTATGGGATTACTCAAATGTGTTTGTTGGTGACATCTTATTAATTTGCAAAGTTAAAATGCTCATTGTTAAATAACATCAAGTACTTTTAACTCCTTAAATTACATGGGGTAACATACTTAAACATTATTGGTGTTTTCATAGGTTGATAAATTAAAAAGGGTTTAAAATTGCTTTGTGTCATTACTAAAAACAAGGTTATTAAGAGTTATGTTCTGGGCTGGGGAGATAGCTCAGCTGGTAGAGTGCCTGCTTCGCAAGCACAAGGCCCTGAGTTCAATCCCCAGTACCAAAAAAAAAAAAAAAAAAGAGTTATGTTCTAACAGATAAAACCTCAACTCGGAGGGTGAACGTTCCATCTGCTCCCTTACCACTTCCCCCTGCTCCCCCTCCAATTCTGCAAAGCTCCAAGGAGCTCTTAGATTTGGATTTAGAGTTACCATCTCCCCTTTCACTGTGTTTCAGTTAGAGTACTATAAACCACAAAGTATTTTATCTTGTTAAATCGGAGTAATTTGTCTAAATTCAAAAATTTCATAAGAATTGTTTCAGAATGTGGACAAAAAGGGGTCAACACATAGGAAAGAGAAAATAAAAGGTTCTGGGTTTGGAAATATATTTAATAAAAAGGAAAAGAAAATGTTTCTGGGTAAGAAAGTGCCTGTGTGATGGAATACATGAGGGTCTAAGTAAGTGCTAAGAAAGTCTGTGTGTAAGTAAAGGGCAAGTTTCAACAAGTCTGTGTGTAATTAAGTTGGTTGTATGTATGTGAGACAGCTAAAGCTATTTAAGGTTTTTCCTAAGGTGAAATACTAATGTTCTGATATAAGCCAAAGTTTAATCTATATGGTAAAATGACATGGTAAAATAACAAGGATTTCTTAGAAACACTAATTTACTCTTAACTTTGTGTCTATTAAGTTTTATTCTTTAAAACAATTAGTCTTAAAAATTGGGGTTTATACAATTATGGTTAAACAACTGTTAAGAGTATTGTACTATGTTACAGAGTCTAAATTTTTCTTTAAAAATTGAATTTAGTAAGATTAAAGTGTCAAGGTAATTGTGAAATGGTCACTCCTTGTATATTAAATGTATTCATATTTTCCAGGAATACAAGTTTTTAAAGCAGGAAATTTGTCAAGCTGCTATTCTCCAGAATAAACTTGTCTGTACTGGTAATATTAAACTTAAAGAGTACATTTTATTGGGGATTTATTTCTATCATTTAATGTTCTATTATGGGACATATTATCAGTAAGGTATATGTAAAATTGGTTACTTATTTCACTGAGATAAAAATTTAAATGTAAATGTATATCTAAGAGTTAGTGACAGCCTGATTTGTTTAAAGGTTCATATTGTAGAAGGTGAAAGCATTTTGCTACACAAAAGAAAAGGTAAAAGCTCTCTCAGCCTTTCTTTGATTGATTCCTATTTTGGATATAATGTTAGACTGTGTTAACTAATGTTCATATGGACTCAGGAATCAATATATGTAAACTTCTTAAAATGACATTTAAGAAAGAGTATAATGCACAATAGCAAAAATGGAACAACAATGACTGAGATTGGGGTCCCTGACTTCATGACTGTAACATGCCTGGTGCCTGGGAGTGTTCCTGTGTAGGAGCACAAGATGCCTAACTGCTGTGGCAGTAGCCTCCCTGGGGAGGCTCTGTACAGGAGTCCTATCAGCTCTTACATTGATCTCAGGCACACAGCTCTTGGGCAGAAAGAAATTGTTTTGCTAGATAACCAGTGTTTCATCAATTCCCTTCTCTAGTTCCTGCCCACCTTACAGTAACTTTGGACAGTGGACTTCTTTGAGAGCTACACGGAGTTCCTAACATTGCACTTTGCAGTTGTGGGAAAAAGTTATGTAGATGTTCCAGTCTCTGTAACTCTCCTGAAAACAAAGAATAATGCTTACATAGTCTTTAACCTAATAATAAGACATGTATAAATGTTGCTAACATAACTCTTTAGATCTGCATTTCCATCAGAGAACAGAGCTCCATCTGATCTCAGCTTAATCTTCAAAATCTGTGTTTATAAACCTTTATTTTCTAATACTCCTTTGACCCTCACTGAAATTGAAAATTTGGTCATGCTGGTCATGGCAAAAGGGGCAAAAATTAGCTTTAGGATTAGAACATTTTACTTAAGACTTGTGAAGAGCCCTATCTTACCTGAGATAAGGCTCTGCCTCACCCTGCTACATGTTAGAATGACTCCAAAGTAAGCCAGACTTTAACTCATTTAAAGTTGTGCTCAAAAGTTTGATGTTTGTTGTAAAGATCACTGTGATCTCAAACAGGGTATATAATGTAGAACTCAGCCAAAATTCAAGATAACTATTATACAAGCTAAATATGTTTTTACTCTTGCTAATTTCATTTTGTAAAACTGTTGCCTGTTACTGTTTTGCAGAAGGAGCTGCTTCCAGAACATACAACCTAGGTAACTTGTGATAATAGGCCATCACCTTCAAAACAGATAGTATGTGGTAGTACTTTAATAAAAGGGTAAATGACTGTAAAGTTATGAACATTAAAGTTAAAGCCCAGTACTCTTACTGTATGACTGGTGAGACTGGCTTGCTGGATGATTAAGATCAAACTTAGAAATTGGAATTAAATACAGAGGCCAAGAAAAAAACAGTATCTTGCCCTCAAAGTCAGCCTGAACCCAGGGAATAAGAGGACTTCTCTAAGGAGCGCTGCTGCAACTCTGGGTCACACAACCTCCTGATCAAGGAGATTGTTGAGACTAGAGGATGAGAATCGCTCAGTGCATCTGCTGCAGAGGAGGTCATGGAAAAAGGGAGACACCCCTAATGCTTTCAAAGAAAGCCACCTCATCGAGAAGACCCTGCCTAACCAATGGCACTAATGGAGCTAAGAAGCTGCTCTTAAGTTCTCTATGAGTGGCCCCTGTGGAAACTCAGCTGACTCTTTAACAAGACAGGAACCAGGTCAATTTGACCAGCTTGATCTTGGACACCCAGCAAAACAGTTAAAACCAAAATATAACCATTCTTGGGCATTTAAAAGAAATAATAGTTAAAAGTAACTTAAGATGTACACTTATGTTAACCCACTAAAATTAAGAGTGGAAGCTACAAAAGAAAGATTCTTAGGCAAATGTGCCTGATAACTATCAAGGAAAACTGCCAGAGTCAGAAGATTTTAGTCAGTTTAAGGCCTACAGTCACAGGTAGGCTTTATCTATGTTTGCTAGTATGATTATCTAGCCCTAAGTAACAGAAATATAGAGATCTCTACTTAACACAGGCTATACCAATAAAGGGATATTGTATAAAAATCAGATGACATTAAGAGTTAAATATTGTGTTTACATTCCTGATAACCTGGAGAATGTTAAAGTCCCCGAATAAAGGCCTTGTCCCCTCCAGCCTTTGCTAGGCCTTGTTATGGGAACAACTTCTCAGTTCTTCCATCCCCTGGTGAGGAATTATTGACTTCTGTCATCTTTATGATATTCATTAGCATGTTCCAGATTCCACAACATTTATATTGTATCAATCTCATTTCATTACTCATGTCTTTTTGTTCTTCTCTCATAGAAGCAACCAACTCCAGATGCCTTTACAGCCTGCTCTTCCCCAACCAGACTTCTACCTTGGACCCCTCAGTTGACCCGATTTCTAAAAAGGGAACTCCAAACTGCTTGCCCCACGCTGCCCACTTCCAGCTTGAAGAAGCCAGATTGGTCATCGTCCATTTTCCCTATAGCAGTGAAGGAGTTCCTAGTATTAGAGGGGTAAATGAAGTCAGAATTGGGGACAGGCAGTTAGTATAGAAATATGGGATCGGGTCAAATTAAGGAAGTAAAGGCCATGAGGGCCATCTGCTTCTGGAAGTTGGAGACTGCCCCTGGGAGAGTGAAATGTTAAAGATCTCCTAAGCTCATTTATTACCAAATTTACCTGCCTTTAAAGACTGTAAGCAAGGAGGTCTATGTGCAGCTCTGGGAGAAGAATGTTGGTTTTATGCTAATCATTCTGGAGTAGTGAGGGAATCCATGGCAAAAGTCAGAGAAGGACTAACAAACAGAAAGAAAGAATGGGAAGCTAGTCAGAGCTGGTTTGAATCCTGGTTCAATTTTTCCCTTTGGTTAACTACTCTGGTGTCCGCTACAGTGGGACCCCTAATATTGTTGTTACTAGCTTTAACTATAGGACCTTGTGTAATCAATAAGTTAATTGCTTTTGTCAAAGATAGAATAAATACAGTACAGCTAATGGTGCTGAAGGCCCAATATCAGCCCATTAAGCAGCAAGAATTAAAACAATAGAGACCCAAGATTGGCTCTCTAAATGTTCTTGGAAAGGGGGGGAATGTTGAGAGCAGGGTGGTATCTGTGCTGCTAACTGTCTCAAGGACAAACAGGACTGCTGGGCCCCTGTGCTTACCAAGGTTGTTAAGAGATATTTGTCCGAGGAATGTGCGGTTGCCTGGAGACCTTATCTGTCAAGGACGGGAGCGGGGCTTAGCCCCGACTCATCTCCTGCATAGTTCACCCCTTCCCTCCTCCCTTCTTCCACCTTCCACTAGGACCGTTCAGTTCTGGCAGGACCCAATGAGAATCAAATAGATTGGCCGGACCCAACCAGAGGAGGACTAATGTTTAGCTGTTCAAATGTTAACCAATTAAAAGAACACTGTAAAACTGCTTGCCTTTTATTATAAAAACCCTGCTAATGAGGGCTCGGGGCCTCTCTTAGCGTCACTGGTTAAGGACGCAGAGGACCAGGCTCGAGCTTGCTAATAAATGACTCTTTGTTGCTTGCATTGATCGTGGTCTTGAGCCTTTGGGCACAACACCGGGATGCTGAAAGCAAATCTTTTACAATCATCTGGATGTAATGGTATAGTGAAAAGAACAATCTTTTAAATCTATGACTATTAATTGATAATCAAAAGGGATAGCTATAGGAGAAGTCCAGATGGCAAAGCTCCCATTGATTCCATAGATAATAATCATTTAAAAGTAGTTCTTTATTAGATTCCTGGTTTATTATCTTAGTGATATTTGTCGTATCCAAAGTCAATATGAATCTCAGCAACAAATGTTGTTTTCTGAGTAAGTGTGAATACAGCCATCAGTGTGGACTACAGTCCCAGCGAACAGATGTCTCTGGACACTGGAGAGCAGAAGTACACAGGGAAAAGGAACAGGACCCCATTAGGGCAGAGAATGATGCTGACTCTGGCTGCAGTGAGCAGCACAGTGTGTATCTCACTGCTGATATTTGTGTGTACGACCTAGGGCCTCAAATTAAAAATAGGTATAGCTATATTCCAAACAAAATTTGGAAGAATGCCATTTTGACAGTTCAGACTATAGAAAACTGTATCTCCAGAGGAAGGTGTATGAACAAAGACATTTTTGCATTAATACCAGAGCGAGAATTCCTCCATGTTAGAAGCTGGGTACCTCTGGAGCCCGACAGCACTCTGGAGAAATGTCTGCTAAAGTCACATGTGGTCCTTTCAGATTCTGAGTAAAAAATCTTAAAGCCTTTCTGCACAGAGGCCACCAGAAACTGGCATACCCTACTGTCAACCACTCAGCTGACTAGCAGGGCATTTAATGATCACCTCTGGAATCTCCCATTCAGCAGGAAGGTGTTAAATTCAACAATGGCTAGCCATTTTCTCAGTAATTAGTGGGTGTCTCACAGGTGAGAAAAGCAGTTCACTTTCAGATACTTCCCTTTCCTCTGAAAATGGAAAACGCACATTCAGCTGGCACAAGAGGCAGCAATTATGATTAGTCAAAATGACCAATACTGTGTCTACCTTCTTTATTTCAGACTTCACCTGCTCATTGCTTGACCTCTTGAGGGCTGACAAGGAATGTCAATGAAAATGTAAGGCATATAAAACAGGAGAGACCAACAAAACAAAGCAAAACAAACGAACAAACAAACCAACTCTAGTTATCAGTGTTTCCGTATCTGGAATCCTGACATTTAGCTAAAGACTGTTATTACTTTGGAAAACAAAATGCTGCAGAAAGGAATCTTGTTTTCAAATCAAGGGGTGATTGTGCATTCCAGGTTTTGAGACAATGTTTAGTTCACTGACTGTTTATGGAGATCTAGTCTAGAATTAACTTCCTTTGATTTTTCCCTGTTTGTCTTACATTCTTAAACTGAAAAAAAAAAAAAACAAAAAAACAAAAAAAACACAAACAAACAAGCAAACAACAGAAATTAAAAACAAAACGGGTTTACCTAGTAAGAAACCTGAAAAGCGTTTGAGCTGGAAAAGCTGCTCTAATGTAGGACTAGGAAGATGTAACAGAAGAACTATTTCTTTTTATCAAAAATTTGGCTCTTCCCAGCCCAAATTTAGGTCTGAGTAGAGGGCTGGTGATGGGATTTAAGGTCTCTCCAGCAGGGAGACTGTAAGACAGCGGCACCAGCGGCCAGCTGCCCCAGAGAGCTCATTTCAGGGACAAAGAGGAGCAGCAGAGATACTGCAGCTCTGGATCAAGACGGGCCAATAAGGAGTGTAATGCAGTTGCCCCAAACTGTGAGTGACGATGGTGGTCTAACATCACAGACTTCATGTTCTGCAAGGGTCAAGCCTGCCCGGCCATAACCGTTGGGGAAGGGGTGGACTGCATATTTCCTGAGTTGGGTGTTGGCCAGCAACTATATCGAAGCTGTAATAGGCAAAAGAGCCTTATCTGGAGCTTAGGAATTTTAATGTAGAAACGGGTTTGAGTGAAACCAAGAGGGCTCTGAATAAGGAACAAAGGGCTGAGGTTTAGGAAGGCAGAAATCAGTTACCCAAATTGTTCTGAAAGATATGGCTGGTGCAAGCAAGGTAAGTCCATGAGGCTCTCAGTCGAGCGCAGTCTCTGCACAGTTCTGAAAGGTTGGGCAACCTGCAGCTACAAGCGGAGATGGCCGAGAATCAGTATAGCTATAGCTCGTCAGATGATCTCTAGGCTCTAGAATGCTTTCTTTGACCAAACTGATTCCATATTAGGTAGAAGTTTCTATGATTTTACAGGGGAGAGGAAGGCTGGGGAGTGGGGGAAGCCCACCTGCACAGCACTTTAACACACCGTTTTAAACATGGACACGTGCCTTCTGTAAGCCAACAGCATGCATCAGAGGTCCCTGAGTAGTCTGGGGTAGCATCACTATGAGCAGTAAGGCCAGTAGGACAGCAGTATCAAGGAGGGGACTGAGACTCTGCCATACATCAGAGGGAGGAGGCAGCAGGTTAGGATGCACAAGGTGGAACTCTGCTGGGGAGGGGCGGTCCTGGCATAGGATGTGCCCTGTTTCTCATTTGCTGCAGCTGGGAGTCTGCAGATAGCACAGTGCTGGGGGAAGGAGTCCAGCTCACCTCCTTACCCAGGGTAGAAAGTCCTGCAACCTCTCCCTCTCTTTACCCCAACCCAGCTACTTGTCTACCTTGCTATGGTCCTTGTACCCCCAGGCAACAGACTTAGGTGAGTGGAAGGAGAAGGAAGGGACAGAGGTATAGGGAAGAGAGATGGAGCCAGGAGGATGAAATTAATCGAGCAAACAGTAATCTCCATGCTAGTAGGAATGAAGGAGCAAGACCTGGCCAGAGAAGCACTGGTGCCTGTTTGTTCATGAGAGAGACAGAGAGGGGTGGGGGAGAGAGAGAGAGAGAGAGAGAGAGAGGAGGGAGGAGAGGGGAAAGGGGAGAGGGGAGAGGAGAGAAGGAGAGAGAGACTGACAGAAGAGAGAAATGAATGAATGAGAATAGATTTGCTGAACTGGAGCCGAATGTTCCAGTGGCCAAGGCTACCCAACTTCTCTGGGGCTACTGAGTCAACTCGAGGGTAGTGGCTGTCCTCACCCCTGGAAGGAGCCCATGGCTTGCCCAACACCCTCGATCGACTCCTGTACGTGGCTCTTTCCTCAGTGTTCCCCCCAGAACATGCCACCTGTGCTTCCTGCTGCCTAGTCTCGCCCTCTAGAGGCAGTCACCACTGGTCAAACTTGAGCCCTACTTCCCGAGGCCTGTGGCCACTCAGCTGCAGTTGTCCTCCCTGGCAATATGGGCACAGGTTTCCCATGGGAACCAAGTCTTGGGAAGTAACTGCTGGAAATGGTGTTTCTCATGTGGACTGAGACTGTATTTCTCAATTTTTGCAGGTCTTGACAGGAATGTCCTTTATTATGAAATACCCTGTTTTCCTTGGCTCTTATCCATGGAAAGACATGCGCGTTTCCAGATAAAGGTACAAGTAAACAGGAAATGTCAGCTGTCCTTTATTTTCAGTGAGGAATAACCTTACTCTGCATAGCAGCATGTGCAATCTGTGATTCAGAGAAGGGGAAGGCTTTCCCCCATGAGTATTATGGTGTCAAAAAAGTGATCTTTTTGTGAGGCACCTATCAGCAGGGCTCCCCACGCTTAAATCTGCGATATATAATTTGGCATATAATCCTTATACTTTGCTATATAAATAGCACTTGTAAGATTTCTCACCACGGAGAGTGTTTCTGATGTATTCTGAGGGTTAATCTCTGGTCAAATGTTCTCTCACACTTACTACACTTGAAGGGTTTCCTCTCTGTATGAATTCTGTGATTGCTAATGGCTGCCTTGGCATCCATTCTTTCCTCAATATGAATTCTCTGGTGCCTTCTGAGGGTTGATGTCCAGGCAAAGATTTTCCCACATGCATTACATTTAAAAGGTTTCTCTCCTATACGAGTTTTTCTGATGTTGAGTGAGATACAGTTTTCACCAGATTTTTCGCATTCATGACACTGATAAGTTTTAGCCCCTGTATGAATTCTCTGATCAGTAAGGATTGCTTTCTGTGTACTTTTCCCACACTTGTTACATTGAAATGGTCTCTCCCCTGTGTGAGTTTTCTGACGTTGAATGAGATGGTCCTTTTGCAAGAAGGATTTTTCACATTCATTACATTGGTAAGATCTCTCCCTACTCTGAGTTTTTTGATGCATTTTGAAGTTTGATTTCTGGCCAAAAGTTTCCCCACACTCACTGCATTGACAGAGTTCCTCACCTGTGTGGATCCTCTGCTCAGCCGTGAGGGCTGACGTGCAGACGAATCTTTTCCCACACTCATCACAGGGAAAGGCTTTCTCCCCTGTGTGAATTCTCCCCTCTGCCCTGAGGTGTGACTGCCAGTAGAAAGTCCTTCCACACTCAGGACCTTCAGATGGTTTCTCTCCTGTGTGGATGCTCTGATCCCTGAGGGCTGACTGGCAGACAAACATTTTCCCACATTCATCACACATGTACAGCTTCTCCACTGTGAAATCTTTGCTGTGTGCTGAGGTGGGACTTCTGGGAGAAAGTTTTTCTACTTTCATTATATTTCTATGATTTCACTCCTGTGTGAGTTCTCTGATGTTCAGTGAGATGTCCTCTCTGACACATAGGATTTTCCAATTTCACTCCCCATGATCTACATTTGCAGGACAATTTAGTTGAACAAATTGGAGCTGTGTACAGCTAAAATGTACACCTGAAACTTCCTCTTTAGTCAATGTTTTATTTTTATTTATTTATTTATTTATTTATTTGGGGGTGCTGGAGATTGAACCCAGGGCCTTGTGCATGCAAGGCAAGCACTTTACCAATTGAGCTACATCCCCAGCCCAATGTTTTATTTTTGATGAGTATTATCTGTGTTTGTCTTCGATTCTCTTGTTCCTTTGGATCAAGTCATTACCTTTGTAATCTTCTAAAACTGAGAAAAAGTGAAAACATCTTATGAACCTCTTCAAGTAGGGTTCACAATGTAGCCTATGCTGCTTTTCATTCTTTGCTTCTCAGATTCACAAAATCTGCCAAGTGTGATGGTGCACACCTGTAATCCCCATGACCTGGGTGACTGAGGAAGGATGATGGCTAAGTTCAAGGCCAGCCTCAGCAATTTCGTAAGATCCCAGCAACTCAGTGACACCCTGTCTCTAAATAAAAAATAATAAGGGTTGGAGACGTAGCTCAGTAATAAACCACCCCAGATTCCATCCCTGGTACCAAAAAACAAACAAGAAAATATAATCCACAAGTAAGTGTAGGGATACATGTGCCTCCAGCCTCCAGTCTTCTACCTTTATGCTTTTGATATAGGAAAAATGGGATAAGAAACTGGTAATGAGTACATTCCTGTATTTGGCATGTGACAGGTATTTTCCTAATGGGTGGATAAGGGTGAGAAAAAGGTAACAGTTTTTAAGTGTGGTGCCATGGTGTGAATAACCCCTACGCCAAATTCATTTTGAAAACTAATCCCCACTGTGAGCTAATGAGAGTAGAGATGAGGTGGGACCTTTAAAGGTTATCAGGTTCGGGCTGGGGAGATAGCTCAGCTGGTAGAGTGCTTGCCTTGCAAGCACAAGGCCCTGAGTTCAATCCCCAGTACCGCAAAAAAAAAAAAAAAAGGTTATCAGGTTTTTAACGCACTCATTGTCTTCTGTATCAATCCTCCAGTCCAGATACTCTGTGCCTCCCTGGGACGCTGCAGAGCCTCCCTCACCAGAAGCAGTTCCTTAAGCTGGGACTCGTGAGTCTCCAAACTGTGACTAGAAACCTCATCAAAAAATGACCCAATTTATGATATTTAGTTATATCATCAGAAAACAAGACTAAAGTTACTTCACCAAGGAGGAATATCAGAGAATGGGACAAATACAAAGAAGAATATAAAAATTTTAAAAAGTAACAAGAAAAACTGTAAGATAAATATATTCTTGAGTAAGCCCAATAGGGCAATAGTCTGGTTTGAGAGCAAGTAAGTTACAGTCTGGGTTCTGAAATCTCCTAGATTATACTGCTAGAATACTCAACTGGCTACACACTTCCAACATGATATCCCTTTTTTCCATCTTTAACAAAGTTAAAATTTGTAACACCACTAAACTTCTTATGATGAAATCAAGTTTACAGCTTAGCTTATAACGCATCCTCAGTTGATTACTCAGCAAAGAATAACCTGCCACTTCTGGCTCACCTCTTTACACATTTTAAAGCATGAAAACAACATATATCTGCATATATATTTTAGGTATCGGGGTACCTGAGATTTCTTGAGATGAGAAAACACATCCAAAAAAACATGAATGGCTATGCAACCATCCCTATATACCCTGCCTAGATCCAACTTCTTCATGCTAAAAGAGATCAGCACTCTTGTAGTAATTTCAGATTTTCTTCAGTCTTACCACTAGCATATGAGTTCCTAAAACTATAGCTAGTTTCACCTGTTTTTGACCTTTACCTAAATGTTACTGTTGTGCCCAAAGGCTCGAGACCCCGCAAATACCACCAGAGACCACAATCAATGCAAGCAGCAAAGAGTCATTTATTAGCAAGCTCGAGCCTGGTCCTCTGCGTCCTTAACCGGTGACGCTAAGAGAGGCCCCGAGCCCTCGTTAGCAGGGTTTTTATAATGAAAGGCAAGTAGTTTTACAGTGTTCTTTTAATTGGTTAACATTTGAACAGCTAAACATTAGTCCTCCTCTGGTTGGGTCCGCCAACCTATTTGATTCTCATTGGGTCCTGCCAGAACTGAACGGTCCTAGTGGAAGAAGGGAGGAGGGAAGGGGTGAACTATGCAGGAGATGAGTCGGGGCTAAGTCCCGCTCCCATCCTT
Source organism: Sciurus carolinensis (assembly GCF_902686445.1). NCBI lineage: Eukaryota > Metazoa > Chordata > Mammalia > Rodentia > Sciuridae > Sciurus > Sciurus carolinensis. The sequence goes on from NC_062227.1 coordinate 6,532,819, forward strand.
GACAGATAAGGTCTCCAGGCAACCGCACATTCCTTGGACAAATATCTCTTAACAACCTTGGTAAGCACAGGGGCCCAGCAGTCCTGTTTGTCCTTGAGACAGTTAGCAGCACAGATACCACCCTGCTCTCAACATTACCATATAAGCATACCTATATTTTTTGGCTTCCTTTGCTTAAAACTTTTTTACTGTACAAATTACTGTAAAAGCGTTTATATGTCTGAATAATTCTCCCTTAAAATATACAACTATTTCTGAATTCTATAGCCGAAGAGCCTAATGTTAGGCAAGTATAAACAATATTGAGATTAATATTATGTTATGCTCTCTTGAGAATAAAATCTTACTCTTTTGACTGGGTACAGGTTAGCAAAGGAACTGCATGGTTTTAACAAATGCAAAACATTACCTTGATTAGACTATACCCTCCTGATTCCATAGTGTTTTTAAGAGTTTAATTTCCAGTCAGGGGATACATGGTCTCTCATAATCCACATTCCCACCAAGACTTGGCTTCACCAAACTTGTTATTCTTACCTGATATTGTATCTCTTATTTTACATATATATTACTGACTATTTTTACACTCCATGAAAATGAACAAAATTGAAAATATTTACAAATTTACTGTCCATTTTGAAAGTTCCTGATCAAAGTTTTTTGCTCACTTTTCAATTGGGTTGTCTACCTTTTCCCACACTGATTTAAAGAAGTTCTTTACCTTTTTAGGGAACTTACCTTTTCTAGGTTACTTCCACTATGTACTTATGTACTTATTCTGCGGTACATCTTTTATTCTCTTAAATGATGTCTTTGTTCTTTTTTTTTTTTGGTGGTGCTGGGGATGGAACCGAGGGCCTTGTGCTTACAAGGCAAGCACTCTACCAACTGAGCTATCTCCCCAGTCCCATCTTTGTTCTTTTAAACAAAGTTTTGTGTGCACCACTGCACTTGGCAGTCAAGTTTTAAATTAATGGAGTGAGATTTATTAATCATTTCCCTTTGACTGGTTGTTTTTACAACTTTGATCTTTTCCGCAAAGTTTTGTGATAAAAAGGTGTTCACGTGTACACTGACCATCTGGAGTCTAACTACCACACACAGTTCTGTCTGATAAGTGATCAGCAACTCACCTGGGTCATTCTGGTTTGAAATCTCCTCCTCTGAGAACCAAGGTGCTTCTCCTTGCTCTAACCTGAGGATCACCTCTGGCTTGAAAATGCAGTACCCTAAGAATAGGGAATAATTGAGGGCTTAGGCCAGATATATGACCATTCTGGCTTCCAAAAGTGGAAGAAGGTACAGCTTCAGGAACAGCATCCTGAAGGTGCCCATCTGAATTCATCATTGGGAGCTGACAACACAATCATTCTCTAGTCTTTGTAAGGTTCAGTTCCTTCAAACTCCTGATGGAAATCCTCAACAACATGAGACGCTATAGGTGTTCACATTGCTCAGCAAGTGGAAAGGCAGGGCTTCTCCATGGCGTGGCAAGGGCGGGTCAGGCCCATCTGCTTACCGTGGAGAAGAGGTGGCTGTAGTTCTCCAGCATCACGTCTCTGTACAGGGTCCTCTGAGCAGGGCCCATGTGCTGCCACTCCTCCTGGCTGAGTTCCACAGTCACGTCCCTGAACGACAGTGACGCCTGGAACAGCACATTTTGTTTCATTTGTAAGTTCCAGAATTAGAACAGACAGGTCCATGAAAATAATTCTTACTGTTTACTTTAAAATCTTAAAACAAATGAATATAAATAATACATACAGTAAAAACATAATCATTAATTTGTGTGTTTATGAGTTAACAAATGAACTATCAATAGACATTTTTTTTAAAAAAATTCATATTTCTATAGACAAAAAAAGGTAAACAAACTTCCTATTAATTTTATCCCACACCCCAACACACTATGGTGGGCACATTCTGGAGCATGGATCAGCAAATTATGGCATATGTACCAAATCTGGTTTGCTTCTTTCTCTTTAATTTTTTCTGTTTTAGTTGTAGATGGACACAATACCTTTATTCTATTTATTTATTTTTATATGGTGCCTCACGTACTAAGCAGGTGCCCTACCACTGAGCCACAACCCCAGTTCATGCTTCTTTCTTTAAATATTTTTTAGATGTTCATAGACCTTTATTTTATTCACTTATTCATATGTGGTGCTGAGAATCAAACCCAGTGCCTCACACATGCTACGCAAGTGCTCTACCACTGAGTCCCAGCCCCAGCCCCTCATACTTCTCTCTTAATAAATAAAGTTTTGCCGGAACACTACCATACTGGATCATTCTGCATTATCTATGGCTCCTTTTGTGTTGAAACACAGTACCGAGAAATATCATCGGAGATGTTATGACTGTCAAAACTGAAAATATTTACTGCCTGACTATTTATAGAAAAAATCTCTGGCAACTGTGAATTAAATAAAAATAAAGAGGGCTGGCGTTGTGGCTCAGTGGTTGAGCACTTGCCTGGCATGTGTGAGGTCCTGGGTTCGATTCTCAGCACCACATAGAAATAAATAAAGAAAATAAAAGATCCATTGACAACTAAAAAAGAGTAAAAAAAAAAAAAAAAAAAAAAAAAAAAAAACACATGTGATTTTTTAAAAAATGTGAGTGTGTATAGTAAAAAATGGTTCATCATGCAATAATTAATCAAAAGGTGAGGTGGGTGTATTAATATCGAAAACAGCAGACTTTAAGGTAACAGTCATAAAAGATCCTAAGAACTTAAAAAATGGTCCTTCAGTAAGAGAACAAATCTAAACTGATATGCATGTGAAAACAGCGTCCAAATATAATGACATCTCATCATTCACAGATTACGCACACAAACTCATTAAACTTGCAACCTCAAAACCAACATTCACGGTTGCGTCCAGCCACTGAGGACAGCTGGAGCTGGTAACCCCTGGAGCTGCCGACACACACCTGCCGCTGAGGCTGAAGGAGGTGCAGTCCTGTCGTCCGTCAGATGTGACGTGAGGAACACAGGTCTTTCTCTCAGTTTACTTAACACCACGCTTTTCCCCTGCTCTTCTGTGCTGTTTTGGTGAAGATCTCTTTTTCAAATGGCCTGAACAACAGGGCTGACACTCGTGCATGATTTGTTTTTGTTTTTGTTTTCAGACAGGGCCTCACTACTGTTGCTAAGGCCGGCCTCAAGCTTGTGATCCTCCTGCCTCAGCCTTCTCGAGTTGTGGACTTACCAGCACAGGCCATCATGCCTAGGCGGGTTGTGTTCTTACAGAGGCTGTGATTCACCTAATGCCACAATGCCCACGCGGCGGGAGCTTTGTTCAGGCCTCAGCTATGATCTTGTTGGCTATTAGGTCGTGTTTATGAATGAACAATGTTAAATGTCTTTAGAGATAAAGACACAGAAAACAAAGCGATGTACTGGCTGATGAGAACGGGGCCAGAGGCACACAGGAACTTCACCTCGGAGCACTCTGAGTGACGAGAGCTGCTTCCAACTCGGTGTCTGCGGTGACTCACGGAGCACTGCTACTAGGACAGCAAGAGCTGGGACTACATACGTGCAAAAGGCAGAAATGGAACAGATCTACGATGGTAATTGGTGACTTTAATACAAGTCCCAATAACTCACAGGACAACAGCCTGGAAACACTATAGGGATGTAAAGTAAGATCAAACCACAGCCTAAAAATTAAATACAGCCCATGGTTAATTACTTTGTAAGTGAGAGAAAAACAGAAAAAAACCTCAAACCAAACCAAAATAAACCACCCCCCACCATCATCACCACTCTTTTTTTGTGTGTGATAAAATGTTACTGGAAGACAGATACATTCATTTATGTCTGTTCTATATCTGGCTGCTTTGATACTACAATTGTAGAGTTCTATGGTTTCATCTGACATCACACCTCTCATACCGTTTACTCTGACATGCACAGAAATGCAAATTGCTGGGGCTGGGGAGATAGCTCAATTGGTAGAGTGCTTGCCTTGTAAGCACAAGGCCCTGGGTTCAATCCCCAGCACCGCAAAAAAAAAAAAAAAAAAAAAAAAAAAAAGAAATGCAAATTGCTAATCACTGATAAGATTTAAATGAGGGCTGGGGTTGTAGCTCAGTGGTAGAGCACTTGCCTAGCACGAGTGAGACACTGGGTTTAATCCTCAGCACCACATAAAATAAATAAATAAAATAAAGGCATACTGTCCACCTACAACTACAAAAAAAGTTAAAAAATACTTAAATGACATGATTACCAACTGAACTAATGACATGCATGGTCTCTGCATTATATAATTTTCTGGATTGCTTTGCATATTGAAACAAAACCCCAAATATGAAGCAATGAGAAAAAATTCAAATCATAAGTGTGGCTTTGGATTTAGACCAGAGAGTTAGAGACCTGATAGGACCAATGATAACATCTTTACAAAAAGAACAGAAGCGGGCACATTGACAATGTCTACCCCCACCCCCACCCCTGCCCACTTTTTAAAAAAAAATCCCATTAGGAAAGAGGTGCCTCAGGATTTGCTTTTGTGCTCTGTGGAAAAGATGTAACTGAACTCCACAGAAAACCCTAGGAAGACAGAACTAAAAACATTTTTAAGCAAAATATTTTTAGTGTATGATAATTAGAACTAAAAACATGTTAACAATGTGCAACAGGTCAAGTGTATGCTAGTTTGAGTTTATGAAGTTCATGGGGGTCTCACACACACGGGGATTCCACTTTCCTACAAGATCAAGGGAAAAAATCACTAGAGGTTAGAAAATCCATCAGGAATACTGGCTGGGCACAGTGGTGCAGGCCTGTAATTCCAGCAGCTCAGAAGGCTGAGGCAGGAGGAGCGTGACTGAAGCCAGCCTCAGCAACTTAATAAAATACAAAATAGGACCAGGGATGTGGCTCAGTGATTACGGGTTGGAGTTCAATTTAAAAAAAAAAAAAAAAAAAAAAAAAAAAAGAAATGCAAATTGCTAATCACTGATAAGATTTAAATGAGGGCTGGGGTTGTGGCTCAGTGGTAGAGCGCTTGCCTGGCATGTGTGAGACCCTGGGTTCGATCCTCAGCATCACGTAAACTTTCCCTCCTCTACATTGTTCTTGTCAGGTCTTTTCAATCACAGCAACAAAAAAGTGAGGTCACTGCTGTGACTACCCTGACCATGTGGTTCGGAAGCCTCTAGAGCTGGTTTGTGAGAGGATGAATTTCAGAACGTTTAGAGAGTCAAGTTGGAAGAGCTTTGGAATGTTGAAGAAGAGTTTAAAGGATGATTCTGGTGAATGCCAAGAGGACTGTGTAGAGTGGAGTCTGGGCTCATGAGGCTTCAGAGGAGGGGACTCCACTGGAAATTGGACTAGTGGTCATTTGTGTCACATTCTGGCAAGGAGGCTGTCAACGTTTTGCCATGTCCTTGAGACGTGCTGTGAGACTGGATTTAAAGATGATGGAGGGCTGGGGAGATAGCTCAGTTGGTAGAGTCCTTGCCTTGCAAGCACAAGGCCCTGGGTTCAATCCCCAGCACCGCAAAAAAAATAAATAAATAAATAAAAAATAAAGATGATGGACTCATTTCTCTGGTAGGGAAAATGCACAGCACTCAGGCAGTGGCATGGTTATTGCTGACAGCTTTTATTTCAAGTTTACTGTGATAATCAGGCAGAGAGCAAAGCAGAAGGATTTGAAATACTTGCAGTTTGGTCAGAAAAGTGCAAGTAAAATTCAGGTCAAGGAAGCTGGGGTTGTTAGATGTTAGTTGCTAAAGAAATGCTGAGTACTTTACCCAGGAACAGTAAGAATGACGGCTTGAGGAAATCAGGAACTGGCAAGATGACAACCATCTCAGGCTCAAGGGTGTAAATCAGATTTCCTTTGAGAAGAGACCATGGGGGCACCCTGCTTGCACAGGGAGACCTTGAAGTTGTTTCTCTTGCTCGGCTGCCCAGGCACCCAGAGGATGCTGCAGCCATGGTCTCAGGCAATTTGGCTACTGCTCAAGATGGTGGCAGACCTTGGCATCAACCGAGTGGTGCTGGTTCTCTGGGTATGCAGGATGCTGGAGTTAGGGGGTTATGGAGCTTCCGCCAAGATTTCAAAGGAAAGCCTGGGAGAGCACGCAAAGTGCAGCAGTTGGTGTGCCGGCGGGCAACCCCCGAGGGGGCAGCGCACAAAGATCTGAGAAGGAAGCCGACGCTGCAGTGGAGCCCCTGATTCTGAGAGAGGCAAATAATGTGGAATGTCTGAGGAAAGCTCAGGGACTGAGCAGAGACGAGCCCTGAGAGAGGCCATGTTGGCTGTAGCCAGTCAGCAGAGCCACAAGCCCTCTGGAGAGGCCGTGTGCCCGGATACTGCACATGGAACTCAGGATGTGTTTGCCCAACTGGATTTTGGTCTTGTTTGGGTCCCATCCCTTCCTTCTATGCCCCTATTTCTCTCTTGTGGAATGGAAAGGTTTGCTCTGTACCATTATATGTTGGATATTTGCAATTTGCTTTTGATCTTACTCCCAGAGCTAAGAGTTTGCCTTCGAGTTTCAGATGAGATTTTGGACTTTGGCTTTTGGGCAATGCTGGAACTGTTTAGACTGTGGAGACTCTTGGAAATGGACGAGATCTATTTTGAATTGTGAGAAGGGCATATGCTTTTGGGGGCCAGGAGCAGAATCTTATGGTTTAGATATAACAATATCCTCCCAAAACTCATGTGTGAGATATCACAAGAACATTCAGAGGAGAAATGAATCATGAATCACAACCTAATCAGTGGATTAATCCACTGATGTGGATTGACCGGGTGGTAACTGCAGGAAGGCAGGGTGTGACTGGAGGAGGTAGGCCACTGGGGGGTGTGTCTTGGGGTTTATGCTTTGTCCTGGGTGAGTGGAGTTTTCTCTGCTTCCTGGTGCCTGGTCCTGAGCTGCCTGCCTCCACCATGCCCTTCTCTCTCACTGTGGAAGCTCTGGGTGTTCTAAGGGATTGCTTGGGTGCCTTGGCTGGAGAAGCAGAAAACTTCTGACCTTGGAAAACCCTGCAAACAAGGTGTTCTACTGAGGCTGGCCAAGAGTGGCTTGGGAGAGACGAGGAAGCATAGATGGCTCCCCTTGGCTTTCATTCTCTTTTATTTTTTGCAGTGCTGGGGATTTGAACCCAGGGCCTTGTGCTTGCAAGGCAAGCGCTCAACCAACTGAGCTATATCCCCAGTCCCACTTCATTCCCTTCTGATTTTATCCAGACTTCCTGCCTGCTGAAATAAAGTCGTGCAGCTCAGCACTCATGCTGAGTTTGAATCTTACCTCTAGTTCTGGGTTCCTAAGAACACCTCACACGTGTTCCCTCCTCCTGTCGGCTGGTCGGCCTGCGACTTCAGAACAACTCTGTGTCTTTCGTACTGTGTCCAGGGTTCATCTGGTCTGGCCTGGCGCTCACCTTGTGCCCAGAGCTTTGGAGTCAGTCAGCCATGGACTGAACCTCTGAAACCACAGCCCAAATAAACTCTTCTTCCTCTTAAAAACAAAAACAAAATACTGAAGAGAAAAACACAAAATACTAAAACTTATGGGATGCAGCTAATGTAGTGCTTAGCATGAAATTCACAGTTGTTTAATATTTATATTAAAAAGATGGTTTTAGCCAGGTGTGGTGCAGCATGCCTGTAATCCCAGTGACTTGGGGAGACTGAGGCAAGAGAAATGCAAGTTCAAGGTCAGCCTAGAAATTGATCGTGACCCTCAGCAACTTAGCGAGACCTAGGAATATAGCTCAATATTAAAGCATCCCTGGGCTCAAACCCCAGTACTGGAAAGAAAAGGCCTTTAAATCAGGAACCTAACTATCCAATTTAAGGAACTAAATGAAAATGAGAACATTAGTGATACCACCGTTTAACGGTATTAAGCAGGTTTTATTTAAAGGTAATAATACAGACTTCTTCCTGGGGGAAGGAGGCCATGGCTGATGCTCTAAAGTCCCCAGAAGTGAGCGCACCCTACATCTTTTATAGGTTAAGGTCTCTTTTGTTCTCCAGTTCTCTCCCCACTTATCTCTCCTTCTTGCCTAGTGACTAGACCTGTTTTTTTTTTTTTTTTGCAGTGCTGGGGATTTGAACCCAGGGCCTTGAGAGGCAAACACTCAACCAATAGAGCTATATCCCTAGCCCTAGGCCTGGTTTTGCATTAAGTGAAAAACCATGGGCAGGGGGAGGGCCACGGTGATTCAGGCAGATAAGGGCCCAGGGGGCATTAATTAGCAGCTCCTTGTTTGCAGTCCTTGATAAAGGCAGGTTAATTTGGTAATCAATGGGCACCGGAGATCCTTGACATTCCATTCTCCCAGGGGCAGTCTCCAGCTTCCAGAGGCAGATGGCTTCATGGCTTCATTTCCTGGATTTGACCTGATCCCCTATTTCTACACTAACTACCTGTCCTTAATTCTGGCTTCATTAGGACCAATCTTACAGACATAAAAAGGACAATAATAGGACAGAAGGAACAACTATACACCAACAAACTAGATAACAAAGATGAAATGAACAAATTCCTAGAGACAAACACTAACAAAATTGACTCATAACGAAAAAGAAAATCTGAAAAGATACATCATGTAATTAAAATCCTTCCAACAAAGAAAGCTCAAGATGAGTTGGCTTCACTGGTGAATTCTACCCAACTTTTATGAAAGAATAGATACCGGTTATCCTCCAATTTTTCTAAAATTCACTTTTTAATTTATTCCATAATTTAACTTGAACCAAAGCCAGACGATTCACAAAAAACCCATAGAGCAATATCCTTTATGAATATAGGTGCAAAAGACCTCAATGAAATACTAGCAACAGATGGTCCCCAATTTGTGATGGTTCAACTTATGATTTTTCAAATTCATGATGGTCAAAAGACAGTATGTACTCAATAAAAATCACAGTATATTACAAACTCGACATTGTTGGTTGATTTTGCCCAATGTGTATGTTCTGAGCACAATTCCTATAAGTATGTTAAATGGGTTTTCAACTTATGATATTTTCATTTTAGTGGGTTTATTTGACCATAACTCCATATGAAACCAAGGAGCATCTGTATTGTCTACACCAAGACCACATACAACTTACTGCATAAATGCAAGGTAGCTCACCATAAGAAAATCAATGTAAAACTTCTTCTTAATAGAATGAAGGAAACATGATCATCTCAAAGTGGAAAATGCATTTGACAAATCTAACACCTTCAATATAAAAACATTTAACACAGTAGTGATACCGCTTTTTACCCGGTGACGAGTCCTGCTTCCTCAGGTGTTGAAGTATAACGCCGGAGAAGCACGCCGAGGCAAATGTAGAGTGGAGAATGCAGCTTTATTAAAGAAAAGGAAAAGCAGACTTCTCCCGGGTGGAAGAAGGGGACCCAAAGGCGGAATCCGTGGGATGAGCAAATCTCGTCCTTTTTATGGGTTTCATTCTCCCATTCTTTCCCCCTTGTCTCCTCCCTTCCTGCCTTCCGGATTAGGCCTGGTTTTGCAGGTAAGATGTAGAAAGTGAAAAGCGGATGTGGCAGGGGGACGGTCAAGGTGACCCAGATGGGCAAGGGCCCAGGGGGCATTAATTAGCATCTTCCTGCCTGTTGTCTCTGACAAGGGCAGGTAAATTTGGTAATCAATGGGCTCCGGAGATCCTTGACATTCCATTCTTCCAGGGGCAGATGACTTTATGGCCTCCATTTTCTTGATCTGACCCGATTTCCTATTTCTACACTAACTACCTGTCCCCAATTCTGGCTTCAGTAGGAATAGAAATTCCCTCAATACAACAAAAAGCACTCACAAAAACCCCACAGCTAATATCACACACAAGAAAGGTTCGTTTCCTTCAACGATCGGAACAAGGCAAGGATGCCTGCTTATGTGGTTTCTAGTTGTATTGTACAGGAAGTTCTTCCACCTGGAGTAAATAGGGAAGAAAGCAAAGGCATCCGCCTTGGAAAAGAAAGAGTAAACCTACCTCTATTTATACACTACTCGACTTAATACATAATTGCAGGGCTATGGCTTGACCTGACCGTAGCCACCTGGGGTCGTGACCAGCAGGACAGCCCATAAGTAACTGGTTTGTTTTCCCAGCATAAATAAATAAAACCTTCAGAGGGTATGTGGAGCTTTTGGACCAGACGCTGGTCTACAGTGCCAGGAACGGGCCTTGGCGTTATCCTGGGATAAACTGGTCCATCCTAGTTTGGATGAGTCACCTTTGTCCTAAGCACTAGGTAAGCAGTGCCTTTTTGCCCCCGGTTGTGGGAATCCACTAGTCTTGCTGCCGCCTCTGACCGCTCCTTTGTAAGTCCCCAATGAATCTGTGCAAACCGGTATCTTTCTGCCTCCCGCCAGTCTCACCGCACTGCACGGATTTCCCAGAATGAATGCCAGCCAAACTAAGGAAACCAACAGGGGAGGGCGGCCGCATTGGGTGATTCCCAGGCTGGCCGTGGGACCGTAGGGAAGCCCGGCCCCCATGTTCGACACTTCCGGAGGCTCTGAAAACACTGCTGGGTTTGAAGGAGCTGCTTGCTGAAATGTCACAAACCGGAGGAAGGATGGCATCTTGCCACTGCAGTGGGGTGGCTGTTGCAGTGAGCGTTCAGTTGGCCTCTGATGTCCAGCTGGCTTTGGAGGAAGAACAGGTGAAGTACAAGAGTCACAACTTGAAAGAGGTACACATTTCTCCACTTCTCTCTCAGCCTCTAACCTGATGGAGGAAGTGAAAGACCAGACACCCAACTACAAACCCCTACATGCTGCGTTGGGCAGCTGAGTGGAAAGAAATAGAAGAAAAACGGGCGTGAGCAATCATCTTGTGACCAAAACGGGATGGCAACTGATTGGAACCACTGGGAGGAGGGGAAGAACTTGGGGTTGAAATGAGAGGATGGGGCACCCCAACCTGTGAGCCTTGCTTTTCTTCTCTTCCAGTAATGCCGTGCAAAGCCAAGGATGAACTATTCAGAGGCAGGAGGGGTGTCCTCCATTCAAGAAACAATGGCTGAAAATACTCTGCTGCAGAGTTGCGAGATAGTGCAAAAGCTTCTGAACAACTTGCCGGGGAGAGTCTAGGACATGGGAGACCAAGGAAATGAAACTAAGGAAGTAAGTAATACCACCACTCACCTGGCCCTTAGGCGACTAAGGGCCCGCCAGATGCAAGGAAATCATTCCCTCACAGGATCACCTTGGCATGACAGGGACATTGCAGGACTAGTATACCCAAGGAAAAGGACAGAGGAAGTCCAGAGGATTTTGCAGGAATTGAGCATGCAACAAACCACCTATGCCCAGGTGTTTTAATGACCTGATGAAGTCAGTTTAGGGATAGATTAAAAATCAAACTTAGGACAAATACCCCTTAAGAATGGTATGGCTGGGGTTGTGGCTCATTGATAAAGCACTTGCCTGGTGTGTGTGAGGCACTGGGTTCGATCCTCAGCACCATATAAAAATAAATAAGTAAAATAAAGGTATTGTGTCCATCAGCAACTAAAAAAAAAATTTTTTTTTTAAGAATGGTATTGTTCTCTTTTCTCCCTTCTCACTCAAATTGCTGGATAGGATGTTCATGATTTGGGCAAGCAAAGCCCTTGCCAACCTAGGAGAGATTGAGCATCGTCCAGACAGGGTGTGCCTTTTTCGCAAAAATCTAAAGAAAAAAAAGGAACAAAGAAAAATGGGAATAAAATAGGAACCTGATAAGTAGAAAGAAGATGTGGCATGTTTTGATCTGTGTCCTACCCCCAAGGAAAGGACAAGCAACCTAATGTAATCTTGGTGGTCTTATGGGAGGGACTAAATGACCAATAGCCTGAAGAGCAGCTCCAGCCTCTCTCCTCTGCTCCCCCTCTATGGGATCCCAGGCACAGTGCAAACCGAAGTGCAAGCCCCCCCCCCCCCAAGTTAAAGGATGTACACGATTTTGCGGGACTCCTGGAGTCTGTGGGCTTTCACTCCTCAGCCAGCTCAGAAGCTAAATCTACGATGTTGGCTGAAAACAGAGCCATATGGGCCGGGGATGTTTTCCAGCACAGAGAATTTGAAAAGGCAAAGTTTTAACGGCATAGGCACAGGTTCTGGGCACTCTCTGAGGAGTGTCGATGAAAACTGATGATGTTAGCATAGGAGATGGCAAGAGCTGGGCTCTCTGGCAAGAACAAGGGCCTTAAAAGGTTCCTCTAGGTGTAAGACGTCTGGAAGAGACACCTAGACAGACACACCTCTTTAGAAAAGCAGTTTCTAGCAGTGTTTGATGCTGGCCAAGACTACGGGTCAGTGTGCCCTTATCTACCTATAAAGGGGTGGCAGACAACCTACTTCGCGGGCCTCAATCTGTCCCTCAATTAGTGAAATGAAAGTTGATGCCAATGCAGTGCCTCTCCAATATCTCACTGACTCCTGAGCTTGCAGGGTTGGGTCCAGTTACCTCTGAAACAGTCTGCCTGCCTCATGTGTCCAGCCCAGTGCCCATAACCTCAGAAGTACAAGAGTAGGTGACCCCTGTACCTGAAAATGCTTGGTACACAGACAGATCCAGTGAAGCCAAGTGCTCAGACTGCTGCTGCAGTGCAACCTGTCACTAAAACTATCTGGCTCAGAGTGGTGAAGAACTGTCCCGACCCGCGGGACATCAACGCGGGCGGCAAACCTAAGAGAGAAGGAATGAAGGGACAAGAGACGCAGGGAGAGACAGCAAGACAGGAATTCTGATCAAACTGCAAATTTTTATTGTTCTCACGGGTATTTATGCTGAGGGAATGAGGGGTATGACGAGATGCAGCCTGGTTGGTTGTGTTCTTCTGCTGGGTTCCTGATAGGGTGCAAATTCGCGCTGGCGGGAAGGTGAAGTTCGCGCCGGCGGGAAAGTGTAGTCCCGGAAGAGAAGCTGTGGGCGCCATAGGCGCCATACTGTCAGAATTATCAGCCAGGAGGGGGGGGGAGGGGCGCTGCTGCTTATTGTAAAGGTCAGAATGTTCTCAGAATGAGAACTTCTTGGTCCCTGACATTTCCCCCTTTCTTATATAAAATTATTGACCATTTTTCGATAGCCATATTTTAAGGGGGTGATAGAGGTTATGTGGCGAGACGGGGGCACAGCTTGCCTGAACAGGTATAGGGCTGGAGTGACAATCCCTCGGGAACTTCGCCTGTCTTAGATTGTCCGTGGCAGAGCAACATCCTTACCCGTCATTGGATAATGAGGCTCTGGCCCTCATTTCCTGTCTCAGGTTGGTATGAGCTCTCATGAATCTTACCCGTCATTGGCTGTCCAGTTCAGCTCACAGGGGTGATGGTCTTTTAAGATCACCATCGCGATCCATCATCTCCAGTCGATGGTAATGAACCTGAATAGGTTTCGCCTGTATAGCCTCAATTTGAGCTTTAAGAAAAGCCATGATCTTGTTGAATATCAAAGGACCTATAGATACAATAAGCAGCAAGCAAAGGAGGGGACCTAGGAAGGGAAGGAGATAGGGAAGGAGTCCACTGAATCCAGTCCATAGTGGATTATCAGCCAGTGCTTGTCGGCGTTTTTCTAAGTCTTCCTGCAACTGTTTGATCTTGTCCTTAACAATTCCTGACTTGTTGGCATAGAAACAGCATTTTTCCTGCAAAGCCAGACAAATGCCTCCCTGTTCAGCAGTTAGAAAGTCTAAACCTCTCCTATTTTGTAGGACCACTTCTGCTAAGGAATCCACCTGATCTTGAAGATCTTGTATGGTACTTGAGAGTATCTGTACATCAGAAATCAATTGTCTGGATAATTTTGTATATTGAGTAGGAGAGACCCCCAAACCAGCAGTACCTGAGGCCACTGCTGTAGTTATTCCAAGTCCTGCAAGTAAAGGGATAAAGGTGACAGCACGTTTAGCTCGTCCTGCAATGTGATCAATTGTTGGTATAGGAACAGGCTCATCTCCTGGAATAATATCTACGTCTGGGAGCAAGGCAGCTAAGACACATAGTCCAGTCCAGTTGGCTGGCAGTTGAGTGAAAGCCTTATTACCTCCACAGACAAATACGGTGCCATTAGGGGGGCACAATGGCTGTAAAAATTTGAATGTCTCAGAGCAATCACTAAATGTCATAATCCCTACATTTAAATCCCAGGTATTATTATAGCCAAGTGAGAAAAAGCAAGTAGTATTGGAAAATGTGAATGGCTGTACCAAAAATGGTGGAGTCGGTAGACAATTTTTACTGGTTAAATTGGACCATGGTGTATTAGGATAGGTTACATTTCCAGCAATTTTTCTAGTAGGGGTAGCAGCTGAGTCATTTCTATAATCAATTGGAATAGCTAATGGAGCGGGATATCCTAACTGCAAGCAAAGCCAACAATCTGCAGTCAAGGGAGAATTAGACCGATTAAGCAAGGCATAAGTGGCTTCAAGAATATCGTAAGTGGCAGGGTCTATCTCAGAAGGTCTGTGTTTAGGTAATGCTAGTGGGTGATATAAGAGACTAGGATGCAGTTCCTCGTACATCTGTTGAATTTTCTCATAGACTTGTTTGGCTCTATTAGAATCTTGGGGGCCTCCTCCATCAGATACATGTAGGGGGGCTATAGTAGACCAACAAACTGTTTGCCCTACTAAGTCTGCAGGACATGATGCAACACTTAATTTTCCAGGGGTATTAGACCAATCCCCTCCAGTTGATCCTGTATGGGACCTTAACAAGGTGGTAGTAAAATAGATTTTACCCCCTGAGGAACAGGTTTGAGCGGAGGAGTAACAAGAACTATGGAAGGAAGTGTGAAAGGTTGTGCAAGAACAGGGTGTAGGTTTGCCATTAACTGGGGGAATAATTTGTGGTTTAGTGATACAAGACCACTGAGTATGCGTTTCCCAAACTGCGATGTGACTGCCGCAATCTATCTCTTGGCGTTGTTTCGGGAGATTACCAACGTATGATAGCTTGTGATCTGCCTCATCAGTACTCAATATAAATCCTCCCTCACACTTACATGGTTTGTTTCTGAGCTCCAGTAAATACTCACGAGCCGCAGCAGGGTCCTCAAGTCCTGCATGGCTGTGGGAGAGCAGTGAACAGGCAGCCATTATCCAGAGAAGCAATGGTGTGCAGTCACAGGGTCTGTCATTCAGGGGATTTTTCGCATAGATTGTCGGCTGCATCTATAAGAGAGGAAGATTCATCCTCAGGGGGAAGGTTTCCGTCCCTGGGTTGTGGTAAATCATTG
Organism: Sciurus carolinensis; assembly: GCF_902686445.1. Classification (NCBI taxonomy): domain Eukaryota; kingdom Metazoa; phylum Chordata; class Mammalia; order Rodentia; family Sciuridae; genus Sciurus; species Sciurus carolinensis. Next base: position 6,548,043 of record NC_062227.1, read on the forward strand.
ACCTGTTTCACCAGGCGTTCTGGTAACCATCTTGGGGCTGCTTGTTCTTGATCTAAAATACAAGCTGAGCCTCGTCCCCAAATGAGGACGGGATCTGGGCCTTTCCATTTATTTGTTAAAGGATCGCGCCACATAACAGATGGACGAGCAGAATTAGAAGAGGGATGCCAATGTCTGTCTGCGGTCGAATGTCCTTCATTGTCTAGGGTAAGAAAGTTAAGAGCAAATAATGCATGATTAAGGCGATCCCTGGGAGTGGTAAATGCAAGGGAAGAGGCCTTAAGACGGGTAAGCCAGGTTTTTAAGGTGAGGTGTGCACGTTCCACAATGCCTTGACCTTGAGGGTTATATGGAATTCCAGTAGTATGAGAGATTTGAAGAGTGGCACAAAACTGTTTGAACTTGGTACTGGTATATGCAGGGCCATTATCTGTCTTAATATGTGCTGGCTTTCCCATTATGGAAAAGGCTGAGACAAGATGAGAAATGACATCCTCGGTAGCTTCTCCGCAATGCGGTGATGCAAAAATAAAGCCACTAAAGGTATCTATGGAAACATGTATGTACTTTGTTTTCCCAAATTCAGGAAAGTGAGTAACATCCATCTGCCAAATCTGATTGGGCAGTAATCCTCGAGGGTTAACACCCAGATGTTGAATAGGAAGGGAGACAACGCAAGCAGGACACGCTTTTACAATTTCCCTTGCTTGTTGCCTGGTAATTTTACAGAGTAACCGAAGGCTCTGAGAATTTAAGTGGTGAAGTTTTTGTAAATCTGTGGCCTCTTGGATGGATCCAATAAGAACTGGGAAAAGGGACCGAGTGGCTGCATCAGCCTGAGCATTACCCCGTGATAGGGGACCGGGAAGATCAGAATGTGCTCTAATGTGTCCTAAGAAAAATGGATGTTTTCTAGCCTGAATTAGTTGTTGAAGCTGGTTAAACAAAAAGGCTGCATTGGAGGAAGCCTTAATGGCGGGTGAAATTTCCAATAGGGGCACAGAATGGGCAATGTAAGCACTGTCTGTATAAATATTAATAGGTTTATCAAAAAATGTCATAAAGACTTGTGTTATAGCAAACAATTCTACAAGCTGTGCTGATGGATAAGCAGTGTCAAAGGTGGTAGGCTGATTATCAACAACAAAGGCTGCACGGCCATTGCTGGAGCCATCTGTAAAAACAGTAAGGGCTTGTGGAATAGGAGCCTTCCGAGTAACCCGAGGAAAAATAAATGGATGTAACTGAGCAAAATGCAAAAGGGGGTCATTGGGAAGGTGGTTATCGATTATTCCCAAAAAGCCTGATAGAGCAATACCCCATTCATCCCTCGTCTGTAGCAAAAATTGGGTTTGATCCTTAGTGTATGGAATCAGAATGTTATCAGGGTCTTTGCCAAAATGTTGTCGAGAAAGCAAGCGACCTTTAATAATGATAGAAGCTACCTGAGCAGGATAGACAGCAATAACTTTAGAGGATGTGGCAGGCAAATGAACCCAGAGCAAGGGGCAACCCTTATTTTTAAAATGTGGATCCCGCTGCCAGAATAGTCCCGTGGGTGTATGAGGGGTGTGTAATATAACCAAAACCAAAGGAAGGTTATAAGATATTTGTGTAACAAATTGTTGAGCGATGGCTTCTGTGACTTGAATTAATGCTTGCCGTGCCTCGGGAGTAAGCTCTCGAGGAGAAGAAGGGTCAGAATCTCCCCTTAAAATATCATTAAGAGGCAAAAGCACATAGGTGGGTAGTTTTAAATATGGTCTTAGCCATTGGATATCCCCTAGTAATTTTTGGAAATCGTTAAGAGTGTGGAGATGGTCCACACGCAATTGTATATTAGGGATTTGAATTTGATTAGTTTGAAATTTGAGGCCCAAGTAGGGGTAGGGGTCCTGTGTTTGAACCTTATCAGGGGCTATCTGAAGTCCCAAGGCAGTAAGGGCTTTATAGAGATCCAAATAACAATTGTTAAGATCATAGGTATTAGGTGCAGCAATTAACAAATCATCCATATAATGTAATATATAAACTTGTGGCCACCGCTCTCTCACAGGGTCTACTGCTTGAGCAACATATTTTTGGCAAAGACTAGGGCTGTTAGCCATACCCTGGGAAAGGACCTTCCATTGAAATCTTTGCATAGGGCCCTGAAAATTGATGCGGGGGAGGCTGAAAGCAAAATAGGGTCTGTCCTCAGGATGTAAAGGAATAGTAAAAAAGCAATCTTTTAAGTCGATGACCATTTTATAATAGTCCCTAGGAATAACTACCGGTGTAGGGATGCCTGGCTGTAATGCCCCCATCGGGCGCATAACCTTATTGATAGCGTGCAAATCCTGTAAAAGGCGCCATTTGCCTGATTTCTTCTTAATAACAAAAATAGGAGTATTCCAGGGTGAGGTTGAGGGTTCCACATGGCCGGCTGTCAACTGTTCCTGTACTAACATGGAGGCAGCCTCTAATTTTTCTTGGGTAAGGGGCCACTGATCCACCCACACAGGAGTTTGAGTTTCCCAAATAATTTTGTCTGCATGGGGTACAGGAGGGTCAGGGACCGACACTAAAAATCCACATACCCAAGTCCAAATTTGTCTGTTTTTTGTATGGGCTGTACAGGCTCAACCTGTCCTTGTCCTAGCCTCCCAAGGCCTGTACCAGGGATAAAGCCCATACGAAGCATTTGATGAGTGACTAAAGAGTCGGGACTAGCAAGAATAACTTTCATTTGGCTTAGAATGTCTCGTCCCCAAAGGTTGACAGGGAGATCAGGAACAACGAAGCGGGTAACGGTTCCTTTATTCCCTGTGTTATCTTTTGTGTCAGTCCAATTAAGCACCCTGGAGCTAACTAAGGGGTTTCTTGACTGCCCTATTCCTTTAAGGTCAGTTAGTGATGAGGTGAGGGGCCATTCTGATGGCCAATATTTTTGAGAAATAACTGTGGCGTCCGCACCAGTATCTAGGATCCCTTGGAATTTCTTTCCTTCAATAAATAAGGTAAGAGTGGGTCTTTTGTGGGAGATAGGTTGGACCCAATACACATCAGAGGAACCTAAAGAGGCTGTGTTTCCTGGTGAATTTCCTGAATTGAGGGGAAGGAGTATTAATTGTGCAATTTTTGTTCCTGCAGGGATGGCCGCTACTCCGTTAACAGCTGTGGCCAGTATTTTAATTTCTCCAGTGTAATCATCATCAATGATGCCAGGGAAGACCTGAACACCTTGTAAGGTGGTAGGAGCTCTCCCAAGAATAAGAGCACACATATGAGGTGGAGGGGGGCCTACAACCCCAGTGGGTATTATTTGAGGTCCTTGCATAGAGTCTAATATTGTATCGGTGGAGGCACAGAGGTCCAATCCTGCGCTGCCTGGGGTAGCATGTTGGAGGGAGGTGATTGTGGAGAAGGACAGGGAGCCTGGATTGGGTTGGGAGTCTGAGAGGGAACAAACCTTATTGCCCCTGGGTTTGCTCTGGGGGTGGTCGGGGCCAGGGGCTGGCCCCGAGAGGAGTTTCCCGAGACGTTAGAGGGAATAGGCTGTCCAAGGGCATTGGTCTTGGATCTACATTCCTTGGCCCAGTGGCGACCTTTACCACATTTAGGGCAAAGGGTGAGCGGAGGTGGTTTAGTCCTTGTTTGAGGAGATATGGGTCCTTGACCCAGTTTCCCTGTTGGGCAGTCTCGCGCAAAATGGCCAGGTTGTTTGCAAGTAAAGCAAGTACGTGGGCCAGGGTGGTGAAGGGCCTTGGTGAAGGCGGCACCAATGGTGAGACCCATGGCATGGGCTGTTCCTACCCCGGCACACAGCCTAATGAAGTCAGAAAGGTCCCCTTTATCTTTGTGGGGCCGAAGAACATCTTGACATATTGGGTTGGCATTTTCAAAGGCAAGATATTTTACAAAGGAGCTCTCGTTTTCACTTGGTCCAAGTAAGCGCTCCGCAGTTAGATTAAGCCGGGCAACAAAGTCACTGTAAGGCTTGTCAGGACCCTGACAAATTTTTGCTAGGGAGGTGGTGGCCGAGCCCTTTTGAGGGAGCCGTCTCCAAGCATGCAAACCAGCAGTTTGAACCTGTGCTAGGAGCCCAGTAGGAAAGCGTGCCTGTTTAGGGTTAGTATCAAATGGCGCATTACCCACTAGTTTAACATAGGTCCAGGATTTAGAGGAAGCCTTGGTTGAATTTTTTTGGGCAGTTTCCCGACAGTATTCCCTAAAGTCTGCGTTCCACAACAGGAAGTCACCCGCACTGAGGGTGGCTTGGGCCAAAAATTTCCAATCATTAGGGGTGAGCCATTGTGTACTATGGTTCTTTAGCAAGGCCAGTGTATAAGGTGCAGTGGGGCCATACTGTGTACAAGCCTTTTTAAGTCTTTCAAGAAAGCGGAGGCTCAGCCTTTTATAAGAACCAAGGGCTCCACTCTGTCCAGAGGTGGGCTCCTCCTCATCCCCTGATTCCTGGTCCTCCTCTTGTTCCCTCTCTGGTTCTACCTCTTGTTCCTCCCCTGATTCCTCTTCCTGACTTCCTTTTAAATTCTCTGCTTCAGTTTGTGTGGGCTGATCTGCTTGACTGCGAGTGACTGGAAAGGCAAGAACAGGCTGGCCACGTGGCTTCACCTTACGAGTATTGAGGGGTCTTGGGCCAGTTTGTGTTAACTCCGTGCCCAAGGCCAGTGAGCGAAGCTCGGCATCAAGGGCTTTTAGTTCTTTTAAAAGTTGGATTTGTTCCCGCCTATGTTGGAGAGACTCGCGTAAAGGGGTTAGATTAGGCAAGGGAAGTGGGGAAAAAATGTCTGGGGGGGCAGTAGGTCCCTGAAGGGCCGGAGCACGAAAGGCAGGGGGTGTAAAAGTGGGAAGTGGATTTTTAAGAGGTGGCAGGTCTGGAGAATGGTGTTGAGCCGCTGCCCCCTCCAGGGTAGCCTCCTCCTCTGGGGTCACGTCATCATAGGGATTTAAAACCGGATAAGTCTTAGGGGGACTTTTAGGGGACTTTTTTGGTAAAGTGGGGTCTGGGAGGTTCCTGGGGTCTGGGAGGGTCCCAGGGTCCTGAGAAGGCTGAGTAGGGGGCATATGAATACTAACCGAAGGGCATGCTGATGGGGGGCGAGAGGTGGATTGCATTGCCTGCTCCCCAATCTTTACAAGTTTTAAAGTACCACTGTCAAAGGGTGAGCTTTTAAGAATCTCATTAATTAAATTCCAATAAGAAAAGGCAGTGACAGGCACCTTTTGAGGACCAAAAGTCTCATAATAATCTTTGAGGCAGTCTCCTACTCTGAGCCACCTTTTACCATCAATTGACCCCTCGAGGGGAAACCAAGGACACAAATCCTCTATGTATGAAAAGAATGATCTTAAATCCTTTTTCTTAACACGCGCTCCCCGAGTCTTGAGGGCCTCCTCGAGACCCGTCAGAAACAAATCATGTGACGAAACTGCTTGTCCCATGGTGCGTCACTCACCTTGCGCTGGCCTCACTCTCCTCCTGGATCTGACTCCCGGTCCCGTCCACCGAGGCGATCCCGAATCCCGCTTGGCCAAGTCTTCCCCAGAGGGCAGCGTTCGCTTCTCAAACAAAGGCTCGAGCCAACCACGTTGGGCGCCAACTGTCCCAACCCGCGGGACATCAACGCGGGCGGCAAACCTAAGAGAGAAGGAATGAAGGGACAAGAGACGCAGGGAGAGACAGCAAGACAGGAATTCTGATCAAGCTGCAAATTTTTATTGTTCTCACGGGTATTTATGCTGAGGGAATGAGGGGTATGACGAGGTGCAGCCTGGTTGGTTGTGTTCTTCTGCTGGGTTCCTGATAGGGTGCAAATCCGCGCTGGCGGGAAGGTGAAGTTCGCGCCGGCGGGAAAGTGTAGTCCCGGAAGAGAAGCCGTGGGCGCCATAGGCGCCATGCTGTCAGAATTATCAGCCAGGAGGGGGGGGAGGGGCGCTGCTGCTTATTGTAAAGGTCAGAATGTTCTCAGAATGAGAACTTCTTGGTCCCTGACAGTGAAGGGCAGAACCATGGGTGTGATGGTGGTACTAACTCACCCACTATGCTGCTCTTGTCGGAACTGAACTCGGGCAGTGAACCAAGGGCTGGCACTGTGAATGCTCAATGGCAAGTGGAACACTGGCCTACACTGGGAAAGCCCAGAGGAAACTGTTAGGTCGGAATTTGGGTGACTATATGACGGAGAGCGGAGCAACTGAGGCAAAGGGCAGCACGCCACACAGCAACCAATCAAACGGGCAGGAAAACTCCACTGACCCTTCCATCCACCTGTCACTCAGCAGGACCCCCACCCATTCCGGCCTATAAAGACCCTGGGCAGCCAGGGCCATGTGCAATTTTCTCTGGCTCCCTACCCTGACCTGTACCCCCTGGGGGGGCTGGGAATTTTGCCCAAGAGCCAGATTCCAATACTTGCTTCAGCTGCTTTCTGTCCGATTTTATTTGACCACTTGCCATGCCCCTGAGCTTACAGGAACCACTAATGAACCAGGGGCACAATTAGCTGTCTGTCACATATCTGCTTGTGTGAAGATCTCTGCCCTTAGAAACATGGAGGTGGATGCTCTGACTAAGGTGTGGGCCATGCCTACATAGGGAACCTGGCCCCGTGGGTACACAGAAAGAGTAGACATAAAAATGCTTAAGTGGGACAGAGCACAACTGAGGGACAGGACTGCCCTGAAACACAGTGACTTGGGGAGTCACGACCAATGCAGGGTGCCCTCCCTGGTCCATGGTTTCACCCACATACAGGGAAAGATACACTGAACTAACACATGGAGGGCTGGCTGGTGGACTGCACTGGCGCTTGGCCAAACTATAAAGAGCACAAATATGCTTTAACCTGTGCGGACATAGCGAGTGACCTTACACCAGGCTTTTCTAGCAAGAGAGCCACGCGCGCTGCCACTCTCCAGGCCTAGAGAGGTTGTGATGCAGGAGTGCCCGAGCCACGCTGACAGGGAATGGGGACCCATTATACAGGACCAGGCACAAACCCCAGCTGTACCAGCACTGCTGCCTGCCATGCCACCCTCAGGCAGTAGGGCTGGTCGAGAATAAGAATGGCTTGTTAAAACAACAGATCAGGGCTTTACTACGCAAGCCACAGTGACTGGCTGGACCAAAGACCGTGGAAAAGCATTAGTAAATTTAAATATCCATATGATTGGCAGGCCTGCTCCTTTGCGCATCTGGGGACCCCAGCCCCCATATCTTCCTATGTCATACTGTGTATTCAGATGCTCTACAGTCAGAGCTGGGACACAGACAGCCCTGCTATTTATATACCAGCAATGTTAAATCCAGGGAGGGGACAATTCAGTGGGCGCTCAAGTGGACTGCTCCCCCTACATGGGTTGTCCATTTCTTGCCACAAGCTGAGTAATCTCCAGTTCACCCCAATTGGTCCCTGTTGATCAGTGTTAAGACTCTGGGCGTGGCTTCTGCCCTGAGTGGCCTAAAGGAAATATCCTGGGGTGAGTTTTAAGAATCACTCTTGGGGGCTGGGGATATAGCTCAGTTGCAAGGCAAGCACTAAGGCCCTGGGTTCAAATCCCCAGTACCGCCAAAAAAAAAAAAAAGAATCACTCATGGACTCTACTTTGTTGGCTGACACATGTGATATGTTCCACCATACTGGTTCCGAGCTGACATGTCTCACAGAAATGATGTCACCAATAAGTCTTGTTGGATGGTGCAGATTTACCTTTGCAAGTTACCACTGACCATTAGTTCTTTCGCCTGTAATTTTGGATTTCTATCGATCTACTCTCCTCTGCTGGAGGATGCCTTTGAAACCAATGTCCCATAATGTGCTCATTTCTACAACAGGGCACAATGTCTCAGCATGCTGGCTATGTAGACAGCTTCCTCTTTCTGGTCTGTCCAAAATACTTTAGTAGGTATCTCTTCTCCAAGAACAGGATCAGAAGGCTCTAGATAAATATATATTAGCTCAACTGAAGCAAAAGCACCCTAAGCATTAGGGATGTAATTTCAACAACATCCAAACAGCCTATGCTATAACAAATTGGCCGCGGATTTCCATTCACCCATGAGGACGGGTTGCGAGGAATTGTGCTAAACCTCAGACAGTAAAGACATCAGACACTTGGGTGATGGGAAACTGAACAGATTCAGGACAGATCTGTGTGAATGACCTCAGGTCTGCATGCATTTGAGTCAGCAAAGAGCATTATACAGGGAATAAGGCAATCACACCAAAAACGTAAACCTCAATTCCACTAGACGTAGGCCTTAGAGACAGTGATTGGATTGCCACCCATTGGATATGGCATCCTGGCATTCATTGGACTACAATAAGAGGGAGCCTTTATGTTGTACAAATCTGTGGTCCTGGTTATCCCAGGCTAGTTGGGTCAGTGCACCTTAGGTTTCACATGGGCATAAGGGAGATCACTCCCTATTCTACCACTTAACCTAACTAACTTTCCTCTGCTCTGAGCAAAAAGGATACATTATTTTTAATTAGTACAACCACTTAGTCTGCATATCTGTCCCATCACTGGGACTTGAAGATGTTATATTACATATCAAAGTCCTACTACATTTACACAAGCTATTAATGACCGCCAATAAGCAATATTTATCCTTAAATATGTGACCCAAATGAAAGAAGTGGCATTATAAAACTGCAGGACACTTGATATTTTAAGTATGCCTTGGGAAGGAAGCCCAAGCTACAATCAAAACTGAATGTTAGGGCTGGGGAGATAGCTCAGCTGGTAGAGTGCTTGCCTTGCAAGCACAAGGCCCTGAGTTCGATCCCCAGTACCACGCAAAAACAAACAAACAAACAAACTGAATGTTACATCTATACCCTGGATACTAGGGTTAATATGTTCACTCTCATCATGTAAGGAAATCCAACGCCTTGTCACCTTCAGGTTCTGATTCCATCCATTCTATAGGAAATAGGTTGTTGGTTTGATTTCTTAGGCTCCTGATAGGAAAAACTGTTTATCACTAGCATAATGGCAGTCACTTTATGCATATGTGCCTCTACTGCTGCTGGGAACTCTGCTTACAAACCATACAAAGGACCTCAAGATGTGCCACCTACGAAATGCTCGAATTCCTCACTGGCTCAGCAGGAAGTGGCACATGAGATTCACAAGGGGTGTAACGTAGGGATCCAGCTTGACCTCACCATGACAACTTAGCTGTCGCTGTCATGATTTCCCTGGAATAACCCGAGTCTGTCCCCGCCCGTTTCTCATCATACTATAAAGAAAGAAACCCAATAAAGTGGTAGGTGGAGCTTGAAGACGTTAGTACGAGGAAAGTGCCTGGCACCTTTGACATCCACTTGAGATGTGCCACATACGCTCTAGCTTGAATGAAAGTCACCTTTGTCTCGACCACTGTATAAGCCCCCACCCTCAAAACCAAGTCATGGATATTTTGCTGCTATCCTTGACCACACTGCTGTCACTTAATCCCCAATAAACTGTACTCTGTGCGATCCGGGACCTGTCCGCCTCTTTTTTTGTTCTCACAGCAACTTCTACCTATGGTGACTGGTTCTTTTACACCAGAGTTTCCCAGAACAATAGGAAATACTGAATAACTACCACAGTTATTTAAGGAATTCAGCAAAGTTGTAGGATACACGATGAATACACACAAATAATTTTTATTTCTATACACTAACATTGAATAATTGAAAAAATTAAAACTATTGCAATTATAATAGGATTAAAGATAATAAAATATTTAGGAATAAATTTAAACAAGAAAAAGCATGACTTGCATGTGAGTACCATAATATTTCTGGAACAAAAATGAAATAAATGAAAGGATGCTCTATGTTCATGATTGGAAGATCTAATAGTAAGATGAAAATGCTCCCAAAGCTATATACAGATTAAATAAATCTGTATAAAATCCCAATAGCCTTTTTGCAGAAATGTCAATCCTATAATTCATATGAAATTGCAAGGGACACTAAGTCATAAAACCAATCTTGAAAAAGCAGAGAGCTGGAGGACTCACACTTACTGATTTTAAAACTTATAACAGTAACCAACAATATGGTAATGGTATAAGTACCAACATTTGGATCCACGAAAAAGAACTGAAAATTAAGAAACCCATACACTAGGGTAAGAACAGTCTTTTCAACCAACAGTGCTGAAAATTGAATAGCCACATGCAAAGAAATGAAATTGGACTCCTATTTATGCCATATTTAAGAATTATCAGCTAGATGTGTGGTGCACGCCCACCCACCCAGTGGCTCAGGAGGCTGAGACAGGAAGCTTGTGAGTTCAAAGCCAGCCTCAGCAAAAGTGAGGCGCTAAGCAACTCAGTGAGACCCTGTCTCTAAATAAAAAAACAAAACAAAACAAAAAAAACCCAAAAAGAACCAAAAAAACTGGCTGGGGATGTGCCTCAGTGGATGAATGAGTGCCCCTGACTTCAATCTCAGGTACCAAAAAAAAAAAAAAAAATTATCACAAATGAATCAAAGACTTAAGTATGAGAGTTTAGACTATATAACTCTTAGATGAGTAAAGAGTAAGCCCAAGATTGGGAAGCATGAAATAAACTCCCCGAGCTTGGGCTTGGCATGGTTTCCAATGTATAACACCAAAAGAACAAGAAACTAGAGTAAAAACAAGTAAATTGTAATTCATCAAAATCAAAACGTTCATGTAGCAAAAGTCACCATCAAGATATTGAAGATAAATAAGATAGTTAAAAGACAAATATTCAATCATATGCTTAATAAATGCCTAGTAGCCAAAACATATAAAGAACTCTCATAAATGAATGATAAAAAGACAATGTAATCTGAACCCAGGCAAATACTGGATAGCTAATTCTCCGAAAATGGTAAACAGGCAATAAGTACATGAAAAGATGTTCAACACCATAATTATCATTCTCACTATTATCATCAGGGAAATGTAAAACAAAACCTGAATAAGGTTCATATCCACTAGGATAGCAACAATTAAAAAAAAAAAAACCAGAGCTGGGGATGTGGCTCAGTGTGATACAGTGCTTGCCTAGCATGCATGAAGCCCTGGGTTTTACCACAAAAAAAAACAAATAAATAAAATTTAAAAAGCAGATGTGTAGACCAATGCAACAGAACAACCTAGAAAGTAAACCCAAGCAGCTACAGCCAAATGATCCGTAACAGTGATACGAGGAACACACACTGTAGAAAGGACAACCTTTTCATTAAATGGTGCTAGAAAATTATTAAAATTAAGAAGAATGAAAGTAGATCCCCATTTCTTACCAAGGGGGGGAGAGGAAAAGAAAAAAAAACAAAATATAATTCAGTTTAATTACACAATAAAATTACATGATTATCTCACTGGATATAGGAAAACTTTAAGAGAACTAAAAACAGAGGGAACTTCCTCATTCTAATAAAAGGTATGCACAAAAAAAACCCCTACAATTAAAATAAGACTCAATGGTACAATATTTACCCTACAGATGAGGTACAGGACAAAGATTACCACCATTTGTATTTGATATTTTACTATAACTCCCAGAAACGAGGTTAAAAAGAAACTAAAGATAAAAAGATTAGAAAGAACTATACTTGCAAAAACTATTGTGTACATTTAAGATGCAAAAGAAATCAACAAACAAGCTATTGGAGTAAGTGAATTTAGCAGAATATCTAAGTATAAAACCAATACTTTATAAACCTATTTTATTGCAATACACCTTAAAACAGTACCATTTTCCTCAAGTGTCAAAATAGATGAAATACCTGCAAATGAATCTAGTGGGAAAACTGTAAGAGACTTCATGTCTATTCTGAAAAACTTCCCAGCAGAATTTTCTGTAGATGCTGATAAAATTTCTAGGAAAATGCAAAGTACCTAAAACAGTCAATGAAGAAACAGAAGTGGGATGTATTGTACATTCGTATTTTATGACATCCTATAAAGCAACAGGTAGGATGGTGAAGTCCTAGTAAAAAGAGAAGGAATTAGATTAAGGAGTAAAATGTATATTCTGAATACAGATCCACATATTCATGGCCAGCTGACTGGCAACTGAGCTTAAGGCAGTTCAGTGGACAGATAATCTTTTTAACAAATTGCTGCCAGTAAAATGGGATATCCACCTAAAAATAAAAACTTTGACATTCATCTTATGCCACTTTTAAAACCAAACTCCAGGTGGAAAACAACAAGGTGTCTAGTAACAATATAGAAGAATATCTTTATATTCCAAAGTAGGGAAATATTTTCAAACAAGATATAGAAAAAAATTATCAGTAAAGAAGATCTGAGAACTTTGCTCATCAAATGACATTATTTAGAAAATGAACAGGCAAGACGCAGAATGCAAGCACATCAGAAATACATACACCCTGCAAAGGACTTGTATTGATAATAACAAAACAACTCCTACTAATCAATAAGAAAAAAAGCAAATAAACAGAGCTGAACATGTACTTTGCATAAGAGAAACTGATGTCCAAATCGTCAGAACACAGATAATGGTCCCCAACATTGCTATTTCTCAAAGCGAATTATAAAGTTCAGTGAGATACCAGTATACAGCCACCAGAATGGCCAGAAATTACAGATTGACAGTAGCAAGTACTGGTGACAAGTGTTACAGTCAGAATGCGAGTGTGTAAATTGGTTCAACCGCTTTGGTAAGCTACTCATGTAATCTATGAAGCAGCAATTCCAATTCTAGGTATATACCAACAGAAGTGACTACCCGATATTAATATCTTTATTCATTAAAGGCCCCTCCATGGAAGAACAAAAGTGAAAATCTTACCAACAGGAGAAATAGCAAATCCTGGCATATTCACATAAAATGAAATACTGCTGGGCTATAAAACAGAAATACTGAAATACACAGCAACACTAATCTAAAACTTGTTCTGAACACAAAAAGGCAAACTTCTCTCCTTGAAAATGAGCACACACTCTATGATTATGTGTACATGATATTCAAAAATTAATTTGCCCCCTTTTTTTCACATGTAAGGTCAGAAGAGTAACTGTTCCCATGGAGGGAAGTAGTCTGTTAACTGGGAAATCCCGGGAGGGAAATTTCAGGGGTGACCACCATGTTCTCCACCCTCGCTTCCCAGAGGGAACAAACTGTGCAGACATGGGTATCTCAGACTTCCAGTCTCCAGAAAGGTAAGAAATGTGTTGTTTAATATAGGCCTGCTAGATTGGCTGACTTCTTGGTTACCAGACATGTCTCGGTTAAAGCAACTTTTTGTAACTGCACTCATACTTATATTTGTTGTACTCTTATGCATATGTGGGTTTCGTTGTATTTTCAATCTTCTTTCTGAGCGACTAGCTTACCGTGCCAAATCACAACAAATGTTTACCAAGAACCTACTTGCTTCAATTAGTAAAGAAGGGGGAACTGTAGGGAACATTCCTCAAGCTTACCTGGCAGCAGTCACTGACACCATGGTCTAAGTAAGCCAAACAGTCTGAACAGAGAAACTGAGGTAATGGTAAAGACTTGCCATGGAACGAAGGTCTTTGCAGTTGCTGCGGCTGAGTTTGAGTTGAGGGGAGGCCTCGTTCTGTCACGCATCACAGAAAGTTGTGATGTGAGCTCACCCACGCTGCCTTGCCTCACGCTGTGTGATGGAGCTTGCCATTCCCCCAGTCCTTGGTCTCAGACCTGTTACTGGGCAGAATTGCTTAGGCATGCTTGGTTTGCTTACACTACCTGCACCCTCGACGTATAGTTCACCTATAGGCTGACTCTGTTATACTTTAACAAGCATGTTAACCTGATTGGATAATGTGTCTATATATGTCCTGTGCAACCCTAAGTAAAATCAGATCCGTGCCTTCAGAGCTCCATCTCCGATGCCTGGGTAAGCGCACTGGGTAAGCCTAGGTAGGGTAGGCATCATTTGTGCTCACCCTCAACAGACCGGTTTCTGAACATCTACAGTTTAAGCCACCCAGTCCATGACAATTCATTACTGAAGCCCTAACAAATAAACATAGAATGTTCCTAACATTTATGTTCATCCCCTCTCTAATTCCTTAAAAAGGAAGTACAAATTACAATTGGCAAAGAATCATACTAGAGCAAGCATGCTGGTGTGGTCTGGAAACTAGTTGTCCTTGCCAAAATTCATTTTGAGGTCTGGTCCCCAATGTAAAGGTGTTGACAGATGGTGGGACTTAAAGAGGTAATTAGGTCACAGGGTTCCCTCATGAACATACAAATGTAGTCCCCTTGAGATGGGTTGTTTGTGTAATTACTGGGAGACTGAGTTGTTACAAAGCAAACTTGTCATCTTCTCTCACTCTCACGCACACCCCTCTTCTACCAAGTCCCTACTGCCATTTCAAATCACAGCCCTCTACGGAAGCCAAGTAGAGGCTGGGACCTTGAGACAAAATGAGGTTTCTTTGTGAATTACCCAGCTCCAGGCATCCTGTGGAAGCAACGCCAAGGGGACTAGTGATACCGCTGTTTACCGGCGACGAGTTCTGCTCCTTGTAAGGAATCCGGCCTATAGTCACCTGTCAATCTGCATTATGCCTGCCTCTCCCGTTACAGGAATCCAACCTCCCAACCACCTGTCAATCTGCGTTCCGCCCGCCTCTCCCGTTACAGGAATTTCCGGCTTACGTTGCTGTAATCTTCTTGCCTCCCGCATTACATTCTAATATGTCATTGGTCCATCAGTCAGTCTGTAATAATTCTCCTCCGCGATTGGTTCCTCCCAGGCCGCGAAATTCCGATATCTGAGGAGAAACCATGCGCCATCTTTTTCTTTCCTTCTTCCCTTTTCCCCCGAGTGGATGTGAATCGTCCGCATAAAATAAAAGTTCCTTGTGTGAGACCTGTGTCTGCAAAGCGTTTTTCTGGGAGTTATCGATGAACCATCACTGCCCCTAACACTCCTCCTAATGTTGAAGATTGAACACTAGAGAAGCATGTCAAGGCAAGCAGATTAAGCAGGTTTTATTTAAAGGTAATAATACAGACTTCTCCCAGCAGGAAGAAGGGGGTCATGGCTGATGTTCTAAAGACCCAAGAAGTGAGCGCACCCTACATCTTTTATAGGTTAAAGTCTCTTTTGTTCTCCAGTTCTCTCCCCACTTATCTCTCCTTCTTGCCTATGTGACTAGGCCTGGTTTTGCATTAAGTGAGAAGCCATGGGCAGGGGGAGGGCCAAGGTGATTCAGGCAGGCAAGGGCCCAGGGGGCATTAATTAGCAGCTCCTTGCTTACAGTCCTTGATAAAGGCAGGTAAATTTGGTCATCAATGGACTCCGCCTCGACATTCCATTCTTTCAGGGGCAGTCTCCAACTTCCAGAGGCATGGCTTCATGGCTTTATTTCCTTGATTTGACCTGATTCCCTATTTCTACACTAACTACCTGTCCTTAGTTCTGGCTTCAATAGGACCGTGCTTCATTCAGCCTACTACATGGAGGAACTTCGCTGCCCTGCATCAACTGAAATTCCACCCACAACAGGCTGACAACCCGCCTCAACTCTGCACCTCTGATCAACTGCTTGGGAACTGAACTAACTGAGAGGCACTCAACCACTGAGTCACACCCTCAGCCCTATTTTGTATTGTATTTAGAGACAGGGTCTCATTCACTGAGTTGCTTAGCACCTCACTTTTGCTGAACCTGGCTTTGGACTGCAGATCCTCCTGCCTCAGCCTCCTGAGCCACTGGGATTACAGGTGTGCACTACCATGCCTGGCTCCATCTGTCATTTCTTTGACCAATTATCTACCTTGACCTCTGGGTTACCTGAAATACTGTATCAATAAAAACCCTCCTTTCACACTAGGCCTTCTATTAACATTGAGGAAAAACGAGAAGCAACATCCTGCATTTACTTCAGAGTTGTTATTGAAAAATTTGTACTGGCACTTACTCAATACCAAGAAAGGTATTTGTCTTGACTTCAATAACTTTAGTTTCCAAAAGGAACCAGTTTGTTGGATGCTTCCCGCCAAAGCAAATATTGTCTGCCTGACTCTCTGTGATGGGTTTCAGGATGTAATGAAAACAGCAGCTCCACTTGGGAAAATCTGTAATAGAGGATCTGCATCTTTCCACACATAAACTCTGCTGTGCTCTTTACCTGCTTTTCTACCTTTCCTGAATATTCTGATTCCGTTTTTACTTTTTTATATTAACAGACAAGACTCTTCAACAACTATAACATCAGTAAGAAATGGTATTAATAAAAAACTCACCTGAGATATGTTCACTCTCTCCTGTTCATGGAAAAGCGAGGAGAACTGGGAAGGATATGCAGTGGTAAGAAAACGAGAGAGGTCCAGTTGGCCTCTGTATTAACCTGCTATTAAGTCTCATTATACCAATGATACCGCCGTTTACCGGTGACGAGTTCTGCTCCTTCTAATGTTGAAGATTGAACACTAGAGAAGCACGCCAAGGCAAGCATATTAAGCAGGTTTTATTTAAAGTTAATAATACAGACTTCTCCCGGCAGGGAGAAGGGGGCCATGGCTGATGTTCTAAAGTCCCAAGAAGCGAGTGCACCCTACATCTTTTATAGGTTAAAGTCTCTTTTGTTCTCCAGTTCTCTCCCCCTTATCTCTCCTTCCTGCCTTCGTGACTAGGCCGGGTTTTGCATTACTGAGAAACCATGGGCAGGGGGAGGGCCAAGGTGATTCAGGCAGGTAAGAGCCCAGGGGGCATTAATTAGCAGCTCCTTGCTTGCAGTCCTTGATAAAGGCAGGTAAATTTGGTAATCAATGGGCTCCGGAGCTCCTTGACATTCCATTCTTCCAGGGGCAGTCTCCAACTTCCAAAGGCAGATGGCTTCATGGCTTCGTTTCCTCGAATTGACCCGATTTCCTATTTCTACACTAACTACCTGTCCTTAATTCTGGCTTCAAAAGCAGGAAAACCGGTTTTGGTGTGCCAGCTGAGGGGCTTATGGTGGGGTATGGGCGCTGATCAGAATCTGTGTTAAACAGGCACTGAATTGTGTGCCCTTTAGACTGAGTTTTAATCCTTCCTCTCACTCCTATTTGGGCTCCCTCCTACCTTCCATTTCCTACTTGTCTGGGACAAAGGAGTTGACTGGAGGGGTTAGCACAGGTGAACCTCTGGTCTTTTGCATTTGAAAAAGGCCCTGATGATGCCCTTTAATATAGGATTAGCCTGCAGGTGTGGTCTCAGTCTTTGAATAGGCTTTAATTGGGGCCCATTTCCTGACCATTTTTATCCTTACTCTGTAGCACCTAGAGACAGACAGGTTTCCCCTACTCTGACACATGGAATCCCAAAATGCTAAGCCAGCTTCTGCTTCTGACTCCTGAGACCTTGCAAAACATTCAGCACAGGGTAATGACTAGACATGGGCAGCTAGAACTGAGCTAGGAGCGAAGCACAGTGCTGCTGGCTTCCAGATGAGCCACCACATGTGTCTTCTCATAAACACTTTGGAAGAACTGCAACAAATTGGAACAAAAAATTTGAAACATTCTGTCTTTAAGCATTCCATTTTTTTCCATTTTCTATTTTTTCTATTAATGTAAATAATGTTAGTAAAACACTAATGAATTTTGTTTTAACTTTTTTGAGCTCTTAGTAAAAGAAGACACACATTTTGAACAAATCCATAGGAAAAATAATTTACAGTCACCCAATAAAAGAGTAAGGTTATGTCCAGCGATCATATTAGGCACATATATTTAGGGGGAGGTGTCTCTGTTTGGTGCTTCTGACCTCAAGTTTCTAAACATTTGTCTATAGGAGAACTTACCGTTGGTGAAGCCAGAATTAAGGACAGGTAGTTAGTGTAGAAATAGGAAATCGGGTCAATTCGAGGAAACGAAGCCATGAAGCCATCTGCCTTTGGAAGTTGGAGACTGCCCCTGGAAGAATGGAATGTCAAGGAGCTCCGGAGCCCATTGATGACCAAATTTACCTGCCTTTATCAAGGACTGCAAGCAAGGAGCTGCTAATTAATGCCCCCTGGGTTCTTACCTGCCTGAATCACCTTGGCCCTCCCCCTGCCCATGGTTTCTCAGTAATGCAAAACCCGGCCTAGTCACGAAGGCAGGAAGGAGAGATAAGGGGGAGAGAACTGGAGAACAAAAGAGACTTTAACCTATAAAAGATGTAGGTCAGTCAGGAAGATAGCTCAGGAGATCTCGCTGGGGAACGCCCTCCCTGTGGCCGGAGTCCCCGGAGTCCTGATCTGCGAGGACAATTGGAAGGTGAAGGAGGGCGGCAAGGTCTCGGCAGGCAGGCCGGGCGGAGATGTCTCAGGTAGGATGCACGTGTCCCGCTGTCACTTCCACAGGAACTTCTCGGTCACAGTCAGGATGATGGATGGTCCATCAAGCAATGAGCAAGTCAGTGAGTCCCCTTCAGGCTTGGTGTAACACTGGCGGTCATTGGTGTAAAATGGGGACTGGAGCTAGGCTCATCATGAGTCTTTTTAAACCCTTTTTATCAGACTGCCAGTCGGTTTTGGTCCGAGGAAAGTTAGTTATCTTACTTGGGGTCAGTTGCACGTGTCTGCAACTTGGGGGCAACGTCAATCCTATCTTGGGGCAACACCATATTGTTACCTCATTACAGCACAGAGCACTCAAGTTTTTTTTTTTTTTTTTTGCAAGTTACACAGCACAAGTTGTTTTTTGTAAGTTACACAGCACATGTTAGGGTCCCATTCTGAACCGCAACCAGCCCCTCAGACCAATACAATGGCTGCGGGGGAGCAGCCCCGAGTGGTGAGAAAGCACTCTATTTAAGAGCTTTTTCAGCATTCATACACAAAGACCTGTACATTATTGGTTAAAATTCAGATAGCTAAATATTTGTCCTCCTTTGGTTTGGTCCCTCCAGTTTATTTGAATCTTTTTGGGTCCCACCAAAACTGAAGGGTCCTGGAGGGAGCAGGGAGGAGGGAAGGAGTGAATTATGAGGGAGAGGGGTCAGGGCTGGGTCCCCCTGTCCTTGATAGATGGGGTCTCCAGACAGCTGCACATTCCTCAGACAGATATCTCTGAACAGCCTTGATAAGCCCGGGGCCCAGCACATCCTATTTGACCTGTATTGGTCCTCAAAGGCGCTGCTGTGGCTGCCAGCATCCTCCGTGTTTGTGCGCCCTTTTCCTGGGGGCCCAGTTCATGAAATAGCTTGTTTATACGAGATGGCTGCACGGATGGCACCCCGTTCTCAACATTCCCCCCTTTAGTTGTCATAATGAGGAATCATACTCACTGGGGCGTCCCGCATACCCATCCTCTGGGGTCGGTACTCTCTCGTATTGTTGCCTTAGCACCATCAGTTGGACCGTGCTTACACGGTCCTTAACAAAAGCCATCAACTTATTCAAAATGTAGGGACCAAAGGTTAGGAGCATTATATTATTATTATAGAAAAATAATAAGCGGCCCCAGCAAGGTAGAAATTAAAGTGGTCAACTAAGGAGAGGAGTTAAACCATGACTCAAGCCAGCCCTGCTGTGCTTCCCGTTCCTTCTTTCGTTTTGCTAGCCCTTCCCTAACCTTAGCCATGGATTCTTAACTACTCCTGAATGGTCGACATAAAAGCAGCACTCTTCGCCTAGGGCCACGCATAATCCTCCTTGCTGCAAGAGAATCAAATCTAATCCCCTCCTGTTTTGCAACACTACTTCCGCTAGAGAAGTGGGGGACTCTTGAAGGTGTGAGATGGAGGTTTCCAGTCTCTCAATATCCAAATCAATAGCCACTCTTAAACTAGAGTAATGTTGGCTCTGAGTTATTAAGGAAGCTGTTCCTGGTTCCTACTCAGATGAGTCCCATACCTAGAACCATACTTAGGGTTAGGGCCAAAAGAGGTTCCCTCTTGGCCCTCAGAGGGTCCCCTCTTAGTTGCTGATAGAAGTCCTCATCTGAATGGTACAACAGCCTGGGAACTAGTCTAATGAGAATGCAAAAACCCTGGGAGTTACTGAGTACCTCTGTGTGGGCACACGGCTTGAGTCCTGCAGAACAGGCCCACCAAGTGTCCTGCTGGGGAATTAGGTATTGACTCGAGTTGCCCAGCATAAGGGCTGGTGAGATTCAGGGATACGGCCTACACAGAGCCCTTGTCCAGTGACTTGTTGTAAGGTTAAGGTATCCTTTGATTGCCATCGACATTCAGCAGAGCTGTGGGAAGGGGTGTAGTTCCCTAGGGTTGCTACGCCTTTATAATACTGTGGGGCTGCATCATAGCACAGCCAACAGGACTTAGTCATATTGGGCTTAGAACTGTTTAGGACTAAGTAGGATTGTTTCAGAAGCACTAACAGGGGGTCCTCGGGGTCTCTGCTGGGAAAGTGACAGATCCTGGTGGCTAGGTCTTGGCGTCAGGGGACATGGTTGAAAGCTGCATTAGTGTGGCTTTGGGGTGCTGGTAGGTTGAAGATTGTCTACTTGGGTTAAGTACCTGGTTAGGACCCAATGCTGTTATGCTCAGGGGTCTCTGGACTAGCTTGATAGTGAAAATTAGTCCAGGATTATACCCACAGCGGTATAGCCTTAGCCCCCAGGTCTTTCCTGTCTCCCAGTTTGCCTTCTTTCCTACCGGGGTAAACTTTATGACCAGTGGGTTGCAGCGTCCCCCTGGGGTAGCTAATGGGAAGGCAGAATATCCCGATTGGTCTTTGTTATAGCATGGCTCACAGCCCACCCTTTTACCGTTCTGTTGGCAGTAACCTCGTCCCACTTCTTGCATGTTACCACCCCTCTTCACTGAGATTAGGTTTACAGTGATGGGGGGGGTCCACGTGATCCACCCAGTAGATTCACACCCCCATGCTCTACAGGAGGCACTTTCGGGACCTCCGCACTTGGCAATACGCTCTCTGTCTCGTGAGTGAGCGGGACAGACGTAAAACCCTAGGTTTCTGGTATTACTACGACCTCCGGTGGTCCTACACCCATACCCGGGGAAAGGTTCCTGATCTGAGGGGTCCCATGCATCTCCCACAAGGTCACATAAGTCCACATGGAGATCAGGGAACCAAGTACCCTGGGGGGCGAGGTCTGAGGATGTGGCATTGGCTACTTCGCCGGTTTCTGTGTTAATGATCATCCAGGTTTGGTTCCCAGGGAGGTGGGGGTTCCCTCGAACCAGCACAATGCTTACAGTTAGAAAGCAAAGGGCTACTGCCTGGATCGGTTTCCAAGTTATTTTGAACGAGGTGTGTGGATTGTCTTTTACGCAGCGGGGAGCCAGACGATCGCTCGGAACAGTTGGGTGTTCCACATCCTTCCTCCGGAAGCTCAACTTCAAGGGGCTGTCCGGGTGCCGCCGCGCTGTCCACTCCTCTGCCTCTTTCTGTTCCTTAATGCTGGCCCAGCGTAGGTATGAGTGATGCACCCAGGGTCCGATGCTGTCAACCTTAACAGCAGGGGAGTAACCAAGACAACCACGTAAGGCCCTTTCCAACGTCCCTCCAAGGTGCGGGCTTGGTGTCTCTTTACCCATACCCAGTCTCCTGGGACAATGCCATGTTCCAGACTTGGGGGGTCACGGGCCTCATAAAGTGAGTGCACCAGGGGCCAGATTTCACGCTGCACCTCATATAAAGTCTTCAAACTGGCTAAATAATTTGGAGCCATATCAGTACCTCGGTCAGATAATGTACAACTATGGGGGGTGGAGCTCTGTACAGAATTTCGAAGGGCGTCAATCCATGCACACATGGTGAGTTCCAAGTCCAGAAGATGGCATAAGGCAGGAGGGTCACCCAGTCCCCTCCAGTCTCGATGGCCAATTTGGACAAAGTCTCCTTCAAGGTCTGATTCATCCTTTCTACCTGCCCTGAGCTCTGGGGATTGTATTCACAATGCAACTTCCAATTGTTCCCCACAGCCTGAGCTGCCCCTGCAGGACTTTGCTGATGAAAGTCGGTCCGTTATCCAACCCTAACCTCTCAGGAACCCCGTACCGGGTATGATCTCTTCGAGTAAGGCCTTGGCTACCACTTGAGCTGTTTCCTTCTTAGTGGGGAAAGCCTCAACCCACCCAGAGAAGGTGTCCACCATTACCAACAAGTACTCGTAGCCATACCTCCTGGGCTTGACTTCAGTGAAATCCACTTCCCAGCTCCGTCCTGGTGCCCTCCCCCGTACCCTAGTACTTGTATGTAAGGGTCCCTTCCTATTGGGTGTCATAGCCTGGCACCCGGCACACTGGTCCACGATTCGCTGGATCTGGGCTATCTGATGCGGGAAACTGAGGTGGGCCATTTCCAGGAGGGTCAGGGCTTCCTTTTCCCAGATGGCTGGCTAGATGCAGGTTGGTGAGGAGACACTGTCCCAATTCTGACGGCAGGATAAGTCGCCCTTCGGGGTCGCGATACCAGCCTTGTGGACCCGGTCCTGCACTCTGGTGGTGGTGAATCCATTTCAGGTCTTCTGGGGTGTAATCGGGTTTCGGTGGTAGTCGTGGGAGCTCAGGCACTGGCAGGGCTAGGGCCAGAGTCACAGTAGCTCTGGCCGCCTGTCTAGCTGCTTTGTCAGCTTGCCAATTCCCTTCAGTTTCTGGGGTCCGGGCAGACTGGTGACCAGGGACCTGAACAACCGCTACCACCCGGGGCTTTTGCACCGCTGCCAACAGCCTCTGGATCTCATTCAAGTTGCGCAGCCCTCTCCCTTCGGCGGTAATGAAACCTCGCTCCCGGTAATTGGCCCCATGAACATGCAAAGTGCCAAAGGCGTAGCAGCTATCAGTAGACAGCCACCCACTTCCCTTTGGCTCTTTCAAGGACTTTGGCTAGCAGGACCAATTCAGCCCTTTGAGCCGAGGTTCCTGGTGGCAGGGAGGCACTCCAAATAACAGTTCCTTGTTGATCCACTACTCCCGCTCCCACCCAGCACACCCCGTTCTGCACAAAGCTACTTCTATCCGTGTACCAGATCAACTCACTGTCGGGGAGAGCAGAGTCCTGCAGGTCAGGGCGCACCTGGGTCACTTCAGCCACAATCTCTTGGCAGTCATGTAGAGGTAGAGGGGCTTCCAGATTTGGGGTTGGCAGCAGGATGGCTGGGTTCAAGGAGGTTGGCTCAGAGAAGGTGATCCGAGGGGAGTCTAGCAGGAGCCCCTGGTAGTAAGTCAGTCTGGCATTTGTCATCCACCTACCTGGGGGGTACCTCAAGACTCTGTCAATGGTGTGAGGGGTCACTATCTTCAAGTGCTGACCGAAGGTGAGCTTGTCAGCATCCTTTACCATCAAGGCCGCTGCTGCTATGATTCGCAAACATGGGGGCCAACCTGCTGCAATGGGGTCCAGCCTTTTGGACAAGTAGGCCACGGGGCTTCCACGGCCCTAAGCGCTGCATCAGCACTCCCTTCGCTATTCCCCTCCTCTCATCTACGAAGAGGTGGAAGGGCTTCAAAGGGTCTGGCAGCAGCAATGCTGGGGCCTCTAGGAGGGTGGTCTTAAGCCCCTCGAATGCTTGCTGTTGTTCCAGCCCCCAGACCCAGGGGTCCTGTCCTTAGTGGCCTCATAAAAGGGTTTAGCCAACTCTGCATACTCTAAGAATCACAAGCGGCAATAGCCAGTGGTTCCCAGAAATTCTCGGACTTCTCGAGCTGAGGTGGGGACCGGAGCCTTAGGATGGTTTCCTTCATGCCTCCGTCAACCACCTGGTTCCTTCCTTTAGCCTGTACCCTAGGTAAGTAACAGTCTGCCTGCATATCTGCACTTTCCCTGCACTGGCCCGATAGCTGAGCCTCCCAAGTTCTCGGAGGAGATCCTCCGTTGCCCTTCAGCACTCAGTCTCGGAAGGGGCCGCCAGGAGCAGATCATCAACATACTGCAGTAGGGTGACAGAGCTGTGGTTCCGCCGGAAGATCCCAAGTCCTCACTCAAAGCTTCATTGAAAAGGGTGGGGGAGTTCTTGAAGTCCTGCGGAAGTCTGGTCCAAGTAAGCTGCCCAGGGGCTCCGGCATCTTCATCTTGCCACTCAAAAGCAAAGATGAGTTGGCTGCTGGGTGCCAGGGCTATGCTAAAAAAAGCATCCTTTAAATCTAGGGTGGTGTACCAAACGTGTTGGAGGCAGGTGGCTCAGCAGGGTATAGGGGTTGGGGACAGTAGGGTGGATGTCCACAAGATTTTCATTCACCTTTCTCAGATCCTGAACTGGTCTATAACCTCTTCCTCCTGGCTTTCTGAACGGAAGGAGCGGGGTGTTCCAAGCTGAGTGGCAGGGCCGCAATATTCCCGCCCCCCCCGCAGTCGGCGGATGTGTGGCACAATCCCGCTATGCACCTCGGCAGACATCGGGCACTGCTGGACCCGGACTGGCTGTGCAGTGATCTTAAGCTGCACTATCACTGGGGGTTGGTGTGCTGCCAGCCCGACTCCCGCCACCTCCGCCCATGCCTGCGGGAAGGTCTCCACCCAATAGCCCATCTCGGGGGCCACTCAGCCTGAAGGGGGAGTTCCCTGGGGGAGAACAGACGAAATTCATCTGCAATGGACATGCAAAACGTGGAGGGGCTGCCCTTGGCCATCTGTAACCTTAATGCCACCTGGCTCAAAGTGAATATGGGCCTGCATTTTAGTTAGCAGGTCCCATCCCCAAAGAGGACCCAGACACTCAGGTATAACCAGGAAAGAATGGGTTACCTGGTGTCGACCCAGTTCTACCCGTCGCTTGCTAGTCCAATGATAGGCTTTGGATCCAGTGGCTCCTTGAACCAGACTAGTCCTCTGGGACAAGGGCCCTGTGGGCTTGTTGAAAACCGAATACTGCGCTCCGGTATCCACCATAAGTCCCACCGGCTTCCCCTCCACAAATATGGTTACCCAAGACTCGGGGAGGGGTTCCGAGCCCTGTTCCCCCTAGTCGCTGTCCGTCCCTGCCAGGAGGACTCGGGCATCACCACCTGTTTTATCTCCTGGCTTCTCCCGCTTCCATAATTTGGGACACTCCTGCCTCCAGTGCCGTGTTCCTTGCAGTACCAGTACTCTTCCCGATCCAGCTCCTCCCGGTCCTGCTGAGGGCGGCTAGAGCCACTCCTCCCAAAACCTTGTTTCCCATCCCCTCTCACCCCAGCCAACAGTATCTTTGCCATCTCCCTCTGTTGTCTCCTCTTCTCCTTACTCTGGTGCTCTCTATCTTCCTTCCTCAATCTTTCCTGTAATTCCTGGTTCTTTTTCCTAATTCTGTCCTCCCGCTCCTCAGGGGTCTCTGAGTATTGAACACTCGTTCTGCTACCTTCATAAGATCCCGAATAGCCATTCCTCCTAGTCCCTCTTGCTTATAGAGCTTTTTCCTAATATCCGGGACAGCCTGATTTATAAGACATGATTACAGCGGATTGATTCTCCTATGCCATAGGATCTAAGGGAGTATACTGTCTAAAGGCGTCATACAATCATTCAAGGAAAACGGCCGGGCTTTCATTTTCCCCTGCATTACAGTATCGCGTTCTCCGCCTGCAGAGAGACACGACACAGTACTGTTGTTGTAAGAGCTCTTTACTTGCAGCAAGCATCTTTTATCTTCTTTTCCTTCCCTAACAGGGAAGTCCAGCACATTATATAGAGTAATACAACCAATCAGAGTAAGTACACGAGGGGAGAGCGTGGACAGTACATAGAAGTAAAGCGGGACATGAAGTGATCATGCGCTGTTCATGAGCCACCCAGTCCAATCGGCACAACTTCCTTAAACTCACGTCACTTGTTTGTTCCAGAGCTTAACCGCACTGGCTTTGTGCCAGCCGCCATCTTAACCTGCCTTGGGCCAGGGGTCCCGGACACCCCGACATTACAGCTTTTACCTTAGCCAAACTGGTAGGGTGGTGAGCTGCCGCTCAGAGACCGGCCATAAGAGTCTGGCGGCAGACTCGGAGACGCTACCTACCCGCAGGTGTCCCAAAATCCCACTCAGGTCTGTTCAAGGGAAAGTGATCATCAATCAGGTTCAGTGGGGTGGTCAGTCTCCCATCATCCCCAAGGACGTTCTTCCTTGCTTCTGTGAGGATTCTCTCACGCTCTTCTGTTGTGAATAGAGTTCTGAGGAGCTGCTGACAGTCATCTCAGGTGGGACTGTGGGTATGCAAAATGGACTCAAACAATTCAGTTAAACCCCTGGGGTCCTCAGAAAAAGGGGGGTTTCTGGACCTTCCAGTTATACAAATCACAGGAGGAGAAGGGCCAGTACTGATAGGTGCATTCCCCTCCCTCTCCTTCCCTGCCTAAGGTCCGGACAGGTAAAATCGGGGCTCCCACTGAAGATGAGGAGGGTTCCTCATCATTGTTCTCCTCCCCGGGTCTCCGAGGACATAGTCCTCTCGAAGGCCCTACAACCCTAGGTCGGGGTGTTGGCGGGGAAGTGGAAGAATCAGCCCCCTGCGGTAGGACCTGGGGCTGCTATTGGGCGTAAGGTGGAGGATTTTCCTCCAAGTTCAGATCTAAAAGGGATGGGTAGGGACCAGACCCTTCTTGGAGGACTGCTTTCCCAGGTTTCTCAGGGGAAGAGGAAGGAGTCTCAGGAGAGGCTGGGGGTGGCGATGGCGCCTGGGTAGTCATTGCCAAAGCTTTGACTGGGGCTTTTAGCGGCCCGTGGAAGCCACGATGGAGGGTCTTGCACCAGAGCCTGCCATACTAATATATAGGAATACTGGTCCGGCTGCCCCTTCAAACCAGGCCTATTGATAACATCCCGGACTCTTTTGATGACTTCTAATGAAAAAGTGCCCTCAGGTGGCCAGCCAACATTGAAGGTTGGCCATTCCGTGGAGCAGAGTGTCGCAGACTTACCTTTCTTCAGGTGGTCCACACCAAAGTTCTGTCCTTTGGCGCGGACCTCAGAGAAATGACTCAGGAGGAAAGTCTTAGGAGTTACCTGAGCCTGTCCCATAGTAAGGAGAAACAGACCAAGCAGACCGAAGAGAACGAGGGAGGCAATACACGCAGTAAAACAAATTCCCACAGGACTCTCCAACATCCACCGGCCGGTCAGCCACACCACTCTCACAGGCGCAATGCCCTTCTCATTCACACTACCAGAATCAGACCAAGGATCTTACCAAAAAGCCACCCAATCGGCATCCACTGGGGATGTTGGTGTGACTCCTGATCATTGGGGACATCTCCCACGACTTTGGACAGTGGAACCTCCAGGGTAACTTGCAACCCTTTCCTTCCACCAAACGAGAATTCTCACCCAAACTCTAACCAGGACTTACGTCCTACCAGGAGGTGGCCAATCCTCCTTCCATGGCAAATTTCCTTAGAAACCTCGGTACCATAGCCGTTTGTCTCTCCTGGGCCGGAGTCAGACAGTCTATCCTGGGCGAACCCCCAAATGTTATGGTCCCAGTCCGACTAATCCCCGGAGAGTCGAAGTGAACACACAGTAATGCAAATCACAAGACTGAGGTTTTATTAAAGCAAGCTCGAGCCTGGACCACGACCAGCCCCTCAGACCCATACAATGGCTGCAGGGAAGCGGCCCCGAGTGGTGAGAAAGCGCTCTATTTAAGAGCTTTTTCAGCATTCATACACAAGGACCTGTACATTATTGGTTAACATGCAGACAGCTAAATATGTGTCCTCTTTTGGTTTGGTCCCTTCACTTTCTTTGAATCTCCAAAACTGAACGGTCCTGGAGGGAGCAGGGAGGAGGAAAGGAGTGAATTATGAGGGAGAGGGGTCAGGGCTAGGTTCCCCTGTCCTTGATAGATGGGGTCTCCACACAGCTGCCCATTCCTCAGACAGATATCTCTGAACAGCCTTTATAAGCCCGGGGCCCAGCACATCCTATTTGACCTGTATTGGTCCTCGAAGGCGCTGCTGTGGCTGCCAGCATCCTCCGTGTTTGTGCGCCCTTTTCCTGGGGGCCCAGTTCATGAAATAGCTTGTTTATAGGAGATGGCTGCACAGATGGCACCCCGATCTCAACACACAGAGTAAACAAGTTGTTTTTTGTAAGTTACACAGCACACAAAATGTCACACATTTAACTTTGCTCCTTACAGGCGGGAGATCCATCTCTTCTCCCTTAAATGAATCCTAGGAGTAGGATTTTATTCTTCAAATTTGCACAACAAAAGCCTAGAAGAAAACTGGCACAGTGAGGAATCTAGTCTCATCTCCAACTCCGGTTTCACCACCCCTGACGGAAGAGTCGCAGGTCCGAGACTCCCCCACACAAGCCTGCAGACAAGACCCCTTGGGCAAAGAGGGCACCTCGGGCAGAGAAGAGACCACCGGCAGACAGGACCCTTCCGGCGGACAGGACCCCTTCAGCAGACAGGACCCTCCCTCCCGCAACAGGACTCTCCCTCCGGCAGACAGGACCCCTCCGCAGTTCTTTCCGCCTCTCGCCACTCACCTTCCTCACTGCGGCCCAAGCATCGGCCGGGATGGCTTCTGGATGTGGCGACGGAAGCTGACTCAGGGCCCCACCGCTGCTCCTCGGTGAAAGGCTGAATGCCAGGCTGGCGCGCAAGGTGAGGCTGCTCTGCGCAGCACACGAGCACTGGACCCCACGTGGCTCAGGGCGGGGAAGAGGGCAGAACCGGGTGGGTCTGCGCATGCGTGGAGGGAGTCGTGGGCGGTCCGCTCCCAGCGTGCCGCGCGGCGCCCCCAGGGACTACACTTCCCATAAGGCCAGGGCCAGGCACTGTGCTTTGGGTCTTCATTTGCCTTCTAGAAGGGAATGGCCTGTGAAATCCAGGTTCTGCCAGAGCCCCAGAGGTTGTACAGAATTTTTGTTCTAATGGCACATATAGCATGTAGTCCTTGATCTGATCTTAGTTGTAAAACCAGCCTTGAAAATCAGAATCGGTCAGTTGCCCCTTGTGGAAGATTGAACACCCAAGACATGCCAGGAGGCAGGAACAAGATGTTTTATTTAAAGAACAGAATGGAGAGACAGAGAAGAGAAGAGGCCTATGGAGAAGAGGGGGTCCAGAGCTGGTGCCCTAAAGAGTGGGGCTGTCCTGCCCCTTTGGTAGATTTAGGTTTCCTTTCTTCTCCTGTCTCTTGCCTACTTGGCCTAAGGCGGGAGGGAGCTGTCCAGGGTACTCCTTATTTTCCATATCTGCCCAGGAAGGTCAGAGGGAACCGTTCAGGGGACACTATTAACAGTTCCCTGGAGGCAGGTGACCTTGGCCACAGGTGAGGAGGAGAGGAAGTGTTCTGGAGGTATGAGCCTTCCATTTCCTTTTTTTTTTTTCTTTTTTTTTTTATTATTTTATTGTAAACAAATGGGATACATGTTGTTTCTCTGTACATGGCATAAAGGCATACCATTTGTGTAATCATACATTTACATAGGGTAATGCTGTTTGATTCATTCTGTTATTTTTTTCCCTTCCCCCCCATCCCTCACACCCCTCTTTTCCCTCTTTACAGTCCTTCCTTCCTCCATTCTTGCCCCTCTCCCTAACCCTAACTCTAACCCTAACACTAACCCCTCCCACCCCCCATTATGTGTCATCATCCACTTATTAGTGATATCATTCGTCCTTTGTTTTTTTGAGATTGGCTTATCTCACTTAGCATGATATTCTCCAATTTCATCCATTTGCCTGCAAATGCCATAATTTTATCATTCTTCATGGCTGAGTAATATTCCATTGTATATATATACCACAGTTTCTCTGTCCATTCATCAACTGAAGGACATCTAGGTTGGTTCCACAATCTGGCTATGGTGAATGGAGCAGCTATGAACATTGATGTGGCTGTATCTCTGTAATATGCTGATTTTAAGTCCTTTGGGTATAGGCCGAGGAGTGGGATAGCTGGGTCAAATGGTGGTTCCCTTCCAAGTTTTCTAAGGAGTCTCCACACTGCTTTCCAGAGTGGCTGCACTAATTTGCAGCCCCACCAGCAATGTATGAGTGTACCTTTCTCCCCACATCCTCACCAACACCTGTTGTTGCTTGTATTCTTGATAATCGCCATTCTAATTGGGGTGAGATGGAATCTTAGGGTGGTTTTGATTTGCATTTCTCTTATTACTAGAGATGTTTACCATTTTTCCATATGTTTGTTGATTGCTTGTAGATCTTCTTCTGTGAAGTGTCTATTCATTTCCTTAGCCCATTTGTCGATTGGATTATTTGTATTCTTGGTGTAGAGTTTTTTGAGTTCTTTATAGATTCTGGAGATTAGTGCTCTATCTGAAGTATGATTGGCAAAGATTTTCTCCCACTCTGTAGGCTCTTTCTTCGCATTGCTGATAGTTTCCTTTGCTGAGAGATAGCTTTTTAGTTTGAATCTATCCCAGTTATTGATTCTTGCTTTTATTTCTGTGCTATGGGAGTCCTGTTGAGGAAGTCTGGTCCTAAGCCGACATGTTGAAGCTCTGGACCTACTTTTTCTTCTGTAAGATGCAAGGTCTCTGGTCTGATTCTGAGGCCCTTAATCCATTTTGAGTTTAGTTTCGTGCATGGTGAGAGATATGGGTTAAGTTTCATTCTGTTGCATATGGATTTCCAATTCTCCCAGCACCATTTGTTGAAGAGGCTATCTTTTCTCCATTGCATATTTTTGGCCCCTTTGTCAAGTATGAGAAAATTGTATTTATTTGGGTTTGTGTCCATGTCCTCTATTCTGTACCATTGATCCACCTTTCTATTTTGGTGCCAATACCATGCCGTTTTTGTTACTATTGCTTTGTAGTAGAGTTGAAGATCTGGTATTGTGATACCCCCTGCTTCACTCTTTCTACTGAGGATTGCTTTAGCTATTCTGGGTTTTTTATTCTTCCAGATGAATTTCATAATTTCTTGCTCTATTTCTGTAAGGTACATCATTGGGATTTTAATTGGAATTGCATTGAATCTGTATAGCACTTTTGGTAGTATGGCCATTTTGACAATATTAATTCTTCCTATCCAGGAACATGGGAGATCTTTCCATCTTCTAAGGTTTTCTTTAATTTCTTTCTTTAGTGTTCTGTAGTTCTCACTGTAGAGGTCTTTCACCTCTTTTGAGATTGATTCCCAAGTATTTTATTTTTTTCGATGCTATTGTGAATGGGGTAGTTTTCCTAATTTCTCTTTCTGAAGATTCATCACTTATGTATAAAAAGGCCTTAGATTTATGTGCATTGATCTTATATCCTGCTACTTTACTGAATTCACTTATGAGATCTAAAAGTTTTCTGGTGGAATTTCCTGGTTCCTCTAAGTATATAATCATATCATCAGCAAATAGGGATAGTTTGAGTTCTTTTTTTCCTATTCATATCCCTTTAATTTCTTTGGTCTGTCTAATTGCTCTGGCTAGAGTTTCAAGGATGATATTGAAAAGAAGTGGTGAAAGAGGGCATCCCTGCCTTGTTCCAGTTTTAAAGGGGAATGCTTTCAGTTTTTCACCATTTAGAATGATATTAGCCATGGGCTTAGCATAGATGGCCTTTACAATGTTAAGGAATCTTCCCACTATCCCTATTTTTTCTAGTCTTTTGAGCATGAAGGGGTGCTGTATTTTATCAAATGCTTTTTCTGCATCTATTGAAATAATCATGTGATTCTTGACTTTAAGTCTATTGATATGGTGAATTACATTTATTGATTTCCTGATGTTGAACCAACCTTGAATCTCTGGGATGAAACCCACTTGATCGTGGTGCACTATCTTTTTAATATGTTTTTGTATGCGATTTGCTAAAATTTTGTTTAGAATTTTTGCGTCGATGTTCATTAAGGATATTGGTCTGAAATTTTCTTTCCTCGATGTGTCTCTGTCTGGTTTAGGTATCAGGGTGATATTGGCTTCATAGAATGAGTTTGGGAGAGTTCCCTCCTCTTCTATTTTATGGAATACTTTGAGAAGTATTGGAATGAGCTCTTCTTTAAAGGTTTTGTAGAACTCGGCTGAAAACCCATCTGGTCCTGGACTTTTCTTTGTTGGTAGGCTTTTGATGACTTCATCTATTTCATTACTTGAAATTGGTCTATTTAAAGTGTGTATGTCCTCCTTGTTCAGTTTAGACATTCATATGTCTCTAGAAACCTGTTGATGTCTTCAAAATTTTCTATTTTGTTGGAGTATAGATTTTCAAAATAGCTTCTAATTATGTTTTGTATTTCAGTTGTGTCTGTTGTGATATTTCCTTGTTCATTCCGAATTTTAGTGATTTGGGTTTTCTCTCATCTTCTCTTTGTTAGTGTGGCTAAAGGTTTATCAATTTTGTTTATTTTTTCAAAGAACCAACTATTTATTTTGTCAATTTTTTGTATTGTTTCTTTTGTTTCAATTTCATTGATTTCAGCTCTGAGTTTAACTATTTCCTGTCTTCTACTACTTTTGGTGTTGGTCTGTTCTTTTTCTAGGGCTTCGAGCTGTAGTGTTAGGTCGTTTATTTGTTGAGTTTTACTTCTTTTATTAAATGCGCTCCATGAAATAAATTTTCCTCTAAGTACTGCTTTCATAGTGTCCCAGAGATTTTGATATGATGTTTCTTTTTTCTCATTTACCTCTAAGAATTTTTTAATTTCCTTCCTAATATCTTCTGTTATCCATTCATCATATAATAGCATATTGTTTAATCTCCAGGTGTTGGAGTAGTTTCTGTTTTTTACTCTTTCATTTATTTCTAACTTCAATCCATTATGATCTGATAGAATACAAGGTAGTGTCTCTATCTTCTTGTATTTGCTGACATTAGCTTTGTGGCATAATATATGGTCTATTTTAGAGAAGGATCCATGTGCTGCTGAGAAGAAAGTGTATTCGCTCTTGGTTGGATGGTATATTCTATAAATGTCTATTAAGTCTAAATCATTGATTGTGTTATTGAGATCTATGGTTTCTTTGTTCAATTTTTGTTTGGAAGATCTGTCCAGTGGTGAGAGAGGCATGTTAAAATCACCTAGTATTATTGTGTTATGGTCTATTTGGTTTCTAAAATTGAGAAGGATTTGTTTGACATACATGGATGAGCCACTATTTGGGGCATAGATGTTTATGATTTTTATATCTTGCTGATTTATGCTTCCCTTAAGCAGTATGAAATGTCCTTCTTTATCCCTTCTGACTAACTTTGGCTTGAAGTCCACATTATCTGAAATGAGGATGGATACTCCAGCTTTTTTGCTGAGTCCATGTGCATGGTATGTTTTTCCCCATCCTTTCACCTTTAGTCTATGGGTATCTCTTTCTATGAGGTGAGTCTCTTGCAGGCAACATATTGTTGGATCTTTCTTTTTAACCCAATCTGCCAGTCTATGTCTTTTGATTGATGAATTCAGGCCATTAACATTCAGGATTATTATTGAGATATGATTTGTATTCCTGGTCATTTGGTTCATTTTTAAAATTTTATTTATTTATTTTTTTTTGACACAACTTGGTTCCTCCTTTATTTGACAGTTCCTTTAGGATAATTCCTCCCTTTGCTGATTTGCTTCTTGGTTTTTTATCTCTTCCTCATGAAATATTTTGCTGAGAATGTTCTGTAATGCTGGCTTTCTTTTTGTAAATTCTTTTAGCTTTTGTTTATCATGGAAGGATTTTATTTCATCATCATCCATTTCCTTTTGAACCAGCCCCATCTTCCCGACCCAATCGTTCACTGTCCACACTGTCCTTTTGCCCCATCTCAGTTGTAGAAAACAGGAGCCAGAGAATCTATTGCGGAACCATTGGGGAAATTGGCATATGGACTGGATATTAGAGATATTGAGGAATGTTGCCATGACATCTGTTCATTGGAATTATATTGGGTTCGTGTATGTGATTTAACTTCGTTTTCTTAAAGATGTATATGAAAGTGTTTTGGATTGTATTATATGTATTATGTTTTTAAACATAAAATTTAGAGAAAGCGAATATGGCAAAATGTCAAGAAATTTTTGTAAAATATGGGCATTAAGATTATATTTCCTACTTTATATGTGTTTGAGAACGTTGTAATATAAAGTTTATAAAGGGAGAAATGTGAACTATCCTTTCGGAACCAGATTTTTGAGATGTGACTAGATTCCCCACTTCACCAATTTCCTCTGGGTTCCTGTCTCGCAAATTTTAAAGAAGAAAATCCACGGACAATCACAGAAGGGAAGAGTAAATGGAGCAGGATTTATTTAAGTTCTGCATAGAACTCCCACTATGCAGGAAGGGTTCTGATAGCAGAAAAACCCATTTTGGTATACCAGCTTAGGAGTTTATATATGGTTTTGGGCAGAGCGTGGAGCAAAATCCATGTAAAATAGGTATTGAAAAAGGCATCCTAGCTACTATCTGGGTTCACTTCCATCCTCCTTACTGTGACTTCCATCTGGGCTCATCCCTACCTTCTGTTTTCCACCTCTGGGACAAAGGAGTTGGCTAGAGGTGTTCCCAAAGGTGAGCCTCAAGATCTTTAACATTTGAACTAGCCCTTGATGGTGCTTATGAATATGTCTACAGGTTAGCCTCCTTGTGTGGTCCAAGTGGGCCCACTGTCCTGACTCCCTGGTCATTTTACTATCTATTATTTTATCCTCATTCACTTTCACAGTTGTGCTTTTGAAGTCAGAGGTACCAAGAGAAGTAAAGAAATATGTACGTACCTCATTAATAAATTATAAAATATACTAAATATTACATTGCAGTCAATTATTAACATAAAAGGAATAATATCTATTATCTCTAGAGCTTGTCTCTGGAGGGAAAAAGAAAAACCACATAAGCTGTTCAGTTTTATGTAATACATGAGAGTATATGCAGCCTCCCCCATAAAGAGATTATTATGCAAATCATTCATCTTCACAGATGACTTGCTTAAGACTTATATGTGCAAACTTTTGAAATTCAGAATTAGGAACCTCTGAACACAATGTTTTATGCTACATGTTATTATTATATACACATACACACACATGCATTCACATACAGTCCTTGGTTAATAGTTTGTAACAGGTAATTTTATATGGCAATAATAAAGAGAATAAATATTGATTAGCAAATAAAAAAGAGAATTAAAGTTACCAGTACCTTATTCCAATTTATGTGAAAAAACTTGAGTGAATAACACACGAATAAGCTAAAATACATTCAACAAAATTCCAGTGGGGGGCTGGGGTTGTAGCTCCGTGGCAGATTGCTTGACTAGCATGTGTGAGGCACTGGGTTTGATTCTCAGTATCACATACAAATAAACAAACAAACAAAAAAAAAAATCCATCAACAACTAAAAAACATTTTAAAAAAAATTCCAGTCAGCATTCTAAGATTTCTATGGAAATATACATATATATAATCTTCTAAGGGAACTATCCCAACTGTCAATTGAATAAAAACTTATAGTGATGATTATAAAAGAATTGAAAATACATAGTAATGCCTCTATATTTAATATGTGTGCTATTGTTAAATATTTGAAAATTGATCCTGGTACAATGGAAGTTCAACTCCAGGAAGAGGAGAAAGTAAGAAGGTAGTATGTAACATAGATAGCTTTTAAAGTGATGGAAAGAAATCCTTCATAGTTTTTTAGAACACCCAAATGGATGCTGAAGAAAGTAAGGGTATATTCATTACCATAAATAATTTTCACAGGAATTTAAGCTATAAACAATTACAAGACAATTTGTAATTTAAAAATCTGTATTTCCAAACTTGTTACATACTTAAGGAAAAGTGTTTCTAAAAGATAAAAACTTTCAGCTCCAACTCAAGCAAACACTGGTTTTGTGCTCCTATCCAATGCCCAGGATCTAGGGTTCAAAGTCCCGTGCCCTACCACTTCAGGCTTCTGGGATGCCAGGTGGACATGGTAACAGCATGGTAACCAATAAAGTTTTGCAGAGAGATATATGAGGCTATAAGATATATTTTATCTCTTTAAATATAACCCACTCAGTTATCAGGGTTTATTCATCCACCAGTTGAGGGAGAGTTGGTGGTTTCCAATATTTTGACAATCATGAGTAATGTAATGTAACATTAATGTGGGATTTTCAAAATAAAATGTCAACTTAAAAATATATTATTCTTGCTGGGCATGGGGGTGTATGCTTGTAATCTCAGTAGCCTGGGAGGCTGAGGCAGGAGAATTGCAAGTTCAAACTTAGCTTCAGCAACTTAGCAAGACCCTGTCTCAAAATAAAACTGAAAAGGATTGGGGGTATGACTCAGTGGTTAAGTGCCCCTGAGTTCAATCCTTGGTACCATGCCCCCCAAAATAGATAAATAAATAAATAAATAAATATGTGTATATACATATATGCATATTATATAATTAATATACACATTATTCTTTGGGTTGCCTTATATGTCTATTTTTTTTTATTATTGTATACAAATGGGATACATGTTGTTTCTCTATTTGTACATAGAGTCAAGGCATACCATTTGTGTAATCATACGTTTACATAGGGCAATGGGTTTGATTATTTTTTTTTCCCTTTCCCCCCACCCATCCCTCTTTTCCCTCTATACAGTCCTTCTTTCCTTCATTCTTACCGCTCTCCTTATCCCTAACCCTAAACCTAACCCTAAACCTAATGCTAACCCCTCCCACCCCCCATTATATGTCCTCATCTGCTTATCAGCGAGATCATTCGTTCTTTAGTTTTTTGAGATTGGCTTATCTCACTTAGCATGATATTCTCCAATTTCATCCATTTGCCTGCAAATGCCATAATTTTATCATTCTTCATTACGGAGTAATATTCCATTGTATATATGCCACAGTTTCTCTGTCCATTCATCAACTGAAGGGCATCTAGGTTGGTTCCACAATCTGGCTATGGTGAATTGAGCAGCAATGAACATTGATGTGGCTGTATCTCTGTAGTATGCTGATTTTAAGTCCATTGGGTATAGGCCAAGGAGTGGGATAGCTGGGTCAAATGGTGTTTTCATTCCAAGCTTTCTGAGGAATCTCCACACTGCTTTCCAGAGTGGCTGCACTAATTTGCAACCCCACCAGCAATGTATGAGTGTTCCTTTTTCACCACATCCTCGCCAACACCTATTGTTGCTTGTGTTCTTGATAATCGCCATTCTAATTGGGGTGAGATGAAATCTTAGGGTAGTTTTGATTTGCATTTCCCTTATTACTAGGGATGTTGAACATTTTTTCATATGTCTGTTGATTGCTTGTAGATCTTCTTCTGTGAAGTGTCTGTTCATTTCCTTAGCCCATTTGTTGATTGGATTATTTGTATTCTTGGTGTAGAGTTTTTTGAGTTCTTTATAGATTCTGGAAATTAGCGCTCTATCTGAAGTATGGTTGGCAAAGATATTCTTCCACTCTGTAGGCTCTCTCTTCACATTGCTGATAGTTTCCTTTGCTGAGAGAAAGCTTTTTAGTTTGAATCTATCCCAGTTGTTGATTCTTGCTTTTATTTCTTGTGCTATGGGAGTCCTGTTAAGAAGTCTGATCCTAAGCCAACAAGTTGAAGATTTGGACCTACTTTTTCTTCTATAAGATGCAGGGTCTATGGTCTGATTCCGAGGTCCTTGATCCATTTTGAGTTGAGTTTTGTGTAGGGTGAGAGATAGGGGTTTAATTTCATTCTGTTGCATATGGTTTTCCAGTTTTCCCAGCACCATTTGTTGAAGAGGCTATCTTTTCTCCATTGCATATTTTTGGACCCTTTGTCTAGTATGAGAAAATTGTATTTATTTGGGTTTGTGTCCATGTCCTCTATTCTGTACCATTGATCTACCTGTCTATTTTGGTACCAATACCATGCTGTTTTTGTACTATTGCTTTGTAGTAGAATTGAAGATCTGGGATTGTAATACCCCCTGCTTCGCTCTTGCTACTGAGGATTGCTTTAGCTATTCTAGGTTTTTTATTCTTCCAGATGAATTTCATAATTGCTTGCTCTATTTCTGCAAGGTACATCATTGGGATTTTAATTGGAATTGCATTGAATCTGTATAGCACTTTTGGTAGTATAGCCATTTTGACAATATTAATTCTGCCTATCCAGGAACATGGGAGATCTTTCCATCTTCTAAGGTTTTCTTGAATTTCTTTCTTTAGTGTTCTGTAGTTCTCACTGTAGAGGTCTTTCACCTCTTTTGTGAGATTGATTCCCAAGTATTTTATTTTTTTCGATGCTATTGTGAATGGGGTAGTTTTCCTAATTTTTCTTTCTGCAGATTCATCACTTATGTATAAAAATGCATTGGATTTATGAGCATTGATCTTGTAACCTGCTACTTTACTGAATTCACTTATGAGTTCTAAAAGTTTTCTGGTGGAATTTCCAGGTTCCTCTAAATATGTAATCATGTCATCATATGTCTATTTTTTTTTTAAATATAGTTTTATAGAGAGTCTTGAAATCTGGTGGTACATATCCTCCAATTTTGTTCCTTTTTTTTTTTTCCTTTTTCTCAGAATTTTCACTATTCTGTGTCCTTTGCTTGCCCATGTAAGTTGTAGACCTAGCACATCAATATCTATAAAAAAGGAATTGCTGGAATTTGGGAGAATGTGCATCTTAATGAAATTTGAGTGTTTCTGTCAATGAAAATGGTATATCTCATGTGGACTTTGGATTTCTTTAGTCTGTGCATCTTAGTTCTCCCTATATAGATTCTGTACATATTTAATAGATTTGCATATAAGTTTTCCTCCCTTCCTTCTTTTCCTTCTTGTTATTGTAAATAATTTTAAAAAAAGTGTGATTCTAGGTGTTCATTATTGGTATAAAACAACAAGACTGACTACTGTATATTGACTTTTTATCTGGCAAACTTGTTAAACTTATTATTTAAAGAATGGGGTTTTTGAGGGCTGGGGATATAGCTCAGTTGGTAGAGTGCTTGCCTCACAGGCACAAGGCCCTGGGTTCAATCCCTAGCACTGCCCCCCTCAAAAAAGAATGGGGTTTTGGGGGATAGATCAGTTGGCATTTTCTACATACACAATAATCATGTCTGCAAATAGAGACCTTTTCTTTCTTCTCTCCAGACTGCTTGTGTTCTTCCTGGTGTCTCACTTCACTGGCTGTGACCTGCAGGAAGACACTGAAGAGGAGTGCAGGATCATTGCTGACTTAGTACATTTCATGCTGCTATAAAAGAATAACTGAAAGTGGGTGATTTATAAAGAACTGAAATTTATTTCTTACAGTTCCTGAGCCTGGAAAGTCCAAGATCAAGGTATTGGTGACTGGATGAAGTGTGGCATCTTTACTTCCTGGATGAATCTTGTATACTGCGTCCTCAGGCCTGAAGGAGGTGGGGGAGACATTCAGATTCTCACAGGGCCAAAAAGTAGAAGGGATGAGAAAGGATAGAGAGAGCTGAGCTTGCTTTTTATAAGGGC
Source organism: Sciurus carolinensis (assembly GCF_902686445.1). Taxonomy (NCBI): domain Eukaryota; kingdom Metazoa; phylum Chordata; class Mammalia; order Rodentia; family Sciuridae; genus Sciurus; species Sciurus carolinensis. The sequence continues at coordinate 6,587,290 of NC_062227.1, forward strand.
ACCTGTTCCACCCATGAGAGTGGGTCCCTCAGGCCTAATCACCTTTTAAAGGTCCTGCCTGCCTCTGAATATTGTTATGGTGGTAATTAAATTTCAACATGAATTTTGGAGGGGACAAGCATTCAAACATTAACAATTGCCTTCTCCCTGTTTTTAGAAAGTATTAGGTCTCTCACCCATTGAATGTAATGTTAGCTACAGGTTTTTGTAAACATGTACATGAGAACTTCTAAGTTTGCTAACTTTTTATAATGAATATATATTGAATTGTATCAAGTCTCTGCCATGAATCTATTGATTTGATCATATGGTTTATATTTAGTTTGTTAATATTGGGAATTAATACATTCACTGATTTTAATTTTTTTTTGTTGTGATGGTGGTTAAATATATAAAATATAAACTTACTATTTTAACCACATATTTTTTTTTTCTTACAGGAGGATCCAGGTCCTTGAACAAGTAGGCAGGTGCTCTGCCACTGTATTACACTCCCAAGCCCATTAACCATTCTAAAATGTTAAGTTTTAATAACTATATTCACACTGTAAAATGTAACTACACTGTCCATCTTCAGAAACTTTCATCCCAAACTGAGTAGACCTGACTCTGTCTGACACATCTGTGCTTAGCTGTCTTTTCCCACAGATTCCTGCAGAGATTTTCCAATGGAGTATTATTGGAATGTGTGTAAGAGTCACTCACTCCTCTTCTCTGCCTCCTGCAATCTCATAACACAGCCCCAATGTGTCCACCCTTCTCCATCTCCTTGAGGACCACCCCAGGGCCAGCCCTCAGGGCTCTCTTTCAGATCCATATAGGGCCCCCCACTGAGATCCTGACCCTATCGGATTTTATTCTATCCAAGTCAGTGAGTCTATGCAGACTTACCTGTCAACCCACCCCACAGACATTAAAAAAAAAAAAATTCTCCTTGATGTTTCTATACTGCACTACAAATAACATCTGGGCGCTGGTCCTGATCACCGTCCACCCTGTGTCTTTGCTCCATTCCCCCTGGTTCCAGAAGCCCAATCCTCAGGGCCCTTTAACTGCCCGTTTTTTTCCTCCCCCAAACTACCTGCTCTTAATGCCTAGAATACTCTCCCCTGGTATTCCCAGGCTACCTCCGTCATATCTTTGGCAGTCAGTTTACATGGCACCTCCCCAGAGTTATCCTTTTACCCTGCTGTAACTGTCTGCCCAACATCTGTCACTCTCTTGCATATTAGGGTTCTCTAGAGGAAGGGGACCAATGGAATATGAAAATGTGGATTTACCAGATTGGCTTAAATGATTAGAGCCTGGTCAGTCCCACCATGGCCATCTGCGGTCTGGAGAGCTGGGGGAATCAGTAGCTGCTCAGTCCAAGTAGGAAGCCTCAGCACAAGAGGGACCAACAGTGCAGCCCCAGGTTAAGGCTGACGGCCTGGAAGCTCCAGGGAGAGCTGAAGGCGTGAATCCACATTGAAAAGACTGAAGAGGCTGAAGTGCGAGGTCCAGGGCCAGGGCAGGGGCAGCAGCAGGAGACGCTCGCCCTGGGGAAGAGCTGAGCTCCACCTGCAGACAGGCTTCCTCTTTCTGTGTTTCATCTGGAAACCCCCATCTCGTAACCCCTGCTGCCCATATTCAGGACAGGTCTTCCCGGCTCCTTTTGCCCACCCACGTACTGACCGTCTTTGCAAGCACCCTCACAGACATACCCAGAAGTGTGCTTTATCAGTTTTCTCAGTCTTTCTATCCAGTTGGGTTGCGAGCTAAGAATCCTCTCATTCTGTTTAGTGGGTGCTGACGTCTGACTGGCTGCGACCTGTAGTGTGAGCCCGGTGGTCCTCAGGCCTCATCAAGTTCCCCATCACTGCCTGCGAGCACCTGGAACAGCGCTGGCAATGTTGGAGCAGATCAGTAGATACGCATTAACTGACTGGAGGGGAATGAATGCCATAGAACTTTTTTTTTTTTTTTTTTTTTGGGGTGCTGGGGATTGAACCCAGGGCCTTGTGCTTGCAAGGCAGGCACTCTACCAACTGAGCCACATCCCCAGCCCACCATAGAACTTTTGATGTGAGTCAAGCGTGCTGGTCATTTTTCAAATGGGTTCTGTGCCCCTTTCTGTCCTTTTCTGTTCCCAGGAGGCTGACTCCACTGATCCTCACAGCCTGGGCTCTCTGACTGGCTGATGGTGATTTTGTGGTTTTATATTGGAATCCTGTCTCAGACTTGGGCAACTCTTTGTGGTAAATAATTTAGGACTCTCTGGGGTATATACAAAGAAAGTGCACATGATATTTTCCTTCTTTTATGTTTTTAAACATTATTATAAAATTTAAATCTGTGTGTTCACAATCAAGAGAAAAGTTTTACATTGCACAAAATTTAGAAATATTTAAACAGCAAACAATGCTGAAAGAGGCTTGACTGGGTCTTGACTTAAATACAGCAATACATATTTTAACAATTTGTAAATCAGTAAACCATGGTTGTGAAAGGTCAACTCTAAATTAATCCACGGGATAAGAAAGTAAAAATGATAAAGTTTTGATGGTGTGTGTTATGGGTTGGATATGAAATGTCCCCCAAGCCCATGCACTGAAAGCTTGACCCCAGCAGTGTCCAGAGCTGAGGTCTTTGGAAGGTGATTGCATAATGAGGGCTCTGACCTCATCAATGGATGAATCAATTGATGGATTCATAATTTGGGAGGCGGGGGCTACTTAGATGAAGGGTGTCCTTGGGGGCATTCCCTTGAAGGCTGTGTCTTGTCCCTGGACCCTCATATTCACATTCTCCCTCTCTCTCTCTCTCTCTCTCTCTCTCAGTCAAGGGACTATGGACTGAAACCTCTGAAACCATGAGCCAAAGTAAGTCTTCATTCCTTTAAGGTTTTTAGTTTTGTTTTATTCCACAGCAACAGAAAGCTGATTGACATAGTACAGTGGTGGTCAGATTTCCTTTTTTTCCATTGTCTTTAAAACTAATTAGTATTTACTCTGGCAAATGTACTTTTAGAGATTTCCAATAACAGCTCAGAGCATACAAAAATAGTCTATCACTTTAAACATCTCTATTTATATCAAACTTTGATTATGGTTTAAATAGCAGGGGCCTTTTATTTAAACCAAAACAATAATTACAGTCTAGGGGGTTCAAAGATATGTAAGTAATGTATTCATAAAGTTATATTAATGTAGTCAGGCGCAGTTGCACATGTTGTAATCCCAGCGGCTCAGGAGGCTCAGACAGGAGAATCACCAAGGTCAAAGCCAGCCTCAGCTAAGCAACTCTGTGAGACCTTGTCTCTAAATAAAATGCAAAATAGGACTGGGGATGTGGCACAGTGGTCTAGTGCCCCTGAGATCAATACCCAGTACCAAAAAAAATAAAAAAAATAAAAAAATAAAAATAAAAAAAATTTAAAAAATATATATATATACTTTCACATATAACCTATACTTGAAAAGTACTGCCTCACAACTATGTTATATCAAACTTCAATGACACTATAAAGACCATCAATTAAAGCATACTAATTAAATTATAGAGAGATCAATCACAAGTGCTTTCAAAGTCAGAGCCCAGGGGCAGATGTGTGGCTTCCTGGTAGGTCTGTAAATCCTGCTGCTCTGAGAGCAGTCAAGGCACCCATGACTCTTGATCCCCGAGCCCTCCCAGCATGATGCTCTTCCGTGTGGGGGCAGCAGGAGCGAAGGGGCCGCTGGGCGGGCTGCAGCCTGGCCTCCTGTTAGCCAGGATCCCCGTGCCTCTTCTCTCCTCTCCACCTGGAGCTGCTCCTCAGGGGACCGAGCTGCCACCCGGCTTTCTCGAGCTCGCTCCTCGTAGGACAGGGTCTCGTTCAGGTGGAAGGAAGCGCTGCTGAGTTCTCGCGAGTCTGCGCCATGCTGGGGCCTGCGGATCTGGGCGTGGGTTCAGTCTCTGTCTCCATGGGGAGGTCGCTTCTGGTCTCTGAGGCTGTCGTTCCGCCCCTGATTCCCTCTCCAGCCAGTGTCCTGCTCTCGAGGGAGCCCAGGCCGCACTGGAGCTGCAGCTGAGGAAGCCGAGCCTCACTCACAGGCCGGGACCTTCACACCCTTGCTCGCCTGGAGACTTCATTTGTGCCAAGAGCTCTGCGTACCTTGAGCTTCTTTCCACCATTTTCTGGCTAGTTCTCCATTCTCCCTCTCGGGACTTTCAAGGGACACAGTGACATTCCCGTCGTCAGTGGCCCCTTCAGGTCCAGCTCTGGTTGTTACGCTGGGTGACTGCGATTTCTGCGTCCAGGTTCTTGTCCCCAGGAGGGCAGAAAAGGGGGCTCGGTGCGCGGTGGCCAGGCCTGGTCGCGGCTCACTTTCTGGTCTGGGCTGGCCGCATGTGTGCTGGGGATTCCAGCCTCTTCCTCCTTGCTGCACACTTGGATTCCGCCTGGCCGTGTCCAGGTCCTGCAGCTCTGCACCTGGTTCAGGCAGTGTGTCACTCAAGCCTTGCTTTGCTTTCTCCTGAGCTTCGCCCCCTGTTCTGGACGCTTGTAAGAGGCGTTTTGCAGCTGTCGTGTGGACACTGTCAAGGGAACCGCTTTTCTGTGCTTCCAAGGAACTCACCTCTGTCCTAATGGGACATCTGCTCAGGGCTCTGTTTAGAGCCCCTGAGGACCAGGCTTGCAGCTGGGAAGACTGGCCACCACAGATGACCAGGACTCCATGGGCCTGTGTGCTCCAGCCTTGGCTCTGGCTTCTGTAGGGACCAGTCCCCTGGCTGAACACCATCTGGCTGGCTGTTTCCTCCTTCTTGATGTGAGTCTCCGTTCGCTCCAAGGACCATCACAGCAGTACACACAGGCTCTCCCAGGGAAAGCCAAGGCACCTGGCCCTTGTTTCAGCCTTTCATAATGTCACCAGCACAGCACTGCACAGCAACCCAGGGGCAGGAGGGAGGGCACCTCCAAGGCTGTGGAGGGCTCTGCACTCTGCTTCTGGGTACCAGTGACTGTAGCTCAGCTGACCCACAGAAGCCAGTGACTGTAGCTCAGCTGACCCACAGAAGCCAATGACTGTAGCTCAGAAGCCAGTGACTGTAGCTCAGCTGACCCACAGAACCCTGAGAATGTTCCATCTCCAGTGCCAACAAGTGCCTGGTAGCCAGGGAAGGCCATTAGTTGGGGTGGAGGATGGGAGGCCAACAAGGTTTTAGAAAATACTGCCCTCTTACTATGCTCTAGAACATATTAGTTGTGCGTGCATTGGGTGAGTGCTACCTGGAGTTGGGTCACTTCTTACTCCACCTGGCCTTACAACCAACCTAGAGCTCAGTGCAGAGCTGTGCCACATGCCCTCTCCACAGTGTTCTGTCAGAGCATAGTGGTGGACCCATCCCTCATGAAGGCCATTCTCCTGATTTCCAGTTTCCTTCAGGTGTGGGAAGCCTGGTACTGCCTTCCTATGTCCCCGGGTTCCTCCTTCCAAGTCTCTCTCTCTTCTGTGTTTGGTCAATGCCAGTAAACAGGGCCCCAGGACTGAAAGAATTCCCCAAAGTGACTAAGAAACCTGGATTTTGATCCTAAGAATTTAAGAAAAACCAACTTGAAGCAGCAGAGACTTAGTTTTATGGGCTTTCTGTGAATCCAGTGTACTTCAGTTCAATCCAAGTGCCGTGGGTGAACCAAGTCTCTTCCAGGGTGACTAACCTGGTTCCTTATCTCATGTGGTCCTGCCATCCTCTTGTGACCCTTGGAAGTTCATTTTCAGAAGCTGGCATCTGTGAGGGTGGCAGGGTCTTGTACAGTCTTAATTTACCGCCTTGTACTGCCTCTCACTCCTGTATCTCTGTGGCAGACTGAGGCTCAGGGCCCCAGTGTTGGTCCCAAGAGAGTTGTGAGCAGTCTGTGCCCAGAATCTTTTTGAAAAGCAGTATAACTGGTATGGTAAGAGAGAAGACAAAATGGAATAATATAAAATACTCATCTAAAAGCAGACTAGAGGAAGCGGAAATAAGGGTGGGAGACAATGAAGAAAAAAAGACAAAGGTAACTAATGGAAAATAGTAACAAATATGTTAGATATTTAGATTTATCACTAATCAATTTAAATATTACAATCTAAATGTACACATTAAAAGCAGATTGTTCAAGTGGGTCAAAAAACAAGTCCCAACTATGTACTGTCTATAAGAAACCCACTTTAAGTATAAAAATGCAGATTAAAAGTAATTGGATGGAGAAAGATATTACCATTCTAACATTTATCAAAAGAAAGTTATAATACCTATATTGATATTGGAGCAGACTAGAGCATGGAAAGGTATCAGATGCCAAAGGAATGGGAGGCAGGAATGAATGGGGATGGGGACTTGGTAGGGCAGTGGAATGGTTCTGTACACCATAATGGTGCATGCATAATATTATACTCACTGCACTCGCAAGGAGTGAACCCTGATGCAAATTATGGATTTTTGTTGATGATAATGTATCATTATTGGTTCTTCAATTATGAGAGATGTACTACTTTTTTTTTTTTTTTTTCCCCCGGTGCTGGGGATCGAACCCAGGGCCTTGTGCTTACACGGCAAGCACTCTATCAACCGAGCTATCTCCCCAGCCCAGAGATGTACCACTTTAATCCAGGATGCTCATCATAGAGGACACTGCAAGGGGGAGTGAATGGGTGTATATGAACTCTCCTACTTTGAATTTTTCTTTAATTTGATATTTCTATAAACTCTAATGAAAAAGCAGAGGAAGAACCAACTTTGAGGGCCTTTGACCACCTCCTCCCACCACAACACAAGCATGATGGGAGTCTCAGTTCTCTATATCCATGGGGGATGTGAGCCCTGTGGTCCCCTGGGACCTTATGACTGGTTTCAGTTTACAGTTCTCCAGTTTTCTCCTCAAAATATCTTAGTTCAGCAAAATGTCCAAATTCTTATGACAACAGTTAAAAACCTCAAAATCATTCCTGCCAAGGGAGATGACTGAGAGGAAAGACTCATAGGATACAATGTCCACCGTATCCTGAGTCATGCTGAGGCAGCACCATCTAGTGGATGGAAATCGGGGACACCAGGTGGCATGCATTGCCACCTTTTTGATGGCCAACAGCATCCACCCCTGCCTGCTGGAACTAGGCAGTGGCACTGTGGCTGCCTCTGTGCAAGTCCTAAGTTCACCTGCACGCCTAGACCACTACTACGTCCCACTTCTGCCTGCAGTACACTTTGTCCTCATCTTTTGAAGGAGGGAACCAGAGAATGTAACTGCTACTTCAAACCAGAAAGACTGAGGGTACAGAACTGAGGGGTTTCCTGTGGCCTCCTTACCCTGTAAGAATTCGGCTTGGCTACGTGGCTCACTGCTCTGAGGTGGTAGCCTATTATCTTTACTCACTTCTTTGAGCAAAAGGAGATAAAACGTACATACATGCTTTTGCCAATGAGCTGGTTTTGTTGCTCTTAATGAAAGAAAAAGGAGAATAAGGGGACAGGGAGGGGACAAACAGAATGACAGTGAGAAGCCAAAGTTTAACCACACTGGTCTGGGCTGAAATAAATACTTGCTTTTCCTCCTTGGATGGAGGAGGGGAGGATTTATGCAGGAATGTAGAGAGGTTCTTGGTCGGAGTCAAAACTCAGGACTGGAGCCAGTGCCTTGTCTGCACCACACATTCAAATGGCCCTTGCAGCTCCACATAGATGAAGACAGGGGCTCACTAAGCTGCTGAAGCTGGTCTCAAACTTGGGGTCCACCGGTCTCAGCCTTCCCAGTCGCAGAGATTGCACATATGCATCATCATGCCCTCGGTACCATATCCAAGAAATGACTGCCAAACTGAAGGTCCAACATTTACCTGTTTCCCTCTAAGAATTTTATAATTTTAGGTCTTACATTCATTGCTCCATTTTGAAGTAAAATTTGTAAACGGTGTGAAGCAGGGATCTGACTTCCTCTTGTGCATGGGGATATCCAATTGTCCTAGCACCATTTGTTAGAGATTCTTCCTTTCCCATTGGATGGTTTTTGTTTTTGTGGTTCTGGGGATTGAAGCTCTACCACTGGGCCACGTCCCCAGCACTCCCATTAGATGGCTTGGTATTTTTGTCATAAATCAAAACACAGGTGTGTAATTTCTAGATTCTCCATTCTGTATCATGGATATTCTTAGGCCAGAACACAGTTCTGATTACTGTAGCTTTAGAAGTCTTGAAATTGGGAAGTTATCTTTTTACTTTTAACCCTTTCATTTTTACAAGACTGACAATAATGTTCCCACTTTCATTTCTGATTTTAATAACCTTTTTTTCTTGATCAGGCTACCTAATGGTTTGTCAGTTTTGTTGATATTTTCAAAAGCCAACTTTGTTTTGTTGATTCTATTCCTCATTTTACTTATTTCTATTCCAATTTTATTATTCCCATCTTTCTACTAGTTTTGGTTTTAATTCATGCTCATTTTTCTAGTTCCTTAGGTGTGTAGAGCTAGGTTATTGATCTGAGCTACATTTAAAAAAACTTTTCATCTAAAAATTTCCTTCCAAGCACTGCTTTAAGCTATCTTCATTTTGGGATGTTGTTTACATTTTTTTCACCTCAAAGCATTTTCTAATTTTTCTTATGATTTTCTCTGACCTTTGTCTTAAATGAATATATTATTCCATTTTCACCAACTTATTTTCTAGTTTATCTTCTTTTTTAAAAAAAAATGTTTTCATTTAAAAATTTCCTTCCAAGTACTACTTTAGCTACATTCATTTTGGGATGTTGTTTACATTTTTATTCACCTCAAAGTATTTTCTAATTTTCCTTATGATTTTCTTTGACCTTTGTTTTAAACGAACATCCTATTTCATTTTCACAAACTTATTTTCTAGTTTATCTTCTTAATGACTTCTAGTTATAGAAGATACTTTGTATGACTTTGACCTTTATTTACTTAGACTTTTTTGTGTGGTCTAACATGTTTCAGGTGCACTTGAGAAAAATGTCTACACTAGTGTTGCTGGGTATTTCTGTATAGATGTTAGGTTTAACTGTTTAATAGTGCAGTTCAAATATTCTGTTTCTTTTTTGTCTCCTAATTATTATAAAATTTATAATTGTATTGAAGTTTCCATTAAACAATCAGTGTAGCTTATTACTGCTATTTTTGTCCTTTCAAATGTGATTGTTGTAATCCTGCCCTGCTTCTTTATTCTAATACAAGTCATGAACAGAACTTTCCTTAAAGCCCACAACATTCAGAGAAGGCACTTAGAAGCCTTTGTTGACAGAGCTGAACAAGACGGAGATGTGAGTACTCTCCAAAACGAGTTATTTCTTCAGCTCAGGACTGCTACTCTTAATGGAAGCATTAGAAATATGTCTTTTTTTAATGTGTTGCCTCTTTCCTATTGTCATCTAAGTTATTAAGAATCTGTGAATTTAAGACATTTGGTGAACAAGGAATCAAATGATGGGAAGAGCAGAGTGCTGACATTCCCCGTCCTGAACCATCCTCTGGCCACAGCAGCTCTCTTTGGTCGAGTTACTGAATAGCAGGACTGTTGTTTTTATGTCTATTTTGCCAGGTCGGCCGAATTAGTTTCTCAGCTGTTGGTCAAACCAACTCTGCAGTGTTCCTGAGAATACCAGGTCTCTTAGAGGCTGGTCGGCCACACACGCTTAGGGCACTTACAGATTGTGTGACCTGACAAGAAACACGTTTGTTTCTCTTCCTTAACTGTCTAAAGCTGCCCTGGTGGGAGGAGAGAATAAAATTTCTTCGGGTCCAAGGAAGCATTCAATATGAGGGAAAACACATCGGGAGACAAACAGGGAAGCAGGTCAAACGTTAGGCCCCTCCTTCAGGCCAGACATCTCTCTGAGGAGCTTTCTCCAACTTGACGAAATTAAAAAAATAAAAACTTTTTTTCTCACCTGTCAGGCCAATGATTTGGGAAGTAAAAATGAGGGAACTACTGTTAGAATGAACTAAACAGATAATTCCCAGGGTTTTTTTGTTTTTGTTTTTTTTTGTATACTAATCCCTTTTGTTGATCTTAGAAGTATGATTTTGCCTTTATAATTGTTTGGCAAAATTGACTGAATACTTCTCTAAAATATTCATGTGAAAGAGAAGTAAATAAAAAAGACTAAACTGTGAATAAAAAGAGAGACTGGATATGAAGAAAAACTGAATTAGGAATTCTAAGTTCACTGAAAATAAATTTTGGTCAACAAAGATCAGAAAAGTATTCTTAGTTCTGAATACTAAGAACAAGTTAATTTAGTAAATTTGGAAACAGATATTGGTGAATGGGGAGCTTATAGTAATACTTTTATACTTAATGAATCATCTAAAAAGAACTTACAGCATCAAAGAGGTTCATATTTCCCTTTGATAACTAACTTCAACAAAGATTTCTAAGTGTTTTTGTTTGTTTGTTTGTTTTTTGTTTTGCGGTGCTAGGCATACGAACCCAGGGCTTTGTGTTTTTGCAAGGCAAGCACTCTACCGACTGAGCTATCTCCCCAGCCCTCTAAGTGTTTAATAATTAATCAAGGATTGTTTTGTGTTTGAGACATCATAAAAAAAAAAAACCCACAAAAATTCCTGCCCTCATGAGTTTTTTTTTAAGGTGGGCAAAAAAATTAACATCTCTAGGTTTACTAGGTGAGGCACCTATCTATTGGAAGAAGACCACAACTTGGTAAGATCAGCCAGGCAGGCAGAAGGGAAGATTCATGATGAGAACACAGACCATGACCTCTAACTGTGATGTGTTATATGTAAAAGGGACAGAAGGCAAGGCCTAAGTGCCCAGTCGTGGGGCTTTCATTACCTAGTCACCTGGATGACTTTAGTTCCATCTGGGGGGGTGTGGGACCTAATCCTGAACTTAACACCAAACCCAATCATGATCCTAAAATATTCTACTTAAAAGGGAACAGAGAGGGAGACAATTTTAAATGTCTTAAGAAAGTATATAAGTAAAACCCAAGAGTTTAAACAATGAAAGACCTTCTTTATACTACCAAGGGTTATAGGGAACAAACATGATATTTTGCTTCTCACGGACTGTAGCACTAACCACCAATCTCCCTGTTCTGTTTGCTTCTCTTCATGTGTAACCTTATATTGCAAATGCATTTCCCTAGCAAGGCTGCTGGCCACTCAGTTAGTGTCACTGGTCAATGATGTTCCACTTCTAAAGTTCTAGGATTCTCGTTTTCCAAACTTGAACATCCTTCTGTGAAAGAATATTGATTCAAACATCCTTCAGTATCAGAGTAGAAAGATCAGGTATTCTGGGTCATGAGGTATGTGCCAGTCTGGTTCATAAGAGGAGGATATCTTACTGAAGTAACAGAATAGAAGGAATGAAACAGAAAGGAAGGGTGATAAACATGCAATATCTTTACAACTGACAATTTAGTATGTGAAGACATTAAAAATCAGTAGGAAAGAGGTGATCTAATGAAATGGTACACAGAATATTGCCTATTCATTCAAAAGGAAAAAATTTGTAGATTCTTACATCAAATGACACCAATAGAGATATGGGGTATATACAGATCTTTGTGCCCAGTGTAATAGAGAGAATGTTTTCATACACCAGTACAGTGATGGATATAGTGGCAGTGTTGGCGATCTGAACAGAGAAAGCTGAATCAGCAGCTTGCTTCCACTTTAGTCTCATTAGAGAATGGTTTCATCGTGGACATCTAATGGAGCACACCATGGGGGTGCCAGCAGCTGTGATTTTCTCTCACAATTCAGAACAACAAAGGGGGTGCCTTTAATCTCATGTCCTAATTGGAATTTACAATAACTAGGTCACAGCAAGAGCCCAAGTTTTAATAGGAATACAAGTTTTATCCAGTGAAGTACTGGGCAGCACTGAGGAATCCTTGTGATCTGTTCACTGAGGAGAGAGCACTTTCATTTTGGGGTATATAAAGACAAATTTTAAGTAGATATAGCATTGTAGTGCTTTCAAGTTAGCAAACAAGGCCCAATTAGATTAATCTGCACAAACTGAGGGCCCTACTAAGTCAGAAGTTCTGTTTCAGGTAACGAAGTGGGAAATAAACTTCTTTCTTTCTTTCTTCTTTTTTTTTGGGGGGGTGCTGGAGATTGAACCCAGGGCCTTGTGCTTGCAAGGCAAGCACTCTACCAGCTGAGCTATCTCCCCAGCCCCTAAATTTCCTATAAAGAAAACATTCTGCCGGTTCATGTTCAGCTGAGATACTACTATGGGCCTACAACAGCTGCATTCTTAAAATAGTTTTCATTCCACAAGTTGAGGCTTGCTGGGTTGTTCTCATTTTGTTAGTTGTTGAGTCCACGATGATATACCCTAAAACTGGAATTTCAGGCAGAGGCTTCTATTGAAGACAATGGTTTCCAATGTGGAAAAGAGACTAGTTTAGCTAATAGTTGTTTTTCTTCACATGCCACTCTTCCTGATTGGGAGAATTCCTTGTATGACTTGTGGGGAACAGAGCATATACCATATCAATTCTTACTATACCTTTTTTTTTTTTTTTTTTTTGGTAAGGGGGATCAAACCCAGGGCCTCACACATGCTAGGCAAGCACACTATCACCATGCTACGTCCCCAGCACTTCAGTACACTTTGAAACATAGAAGTAACCAGTCTATTGCACTGACCTACAGAATCCCATCCACCAAGTTACCTTTCTCCCTTCCCTACTGTGAACCCTTTCAAACCTCATTAGCTAAATCAAGGGGCCCCTACCTCCATCAGAACTGGCCAGATGTTGACTTGGGCACTTGTATTCAATATAGCCATAAACATTTGAGTCTTTTCCCTCCCCAGATGTTCCCCCCAAATACTCAGGTGATTGCTAATGGCTTCCAGACCCCCCTTGGAGACAAGGAAACCTTACTCCTTAAAGAAGTTGTGCTTGTGGTATATAGAGCTGTGAGGGCAGTGGCTTATGTCATTCAGCAAGAAATAGTTCCTTTGAGCTGTGTGGTGGCTGCTCACCATTCAACCAATATCAACCAACCACCACTAACAACAAAAAAGCCTCTTCCAACACTTCCAGTTCATCTAAAACACTGTTATCAGGTGATGCCACTTATTTCATTATCTGGAAAGGATGACTTTTGTATGAATTCTCTTGTCCTCTTTGACTCACCCAGTTGTCTTCTGAAGAGGCTGGTGTCCTCTGGTTGACTTACACTTGGTTTACACACCTATATTCTGCCTTCCTAGCAGTGACAGCTAAACTAGATATCGAAACAAGTGTATCAAAACATGCAAGAGTTCAATAGAATAAAAGCTTAATATCTGTTCAAAATACTTTTCATCAGTAAAGGTGTGGAAGAGAACTTACACCCACCAATGTGTTCGAGCGTGCTGGCCTTTCTTACCTCGGGCTGTGCCACATGAAGGCATGGCACCACAGGCTGACCCAGAAATCACACTCATTTTATTTTTACAGGGCCTTGGAGGCTGCTCAGGAAAGTCTTTGATTTGCAAATCTGGGTGTGGCATATACCACAGGCATCCATCCACACTCCAGCAGCCTGTCACAAATCCCTCTTAGGTGAAAGGGAATTTAGACTAGTTATGCACCTTAAAGAAAAAATGAAACTGTTACTGGTGAACAGATTAACAGACTGTGTGAGGCATGAACTATCTAAAAGGGTATGACTTCATTCAAAAGGACTTCCTATCGTCCTCTGAAAAAACAGAAGTCTGGGTGAATTCTTAGATATATCTAAGGGTTGCCTTTTAGATAAGTCTTCCTACATTGATATTCATATGGTTTCTTTTTTGTGTGAACTGTTATAAAGGTTCACTTATGTTGCTATTAGTGTACATGTGCGAGTGTATTTCCAATTGAACTTCCTGAATACCCTGTTGTCAAATCAGTCTTTTTGTCAGAAATATTTTCTACAGTTATCAATAGAGTTTCCTTCCTCCCTGAATCCTCTGATACAGAGTTGACTTATACACTTTTCCATATTCATTCCATTCATAAGATTTCTCCCCACTGTGAATTCTCTGATGTATTCTGAGGTTTGATTTCTGGCCGAATGTTTTCCCACATTTATTACACTGAAAGGGTTTCTCCCCTGTATGAATTCTCTGATGATCACTAAGGATTGCCTTCCGTACAAACTTTTTCCCACACTCATTACATTTAAAAGGTTTCTCCCCAGTGTGAATTCTCTGATGCACTCGGAGGGTTGATGTCCGGGCAAAAGTTTTCCCACACTCATTACATTTGAATGGTTTCTCTCCTGTGTGAGTTTTCTGGTGTTGAATGAGATGGTCTTTGCGCCAGAAGGATTTTTCACATTCATCACACTGATATGTTTTCTCCCCACTATGAGTTCTTTGATGTATTCTGAGGTTAGATTTCTGGCCAAAAGTTTTTCCACATTCATTACACTGAAAGGATTTCTCCCCTGTGTGAATTCTGTGATGATCTCTGAGGGTTGACTTCTGAACAAAGGTTTTCCCACACTCACTACATTCATAGGGTTTCTCTCCTGTGTGGATTCTCTGATGTCCCCGGAGGGTTGACTTTTGGACAAACGTTTTCCCACATTCATTACACTTATAGGGTTTCTCTGCTGTGTGAATTCTTTGATGTGTACTGAGGTGGGACTTCTGGGAGAAAGTTTTTCCACATTCATTACATTCAAATGGTTTCTCTCCTGTGTGAGTTCTCTGATGCTGAACGAGATGTCCTTTCTGACAAAAGGATTTCCCACATTCATTACATCTGTAGGGTTTTATGTCAGAGTGAGTTCTCTGCCGTATTTTGCAGGTTAATGTCTGACAGGACCTCTTATTTTCATATTCAAAGGATTTATCCCCAGTTTGTGTTCTGCCATTAGATATCAACGGATTCTCTTTTGTGACAGTTCTCCGAGACTGAGTGAGGCATGACTGCTTGCTGAAATCACTTCCATGTGTGTTAGGTTCATGATATGTCACAGTCATGTTAAATTTACTGTATTCCCCCAGGGCTGACTTCCCAAAGGAAGATTTTCCACACTGGTGAAGATAAGAGCGTTTCTCCACTGTGTTAATTCTTCTGTGGTCAAAAGGAGTTATCTCATGAAGGTTTTTCCTTCTTTCATCACCTTTACAGGATTTTTCTTCTGCGCGAGAACTCTTACATGTAACAAAGTCAGTCTTATTACAGATTTTTCCAATTTTATTACCTTCAAAATCTTGCTCCAATGTTTGAAACTCCTTATGCTCAAGAGTTTCCTTATAATTAAGGGCTTGCGTGTTTTTACTGTATTCATGAAAGTTCTTTCCAGTATGATTTCTGCCAAACTTAATTTTGAAAGGCAAATTCTCACGTACATTATAGCAATCTGCTTTCTTTGTTGAACAGTTTCTATTATTTTGGATAAATTTAGAAATATTTTGAAAATTCACTCCCCATGATTCACATCGGCAGGACAGTTCTGTTGAACAAACTGGAGCTGTGTGCAGATTAAATGGTTTTCCCCCAAATTTCCCTTTCTCTCTAGTCAATGTTTTATTTTTTGTGAATATTATCGGTTGCAAGTATTTGTCTTTGATTTTCTTGTTCCTCTTGATCAAGTCATTGACTTTGTAATTTTCTAAAATGAGAAAAATTGAAAACATCTTATGAACTGTACACTTCTTAGGAGTAGGGTTTATGCACAAGGTCTGTTTCATTACATCGAAATGAAATATGTGCATCCAACTCTCTTTTTTTTTGGGGGGGGGGGATACCAGAGATTGAACTCAGGGGCACTCAGCCACTGAGCCACATCCCCAGCTATATCTTGTATTTTATTTAGAGATGGGGTCTCACTGAGTTGCTTAGCGCCTCACTGTTGCTGAGGCTGGCTTTGAACTTGAGATCCTCCTGCCTCAGTCTACTGAGCTGCTGGGATTACAGGCATGTGCCACCACGCCTGGCCCAACTATTCCTTTTAAAAATAACATGAATATGGAGCAAATGGGAGAGGAAACTGACAATGAATACTATTTGACATGTAGTAAATGAGTATTCACTAAAGAAAAGGAAATAGAAATTAGTTTTACAGGGGTGGTTATGTTAGTGGAGAACAGGATGAATACAACAGACTATGAACTTCAGTAGAGTAACAAATGGACATAATATACATGAAATACTCAATATGGAAAAAGCTTAGTTTGGGAAGGCTAGGTCCAGATATTATCTATATTATACTGGACTACATTGTTTATAGTCTTCCAATTAGATATCACTCATTTTCATCAACTTTTCAATACTAAATGTATAACAGCACCAATTTCCACATGATCATAAAGTTCTAACCTATCTTAGTGTTATGATTCACAGAAATACAAGCAAATATTGTATAAACTGATTAAAAGAAAATTCATTCTTGTAACTTAATTAGGTTCACAGTTCCATCTGGTTGTCATCTTTTATTAATTTTATCAGAATGCAACCATAAGTGAACTTGATTACCATCCTGAGTTTCCACACTTCAATGTGACACAGGGGTTCAATTTTAAATGAGGAATCAAGGAAGGCCTTATTGTAAACATGACATTTAAGAAAGGTCCAAATTTTTTAATGTATTCTAGATGACTGTACTTGATAATTTATATTGCAAAATATGTAACCTGTCACTTCTGTTTCACCCCTTCACCCCCCCCCAACTAAGTGTTATAGTTGAGACTGGAATTTCCCCCTAAGGTTCATGTGTTGAAGGCTTACTTCCCAATGGAGCAATGTTCAGAGGAGGGGCTTTTGGGAAGTGATTAGATCATAAATGCTCTGACCTCATCAGGGGATTAACCTACTGAGAGTTGAATGGCCTACTGGGAGGTGGTGGAAACTGTAGGCAGTAGGGTATGGCTGTAGAAAGTAGGTCACTGGGATATGCCCTAGAAGGGTAGTTCTCATCCCCAGCCCATTCCACTCTCTGATCTCCTTCTCAGATGCCATCAGGTGACAGCTCTGCTTCTGCCAGACTCTTTCACCATGATGTTCTGCCTCACCTCAGGTCCACAGCAATGTAGTCTGTCAACAATGGACCGAAACCTTTGAAACTGAGCCAAAATAAATCTGTCTTTAAGTGGTTCATGTCAGGTATTTGGGTTTCAGCAACACAAGACTAACAGGACATGGAATAATATATAAGTACATGAAGATTTCATGTGTAACATAAAGCAGTGATATATACATATTGATAATTTTTGGATTTTTTTGGCTTAATCTTTATAATCATTGCACAAAATTTCACGTGGCTACATAATCCTTCCTTAAAGAATTCAGCTATTTTTCCAATATATGGCTGGTGAGTCAAATTTTATCAAATATAAACAATATTCCCATTAATATTGTTATATGTACTAGAGAAAACAATTATAACTTTTATAGGGTGTAGAGAGAACAAAGGGCTTGCTTGCTTATAATGTATGCAAAACATTACTAGACGGGGTGGTATATAACTGATTTCACAATAGTTTTACAAGGTTATACTTCCAGTTCATGAATACTTATCTCTCATAATTCATATCCCCACCAGAACTTGGTATTGCCAGACTGGTTAATCTTACCACATATCTCTTATTTCACTTTGCATAATATAAAAACTAATGTGAGAAATTTTCAGATTTACTGGCCCTTTAAAAAGTGCCTGTTCAGAGTCTTTTGCCCATTTTTCAATGGTGTTGTCTACCTTTTCCCACATTGACTTATGGAAGTTCTTCACATTTTCAGGAAGCTTACTCTGTCTAGGTTACTTTCACTATATTCCAATTCTGCTATTATGTGGTCTTTTACCCTCTTAAAGGGTATCTTCTATGAACAAGGTTTTAAATTTTAATGGAGTCAGATTTATTAATCATTTCCCTTTGACTGGTTGTTTTTACAACTTTGATCTTTTCCGCAAAGTTTTGTGATACAAAGGTGTACACTGACCATCTGGAGTCTAACTACCACACACAGTTCTGTCTGATAAGTGATCAGCAACTCACCTGGGTCATTCTGGTTTGAAATCTCCTCCTCTGAGAACCAAGGTGCTTCTCCTTGCTCTAACTTGAGGATCACCTCTGGCTTGAAAATGCAGTACCCTATGAATAGGGAATAATTGAGGGCTTAGGCCAGATATATGACCATTCTGGCTTCCAAAAGTGGAAGAAGGTACAGCTTCAGGAACAGCATCCTGAAGGTGCTCATGTGAATTCATCATTGGGAGCTGACAACACAATCTCTGTGGTACCTTTAACAGTTTAGTTACTTTGGACTGTTGAATGAAAATCCTAAATAATATGGAACTTTACAGGTGTTCACACATGCTGGCAAGTAAAAAGGAAGTGCCTTCTCCATGGAGTGGCAAGGGCAAGTCAGGCATATATGCTCACCCATGGAGACAAGGTGGCTGTAGTTCTCCAGCATCACGTCTCTGTACAGGGTCCTCTGAGCAGGGCCCATGTGCTGCCACTCCTCCTGGCTGAGTTCCACAGTCACGTCCCTGAATGATAGTGACGCCTGGAACAGTACATTTTGTTTAATCAGTAAGGTCCAGAATTAGAAACAGACAAAAAAATACTCATGGAAATGACTCCTATTATGTTTATTATAAAGAGGTTAAAATGATTATAAACAAAATCTATTATGGATCTGATATCATCTTATTCTTTGAAGTTACTCAATTAGCAAAAACATAACAATTCATATGTATATATTTTTGAATTATAAACAAGAACTACCAATAGATGTTAGCAATACTTTTGTATTTTTTATAGCCAGAAAATGTAAAAAAAAAAAAAAAAAACCTCCTACCATTTTTATTACAACTCCTGTAGGCTACTATGGACATAATCCATATATTATGGCCTGTGAGTCAAATCTGGCTCACTGATTTAAAATAAACCTTAATTAGAACTCAGCCAAACCTATGCATCTTTCATTGCCCATGGCTCCTTGTGTTGAAACAGCATTGCTGAGAAATACCATCAGAGACCTTGCAATTGTCAACAGGGAAAAATTATTATCTGACACTTTACAGGAACAATCTGCTAACCTCTGCACCAAAAAATCTGACTTAAGGAAAAATTGCTAACACAAAAATAACAAAGAAAACATATTAAATAAAAAGAAATATGTAGATTGAAATTAAAAGGATATTTAAAAAAAAACTACCATGTAACTGTTAGTCAAAAGAAAGTTGACATGGTTATATTAGTATCAAGAAAAGTAGATTTTTAAGGTAAGAAAGTATGATAAAAGCTGATGAGTAACAACCTAGAATGATAAAATGATCCTCTCAGGAAAATATATAACAAATATAAAGTATGTACTGGAAAACAGAAATTTCAAATGCAAACATTTCTCATTCACAAAGTATGTAACTGTGAACTCGACCCTTCACTTAGGTTTATTGTAACCTCAAAATGAATATTCATAGTTATCTTGTGAGTCACTCTTGGTCATCTGTAGAATGATACAAAATTTGAGTTGCACAGCTGAGGTTGAATAAAATGATGTTCTTTTTGTTTTAGTTCTGATACTATAAACAAGTAAGCTATTCTCAGTTTATTTAGTTCCACCTTTTTTGTATTTTTGTGCTTTTCCTCAATGAATTCACTTTTTAAAAATGGCCTCTGCTATGGTTTGGAGATAAAGTATCCCCCAAAAAGCTCCTGGTAATGCAATAATATTTAGGTGAAATGATGTGATTACGAAAGCTGTAAACCTAATCAGTCCACCCTAGTTTGAATGGACTGACTAGGTGGTCAAGGTAGGCAAGGGGGTCATGACTGGAGGAAATGGGTCAATAGGGGAATGGGGACATCTTCCCTGTGGACCATACTTCAACTTCTCTGCTTCCTGGCTGCCATGAATGGAAGTGCTCCTCCACCACATCCTTCTACCATGATGTTCAGCCTCACTTTGGGCCCAGAGCAAAGGGGTTGGCTGGCCATGGACTAAATCTCTGGAACTGTGAGTCAAACTTTTTCTCCTCTGAGAGGTTCTTATTGGATATTTTGGTCACAGCAACACAAAGCTGCCTAATACAGCCTACTTGTGTAATAGTGAAATACTGTCTAGTGTTCTTAAGTGTATGGAAGGTTAGGACATGCAAGGTGGAGAAAACATTTAAGCTAGATAAGCTTTGTTCAGGCATTAGCTATGGTGTTCTGTTGGCTGTTAGCCCAACGTTTATGAATCAACAATATTATTAAGTAAAATATCTTTAAACAGACACATGATAAGATTACATATTGACTGGTTTATGAAAATAAGACCAGAGATTTGCAGGAACCAAACCCTGTATTTCCTCTCTGAGTCATGGTTCAGTATTTACTAATTCAGTATTCACAGTGACTTTATAGAACATTGCTACTGAGGATAATGGGGAGTTGCTTGTATATAAACAAAAGTTGATAAAAATGATAAAAAGACCATTAGTGATTTTAATATAACTCTTCGAGTAACTCACAGAAAAGCAGATCGAAAAAACAGGGGTATTGGAGTCAGCAAACTATAGTCCAAAAGCCAAATCTAGCCCACTATCTGTTTCTTTTTGTAAAACAAGAAAAACACCACCATCACCACTTGTTTTTGTAAATAAAATTTTATTGGAACACAGACATATTCACATATTTTGCTTATTCAAAAAAAATGGAAAATATGTCTCAATGAAATAGGAAAAAAAGAAAAAAAAAAAAAAAAAAAAAAAAAAAAAACCCTGCCACCAACAGGCTTTGGCTTTGAACCTTAGAGATGTAGCAATATGAAAACTAACATTTTTACAAGAATAAAGCTGGGAAAATTGACAATCAATGGGAACCTATGGGGAGAATCAGGACCTGCTTGTGTGCTTTCTGATACAGATAACATTAGACTCCACATAAGACAACAGGAAGATAAAACTCAAATGTGTGAAATCTATAGGAGCCACACAGATTGGAGGATTTCCAACTTGCTGTTTCAAAGGAAAAATCAAACAGGAAATTAAAAAATACATTGAAAACAGTGAAAATGCAATCAAATAAAAATTCACCAAAACTTATGGGATGCAGCTAAACACCTACTTAAAAGAAGATCTCAAATCAATACTATAAATGTTTTGAACTAATGGAAGAACAGTACTACTAACGTACCAGAAATAAAAAGGACAATGAGAGAATACAAATATCAACACATTTGATAATCCCAATGAGATGTACATATTCCTTAGAAACACGCAAAGTACAAAAATTGACCCAGAAAGAACATCTGAATAAGGTCTGAGGATGTAGACCAGTGGAAGAGAACTTACCTAGTACATGCAAAGCCTGGGTTTCATCTCCAGTATTACACACAAAACCAAATAAATAAATAAAAATAAATAAATCTGGATAGACCTTTCAGTAATTAAAATTCTCCCAAAAAGAAAGCCTCAAACCAAATGGTTTCACTGGTAAACCTACCAAATATTTAAAGAATGGATTATAACCTTCTCTAATTCTTCCATAAATAGAAGAAAAGGAAACACATCCTAATTCAATCCATTCAGTTATCTTCAACCAAAGTTGGACAAAGAAATCTATAGATCAATATCCCTTTTGAATATAGGTGCAAATGACCTGCAATATAATACCAGCATAATAAAAAGGATGACAAATGTTCCCCTATGTATGATGGCTTAACTTGTGTGTGTGTGGTAACTTCATGATGGGGAAGTGATGTATATGCAGAAGAAATTGTATTTTAGCATAAAACAGACTTTATGTTAGATGATTTTGCCCAAGGTGTGAAAGTCCTCAGCATGATTAAAGTAGGTTAGGGTAAGCTTAGGTTAGTGTATTTAGTGCAATTTGGACTTATGATATTTTCAATTTATGACAGGGTTATTGGGATATAACCCATGGTAAGTGCAGGAACATCACTATACTCTGTAAGTACAATTTACTGCATAATTGCAATGTGACTTGCCATAAGAAAATCAATGCAATATGTCACACTGAGAGAATAAAGGAAATATACCAGATGATAAACTAGCATTTGACAAAATTCAACACACTTTCATGATATAAAGCAAACAACACAGTAGGAACAGAAGGGAACTTCCTCAACATAATAAAAAGCATTTTTAAAAAAGCGATACTAACACCAAACATGAAGATAAAAGACAGGAAGGTTTCCTCTAAAGATCAGGAACAAGACAGGAAGGCTGCTTTAATCATTTCTATTCAGTGTACTAGAAGATCTAACCATGTTAAATAAGTAAGAAAGGAAGAAAAGAGCCATCCATATTAGAAAAAAATTAAATCTCTCTATTCACACATCACATGATTTAATATAGATAACATTAGAGAATCCACAAATATAGTGAAGTCAGTAAAGTTGTAGGATACAAAATGAACACATAAAAATCATTTGCATCTCTATACTGGCAATAAACAATTGAAAATATTAAGAAAACAATTCTATTTACAATATGGTAAAATACTAGGAAATAAATTTAATCAAGAAGATACATGGGAGATCCAAGATGGCAGACTAGAGGGAGGGTGAGTTTCTTGTTGCTCCATAACTCAGGTTTCAAGCAGAGGATATCTGTTTCTTGATTGCTCACTGTCTGGTGCCTACCATCCGCCATTGGCCTGCTGCTTGCCTGTCCATCGCCTGCCTTTCACCTACCCATCACCACCACCCGAGGTTTACCTCCTGATCGTCCGACAGCAGTCAGCAGACTGACCACAGGCTACCAGTGGAGCACCAGCTGCCTGCTGTTGCCTGGAAGTTCACTGTCACAGTACCTGCAGCTTTGGTTACACGTGGCTGCTGCCATTTTGAAATAGCAGCCGGGACTTGTAGTTACGACTCCTGGTTGAACTGACTGAGCCCCATCTCCAGGATCCCTCAGCCCGACCAATCACTCCCTGACTCCAGGGCCCTCACATCAACTGACTGTTCCCAGGTACCAGGACCCCCAGACCAACTGCCTGTGCCCTACCACCAGGACCCCCAGTCCAACTGATTGCACCCTGCCTCCAGGATCCCAATGAGACCGACAATACCCCACCTCCAGGACCCTGGCCCAACTGACTGCACCCCGCCTCCAGGACCTCCAGCCAACCACGCCCACACTCTGAGCTGCAGCTCCCCATTTGCCAACACATTTGGAAGCTAGAGTGGCCATCTTGGATAATCCTGGAAGCTGTAACTCCCATCTTTAGGTGGGGCAAATTCCATCCTGAGACATCTGCTGGAGACTTGAAACTCATTGTCAGGTACCTCTGACATCAGGCTACAGAAGACTGGGAGGTTTGAATACTATATGACTATTATAGTGTAGGTTTTCTTTTTTCTCCTTATTGAACAATTTTAAGTTTTCATTTCTTTACTTTTCTCGCTCTCTTTTCCTTTTGTTTACCTGTTCCCTCAGAGTCTCTTTCTCCCTTTTCCCAAGCTAACAATCCACTTCTTTTGATTACACTCTCACACTTTCTATGATCTAGAAATTCTACATATTCTTTTCTCATCCCATTAACAGCTACATCCTACACCCCTCCCCATCCTCTTGATCCTCCATTAGAAACTGTAGACCTTATTGCAAATTTTTCTGCTATACTGAAGATAATAACTGAACTCATTCTGTTCATTATGACAATATTGTTAATGTCCTCATAGGGGCTATTTGGTTCGGGCTGCATACTGTCTGAACTGGGCACTGCTAATATTGATCTCCCCCTTAAAGAAAAGGTTTTGGAAACCTATAGGGAGGAAACTGCAATATCCCAGATCTGCACTACTAGAAGGGAAGATACATGAACAACATGAAAAAACAAGAGAAGAAAAACAAACAAATCTAGATTCTATATTAATAGAATCCAGTGACAGTATGATAGAAGAAATGTTAGAAAAGGACTTCGGATTATACATGCCTAAAATGATTCATGAAGCAAAGGATAGATGAGAGAGCAAATGCAGGCAATGAATGATCATACCAATAAGCACTTGAAAGAGCAACTGCAGGAAGCAAAAGATCATTTCAACAAAGAGAGATTCTCAAAAAAAAAAAAAAAAAAAAAAAAAGGAAATCCTTGAAATGAAGCAAACAATAAACCAAATAAAACACTCAATGGAAAGCATCACCAACAGACTAGACCACATGGAAGACAGACAATGAAGACAAAATATTTAATAATGAAAATAAAGTTGCCCAAATAGAGAAGATGGTAAGAAATCATGAACAGAATCTCCAAGAACTATGGGACATCATGAAAAGACCAAAATTTAAGTATCAGGATTGAGGAAGGCACAGAGATACAAACCAAAGGAATAAACAACCGATTCAATGAATAATATCAGAAAATTTCCCAACCCTGAAGAATGAAATGGAAAAATCAAACACAAGAGGCTTACAGAACACCAAATGCACAAAATCACAACAGATTCACACCAAGGCACATTATAATGAAAATGCCTAACATCCAAAATAAAGATAGGATTTTGAAGACTGAGAGAGAAAAGCATCAGATTACATATAGGCGGAAACCAATACATATATCACCACATTTCTCAGTCCAGACTCTAAAAGCTAGAAGGGCCTAGAACAACATATTTCAAGCTCTGAAAGAACATGGTTGCCAACCAAGAATAGTATACCCAGCAAAACTAACCTTCAGATTTGAAGACAAAATAAAATCCTTCCATGATAAACAAAAGTTAAAAGAATGTACAAATAGAAAGCCTGCATTACAGAATATTCTCAACAAAATATTCCATGAGGAGGAAATGAAAAACAACAATGTAGATCAGCAAAGGGAGGAACTACCTTAAAGGAAAATCCATTCAAAGGAGAAACCAAGCCAAGTTCAAAACTAATAACCCTGAATGTTAATAGTCTAAACTCATCAATCAAAAGACATAGACTGGCAGAATGAATTAAAAAGAAAAGACCCAACAATATGCTGCCTTGAGACTCAGCTCATAGAAAAAGACATCCACAGACTAAAGGTGAAAGGATGGGTAAAAACCTACCACACACATGGACTCAGTAAAAAAGCGGGGGTTTCATCCTTATTTCAGATAAAGTGGACTTCAAGCCAAAGTTAGACTGAAGGGATAAAGAAGGACAGTTCATACTGCTTAAGGGAACCATAAATCAGGAAGACATAACGATAGTAAATATTTATGCCCCAAACAATGGTGCATCCGTGTACATCAAACAAATCCATCTCAATTCCAGGAATCAAATAGACCACAACACAATTAATTCTGGGTGACTTTAATACATCACTGTCACCACTGGATAGAGCTTCTAAACAAAAAAAAAAAAAAAAAAAAAAAAAAAAAAAACCCATAAAACTCAATAACACAACGAGTAACTTAGACTGAACAGACATATATAGAATATTCCATCCATCAATGAGTGTATATGCTTTCTTCTCAGCAGCACATGGAACCTTCTGGAAAACAGACCATATGTTATGCCACAATGTAGCCCTTAGCAATGCAAAAAAAGAGATACTGCCTTGTGTTCTATCAGATCATAATGGAATGAAATTAGAAATCAATGACAAAATGAAAAAACAGAAATTACTCCAACACCTGGGGACTAAATAATATGCTACTGAATGAAGCATGGATAACAGAAAACATCAGGGAGGAGATAAAAAAATTCTTAGCGGTAAATGAGAATGACGATACAACATATCAAAATCTCTGGGACACTATGAAAGCAGTACTAAGAGAATTCATTGCGTGGAGCGCATTCAAGAAAAGAATAAAAAGTCAACAACTAAATGACCTTAACATTACAGCTCAAAGCCCTAGAAAAAGAACAGAACACCACCAAAAGTAGTAGAAGACAGGAAATCATTAAAATCAGAGCTGAAATCAATGAAACTGAAACAAAAGAAACAATTCAAAACATTGACAAAACAAAAAGTTGGTTCTTTGAAAAAGTAAACAGACAAACCCTTAGCCACACTAACAAAGAGAGAGAAAACTCAAATTACTAAAGTTCATAATGAAAAAGGAAATATCATGACAGACACCACTGAAATACAGAACATAATGAGAAACTACTTTGAAAATCTATATTCGTACAAAACAGAAACTACCGAAGACATCAACAAATTTCTACAGACATATGCTCCTCCCAAACTGAACCAGGAGGACATACACAATTTAAACAGATCAATATCAAGCAATGAAATAGAAGAAGTCATCAAAAGCCTACCAACCAAGAAAAGCCCAGGACCAGACAGATTCTCAGCTGAGTTCTACAAGACCTTCAAAGAAGAACTCATTCCAATACTTCTCAAAGTATTCCAGCAAATAGAAAAGGAGGGTACCCTACCAAACTCATTCTATGAAGCTAATATCACCCTCATACCCAAACCAGACAAAGACACATCAAGGAAAGAAAATTTTAGACCAATATCCTTGATAAATAGAGACACAAAAATCCTTATCAAAATCCTGACAAACTGCATCCAGAAACATACTAAGACTATAGTGCACCACGATCAAGTGGAGTTCACCCTGGGAATGAAGGTTGGTTCAACATCTGTAAATCAATAAATGTAATAATTACCATCATGTCAATAGACTTAAGGATAAGAATCATATGGTTATTTCAACTGACACAGAAAAAGCGTTCGACAAAATACAGTACTCCTTCATGCTCAAAACACTAGAAATAACAGGGATAGTAGGAACATACCTGAACATTGTAAAGGCTATTTATGCTAAGCCCAGGGCCAACATCATTCTTAATGGAGAAAAACTGAAACCATTCCCTTTAAAAATGGGAACAAGACAGGGATGTCCTCTTTTACCACTTCTATTCAACATCGTACTTGAAATACTAGCCAGAGCAATTAGTCAGACTAAACAAATTAAAGTGATACGAATAGGAAAAGAAGAACTCAAGCTGTCACTATTTGCTGATGACATGATCTCTATTTAGAGGATCCAAAAAACTCCACCAGAAAACTTCTAGACCTCATAAATGAATTCAGCAAAATAGCAGGATATAAAATCAACACACATAAATCTAAAGCATTTTTATACATAAGTGATGAAAACATCTGAAAGGGAAATGAAGAAAACAACTCCATTCGCAATAGCCTCAAAAAAATTAAAATACTTTGGGAATCAATCTAACCAAAGAGGTGAAGGAGCTCTACAATTAAAACTACAAAACACTGAAGAAAGAAACTGAGGAAGACCTTAGAAGATGGAAAGATCTCCCATGTTCTTGGATAGGCAGAATTAATATTGTAAAAATGGCCATACTTCCAAAGGTGCTATACAGATTCAATGCAATTCCAATTAAAATCTCAATGACATTTCTCATAGAAACAGAAAAAGCCATCATGAAATTCATCTGGAAGAACAAAAGACCCAGAATTGCCAAAGCAATCCTGGGCAGGAAGAGTGATGCAGGAGGTATCACAATACCAGACCTTAAACTCTACTACAGAGCAACAGTAACAAAAACGGCATGGTATTAGCACCAAAATGGACAGATAGATCAATGGTACAGGATAGAAGACACAGAGACATACCCACATAAGTACAGTTATCTCATACTAGACAAAAGTGCCAAAAACTTAACAAAGGAGAAAAGATAGCCTCTTCAACAAATGGTGCTGGCAAAACTGAATTCCAAATGCAGTAAAATGAAATTAAACCCCTATCTCTCACCCTGTACAAAACTCAACTTGACATGGGTCAAGGATCTAGGAATTAGACCTGAGACCCTTCACCAAACAGAAGAAAAAGTAGGCCTGAATCTCCATCACATTGGCTTAGGACCAGACTTCCTTAACACAAACCCCACAGTGCAAGAAATAAAAGCAAGAATCAATAAATGGTATAGATTCAAACTAAAAAGTTTTTTTCTCAGCACAGGAAACAATAATGTGAAAAGACAGCCTACGGAGTGGGAGAAAATCTTTTCCACACACACTTCAGACAGAGCACTCATCTCCAAAGTTTATAAAGAACTTCAAAAACTTTCCATTCAAAATACAAAGAACCCAATAAATATGGGATAAGGGCAGACACTTCACAGAAGAAGATATACAGGTGATCAACAAATAAATGAAAAAGTGCTCATCATCCCTAGTAATTAGAGAAATGCAAATTAAAACCACCCTAAGATTTCATCTAACTCCAATTAGAATGGCTATTATCAAGAACACAAGCAATAATAAGTGTTGGCGTGGATGTTGGGAAAAAGGCACACTCATACATTGCTGGTGGAGTTGCAATTTGGTACAGCCACTCTGGAAAGCAGTATGGAGAGTCTCAGAAAGCTTGGAATGGACCCAACATTTGACCCAGCTATCCCACTCCTTGATTTATACCCAAAGGACTTAAGATCAGCATACTTCAGTGATGCAGTCACATCAATGTTCATAGCAGCTCAATTCACAATAGCTAGATTGTGGAACCAACCTAGATACCTTTCAACTGACGAATGGATAAAGAAACCGTGGTGTGTATATATATATATATATATATATATATATATATATATATACAATGGAATATTACTCAGCCATAAAGAAGAATAAAGTTATGGCATTTGCTGGTAAATGGATGAAGTTGGAAAATATCATGCTAAGTGAAATAGGCCAAGCCCAAAAAACCAAAGGCTGAATGTTTTCTCTGATAAGTGCATGACAATATATAATGAGGGGGCGTGGTAGGGGGAAGAGAAGAATGAAGGAACTTTGGATGGTGTAGAGGAAAATGGGGTGGGAGGGGGTGGAGGACAGAAAGTGAGTAGAATGGAACAGTATTACCCTATATATATGTAAGATTACATGAATGGTGTCAATCTACATTGTGTACAACCATAGAAATGAAAAGTAGTGCCCCATTTGTGTACAATGAATTAAAATGCAATCTGTAAAAATAAAAAATATTTTAATTAAAAAAAATAATTGAGGGCTTTGATAATTTTAGTTGAAACCCAATCAGATTTGGGATGTTCTTCCCATGAATTTATGAGCTTTGTTCCTTTTGAGCAAAGCAAGCATGATTTATCTTGGAACCATAATTTTCTCTTGGTTTAGTTATCTCCACCCTGCTCCACAAATTACATAAATAAGTCCAGAGACATAATTAACAATATTTTCAAAGATAGTAATTGTATGTGTTATAAGAACAAGCATGGTGAACCTGTTAGGAGGAACAGTACAGTGATCTGTTTTTCTTAAATATACCCCAGTTATTTGTGTTAATTTATCCATTTGTCCCCACAACAGGGAGTGTATCTTCAAGGCTTGAATAATGTACATTGTTTTCTGCAGGGATGGGACTCTCCATGAATTAACCAGCTACTTCTTGTCTCTACTGTCTCAGGTTCAGGATGTCTGTTTAAGGAGCCAAAAACAAGATACAGAAAACAGAAGGCAGAGATTGGGGTGGGAGTCAGACAGTGAAAGCTGACAGGAACCACATATCTCAAATAAGGTCTGGTGCAGAGAAGGAGAAAGTTGTAGGACGAGTAAATAATATAAATTTGATTTATCTCTGAGTAATGTTAAGAAAAAGCAAACAGAAGTCTGAGAAAGGGGCATCAGGAGACTAATGCAGAGTCAGGTGGGCCCTGTAAGAACAGACCGATAAAGGCATTATTGGGGCATTTTAAATTGCCAAACTGAACCCAGGAAGGGTGCCCTTCTAACTTGGCTGTAGTGGGGGTAGTTAGAATGACATTAGATAGCCCTTTCCACTTTCCTTACGGGAAGCTATGAGTTATGGAGAGGAAAGGTAGACTAAATCCCCCACAGAAATAGACAGAGGAACCTCTAAATATTGTGGCTGGGGAAGATGTGTGTGAGCATATTTCCAGAAAGCAGCCCTAAAGTGAGTTAGAAAGGGTTTTAAGATATCAGATAGGATACTAGGTAAATGAGGTTGAATGGTAGGTGGTATAATTTCAAAAGGGCTGATCATGAGAGGCTTTTTTGACAAACCTCAGATTTGGAGATTGGTCAGGAAAGAAACTTCATTCGATGTAAATGAGTGTCTATGGATAACTTAGCTAAAAAAAAAAAAAAAGATACATGACTTATGCATGAACACTAGAAAACCTTTTTGAAAGGAATTAAAGACCTAATAAATGAAAGGGCAGTCTATGTGCATGATTGGAAGATTTATATTAAGATGGCAATTTTCCTATGAGAGATTTACAGATTCAATGAAATCTGTATCAATATCCCAAAGGCCATTTTGCAGAAATGCCAATCCTCAAATTCACATAATTTTCGAGGAACCCTAAATAGTCAAAACAATCTTGAGGAAAAAAAAAAAAAAAGCTGGAGGATTTGTATTTTCTTAGTAATTAAGACAGCGTGATACTGGCATAAACACAGCCACATGGCTCCATTCCGTAGAACGGAGAACCAAGAAATAAACTCAGATATTGATCATTTTAAAAGGGAAAAAGAGTCTCATAAAGAATTAATATAGTTCCTGGAAAAGGGTGTTATCATAGAAGGAGCCTGACACCCTCTCTCTGTCACACACAAACCTGTCTTCTGTACATGCCCACTTCCCTTCCACCAAGAGACCCTGAAGAGAGTCACACAGATGCAGTATCCATGATCTTGGGCTTGTAGAACTGGGAGCCCAAACACACCTCTCTATAAATTACCCAGTGTCAGGTATTTTGTTACAGCAACAAAAACAACAAACAAGGGCATTTCATAGACTGCTCTTAAAAGGTTAAGAAACTCCATGCTCTGTAATAGCCAAAGTCCCACCCATTCGTTAGGGCTGACACCATTCTTTTCACCTCTCCCCCTTTGACTGAGCCTACACCATGTATCTGTTCTTTCTCTGACAAACTGTCAATCTCAACTTGTTTTAGTTATCTGAAAAACTGTGTGTGTTAACAAAATCCCCAATTTGGTCCAACATACTCACTCTCCTAACAGTACAGGAAAAGGAGAAGCAACATACTGCATTACCTCAGGGCTGTTATTGGGAAGATTTTTTAGTCACTTACATGAAGACCAACAAAGACACTTTTCTCCATTTCACTGTTTAGATTCCACAAGGATTCAGTGTGGCTTAAGTCTCTCCTAAAGAGAAATCTTTAAACAAATATTGTCAGCCCAATTCTGTGCCATGGGTATCCGAAACCGCCAGCTGCACTTTGGAAAATCTGTATTAGAGGATCTGCATCTTTACATGCAAACTCTGCTGTGTTTTCACTGACTTCTACATTGTATCTGAAAGATTCTGATCCATTCTTACTTCTACTTTTCCATATCAATTTCTTTACATTTATTTTTTGATGGACCTTTATTTTATTCACTTATTTATATGTAGTGCTGAGATCTGAACCCAGTGCCCCACACATGCTAAGCAAGCGATCTACCACTGAGCCACAACCCCAGCCCACTTTTCTATATTAATTGACAGATCCTTAAATACTAGAAATTCAGAAGAAAAAGACTGATTAAAAACTCACCTGAGATATGTTCGTTTTGTGTTGCTCTTGGAAGAGAGTTGAGAACTGAGAAGGAAACGCTGGGGGTAAGGAGACAGTCATGAGAGGTCTGGTCAGGCTCATAAGCACCCGCCTAAGTCTCCTTACACTAGCGGGGGGCAAAAGTTCCCCGGAACCTTGAGAATGGGTAGGAAGCCCCGCACGGACAACCCCTGCTGCGCCAGGCTAATGCGATGGCGGGGACGCACCCTCACTTTCACTGGGTGACTGTCAATTATTCTCCCTGTTAATTTATTCAGAATGCGTCTTCTTTTAGCAAGGGCTGAGAATCAAAGCAAAACCCACAGTGCTATCGTGCTGACGTCACTTGTGCCAATGGAAGGACAATAGAAAACAGGGAAAAACAGAGGCTTAAAGGGAGAATGGTTGAAATTTTTTGTTCCAATTTAGTGCAGTTTTTCCAAAGTGCTTCTGAGAAGCGCCCTGTGGCGGCGACTCTGGAGCGGACCGCGCTGTGCCGCTCCCGGCTCTGTCCTAGGTGCCCGCGCGGGTCAGCACCTCGGGCGGACGCTCTGCAAGGCCTCAGAGCCAGAGGCAGCACCCGTTTCTGGCTCAGCTCGTGGGAGCCGGGGGACGCCTAGGTCTAGGGCTACTGGGGTGGACGGGGCGAGGGTCTCGGAACCCGCGGGGGTCGCTTGTACAGTGGCCCTCGCCGCGCTCACCTCCCACGCCGCGGGCTGCGGCGTCTGCCGGCCCGCAGTCCGGGATGGCTTCTGGATGCGGAGACATCCCGCCGCGGCCCTCAGGTGAGAGGAGGAAGGACGGGCCAGGCTTGCACCGCTCGGGGCTCCGCCCCTGCACACAAGCACGTGGCCCCACGCGACTCCAGAAACCTCGCTGAGGCCCTGGCTTCCGACGCTTCGCCGCGCAGAAACTGCGGAAGTGGGGCAGCCCGTGCTGTCTGCGCACGCGCAGAAGGAGCCGCGCGTCCGCCCCCAGCGTGCTGCGCGGCGCCCCCACTCGGACTACACTTCCCATAAGGCCTCAGGTCAGGCTCCATGCTTCGTGTCTTTATTTCCCTTTTGGAAGGTTTAGGTGGGAATAGCCTGTTATAGACAGTGTGTCCTGAAACCAGAAATCCAGGTTCTGCCCGGAGGCCCAGAGGTTATACAGAATTTTTGTTCTAATGGCACATATAGCATGTAGTCCTTGATCTGATCTTAGCTGTAGAAAACAGGAGCTAGAGAATCTATTTGGAAATGATGGGGGGAATTGGTGTATGCACTGGATATTAAAAATATTGAGGAACGTTGCCATGACTTTTGTTCATTGGGATCACGTAGGTAATTTAACACATTAACGAACTGCATGTTTTAAGTGTTTTGTGTTCTATTACACATTTGTGATTTCCTTTAATAAAATAACTGGAAAAGGCAAAAAGGTCAAAATATTAAAAGACTTTCTACCTTTAGGCCTGGGAATGTAACTCAGTGGTAATGTATGTGTTTAGCAAGTCTAAGATCCTGGGTTTAATCTCAGACACTTCCAAAGAAGAAGAAGAAGAAAAATTACACCTATAGAATTGGGTATTCTCATTTTGCTATTTTTAATTTTTTGTTTGAAAAATTTTTATTATAAAGGGAAAAACATGAACCACTAAATCAGTATGCCTTTGAACTTAGAGCTGCCAAAAGAAAACAAATATAGTTTTTGTTAATAAAGCTGTAAAATGTAACAAATTCTAGAAAATGAATTTTCTAGAATTTTTATTATTTTTACACAATATCTATGATCCTCAAGTAACTCCACTGATATTACACTGATATTACATATCTGAAAGTACATAAAATCCTTCAAAAAATAATTATGTAAATTATGCATATCCTGGAGAGAAACTTGCCTAAGTCTTATATGTACACACTTCTCAAATTAGAAACAATGTTAGAAACCTCTGGACATATTTTATGACATTCTTTTTACTAATATACATATCTGTATGTGCACAGTTTTCACCACTGATACTTTGACAGATGATTTTATTTGGCAGTGATAAACATGAATGAGTTTTGATTAGCAAAAAAAAGGCAATTATTTTTAAGCTAGTGTAATTTATGTGAATCAAGGTATACAATTTTAGTGTTGATACTAATAAAATAATGTTTGATGAAAAATACTATCATTGAACAAAATTCTAGTCAGCATTCTAAGACTTGTATGTGTAACTTATTTTTTTTTTGGGGTGCTGGGGATCGAACCCAGGGCCTTGTGCTTACAAGGCAAGCACTCTACCAACTGAGCTATCTCCCCAGCCCCCATAGTTTTTCTTTTTTGACATCTTTTGTTTAACCTAATGAACTATTCCAAGTTCCATTTGAATAAAAAAACTTAAAATGATCAGAAAAATATTAAAAAGTCTCTATATTTAACTTGTTGGCCATTGTTAAGTATTTTAAAGTTGATCTGTTGCAATGAAACTGAAGTACAGGAAGAGAAAGGAAGAATGTATCAGTGCATGTATCAGAGATGGCTCTATCCTCCTTAAAACAGATGGGCACTGGAAGAAAGGAAGGGCATGTCCACGGCACTAACATTACAATAAATTAGTTTCACAAGGATTAAAGCTATGACCAATTAAAAGCAATTTCTGTGTATGTGTGCGTACTGGGGATTGAATCCAGGAATTTTCTCCTTCCGAACTATACCACTGGCCCTTTTAAAAATTTTGAGACACACTATCACCAAGTTGCCCTGGCTGGCCTCAGGGCAACTTGGTGATAGTGTGTCTCAAAATTTTATTATCACTAAAATTTAGTATCAACACTAAAATTGTATACCTTGATTCACATAAATTACACTAGCTTAAAAATAATTGCCTTGGGGCTGAGGAGATAGCTCAGTTGGTAGAGTGCTTGCCTTGTAAGCACATAGGCCCTGGGTTCGATTCCCAGCACCCAAAAAAAAAGTGATCCTCTGCCTTAACCTCCAGAGTAGCTAAGATTATAAGGCATGCACCACTGTGCCCAAGTTAAATGTCCAAAGTTCTTAAGATTGTAGGGTAAACAAATAGGGTTTCTAAGTAATAAAACTCCTCATCTCCTTTCCAGGCAATTGCTCCTGATGCCACTGACTTCGCCAATGCCTGCAAAGCTCTGCTCCAGCTTCTCCCAGTTGGGAGCTGCCAGAGTAAATGCAGTACCAAGGTAACCAACAGATGTTTGCAGTGAGACACTTGGAGGCTATGAACCATCGTGTTTTTTGTAAAGTGTCTCTCACTGACTTCCTGGTTTTATTCATGCATCCAGGATAGCTGGTAGTTCACAATTTTTGACAATTATAAAAAGCCAGTGTAATGTAGCATTCACATACATTTTTAAAAATTTTCAATTCACTGAAAAATCAAGTCTTTGAATTGCCTTCTATGCCTATTCTTTTGCAGTTATACTGTTCGAATTAGTCTAATTTTATAGAAAGATGTAAAATCTGGTAGCATAAATCCTCCAATTTTGTTTCTCTTTCTTTAGAATTCTCATTTCTAGTTACTTTGTCATTGAAGACATACTGATATTTGTAAGGACAATTGCTGAAATTTGGAAGAACTGGCATCTTAATATTTAGTATTTCAGTTCATGAAAATGGTGTATCTCACGTACATCTTTATTTCATCTGAGCTTTATAATTTTCAGCACACATTTACCACTTATTTTGATAGATTTGTACATGTCTTTTCTTTTTCCTTTCTTCTCCTCCCTTGCTTTTTTTTTTTTTGTAATTATAGATTTTTAAAAAAACTGTCAAATTCCAGTTGTTCATCTGTGGTGTATAGGAATAGAATTGCCTTTGTATATTGGCCATATGCTGCTATTTTATACTAACTACAGTTTTTTCTTTTTTTCCTTCTAGGTTGGACATCTTCTACAAATTATTTTTCCCTTGAAAACAGAGACCATTTTGTTTATTCCTGTATGACTGTAGGAATGTTATGTCTTTCTGTTGCCTTACTCCAGTGGCTAAGATTTGCAGGATTAGGCTGTGTCCCGACCCGCGGGACATCAACGCAGGACGGCAAACCTAAAAAAAAGAAATGAAGGGACAAGAGACACAGGGAGTGACAGCAAGACAGGAATTCTGATCAAGTTGCAAATTTTTATTGTTCTCAAGGGTATTTATGCTGAGGGAATGAGGGGTATGATGAGACACAGGCTGGTTGGCAGTGTTTTTCTTTTGGGCTCCTGATAAGGTGCAAGTTCACGCAGGCGGGCCCTAGGCAGAACTAACAGCTGGAAGTGGGGAGGGGGCGCGCTCCGGGAATCCGTCAGCCTTCAGCTGCAGGGTCCTGAGTCAGCTACAGGGTGTTTGTGCAGGGGAGGCAACCGCAAAATGCTCCCTGGGCTGCTGCTTATCGTGAAGGTCAGAACGTCTTCAGAATGAGAACTTCTTGGTCCCTGACAAGGCTGAATATGAGTATGGACATCATTGCTATCTTAGTCTGTGTTGTGATGCTGTAACAGAATAGCTGAGACTGGGTAATTTATAAAGAACGGAAACTTATTCCCCACAGTTCTGGAGCCTGAGAAGTTCCAGATGAAGGTACCAGCAGGTATGATGTGTAGTAAGGGTGGTGCTTTGAATACTGCATCCTCGAATGCAGGGGAGGCAGTGGGACATGAGTTCTTCACAGGGCAGAAAACAAAGGGAGATGCCTGAACTCACTATTAATGGGCACCAATCTCACTCATGAGTTTCAGAGGGGAGAATCATTCAAACCTTAGTAGTTGCCTTATTCTGAGATTCTGATACATCAAAGGGAAGCCACAGGTAAAAAGGTGGAAATTCTCAGTAAGGAAAACAATTTCATGCTGAGGGTGTTAATATCTATGTTAAGAACAAATATTCCATCCATGAAATTGCAAAGAAGGAAGAACATTCATGCTAGTTCTGTTTTCACACTTCTACCTATGTAGGTTCTGGTGACAGTGTACCACACCTCTGGGAGCCTGGGCTTCTGCAGCATCTGCCATCCCAGAGTCTGGAGTCACTGCTGAGCCCTGGGCCTGAGTTTCTAAACAGCCCTCATATCCATGAGACCCGAGTTGCTATTATGCCCTGCTCTGCAAGCCTCCAGAGTACCTCTTTCAAACCCAGAGTCATGCTGCTTCTGTGCCCTGTCCTTCTGAGTCAATGTCACAGCAAATACACTTCTCCTCAAACCTAACCTCCTGGGGTGCAACCCAGAGTCTCAGACCTTAGTCTGGAAGCAATGACAGAGGGGGAGGGGAATGAATGAATGAGACTGAGACTGAATGGGAGGGCAGACCTGTGCGTCCAGTAGGCCTTTACTGGGGCCCAGGACATCACCCGAGCAGATTTCCCATGCGAGTTCTAGTTGGTGTGTTAAATAGCAAGCAGGCATGAGTTCTGTGGGGTTGGTCATGCATGGTCACGGTCACATTTGTATGCAGTCCGTGCAGGGTGTCAGGGTCAGTGGGATGAGTCAAGCAGGTTGTTTCTTGGCATACCATAGGAAGGTGGTCACCAAGGGGCAGTTGTACAAGGCAGGTATCTGGATCATCCACATTGAGGAACTGAGAGGGTGAGGAACTGAAAACTGTCAAGAGTGACTAAGTAGGAGAAAGTCCAAGTTGGATTCAGAACAGATGCCAAGGAAATAAAAATTATTAGCTGTTGGGGGCTATGCCATACGGACTACGCCAAGATGGCGCCTGGCAGCCAGCCAGAAGTTGTTTTGATCATACTGGAGGTGAGGAAGTCGGTTAACATAAGCACACCCAGGTGTTTTATCATTGGCCGTATTCAATTAAGTCCACGCACACAATGTGTGCACATGTGTTCCCGAGTGCTCCTGCTCGTTTTGACCTTTACCGTGATTGGAAAGCTAGCTCCTCGCCTGATCTTTGCTTAAGTAGCGTTGGCCCTACCCTTCGCCTCCTGGAGGGGATATAAGCTGGCTCTCCTCCAGGGCCGGGGTTCCTGGGTTTCTGAATCATCAATAAACCATTTTGAATTCAAGAGTCTCGTTACTCGTTTGTCTCCCGCGCCAAATTGACTCCACTGGACGGTGTCAATTAGCCATTCACTATGAGGATACACATAGTCTGCAAGTGAAGGACAGAAAAAGATGTCCTATGCAAACAATACAGAGTGCAGGGGCGGCTGTACTTACATCAGATGAAGCAGACTTTAAGCAGAAGAGTTTCACAAGGGTTAAAGAAGTCATTATAAAATGACGAGGGGGTCAACTGAGTAAGACCACCTAACAATTGTAAATATATGTGAACTCAACATTGGTGCACCTAAATATATAAAGTAAATATTTATGAATATGGAGAAATGGCAATATGATAGTAGTAAGGAATCTTAAACACATTACTTTTGGGGGGTACTGGGGATTGAACTCAGGGGCACTTGACCACTGAGCCACATCTCCAGCCCTATTTTGTATTTTGTTTAGAAACAGGGTCTCACTGAGTTCCTTAGCACCTCACTTTTGAACTTGTGATCCTCCTGCCTCAGCCTCTCGGGCTACTAGCATGCGCCACTGCGCCCAGCTCAACACGTTACTTTCAACCATGGGCACATGGTTCCCTCTTTCAATTAGACAGAAAATAAGGAAACACTGGATTTGAACTACATTTTAAAGTGGACCTATGATACATATACAGATCATCCCAACAACTGCAGAAGAATACATATTACCCTCGAGGGCACGTGGGACATTCTCCAGGAGAGATCACACTAGGTCTTTTTTTTTTTTTTTTTTTTTTTTTTTTTTGCGGTACTGGGGATCGAACTTAGGGCCTTGTGATTGTAAGGCAAGCACTCTACCAGCTGAGCTATCCCCCCAGCCCCACGCTAGGTCTTAAAACGTGTTTCAACAAATTTTAAAAGATCTAAATCATATCACATATCATTTCTGACCATAATGGTATAAAAAGACAAGTTAACAATAGGAATTCTGGAAAGTTCGAATATGTGGAAATTAACTACATATGCCTGAACAAGCGAAAGATGAAAAAATAAATCAAAAGGGAAATTAAAAAACATCTTGAGGCAAACTAAAATGGAATCAACATCTCAAAACCTATGAGATACAATGAAAGCAACTGTAATGGAGATATAAATAAATATCTACATCAAAAAAAGCAACATCTCAAATAAATAGCCTAACATTATACTTCAAAGAACCAGAAGAAGAACAAACTAAATTTGAAGTTAGCAGAGGAAGATTATAAAGATCAGAATGGAGATAAGTGAAACTGAGACTAGAAAAAATATAGAAGAAAAAAGAGGCTAAGAGATGGCTTTTTTGAAAAGAATAAACAAAACTGACAGAACACTTAGGAAAACTAGAAAAATACAGAGAAGACTAAAAAATAATCAGAAATGAAAGTGGAGATATTGAAACAGATGCCTCAGAAATAAAAAGGGCCATAACGGGCTAGTATTAACAATTATGTGATCATTAAATCGGATAACCTAGAAGAAATAAATTCCTGGAAAAATAGAACCTGCCAAGATTTAATGAGGAAGACATGGAAGCAATAAAGAGACTGAAGTGATAATTAACGACTTCCTAATAACTTGAGAACATTATATTAAGGGAAAATAAGCTAACATCAAAGTCAAGGGTTGTATGTTTTCTCTCATGTGGATGCTAGAAAGGAAAGAGGAAAAGAGGCAGGGCGCAGTGAGGATCTCATGAGAACTGAAGGGAGAATAGAGTAGAGGAAAGGCACAGAGCAGGGAGGAGAAGAGGGAAAGGGGAAATACTGGGAAATGAGACTGGACAAATTATGTTATCTTGGGGCTGTGGATGTGGCTCAGTGGTAGAGCACTTGCGAGCGTGTGGGAGGCACTGGG
The DNA here is from genome assembly GCF_902686445.1 of Sciurus carolinensis. NCBI lineage: Eukaryota > Metazoa > Chordata > Mammalia > Rodentia > Sciuridae > Sciurus > Sciurus carolinensis. The sequence goes on from NC_062227.1 coordinate 6,626,577, forward strand.
TTCAATCCTCAGCACTACATAAAAATAAGTAAAATAAAGGTATTGGGTTCATCTACACGTAAAAAAATGATTTTTAAATTATGTTATATTGTGTGCATGTATGAATACATAACAATGAATATCACCATTATGTATAATTATAGTGCACCAATAAAAAATATGGGAAAAAGCTCAGGACCAGGTGGTTTTATGGCTACATTGAACCAAATATTCAAAGAATATGAACACTTTCCTATTTTCCTTTAGTGCTGGGGGTGGAACATACTAGCCAAGCACTCTACCACTGAACTACACCTTCACCTCCCTCCCTCCCCTTTTTATTCCAGTTCAAACTCATTTCCTTTTAATTAAAGTCCAAGTTACCATTACATGATTTAATAATGAATGAAGAAAACTTGTTCAAATAAGGTAGTATGTTATCACCAACATTTGGAGGTGGTGTCTTACAATCAAGTAGTAATACCAATAAACACAGTTCCTCTAGAGGGGAGATTAACAGTTCATTTACAGTTGGTCCAAGTTCCTGGTTGAGGCAGGAGTAGATTTCCTTATGACATCCTGTTTTGTCCTTAACGATCTCTAAGATACAAACAGTATCAGGAAAATCATTTAACCAACTACATGCCCACAAAGAAGCATCAATGATTTTGGGTTCTGGAACCAGATCATAGCCAACAAGTGAGTTCAACCTTTTCCACACAATTCCCAGGCATTAGTGTCTGGCATCTCTGTCTGCTTGTTGAAGCACATCATCCAGTAAGCATCAAACTCCTCCTATCTCTTGTGGTCCATAGGAACATTGGCCAGCTGAAATGGATAGTGGCTTTGGGGCTGGGGGAGTAGGTTGTATGAAGCCTTAGGGGTTGGCCAGGGTTGCTGTGGCCACCACCAGGTAGTGGAGAGCAGCCTGCTCAGCATGCCAGAAACTGTGTAGGCTAAGGTTGAAGACTGGATGTTGGGCCCTAACATAAATACTTCTTAAACTCCTCCAAAAATAGAGCAAGAGAGCATACTTGCAAACACATTTGATGAGGCCAGCATCACCTTGAAATAAGGCAAAGATAACATAAACAAACCATATGCCAATATCTCTGATAAATATTGATGTGAAAATTCTTAATGAAATACTAGCAAATCAAATTCAATAATACATCAACAAGATTGTGCATCAGGACCAACTGGGATTTACTCCTAATATGCAAGTCTAGTTTAACATATGCAAACCAATGCAATGCATCTCACTAACAGAATGAAAGAGTAAGAACCACATGATTATCTCAACTGACATGGTAGCACTCAGCACAATTCAACATCCTTTCTTGATTAAAAACTCTAAAAAAAATTAGGTATAGAAGGAAATTTCTACAACATAATAAAGGCCATTCATGAAAAGGCCAGAGCTAGCATAATCAATGGGAACATCTGAAACCTTTTCCTCTCAGATTTGGTATGTGGCAGGGGATGCCCACTCTCATCACTTCTATTCAACATAGCACTGGAAGTACTAGCAAGAGCAATCAGACAAGAAAAAGACCTAAAAGGCCTCCAAATTATAAAGGAAGAAATAATTATTCCTCTTTGCAGATTTTTCCCCTTGGTAGTGAGGATTGAACCCAGAGGTACTTTACCACTGAGTTACATGCCCAGTCCTTTTTTATTTTGAGACAATGTCTCACTAAGTTGCCAAGGCTGGCCTCAACCTTGCAATCCTCCTGTTTCAGTCTCCCAGAAAAAGCTGCTTTTCTGTATACCAATAGCAAATTGTCTGGAAAAAAATTTTTTTTAAGTCTCATTTATGATAACATCAAAGAGAATAAAATACTTAGGAATAAATTTAACATAGGAAGTGAAGGATCTGGGCACTGAGAATTATAAAATATTAACAAAAGAAATAATCAAGGGGAAAGATATCCTACATTCATGGTTGGAAGAATAAAAAATGTCCATACTATTGAAAGCAATGTACAGATTCAATAGATTCCTGCCAAAATTCCAACAGCATTCTTCACAGGAATTCTACAATTTGTCAGGAACCACAGAAGACCTTGGAACAGTCAAAGCAATTTTAAGAGAGAAAAAGAAGGTCAGAGGCATCACATAACCTGATTTCAAATTACACCACAAAGTTATCATAATAAAACTAATATGGTACCAGCTTAATAACAGACATGTAGACTAACAGAGCAGAATGGCAAGCCCAGAAATAAATTGAAACATACATAGTCAACTAATTTTGGCAAGCACACCCACAACAAACAATGGGGGAAAGGCATTCTCTTCAATAAATGGCAGGGGGAAGACTGGCTATCCACATGCAACGGAAGAACTGGAGGCTTATCTCACACCACACACAATAGTCAACTCGAAATGGATGAAAGACCTAAATAGAAGACCTGAAATATTGAGCTGGGGCTGTAGCTCAGTGGTAGAGCACTTGTCTCAAACATGTGAGGCACTGGGTTCGATCCTCAGCACCACATAAAAATAAATAAATAAATAAAGATATAATAATAAAAAAATAACTGAAACATTAAAATTCATAGCACAGCTGGGCACAGTGGCACATACCTGTAATCCCAGTGACTCAGGAGGCTGAGGCAGGAGGATTATGAATTCAAAGCCAGCCTCAGCAACAGTGAGGCGCTAGGCAACTCAGTGAGACCTTGTCTCCAAATATAATACAAAATAGGGCTGAGGATGTGGCTCAGTGGTCGAGTGCCCCTGAGTTCAATCCTCAGTACCTCCACAAAGAAAATTCAAAGTGGAAGAGGGAAATATTCTTGACACTAGTCTGCATATTTATTTTTTGAATAACATGCAAAAACCTCAAAGTATAAAATAAATATTACTATATAAAACCCATAAGCTTCTGCACAGCAAAGAAAGTAATCAATAAAATGAAAAAGTCCCCTACAGATGGGGAAAATATTTGCAAACTGTGTATCTGGTAACAGATTAATATCCAAACTGTATGAAGAACTCACACATCTCAAACAAAAGCAAAGTCAAACAAGCAAAAAACCTAAACCTGATTTTAAAAATGAATTAAGGACTTGAATAGACATTTCTCAAATGAAGACATAAAAATGATTAATAGATGTAAAAAAGCGTGCTCAACATCACAATTCGTCAGGGAAAAGCAAATCAAAACCATAATATCACCACACACCTATTAGGATGATTATTATTTAAAAAGTAGGTACTAGTAAGAGTGTGGAGAAGAAGGAGCCCTTCTACACTATTATGGGAATGGAAATTGGTGCAGCCAATACGGAAAACAATAGAGTTTGCATTAAAAAAAAATCAAAAAACAGTACGGCCCATATAAACCTACAAACCCTTTGCTGGTTTTAGATCCAAAGCCAACAACACCAGCACTTCACAGAGATGATCTGCATTCCCATGGTCTCCGCAGCACAGCAGCCACAATACAAAACAACCTAAGGTGGATAAATAGACAAAGAAATTGTGTGTGTGTGTGTGTGTGTGTGTGTGTGTGTGTACAGAGTATTGTTCAGGCTTGATAAAAGGGATCCTGACATTTGCCATAACACAGATGAACCTGGAGGACATGATGCTGAGTGAACTACGCTAGGTACACGAAGAAAAAATATTACCAGATTTCAGTTACGGTGTGGAATAAAAAGTCAAATACGTACAAATAGAAAATAAAATAGTGGCTTCCAGGGTGGGGTGGAACTGGGGAGAGGTATCAAAGGATAAAAGTTGGATATACATTGGATGAAAGGCCTAGGAGTCTAACATAGAACAGGAGGACAAAGTAAGGCTGTATGTGACTTATGCAGAGTAGATTTCGGCGGCTATTAGCATATACGTGGAAAAGTATGTTCATTTGCTTGACTATAGTAGTAGCTGAACTGTAAGTACAGGTGGTCCCCCCCAAAGTGACACTGCCCAAACAAAACACATTCAGTAGAATTTATACATCAAATTTGGACTTCTGACCTTCTCCCTGGTCAGGGAGATGGAATATGATAATTTCTGCAACGCTAGACAGGAGCACCAAACTGCAGCTGTTGGCCCACCACACAGTCACAAGGGTGTCGATAATAGACTCACTTCAGAACCAAACACAGAAATCGGTACAGAAAAACAACGGAAGATATTCCATGCAAACAGTAACCAAGAGAGAGCAGAAGTTGTTATTCTATCAGACAAAGCAGAATTTAAATAAAACAGGTTGGTAAAATATTTAACAAAGCAAGAAGAAAGAACATTTATAACATTTACAGAGCTAGTAACATAGGTCATCAAAATCCATGAAGCAAAAATGGACAGCATCGAAGGGAGAAGTACAGTTCTTTGATAACACAAGGAAGGGAGAAGTACAGTTCCTTGATAACACGTGGAAACTTCAATTCTAATTGTTGGACTGTACAGCCAGACAGAAGACAAGCAGAACTTGAACAGCGCAGGAAAACAACTGCCCTAACAGACCCAACAGCAGAATACCATCCTCTCACGTCCACGTGGGCATTCTCAGGAGACGATGTCAGTCCACAAAGGCAGTCCTGGGTAGCGCTTCAGAGACGGATACTATACAGAGTGACCTCTACACACAGTGGGATGAAGTAAGAATCAGCAACAGTAGGAAGACTGGAACATTAACAAATTTCTGCACATTGTGCTCTTAATCAAAGAATGAAAGATGAAATCACAAGGAAAATTACCAAGTTCTTAGAGACAAATGCAAAGGAAAATACAAAATACCAAGGCTCATGGGACAACAGCAAAAGCAGCAACAAGGGAGGAACTCACAGCTAAATAATATGAAAAAAATAGGAAAATATTACTTTTAGAATTTGTGTTCATTCACTGCCCCCCCCCCCCTAAAAAAAATTAATAACGTGAAACAAACTACCAGTGTTGCTGGAAATGTCATTTAGAACTCTGCAAACCTACGGAGCGAGTGTCCCACACCCCATCTAATACACAGCCAGGACTTGATGTGGTGCAGAGCTAAGCCATACTTGGTGTCCACAGCTGTAGCCTTTGTCCTCCTGCAGGGGCTGAGGCCACTCTTGACCTGGAAGACCACCTGGGAGAGAAGGCAGGTACATGGGAAGCGCCACTCAGAGGCAAAAGCTTCCCCACGATTGCAGGCCATGGAACGTCCACCTATCAGGGTCACCCACAAGGCTGCAACCCCTGTTGGGGGGCACCTAGATAGTGGTTTCCCACCTCCTAACTCCTCTCCATGAAATCAGCAGATATCAGAAATCCCAGGAGCTTTTGATTGATAGCCCTTTCTGGGGCCTGGTCCCAGAAGCTGCTCAAACCCTGTGCCTCCAGAGCCTGGCCGCCAGGTTGTGCAGGAGGCCCGAACGTCCTGCCTGACAAGCCTGTTTGAAAACACCAGCCTGTTATCCATGCCAGGTGGCCATTCTGCCCAGGACTTGCAGATGGTATGGCTCTTCTGGGAGACAGGCACTTGGCCTGTTAACCCAGAGCAGGAGTTTCACCTTTGGATTCTGTTTTTCCAAAGATGTCACCTAAGCATCTACTGGGAATGGGAAAGCAGGAATGAAAGCTTCACCTCCACCATTTTAAGACTAGGTCGATATTAAAGCATTAATGAAAAAATAAGGCTCTGCAATTTATTATTATTTTTTGGATGCTGCGTATAGAACCCAGAGCCTCCAACATAATAGGCAACTACTCTACCACTGAGTCACACCCCCAGCAAGACATTTATTTATTTTCTATTTTACCATATATTATTTTTTTATGCTTTAGAAATTGTTACATCCCAGCACAGCAATTTAAATGGATGGCAACTTCATGGTTTCTACTGCACCTTTCTATAACAGTAGACCTCTTCAATACTTGTTTTCTTGTGTTGTGACTATTGGCTTCTGTCCTGTTCTGGTAATTTCCATATGAAAATAAATCATACCATCAAATACAAGACTACCTTTGCCTCGCCACTTGGTTCAAGTTCACCCACCTTCTGCTGAAGCACTTGTAAGCACAGTCATGCCCACACTGCTGAGGAGTTTTCCTCAGGAATACGCAAGGGCTCCGAGCATGAAGCTCAGTCCCTTATCCCAGTCCTTATTAAAATTCCCCACTGACCTACGGGACATTTTGAAATTATGAGCTATATCACTACCCCATGATGCTCTGCACTCAGAAGGGGATCCTTTACGATTCGAAATAATGGCATTTTTTTCAGGTCATGACACACCTATGGCAGAGAGAGTGAAGCTTCATCTTTTGCCCATGGTAAAAGCCAGATCAACTGCTGACCTGAGTCCTCTTTTCTCTTGGGGGTCACTTATGATGTGATTCTACTGCCTAAAAGAAATCAGGATGCAGTTCCTGTGTTAGAGGACATTATGGGGCACTTCTGTGATTTTGAAAATCAACTGTATCAAGGTCTAATTTAGATAATGTAAAGCATACACATTTTCAGTATATTTTGAGGAGCTAGGAAAATTTGTACAGCTTTGTAAACACTATCGCAATCTGGATACAGAACATCCCATTAGACTAAAACATATGTTGTAACTGGACTCAGCAAACCCTCACCAAGGCAAACAACCTTTCTGTTCCTCTAAATTAGATATGTCTTTCCCAGATTTCATATAAATAGCATAACATGACTCTACCCACTTATGCCTGGCTCAGCATTATCTCGTTGAGATCTATTGATGTTGTTACCTGCATTAGTAGATCCTTCTTTTTGATGAGTGGTATTCTATTGGAAGGTAACATTGCTGTGTATGTATTTTTCTATCGACAGACCCTGCGATTCCTTCCAATTTGGGGTCACTCTGAGTACATACTACATAGATGTTTTTGCACATTCTGTTTCTAGAATAGGAATTGCTGGTTGTAGGTATCATTACCTTTACAAGGAGCTACCAAATGGATGTGTCATAGAATCACACTGTAAATGTCATTTGCACTTCCTTGCTTACTTTGCATATCTTTCCTAGTACTTGTGGACCTCCTATATAACTTTAATGAAATGCCTGTTTTGACATTTTCCTTTAGTTGCTATCTAGGTTTATGTTATTAAATCATAAACTTTTTTTTCAAAATTTCACATATTTATTACCAAACCAACCAAAACAAGTACTACAGCACCTTCACAGCTAACCAAAGATTGCAATCCCAGTTAAATATTCTCAAAAGTCCTAATAGTGGGGACCTTCTCAGATTGATAATTATAACCTTGACACAGCATAAATACAGGTGCCATTTCATGTGTTATTCCTTACAGGCCCAGCCTGGTTCTCCTCCAAGGTCTCCTCTTGGAGTTGCACCTGATTTTATTGCCTGTACTCAATTGAATCCACTGGGGAATGGAATGATTTTGCTTTTGTCTCTTGGTCAGAATCTCTTGATCCTGAAAGTCTTGAGAGGACCCGGTGAGGAACTGAATTAAGTGTACACACCACAATCTCTATTATAAACATTCTTTAATACAGATGCAAGTACTTTGTCAGATATACCTATTAGAGATAGTTTCTCCCAGTCTGTGGTTCCCTTATTCATTTTCATGTTAAAATGTAAAAAGCAAAACTTTAAATTTTAATACATCCCAAATTATTTTTGTTTCATGCTTTTTTAAGTTCTATCTTAAAAATCTCTTCATACCTCAAAATACAATTAATTTCTTCAGTATTCTAACAGAAATTTTATACTTTTAGCTATAATGTTTGTATATATGATTTTGAATACATTTAAAATTATAGTGTAAAAGACCAGGGTGCATTTAATATAAATGAACATACAGTTATTTTAGCACCATTTGGGGAAGAAAAATAAAATCATCCTTCTTCCATCAAACTACCCAGAAACATTTCTTAAAAATCAACTGAGACTTTCAGTTATGCCTCAGGGAAGCAGTGAGCAGGACAGAGCATTGTTCCTATTTGTGAAGCAAGAAAACAGCTGGAAAGATCACTACTTTTCTTGAATGCATCAGATAAGTGAGGTCTGAGGGCAAAAAACTAACCCAAAATCTGGACAGCTCAGTGTCCTCAAAGAAAAACAAGGACCCAAACAGTTGCTTACCTCAGAGAATGCCAACCACCACATAAAATGACTGTAATGGAAAAGACAGACAACATGCAAGATCAGATGGGTACTTTCAGCAGAGATGGAAACTATAATAAAATTAAAATCCTAAAAATAAAAAATTGCAATAAACAAAAGAGGAATGCCTTCCAAGGGCCCACTGATACACTCAACGCTGCTGAGGAAACGGTGATGCTGAAGACACACGTATTTGTGCATACGTGTTTTACGTGTATTCATGACCCTGAGGTAAGAACATACAGAAAACATTTAGGAACAAGGGCTCTTCCTTATGTACATCAGAAGGCAGCAGGATAAAGGGAATGTGGTATGGCATACTCAATTTTCAGATATTTCCTGTACAAGGTTTATTATTAATATACATGTGGGAAATTGTGGCTGATATCAGAACAGTTATTAAGCAGGGGGTAATAATAATTGTGATTCTATAACAATTATGTTGGGTTTCAATACACAAATACCTGGCAAGTGCCGGGCACATGTTCATACATAAATGACAACGCAGAAAATATTCATGTACATGCAATGCTTTTGTTGTTTATGCAATTTATTTTTTTGTTCAAGTTTTTTTGTATGAGTGAATGTCTGAATATTGTCTATTTTATTAATGTTTTCATATTACATATGAAACAAATTTTGATATAAAATTTCTAAATAACTGCTATTACTTACCTGTCTCAAAATTGATTCCCCTTGTATCTTTGAGAGATAATAAAGTTTGATGACTTGTTGAAACTTTCATATATTCAAAACTCAATTATCACAAATTTAATGAGATATTACTTTCTTCATAGACTTCCTGTGTGTTAAAATATTGGATTTCTACTCCCAATATTTACCTGACTGATAAAGTAGAGTTGTGGACAGTTGTGGACAGAAGCTACGGCCACCCAGGATATTGTCAGATTTTCCTATGGACTTTTCTGATACACAAGGAGTTCCTATGCCCACAGAAATCACATCCTTAGTTTTATTAAGTAAGGGTTGATGAGTTTAGGTCAATATCAAGTATCCCCAACCTTGCAGAAGTTCAGCAGAGAACAAGTTTATTTTCTTACTATAAAAATCCCAATTGAGTATGTGGAGGGAAACCCCTTTCGCAGAGTCCTTCTTTAACCACAGTTCCTGCCATCAGGAACTCTTTTATTCTTAATGTGTGGATTCCAACATTTCCCTAGAAGTAATCTCCACTCCATTCTGATGAGGAACAGAAGAAAATACCGAAAATTTGAGATGTATTTAATGAGACTTGTCTGTACCTGACCCCTTCATTCTATTAGCTAGGAGCTAACCATACAACCTCCTTTGGCGGGAGTGGTTGAGAAATGTCTAGGTGTAGCAAGGGACACAAAAGGAAATGGTTACTGGTCAACACATTCACAGTTAATCTTTGTAGGATTTCCCACACCCATTACCTGCATTCCTTGTCTGTTTTGATTATGTGGTTAGGTCCCTACCCTCTATTTTAGACTATACTGAGAAAGCTAACCTTTGGCTAAAGGTTATCATCCTTTCATTACTTTCTAGGTTTTCTCACTGTGATTTCTCTGATGTTTCATTAGTTTTGATTGCTTGCATAAAAATTTCACATTTTTATTAGTTTCTCAAAGCTTTTTCTACAACATGAACTGAGGATTGAATTCACAGAATATTTCCTATATTCATTATATTTCTAGTACTTCTTTGCTGGGTAGGTTCTGTGATATCCAGTGAGATTTGCACTCCAGTTGAAAGGCTCTCCATGTTTCCCGTGTTCTTTACATCATATATTTAATCCTGCATGAGCTTTCTGATGTTCTCGAAGGCTTGATTTCTGGCTGAAAGTTTTCCCACATTTATCACATTTGTAAGGTTTCTCTCCTGTGTGAGTTCTCTGATGCACTCTGAGGTTTGATTTCTGACTGAAAGCTTCCCCACACTGATGACAGTTGTAGGGTTTCTCCCCGGTGTGAGTTCGCTGGTGCTTTCTCAGGACTGACTTCTCACTAAAAGCTTTTCCACATTCATTACAGTCATAGGGCTTCTCCCCTGTGTGAGTTCTCTGGTGTCCTCTGAGATTTGATTTCTGCCTGAACGTTTTCCCACATTCATCACATTTATAGGGTTTCTCCCCCGTGTGAGTTCTGTGATGCACTCTGAGATTTGACTTCTGACTGAATGCTTCCCCACAATGATTACATTTATAGGGTTTCTCCCCTGTGTGAATTCTGTTGTGCCCCCTAAGTTGGGACTTCTGTCCAAAAGCTTTTCCACACTGGTTACATTTGTAGGGCTTCTCCCCTGTGTGTGTTCTGTGGTGCTTTCGTAGGCCCGATTTCAGTTTGAAAGCTTTCCCACATTCGTCACATTTATATGGCCTCTCTCCTGTATGAGTTCTCCGGTGATTCCTGAGGCCTGACATGTGGCTGAAAGATTTTCCACATTCACTGCATTCAAAGGGTTTCTCTCCTGTGTGAGTTCTCTGATGTACTATGAGGATCGACTTATAGTTGAAAGATTTTCCACATTCATTACATTCAAAGGGTTTCTCCCCCGTGTGAGTTCTTTGATGGATTCTTAAGCCTGACTTTGCACTGAAGGATTTCTCACATCCATCACATTTATACGGTTTTTCTCCTGTGTGAGTTCTCTGATGTTTCCTGAGGCGTGCCTTCTCACTGAAAGCTTTCCCACATTCATGACATTCATAAGGTTTTTCCCCAGTATGACTTTTCTGAGGCCGAATCAGGTGTGAATTCACAGAGTAGGATTTTCCACGTTCCTCACACTCACAGGCTCTCACCCTCATGTGAGTTCTAGGATGCTCACTAAGAGTCGACTGGCAATTGAATGTCCCTGAACATGTGTTGAAGTCTAAGGGCTTATCTGTTGTGTGAGTTCTCTGATGTACCAGGAGGGGTGAATCATAGCTGAACTTTTTTTCATATTCAAAGTGCTTTACCTCAATATGGATTCTCTGTTGTCCTCTAATGTGTGATTTGTGGCCAAAGAATTTCCCTCCTGTGTCAGTGTTTTGGGTGGTCCTACTGAAACTATTCCTGTTTTCATTAAGCTCATAGTGACTCTTGTCCTTTGAATGAATGCTCTGGGAGATGAAAAGGGTGGATCTGTCACCTTGGTTATCTCCAAATGCACTGAATTTATAAGATTTCACTTTTTGGTGGATACTAGGAGAAGTAATGAGGGCAGCCTTTTCAAGTAAAGTTTTACCACTTTCCTTATATTGAAAAGCTTTCCCCAAATTCTGAATTGTCTGATGCTGAATAACTTCTTCCTCATGACTGAGGGCTTTTGCATTCTTACTGTAAACAGAAGATTTCTCTCTAGGATTAGTTCTGTACTCCTTAATATTGAGGAGCCATCTCTCATAGAAGTCAAGCTCACAAGTTTTTCCTCTTGAATATTGACAGCATGAGGCCAATGGGCTGAGACTTGGATAAGTAGGACCTGAAATAGTACATTTACAAGGAATCATTCTTGCAGGGAAAATACTTATTTCCATATTACATGGTTTTTTGGAAATTTCTTGCTCTGTACTCAATGATTTGTTGGTGAACAAAACTTGCCACAAATGTTTGCCTTGGTTTTCTGGGTTCTTCTCTGAGACTTTTTCAGGTTGGGAGTCTTCTAAAAATGAGAAAAATAAAAATACTTTATTGTACTTAACACAGTTGTTATGAACGGGACGTATATACATAAGTTCTATTACGTATTTGATTCTGTGGTTTCTGGCTTAGCTTCCCAACAATTCCAGATATATACTCTTTATGTACCTTTTGTTTTTCCCCTAAAAAAAACTTTTTAAAGTAGAATGAGAGGAAAACAAAAAAGAACATACACATGCACTTGGCATCTTAAAATATAATTTTCAAAAGTGAGTAGAGAAAAGGATATGAAAGAAAGGAACAACTGGGAATGAAGTTTATTTAAAACAGTTGAGATCCTTGGAGGAGAAAAAATCAGGGAATGTGATGAATTTGACAGAGATTATCAGCACTAAGTAGAAGACAACAATAACAACAACAAAATCAATGCAGAGGTGTAGGGTGCAGTGCTGAGACTGGGGGTCTCTGATGATGTCATAGTGATGGTGAACAGCACGTTCGGGTACCCAGAAAGGACAAGCTGTGCTTTCTGAAAAGATACAAGCATCACTGATCTGGTCCGCTCCATTGTCCTGTCTGTAAGTCTTTCCACTAGACCAGACCTGTCATGCCTACTACTGTGTGAGCCACATGTCGCTCAGTTGCGTTACGACCCTCAGCATCACAGTTCAAAAAAATTAATGCAAATAGAACATGATTTAAACAATTTTGTGGGGTTCCATAATCTCCTGCTTTTTATTTTTATATTCGTAACTTATAGATAAGTGAGCTCACTCTACAATGGCCTGGCCTTGAGGATTATCAGGAATGCCAGTTTGGTGTTCAACACGATATTGATCACAGAACTGCTGAAAGATGAACTGGTACAGGCTGGAGCACCCATTCTCTGTCAGCACTCTCCACAGCGGGGCTGAGCAGGGTTTGCATCAGGGAGTAACACCGGATCTAGATTCTTACTCCGTCAAACGCAGATTACAAAGGTAAGATGATCATTAGCCTATCATTCTGGCTGTTGCTGTTGTTTCCATTCTGTGTATCAATACCAAAATTATTTATAATGGCATCAATTTTCTCATGTGGGAAGAAGTAGTCCCACAGGCCATGCTTTATTCTCTGCACAGCAGCATCATGGGAACACAAATGGGAAACTGAAGTGTGAATTGATGAGAGTTCGTCATTTTCTGCCTAGACTGGATCCACTGTTCCACTCTGCCTCTGGCACCTTGGTTCATTATATTAGAGATGTTTAGCAGTGACTCTTTCTAAATCATCAAGTGTTAATTTTCTTTCAATTTGCTCATTCATTTCCCCAACACCAGTCTTCTCCCTCTCCAATCCTTAATTCTACTTTTTAAACATATTCTATTGACTCAGAATCTTAAGGGCTTGTTTCAACCTGGCCCTAGGTACTTTACATTTCCTCATCATGGATTTCTTGCATCATATTTGATGCAACTGCCCTGCTTCTTCACATATTCTATACAAAAATGTCAGGCCTGTGCTAAAAACGTTCAAACACTGAATTAATTTTCCTAGGTACTAAGAGATAAAAGATCTAAGAGATGTGATTCAGGAAACAAAGTTTTACACTAACTGCCTGCCCATTATGTATTCCAGTTACCACTTTACTAGTCCCTGGATCTTTGCTCTCACCCTGACCTACAAATCTCTAAATGATCTACTTGGTTCATTTCCACCAATTTCCTTTTACTCCCACTCTTTCTCCAAATCAACTCGCATTCCTGTCTTATACGCATGTAATTTCATTTAGAAAGAGAGAGTGTTGTCTGAATGAAGCAATATGAAATTTCTCTTCTAAGGGGCTCTAGAGTTTACAATGTTACTAAAAAACACATGAGGCACACTAGAGCATGGAAGAGTGAAACATCCTGTTTTATCCACCTAGGTTATAATCTAGGCGAGTAAAGGAGCTCATAAAATGACTGTGTTCTCTGGCAGAGTTTCACTTCTTTTGATACATTCATGAAGTGAGGTAAGAATTTACAAAGAAATAACAGTATTTCAAATTTAGAGTAGGGGGCTAGGGCTGTAGCTCAGTGGCACAGGGCTTGCCTAGCACATGTGAGACACTGGGTTCAATCCTCAGCATCGCATAAAAATAAATAAATAAAGGTATTGTGTCCATCTACAACTAAACTAACAAAAAAAAAAAAAAAAAAAAAAAAAAGGAGAAAGAAAGAAAAAGAAAAAAAGATTATAGTAGGAATCTGAGCCAAAACTTAAAATGAGTAATAATGCTTTATTCCCCTTTTCTGGATATAGTTATTTTAATTATGAGAACCATTTTTGGCTTGACTATTTGCATCATTATAGTTTTATCTTTATCATGTCTTTTGCTTTACTTACTTTTCTTTGAAAACATTCTTGTTTTTTTTTTAAATATATATTTTAGTTGTTGATGGACCTTTATTTTTTTTTTATATGTGGCACTAAGAATCAAACCCAGTGCCTCACACATGCTAGGCAAGTGCTCTGCCACTGAGCCACAATCCCAGCACAACAACTCTTGATTTTTAAAATAAGACTAAAATTTCAACATAAGACTGCAAGTTTCTAAGCACTATTTTACCTGTTGTCCAAGGGTTCCAATGTGCATGTTTTTCATTTTTTTAAATCTTTTAAATATTGAACACTTTTGAATTACTCTTAAATATGCTTTTAAAGTTACATGTTCATTTTAAATTTCAAGACAGACTTTTTTTTAATCATATTGTATTCAAATAAGAGTTTCATTGAAAATAATCTCTGTACTCTGGAACTTACTGACATTTCCCTAAAATACATTTACATTTTATCAGTGTTCCAAGGTCACTTTAAGAGGGTTTATTCTTTGTTTTCAGAATACAGATTTGAAAAACAGGTTAGCTTCATTTTAATAAAACATGCTGACTTATAAATTCTAGAGCGGGGGTCATTAAACTTTTTCAGTAAAGGAAGAGGGTGAAGTCTCTGGCTGTGCCTACTGCATGGCCTCTGTTACAATGACTTCACTCTGCTTTGCAGAAGGAACCCATAAGCAGACAGGGCTGCGTTCCAATAAATCTTTCTTTACCAAAAGGGCAGCAGGCAGGATCTGATCTGAGGGGTGTAGTGTGCTGAGCAGTATTCTAGAGTCTCATCTGGTATCACTGGCTCTGTTATTGAAATCAGATAGGAATATTAAGGTCTACTGTATCTAATATGTTCATATTTCTTCTTACAATTCTTGTAGTTTTCTTTGTAAAAGTAAAAATTGAGATAATTTATTTGGTGGATATTTAAAACATATATTCTTTTAAAATTGTCTCTGGCATTATTAAAATGTCCTTTTCCTTATCTGTTTTTTGATCTGAACACTTAGTATGAGTGAGATAAACACTGAATTATGCTTATTGTTTTAACAATTCATAACTATAGTTTGAACTATCTCTTTAAGACAACATGGTACCATTGCCTTTTAAAACGTCAATTTAATCCATTTATATTAGTTCATGAGGCAAATACATTTGTCTTACTCTGTATTATGCTGTGGGTTTGAGACAGCAGGCCTGAGGAAGGACTGCTTCAGGGTTAGCCCTCTGCTAACCTTAGATTTCAAGAGGATTCCCAAGATTCCCAGCACTGCTCAGAAGGGTTCACTATACCAAAACCGTATCTATGCTGAGCATGTGCTTTCTGTGTGAACGTCTAGGCTTTTGATACATGATAAAGGGTGCCTATAAACCATCTACCAGACTTACAGATCATCTGATCAACTATGATTTGCTGAACCTGTGCTTTCCATCTGAATGCCTGGACTTCTGAACATGCTATATAAAAGGTACCTATGTGAGCAGCCCATGATAAAAATCCTGGGCTCCTAGGCCCATGAACTCCTGAGTAGACAACCTGTTACAACTCACTGCTGGGGAACCCAGTGTTTCTGTGCTTGTGCCTGTTCCCTGATATTGTGCCTCCTGCCCTTTTTTCATTGATTTTGTTCTGTGTCCTTTCTGTTGATTTTTAGCCACAAATATGACTGTATACTGAGTAGTATATGTCTTCCTAGTTAATCAGTGAGCTTTCTGCCGGTACACAAATAACTCACCTGAGGAACTCCTGTTTGGACATGCTTTCTCTTTATCTAATGACCATGGATCTTCTCCTTGTTCCAATGTAAAGATCAGTTCTGGTTTTGTAAAGCAGAACCCTGCAAGTAGGAAACAATTTAGAACCTGAGTTAGCTACATAGATTCCACTGTTCCTGAATGTGAAGGAAAGTACAGCTTCACAAATGGCACATTAAAGGTGTTTGCTATACCTTTTGGAGGGAGAGTGACAATAAAAAAAAAATATTTTCTTACACTCATAAATAATTTCTGTGAATCTCTGATCTGCAATCCTAGATAACATTATATGCTAAAATGGTCAACGTGTTGGATTTGACACAAGAGATTTCATGAAGACTTCCATTTCTGTCTATAGTTGAGTAAAAGAAACTCATTTGCCTCTCCACACCAGATATCTAAAATTAACCATGTCAGATATATGAAGGCTGTAGGCTAGACGAAAGGCAGGAGACAAACAAATGGGGTGAGCCCTATCATAATCACAGGTTGTTGCTGAGAGAATTTCCAAACCATAGCATGAAAAGAAACCATTAAACAGACTGGCAGATTCAGTGAGTTGACAAGACAGGATTAGATGTTTAAGGAAGCCAGGGCAGCTAAATCTGTAGAGTGAAATATCAGAGAAGAAATGGCTGTACTGATGCCGAGTTGTGTAGGTCTGCAGAAGGGGCTCTTACCTGTGTAAGCACGTCGGAAAGACCAGTGAAAAAGAACAGGCTGAAAAATCACCAAAGTGTTCTCAGAGGTAGGAACTTTATGTTACCACCAGCCAGGGTAGAAAACCTCCTAACTCATGACAAATAGGGTAGAACAACCAGAAGGGTATAGACTTACTACAGGAGCAAAATTAGTTCTACGCTACAATGAGCTCTGAATCCAACACAACAAAGTGTAAAGTAAACATTGGGAGGACTGTACTAATTCCAAGTAACTTAACGATATTCCAGAAAAGGTTCTGAAATATTTAAAAGACAACAAAATCTAGCACCCAACAACATGACATTCACACTATCTGGCACCTAGTTAAAAATAAAAATCAGTAGGTATGAACAGAATCAGGGACACATGACTCCGATCAAGAAGGAAAAGCCAGTCCTGGTGTCTGAGTGATTCCCAGGGCCCAGCAAGGGACCAAGTTTCCAAAGCCCTGAAGACAAGGGGTAACACACCAAAATATGGACTCATTTTCCACTCTACCTTCATTGGCCGAGCAGCAGCCAAGAACAAAGGCCGCATCTCCCGATACCTGCAAACAAATGCAGTATTGCCTCACGAATCGATTGCTTCTCTGAGATTCCCACAAGTGTATTTGGGGAGAAGCTTGGAGAACAAGTCGAGGAGCGACTGTCCTTCTATGAGACTGGAGAGATTCCACGGAAGAATCTGGATGTCATGAAGGAAGCAATGGTTCAGGCAGAGGAAGCGGCTGCTGAGATTACCAGGAAATTGGAGAAACAGGAGAAGAAGCGCTTAAAGAAGGAAAAAAAGCGACTGGCTGCACTTGCCCTGGCATCTTCAGGAAATAGCAGTAGCACTCCAGAGGAGTGTGAGGAGACGAATGAAAAACCCAAGAAGAAGAAAAAACAAAAGCCCCAGGAGGCGCCTCAGGAGAATGGAATGGAAGAGCCATCTGTCTCTTTCACCAAACCCAAGAAAAAGAGATCTTTTTCCAAGGAGGAATTGGTTAGTAGTGATCTTGAAGAGACAGCTGGTGGCAGTACAAGTCTTCCTAGGAGGAAGAAGTCTTCACCCAAGGAAGAAACAGCTAGCGGTGAAGAGACAGGCAGCAGGAGTGTCCCCAAGAAAAAGAGGAGGAGATTTTCTTCCAAGGAAGAACCAGACAGCAGTGGACCTGAAGAGGCTGCTGGCAGCAAAGGGAGCACCGAGAAAAAGAGAATACTGCAAAAAGCATCACAGGAAGATGAGAACGGACATTCCTTGGGGGGCAGGGGCACACCCCAAGGTGACTTCCCACTCCAGCTCCCAAACCCCAATGAAAAACAAATTCACAAAAAAAAAAAAGAAGGAAAAAACCCATGTGCAGAAACAGAACATGAAATGACACGATTTAACAGTCAAGGCCATTAGAAGAGCAGTTATACTTCATGTGTCCAAGAAGAGAAAACATAAAATCATGACTAGAAAAAGTTATCAAAAAAAGTTCCAAATTCAAATTCTAGATATGAAAAACAACAGCTGAAATGGAAAATAAACCTGTTGAAAACAAATAAGAGGGGCTGGGGTTGTGGTTCAGTGGAAGAGCGCTTGTCTTATGTGTGTGATGCACTGGGTTCCTCCTCAGCACCATATAAAAATAAATAAATGAAACAAAGGTATCATGTCCATCTACAACTAAAAAAATATTAAAAAAAAAAAAAGAAAAAGAAAAAAAAGAGGCTGAGCACAGTGGTGCATGCCTGTAATGCCAATGACTTGAGGTAGGAGGGTTGCGAGTTCAAAGCCAGACTCAGCAAAAGTGAGGCACCAAGCAACTCAATGAAACCCTGTCTCTAAATAAAATACAAAATGGGGCTGCGGATGTGGCTCAGTGGTCGAGGGCCACTGAGTTCAATTCCGGGTACCCCCCCTCTCAAAAAAAGGAAAAAACAAAACAAAACAAAAAAAAACAGTGGTCAAGTGCCCCTGTGTTCAATCCCTGATTACCCCCCACCACAAAAGACATAGAATAGTGACTTTAGGGCACAGCAATGAAAACTATCAAAGAAGAAACCCATGGAATCAAATGGAAAAAAGCAAACAGCAATCTGTGACAGGTGGTCTAACAGGTATAATCAGCTTCCAGAGGAGAAAAAAGATGGGGGGAAATTTGAAGAGATAATGGCCAAAATATTCCAGGTTTGATAGATTATATAAACTTGAAGATTCGAGACAACACACAAATGCCACAGAGAAGAAACATGAAGCAAACTATCCAAGGTACTGATAAAAAAATAAGAGACCTAATCTGTACAGATCACAAATTAAAAATTGACTTCTCATCAGAAATGATGCAAGCCATAAAGCAATGAAGTAACTCCTATAAAATACTAAAAGAAAAATCAACCCAGAATTACACACTTAGCAAATATATTTCAGAAAAAAACAGGTAAAAGAATTTATCACCAACTGACATGCATGATATGAAAACTTAAAGGAACTTTTCAAAGAGAAGAAAACTGATACTAATAGAAATTCGGATGCATACAAATAAATTTATAAAGAACAGCATAAACTACAAAAGAGGGTAAGAAATACACTTCTCCCGGTTTTAGGAGCCTTATTTAAATGACATGCTACCTTTTAGAACAACAATGTAATACAGGGTTTTTAAATATGTAAGATACGTGACAACCACAGAAGATGGAAGATGAAATGTTGAAAATTATCCTAAGATTTCTATAGTGCACATGAACTAATAAATTATTATTTGAAGGTAGTCTATGACAAGTTAATGGCTGTATGTTAATTCTACAGCAACTACATAACCCACAAAAGAGAAACAGCTCATAAGCCATAATGTAAATAAAATGGAATCATTAAAAACATGTAATCCAAAGTAGGTAGGAAAAGCAAAAAAATAATCGAGAAAAATTATTAGTGACTTGCTATGCAGTACGTTTAAACTTAACCCTATCAATAAAAACAGTAAATACAAATGGAATAATTACTGCAATTAAAAGACAGAATGACAGACTGGACATAAAAGCAAGATCTGTCTTAATCCCTTTCTCTTGGTCTATTTGGGCTGTTAGAACAATAATTCATCCATAAACTAGGTGGTTTATAAATAACAGGAATTTATTTTTCACACAAATTACTTATTATAATTCTTTTTTTTTTTTTGGGTGCTGGGGATCGAACCCAGTGACTTGTGCTTACAAGGCAAGCACTCTACCGATTGAGCTATCTCCCCAACCCCATAAGTCTTATGATTTATAAAAATAATTTATTTTTTCCTCTTTCTGGAGGCTGGAAATTCTAAGGCCATAGTGCCAGCATGGTCAGATTGTGGAAAGTGTCCCCTTCCAGGCTGCTGACTTTTAAATTTTATTTTATATATTTTTATTATTTTTATTTGTTTATGTTTTTTGGTACCAGGGATCAAACCCAGGGGTTCTTAACCACTAAGCCACATCCACAGCCCTTTTTTATATTTTATTAGACCCTGTCTCACTGAGTTGCTTAGGGCCTCACTAAATTGCTGAGGCTGGGTTTGAACTCATGATCCTCCTGCCTCAGCCTCCTGCGTCACTGGGATTACAAGCGTGCACCACCTTGCCCAGCTTCCAGGCTGTAGACTTCTGACTTCTGTAGTCACATGGTGAAAGAGCAGAATCTCTCCCAGACCTCTTTAATATGGGCACGAATTCCATAAATAAGGGCTCTGCCTTCAGGATCTTATCATCTCCCAAAGGTCCACCTCCTAATACCATTAACTTGCAGGTTAGGATTTCAACATACAAATTTTGGGCAGACACAACCATTCAGACTATAGTATCAACTATAGATACCTACAAGATATATAGATACCTAAAAGAAATTTATAAGGACACAGAAGAGTTGTAAGTAAAAGGTATGAGAAAAATACCATGCAAGCATAAAGAAGTCCAAGTGACTATATTAAAGTAAAATTAAAAAATGGAATATTGT
Source organism: Sciurus carolinensis (assembly GCF_902686445.1). Taxonomy (NCBI): domain Eukaryota; kingdom Metazoa; phylum Chordata; class Mammalia; order Rodentia; family Sciuridae; genus Sciurus; species Sciurus carolinensis. Next base: position 6,647,011 of record NC_062227.1, read on the forward strand.
CTGAGATAAAGATAAATACTGCATAGTGATAATGGGAATAATTCATCAAAAAGACATAACAATCCTGAATGTTTCTCCATCAAAACACGAGGCAAATCCTGATGAAAGAATAACCAAAGTCACAATTACAGCTGGACAGTAACACTACTTCCTAATAATTAGTAGAACAAGTGGATAAAACAGTATAAGAAAGGAGACAGAAGACTTGAACAATATGGTCAGCCAAAGTCACCAAATTCTCATCTATAGAACATTGATCCAAAAATGAAAACAAAGTATTTTCAAATACATGTGAAAGAGTTACCTAGGTTGGGCCCTGAAATAATTATAAACAAACTTTAAAAGGATGAAATCAACAGTAAGATATTTTGCAGAATGACCCAAGAAGGGCCAGGGATGTAGCTCAGTGGCAGAGTCCTCACCTAGCATTTGGGTTCAGTCCTTGGCACCATAACAATAAAATCCAAAGTTTTGCTGATGAGTTCCTACATCTTCTCTTTGACCTTATATATCCCATGCTAGAAGGTGGAAAAGCTGGCAATGAGTAACACAGAAAGAATAAAGGGAAAAAATTCCCCAAAGCTTGCTTGTTTAAAGTTTCAGGAAAGAGGTGGCCTAGCAAGACCGAATACTTTCAGACAATAACTGCTCTCATTCTACCCAATCCCCACATTAAAGAAATGCATCCCCACCTCCTTCCCCCCTAAGAGTGGAACCCAAACTTCCAGCCTCCAACAGAGCAGTGTCAGAGAAGGCTGAGTGGGGGACAGGACTCTCCCTCTGCCAGGAAGTGACAAGGTCCCCTGCCCCACATTGCCATGGGGAGCAGTAATGACACTTATTGAGAGCGTGAACTGCTGAGACCATGCAGGATAGTGACAGGCCCCTCTGCTGCTGTGGACAGAGGCTGGGTGGGGAACCTGGACTCGGAGCCCACCTTCTGGAAATGAGACGGCCCCTCTCTTCCCCGGCCACAATGGTTCTACCTGCTACATCAGATATAAATAAGACACGGATCTTAGAATATCTGAATATACGGGTTCGGTTATAAGTTAATTGTCAGGCCAAGATCCAAGACCATTTCAACTTAAGCAAGCAAAGACAATCAACGGATGCTAACACTCAGACTGTAAAATTATCTGAGAGGGGTTTTTAAATCAACTATTATACAAACGTGTTAAACAAGCAACAGTGAATGTGCTTGAAGCAAAAATTAGAAAATCTCTGCAAAGATATGAATAGTAGAATATGAATAAATAAATAAACAATAGAAGATAGGAAAATATTTTAGAATTGAAAAGTAACTAAAAATTCAAAATCCTGATGAAAGAATAACCAAAGTCACAATTACAACTGGACAGTAACACTACTTCCTAATAATTGGTAGAACAAGTGGATAAAACAGTATAAGAAAGGAGACAGAAGACTTGAACAATATGGTCAGCCAAACTCACCAAATTCTCATCTATAGAACATTGATCCAAAAATGAAAACAAAGTATTTTCAAATACATGTGAAAGAGTTACCTAGGCTGGGCCCTGAAATAATTATAAACAAACTTTAAAAGGATGAAATCAACAGTAAGATATTTTGCAGAATGACCCAAGAAGGGCCAGGGATGTAGCTCAGAGGAGAGGTCGGAGGAACGAATTCATGAACTTGAAGGCACAACAGTAGACGTTAACCCAGGGAGAAAATGGAATGAAAGCCACAGGAATCGATGACAGTGTAGCATACTATCTAACCCTGGTGTTACTGGGGTTTCAGAATGAGAAGAGAGGCTGAAAAGCAGTAAAAGAAACAATAGCTTAACAAATCAGTGGTTGCCAGCAGTAAGAGGATGGTGAGGGGCTGGGGCGGGTCACGAGAAAGGGGGAGGACAAAGGTCTATTTGTTATCAAACACTGCTGTCATCTTGACAGTGGTGATGGTCACACACACCTACATATGCCATAAACGACTTAGAACTACACACACCTGTCCACCGTCAAGCACCTGGTATTGACCGTGGTCTACAGTGATGTAATATATAACCACTGGAATGCCACGGAATTTTGGATTTAGAATTGTTGTTTTCTTGGCAGACGGATCCTTTTGTCATTATATAAAATAATTATTTTAGTCAGCTTTTTTTTACCACCGTACCAAAACGCCCAACGAGGACAACTTAGGAGGGAAAATTTATTTTGGGCTCACGGTTTCAGAGGTGTCAGTCCCCAGATGGCTGACTCCACTGTGTGGGCTCAAAGTGAGGCACCACATGGTGGGGGAAAGCTGCTCAGCCCGTGGTAGGGTCAGGGAGGGTGGGTGTGTCCCAGGGAAGATGCACCCTGTGAGGGCACGTCCCCCTGACCTCCTCCAGCCACACCCCACTTGACCACAGGTACCACCCAGTCAATCAGTCGAGGATGACAGGGCTGATTAGTTTCCAGCTCTCACAATCCGATCACTTCACCTCTGAACACTCCCACATTAACACAGCAGCAGCCTTTGGGGGGACACCTCGTATCCAAACCATCACATAACTCTTCTCACTGGCCATTTTCATTGCTTCAAAGCCTACCTTAGCTGATATTCACGGAGCCAATACTACTTTCTTATGATTAATATTGTATGGTGTAACTTCTTCTACACTTTCACTTTCAATCTACTTGTTTTTGAAGTGATTTTTTCTTGTAGACAGCATACAGTTGAGTCATTTAAAAAAATAATTCAATCGCTAATTATATCATTTTTATTATTTAATTATTGATATGCTACAGATCAACACTTCCAGCTGATGAGGTTATTATGCTTGTTCACCTGGCTGAGGAACGCCAGGGTCGCCACTGGAAATTACTCCTCCTCCCCTGTGCAGACTGTACCTGTAGAAGGAAGTCACCACACACAGCCCCCTAAAGAAGAGCAGGGGTATGCTCTATTTCCTGGAAGGGGCAGTAAACACAAAAATTACTAGGATAACTCTGTACAGGAGATTTTCCTACTTTTCCCAATTATTTATGTATATTCTGTGACTTAACTTAGTGTTCACTATGCTATTTTCCACTTTGGGTTATAAACCAGTAGTTTACTAGTGTTCATACTGCTGCAGTTTGGGCCCCGAATTCCTCCTCTATTCTGTCATATGTGCATGGTGCTGGTTCTTGAGCAACTCCTTACTTTCTGTCTCTACAAGATGCTCCATGCTCATCTTGCACATTCCTTGTCTCAGTCCCAGAATCAGCCATTTCCCCAGGAATCTTGGTTCTTTTTACTGGCAAATGGTACTAGATACTACTGATGGGTCTGTTTGGATGATCTATTTTTTCATGATTCAGTTTTGGTAGATTATGCGTTTCTAGAAATGTGTTCCTTTTATCCAGTGGTCCAATTTGTCGGTGAACAACTGTTCACAGTGTTCTCTTAGAGACATTTTCAATTGTGATATCAGTAATTTGAGTTTTCTTTCTTAGTCAATCTAATTTGTCAATTTTTTGGATTTTCTTGAGGAACCAACTACTTGGTTTCCTTAATTTTCTCTACAGTTTTTCTATCCTTTATCTCTTTTCTAATCACTATTATTTTCTTCCTTCTGCTAGTTTAGATTTAGTTGGATCTTCTTTTTCTAGTACTTTCAGATATAAAAGGTATATTACTAACTTAAGATTGTCTTTTTTTAATGTATGCATTTATGGCTATAAATTCTGAGCCTGGGAGTTACTTTCACTGCACCATCAAAGTTCTGGTAGATTTCTTTCGTAGGTTTTTCCGTCCTTCTTTTAAAATAATATTCTTTTCCTCAGAACTTCTTTTCTGGGCCCAAATCAGTAAAGTTGTACTCTGAAGGGATGCTGTCCTTTGACAGCATCATCTCAGGTCATCTCAGGCAGCTAAATGTGCATTGCATTGGGTCTCTCTGGAGAAAAATTCTGTGACTTGAACTAAATATTTAAATGTGGATTTTTTTGAAAACTAGTATTTAATATTGCTTTTTGTGAATGGCAAAACTGCCTACTCTACAATTTGAAAACCCTCAACTATTTTTTACTGCCACTAATTTCACATCCAGCCAAAGCGAAAATGTTTAAATTAACTGTGTTGTATAAATGGCACCCGAAACTTTTTAAAAAATTAGTTAAGACTTTTTGGCTCCGGCTGGGGTTGTGGCTCAGTGGCAGAGTGCTTGCCTAGCACTTGAAAGGCACTGGGTTCAATTCTCAGAACCACATAAAAACAAAGAAAATAAAGGCCCATTGCCACAACTTGGCTCATGGTTTCGGTACATGGGCAGCTGGCTTGAGGCATACACCATGGTGGACAGCCTGGTGGAGCAGAGCATCTCACCTTGTGGCAATCAGGAAGCAGAACGTGCAGAGGAGGAAGGGACCAGGGACAAGACATGCCTTCTAGGTATGCCCTCAGTGACTCGTCCTCCAACAAGGCCCCACCTCCTACCGTTTCCTCCACCTCCCAATCATCTATCCAACTATGAATCCATCAGTGGAATAATCCATTGATGAGGCAGAGCCCTCATGACATGATTACTTCCCAAAAGCTGTGCCTCTGAATACTGCTGCCCTGGGGACCAAGCCTTCAACCCGTGAGTCTTGGGGGATATTCCAGACCCAGAGTATAACAGAACTGTTATGTCTTCTCAGTGAATTAGCCCTTTAACCAATATACAATGTCCTTTTTGATCTTTTGAAAGAATTTTGACTTAATTCTATCTCCTCTAATATATGATAGCTACCTCTGCTTTCTTTTGGTTATTTTTTGCATGGAATATTTGTACCACTCCACCAGGCCCTCTCCACCATGGTGTATGCCTCACCCCACGCCCACAGTCCTGAAGCCAGCTGCCCATGTACCGAAACCAAGAGCCAAGTTGGGGCAATGGGCCTTTATTTTCTGTTTTTATGTGGTGCTGAGAATAATTTTTGTACCACTTCACATTCAATTTATTTCTGTTTTTAAATATAATTAAGATGCTGTAGGTAGACAGAGTTGGTTTTAAGTTTTTAAAAATTTATTCTCTCTCTGCCTTTTGGTTAGGGAATATAATCCATCTATATTTAAAATAAAAACTTATAATGTCTTCAGTCATTTTGCTCCTGGCTTTCTGTATGTCTCACAGCATCTTTGTCCTCATTTCCTTTATTACTGCTTGCTTGTGTTTAGGTGATTTTTTTGTAATAACACGTTTTGATTCCTTTCTCATTTCTCTTTGGGTATATTCCATAGATATTTTCTTTGAGGCTATCATAAGAGATTACATAACATATACATTCATTATCAATCTAATGTTCTCTGAATTATATTTGGTGTTTTTTGACCACTCACAGTTGAAGTGCTTCTTGCGGCATTTGGATTTTATTTTTCATTCTTCTATTTGCTGCTTTATTCTTTGTTGTTGTTGTTGTTTTTCCTGCTTCACTCTTTTTTGACGTCTCTTTTTTATTAGTAATCATGATTATACATCACTGTGGGATTTACTATGGCGTATTTGTACATGCACATAATTTCATCAATCTCATTTCTCCATAACTTCTACTTCTCCTCCTTCCTCCCCCAATCTACTTGCTCTACTCTCCTGATCTCCCTTTGACTATTATTTTTCATTTGGTATATTATAATTATATACATAAAGGCAGGATTCATTGTGGTATATTCACACATGGACTTAACATAATTTGGTAGATTTTATTCCCCAGTACTTCCCATTGCTCTTTCCTACTTCTTCCCTCTCAAACCCCTTCTTCTATGGGTCTCCTTTCTATTTTTCTGACATTCCCTTTTTGTTCCTTTTCTTTCCCCTCTCTTTAGCTTCTACCTATGAGAGAAAACATCTGACTCTTGACTTTCTGAGTCTGGCTTATTTCACTTACCATGATATTCTCCAGCTCCATCCACTTATCAGCAAATACTATAACTTCACTCTTTATGGCTGAGTGAAACTCAATTATGTATATATACCACATTTCCTTTACCCATTCATCTGCTGACAGACACCTTGGCTGGCTCCCTAACTTGGTTATGGTGAGGTGAGCTGCTATAAACATTCCTATGTATGTATCACTTTGTTTTTTTTATTATTATTTTTTTGGTACTGGGGATTGAACCCAGGGTCACTTAGCTGCTCAGCCACATCCTCTGCCCTTTCCTACATTTTAGGGTCTTGCTGAGTTGCTTAGGTCCTCACTAAGTTGCTGAGTCTGGCTTTGAACTTGTAATCCTCCTGCTTCAGCCTCCCAAGCCACTGGGATTACAGGCATGCACACCTGTGCCTGGCTGTATGTATCACTTTAATATGCCAATTTTACTTCTTCTGGATAAATGCCAAGAAGAGGGACCGCTGGACCATATGGTGGTTCCCGCTTTCTCTTCTTTTAAATGGCATTTTACACAAACCCATTTGATCTCCTCTCATGCTGCATCACTAAACTTCTTGAAAATCTGGTGTTTGCTGTAGATGCTTAATCTATGACCCCCTTGGAATAACAACAGAACTATACTGAGCCACATATAATGTAAGCACCTTTATGACCTGTAGCTCTTTCTATCCTGTGGAACTGCTGCCATTCACTTATCTGTCTACTATAATCAATCATCCAATACATTGTAACTGCTATTCTTATTTTTATTTGTATCCTGGAATTTTAGGTATTATGTTAGAAAGCTCTGGATTTTGTTTATCTTTTGCTTTAGGAAGAGTCTGGCTTATTTTTCATACAATGGTAGCTGGAGAGAAAATACTGCCTCTTATTTCCTGGGGAGGTTTGGAATCCAGGTTCTCTATCTGATCTCCACTGACATGTGAGAATGCTATGGTTTGAATACTGGTCCCCTTCAAAATTCTTGTTGAAATTTAATTCCAACTATAACATATTTAATTGTGAGACCTACCATAATAAAAGAGTGAGTTCAGCTTCCTTCTCCCTTGTGCCCTCTCTGTGCTTCCACTTCATGCCGTGTGATGATGCAGTTAGGAAACCCTTGCTAGACGCTGGCATCATGATGCTGGACTTACAAGAGTACAGAACTATGAGTGATAAATTTCTGTTTGTCATGAATTACCCAGTCTACAGTATTCTGTTACAGCAGAACAAAACAGAGGAGCAAAACTAGTGCCAGAGGAATGGGGTGTTTCTATAACAAATACTTGCAGGTGGCTTTGGAATTGGTAATGGTAGGGGCTGAACAGTTTTGAAGTGCATGCTGGGAAAAGCCTTTATTGTCATGAATGAACCATTAAGGGAAATTCTGGCGAGGGCTCAGAAAATGAGAGTTACAGGGAGTCTAAAACTTTTTTTTTTTTTTTTTTTTTTTTTTGGTACCAGGGATACTCAATCACTGAGCCACATCCCCAGTCCTTTTTTAAAAAAAACATTTTTATTTACCAACAGGGTCTCACTAGGTTGCTGAAGCTGAATATGAACTTGTGATCCTCCTGCCTCAGCCTCCAGAGCCCCAGGAATTCCAAGGATGCGCCACCACACCCAGCAACCTCAAACTTCTCAGAGGTGACTTCAGTAGTCGCAGTCACTACGTTAATAGAATTATGGATGATAAAGGCAATTCTGATGAGGTCTAAGATGGAAATAAGAATAAGTATTAGAAATGGGAGAAAAGGCCAACCTTATTATAAAGTGGCAAAGAACTTGGCTAAACTGTGCCCATGCTGAGTGTTTTCACTTTATTTAAGAGCAATAAATCAGGCTATCTGGCTCTTGCTGACATTGTGGCTACACAGTCTTCCTGCTTATTCAGTTTGTCGAATATTTGGACTGTTGGTATCCTACTACTCTGACAAACAATGCTCACTGAAAAATCTTATGTGTATAACATTTTGTGTTTGTGCATTATCGCTAGTGATTAGGTAGTTGGGAAAAAAGTAATGCATATATAATTTTTTTTAGTGGCAAAAATTACATTCCTTAAAGGCAGATTTGATTATGTTACTCTTTTACTTAAAACCATCATGGGCTACTTACTATAAAGAGAAAACTAATCACTCTTAGCTGAATTTTAGCAGACCTTTAAAGAACAAGTACCAATACTCCTCAAATTATTCCATGAAAAGAAAGGAATACTTCCAAATTCATTCTATAAAGCCATAATCATATTCATACCAAAACCAGATAAGGATGCATAAAAATGAACTTACATGCAAAAATACTTAATAAAATACTAGCGAACCATGTTCAACTACATATTAAGAAGATTGTACAACAAAACCATGTTGGTTTTATTCCAGAGATGCAAGAATGGTTTAACACATACAAATCAATAAATGTAATTTATCACATAAATAGAATTAAGCACAAAAAAATCCCTTTAGTAATCTCAATAGATGCAGAGAAGGCCTTTGACAAAACGCAGCACCCATCCATTATAAAAACACTGAAAAAACTAGAGATAGAAGGAACCTATCTCAACATTATAAAGGTTACACATGAAAATCCCAAACCTAACCTCATAGTAAATGAGGAAAAACTGAAAGCATTTCCATTAAAATCTGGAAAACACAAGGATATCTACTCTTACCACTCCTATTTAATATAGTGCTAGAAATTCTAGTTAGAGTAATTAGGCTAGAGAAGGAAAAGTTTGTTATTTCACTGAAAAGCTTTTAATGTCATTAGCCTTTATCTTTTCACTTTCAAAGATTCTTATGTTTGGTCTTTTAATGTTGTCCTAGAGTTCTTATATTTTGATCATTTTATTTTTCTTTATTGCTGAGTGGTCAAGTTCATGTACCTTGTCTTCAAGTCCTGAAATTCTGTCTTCCATGTGGTCTAATCTATTGGTTTGACTTTCCACTGAATTTCATTTAATTCATTGTGTCTTTTACTTCCAGAAGTTTTGTTCATTTTTTCTTTTTTCCTGAATCTCTGTCTCTTCATTGAAAGGCCCTTTCAAATTCTGTATTTTCTCTCTTGATTATTCCTTAGGTCTGCACTGATTACTTTCACAATCAACTTTTCATATTCATTGTCTGGAACTTCCTCCATATCAGTATCTGTATTGGCAGGGATTGTAAATTTTGAAAGGGCTCTTGTTAGACTGCTTCCTCATGTTTTCTTAGGTCTTATTTTTGCACATCTGTTGAGATGTATTCCTCTTTTTTGGGGGGGTCCTTTAGTGAGTAGTTAACTTTTTTTTTTCTTTTTCTTCTATATTTTTATTGGTAAATTATAGTTGTACATGATGATGAATGACATTTGTTGTTACAAAACGTACATGCACGCAATATAATAATATAATTTTGCCAGTATCATCTGCAGCACTCCCCCAACCCCAACCTCCCAACCTCTGGTCCCTTTTCTCTACTCAACTCCCTTTGACTTTTATGAGATCCCTGCCTACCCTCATACCTTTCTTTTCCTTCTTCCTCTCTAGTTTCCCCACAAGAGAAAAAAAATACAACCCTTGACTGTTTGAGTTTGGCTTCATAAAGCTCTCTGGTCTTATCCATTTTCCTGTAAATGACATAATTTCATTTTTCTTTCTTTTTTATTTTTTGCGAGCGAAGAAGCTATTTTATTTGGTGGTCAGAAAAATAAAACAACAATCAGTTTCCCACAATGGATGAATCATTTTTCTTTATGGTTGAATAAAACTCCACTGTGTATATATACCACATTTTCTGAATTTGTTCATCCATTGATGAATACCTAGGCTGGTTCTATAGTTTGACTACTATAAACATGGATATGCATGTAACACTATAGTATGAAGACTTTCATTCTTTAGGATAAACACCAAGAAGAGGTATAGGTGTGTAATATGATGGAAAATGATATTCCATGCAAATGGAGCCTGAGAGCAAGCAAGAGTAGTTACTCTCATATATAACAAGCATATCTCAGGCCAAAATTAACCAGAATAAAGAAGGTCACTTCATACTGGTAAAGGAAACGATTCAACTAGATATAATAATAGTGAATTTTTATGAACCCAAACACTGGGACATCTAATTACATTTTAAAAGACTCAGACAAACTCCACTACCAACACTGGGTGATTTCAAAACACCTCTCTCACTAACAGGTCAGCCAGACATAAGTTCAGTAAAGAATCTTCAGACATAAAAAATATTAAAAAATACAATGAACTAATAGATATCAATAGAATATTTCTTTCAACAATAGCCAATTCACTTTCTTTCTAGCTGCTCATAGACTATATTTTAGACTCCAATGCAAGTCTTGGCAAATACCAAAAAAATTGATATAATCCCTTCATCTTACCAAAAAAACTTAGAAATTACATAAGGATACAGAAACTGAACAATATACTTTCAAATGACAGATCACAGAAGAAATGACTGGTGACATTAAGAAATTCCTAGTCAAACATGAAACACTGTGTCCATCTACAACTAAAAAATATTTTTAAAAAAGTCAGAAAGATCACAATCTAAAGATACACTTGAAGGCTCTAAAAAACAAAAACAAACTAATTCCAAATCCAGAAGAAGGAAATAATTAAGATCAGAGCAAATATTGGTGAGAGAATAACCATTATAAATTATTTGGAAAATTTACATTGCAGTAAACTGAAAAATCTACAAGAAATGGATGAATTTCTGGACAAATATGACCTACCAAAAATATACCAGTGGATATTAAAAACCTAAACAAACTAGTAATAAGTGATGAGATTGAAGCAGTAATATGAAGCCTTCCAACAAAGAAAAGTCCAGGACCAAATGAATTCTTATTTATTTTTTAAAAAAAAATTTTTTTTTAGTTATAGATGGACATAACTTTATTTTATTTACTTATTTTCTATGTGGTACTGAGGATCAAACCCAGTGACTCACACCTGCTAGGCAAGTGCTCTACCACTGAGCCACAACCCTGGCCCCCAAATGGATTCTTAGCTGAATCCTCCCAGAGCTTTAACAAAGAACCAATGCCATTGCTCCTCAAAGTATTTCATAAAATAAAGTCAGGGGTGAGGACAACTCCAAATTCATTCCATGAAACCAGTATCACCAGACTGAACTAGATAAGGACATGTAGAGGAAAGAAAACTACAGAATAATAATCTAGATGAACACTGATGCAAAAATTCCAAATAAAATGTTAATAATCCATATTCAAAAATATCATTAAAAAATTTACATCATGATCAAGTTTATTTCACTCCAGACATGCAAAAATAGTTCAATATATGCAAATCAATAATGTAATTCAATGTAATAGAATTTGGATGCAAATCACATGATCACCTCAATAGACATAGAAAAAGCCTTTGACAAAATTCAGCACCCAATCATGATAAAAATTACAGAAGCTATGAATAGAAGGAACTTACCTTGACATCATAAAGGCTATTATTACAAACTCAAAGGCAAAAATCATCCTGTATGAGGAAAAAGAAATTCCTCTAAAATCAGGAACAAGACAAGAATATCCACTTACAACTCCTACCCAATCAAGTACTTGAAATTTTAACCAGAGTAATCAGGCAAGACAAAGGAACAAAAGGAATATAAATAGGAAAAGATAAGTCAAATTTTCACTGGTTGATGATGATATGAAATTATACTTAGAAGATCCACATAATGCCACAAGAAGATTTCTAGAGCTGATAAACAAATTCAGCAAAGTGACAGGATAGAAAATCAACATACGAAAATCAACAGCTCTTCTATATTCCAATAAGAATTTGCTGGAAAAAAAATCAGGAAAACAATTCTCCATTCACAATAGCCTCAAAAAAAAAAAAAAAAAAAAAACCACACCAAAAAAAACCCAAAAACCCAAAAACAAAAAACCTAGGAATAAATCTATACCAAGGAGGTATAAGACCCTACAATGAAAATTATAAAACAAGGAGGAAAGAAACTAAGAAGACATTAGAAAATGGAAAGACCTCCCATGTTCATGGGTAGGCAGAATTAATGTTAAAATGGCCATATTACCAAACACGGTCTACAGATTCAACATAATCACCAACAAAATACCAATGGCATTCTTCACAAAACTAGATAAAACAATCCTTCAATTCATATTGAAGAATAAAAGACTGAGAATAGCCAAAGCAATTCTGATTAACAAGAACAATATTGGAGGCATCACAATACCCTATCGCAAATTATACTACTATAGAGCTATATAGTGTAGTGACCAAAAGATCTGACAAAAACAATTTTAGAGGAGGAAAAGGTTATTTGGTGCTCACAGTTTTAGAGCCTCAGTCCATAGGTGGTAGACTCAATTTCTCAGGGCCTGAGGTGAAGCAGGACATCATGACAGAAGAGTGTGGTGGAGGACAGGATGCAAAGAGGTAGCTAGAGTTCCCCTCACCACGGACAAAACATAAACCCCCAAGGAACGCCCCCACTGACCCCCTCCTCCAGCCACACCCTACCTGCCTGCAGTTACCACCCAGTTCATCCTTACCAGGGAATTAATGCACTGATTAGGTCAAAACTCTAAACCCAATCACTTTACCTCTAAATTTTCTTTCATTATCTCACAAATGAGCTCTTGGGGGATACCTAATATCTAACCACAACATATGGTAATAGTAATTGCTTGGCATGGAATAAAAGGCACACAGACAAACTCAAAGATACAGGCATCTGATCCTAGACAATGGTGATAAAAACAAATACTGAGAAAAAAAGACAACTTTTTAATAAATGGTGCTGTAAGAACTGGATACTTACATGTAGAAGAATGAAATTAGATACCTACCTCTCACCCTGCACAAAAGTCAATTCCAACTTCGTAAAAGATCTAAGAACTAGATCACTGTGTCAGTCAGTCTTGTCACTGTGAGCAAGATAATTGACGAGAACAACTTAGAGGAAGAAAAGTTTATTCTTGGCTCACAGTTTGAAAGGTTCAGTCCATGGCTGGTCAATTTCACTGCTCTTGTTCTGTGGCGAGGCAGAACATCATGGTGGAAGGGTCTGGTGGAGGAAAGCTGTCAGCTCATAGCAGCCAGGAAGATGAAAGACAGAGAGGAGCCAAGAACAAAATATAATTCCCAAAGGCAAGCCCCCAGTAACTTACTTCCTCCAGCCATGCCCCACCTGCTTATGGTCACCCCAAAATAAGTAATCCTTTCAAATCATTAATCCATGAAATGGGTTAATCCACTGATGAGGTTATAGCTTTTGGAATCTAATCATTTCACCTCTGAACATTACCACATTGAACAACCCATAAAGCTTTGGGAGAGGGATTCCTCATATTCAAACCATAACAACCACAAACTGTGCAACTGCTAGAAGAAAACACAGGATCAACATTCCGACATAAAGGAACAGGCAACAACTTCCTCTATAGGACTCCTAAAGCTCAAGAAATAATATGGAGAATTAATAAATGGGATGGTATGAAATTAAAAAGCTTCTGCATGGCAAAGGGAACAATAAAAGACCTTGAATAGAGAGACTATAGACAGGCTTTGCCAGCTACTCTTCTGACAAAGGATTAACATACAGAAAGAACTCAAAAAACTTAACACCCTGAAAACCAAATAACCTAATTAATAAGTGGGCAAATAAACTTAACAGGTACTTCTCAAAGGAACTGTAAATGGTCAAAAAATACATGTTCAAAATCCTCAGCAACCAGGAACATGCAAATTGAACTACAATGAGATTTCATCACTTCAGATAGAATTGCAATAACCAAGAACACAATTAGTAATAAATGCTGACAAGGATATGGGGGAAAAGGAACATGGAGGGTCTTCAAAAGACTAGGAATGAAAGCACCATATAACCCACCTATCCCACTCCTTGTATTTACCCAAAAGATTAAAGTCAGCACTTTACAGCAACAGTTGTATACCCATGTTTACAGCAATGTAATTCACAACAGCTGAGTTATGGAACCAATCTCAGTGTCTATCAATGGATGAATGGATAAAGAAAATGTGGTATCTATATATGCAGTGGAGTTTTGCTCAGTAAAAAAGAATTAAATTGTGTCATCTGGAGGAAAAGGGATGGAACTGGAGAACTTCAAGCTACATGAAATAAGCCAGACTCAAAGTCAAGGTCATACGTTTTCTCTTAAATACTGAAACTAGAGAGAAAAAAAGAATAAAAAGGATCTCATAAAACTAGATGGGAGACCAGTAGAGTAAAGGAAGGAGATGAAAGAGAAATCAACCAAATTGTTATGAATATACCACCATAAATCCCACTACTGTGTATAATTACAATAAACCATTTTTTTTAAATCCACAAAGCTGGAGGTATCAGAATATTTGACCTCAAACATACTACAAAGCAGTAATGATCAAAACAGCATAAATCTGGCATAAAAACAGACATGTACACCAAGAAAACAATACAGAGCACCCAGGAATAGATTCATGCATCTGTAGCTAACTGATTTGCAACCAAGATGCCAAGACTACAAAACGGGCACAGGCCAAGTCTTCAATACGTGATGGAAAAACTGAATACTCAGTGCAAAAGATGAAACCAGACTTCTATCTCTCACCATAATATATAAATTAAGTCAAAAAGGATAAAGGACTTAAAACAAGACCTGAAACTTCAGAACTACTAAAAGAAAACAGAAGGAAAGCTTCATGACATTGAATTGAGCAGTGATTTTTGCTTAAAATACCCAAAGCAAAGGCAAAAAACCAGAAATAGGCAAATAGGATTATATCAAGCTAAAAAACTTCTGCACAGCAAAGAAAACAACAGAGTACAGAGACAACTACAGAATGTGATGAAATAGTTTTAAACTATACATCCCATAAAGGGTCAATAAATAAAATACGTAAGGAACTCCAACAACTCATCAAGGAAACAATTTAGAAATGGGCAAAGGGCTAGGGGTGTAGCTCAGTGGTAGAATGTTTGCCTAGCATCCAAGAGGACCTGGGTTTGATCCTCAGCAGTAAAAAACAAAAACAAAAACAAAATAAAACAACAAAAATGGGCAAAGAACCTAAATAAAAATTTCTCAAAAGAAGATATATAAGGATAACAGGTTTATGAAAAAATGCTCGACATCTTCAATCAGCAGGCAAATGCAAATTAAAACCTCATTATTTCACAACTGTTAGGACGGCTATTATTAAAAAGATAAACGATAACAAATGTTGGTGAGAATGTGGAGAAAAGGGAATCCTTGCATAGTATTAGTGGGAATGTAAATTAGTACATCTACTGTGTAAAACAGCATGAGTTTCATCAAAAAATTAAAAATAGAACTACACATGATCTAGCAAACCTGGGAATATATCCAAAGGAAACGAAATTCATATATTGAAGAGACATCTATACTCCCATGTTTATTACAACACTATTCACAATAACCAAGATATGAAATCAATGTCAGCATTCACCAAGAGATGAGTGGATGAAAAAAATGTGGTATATATACAGTGGAACACTATTAAGTTGGAAAAAGATGAAATCCTATCATTTGCAGCAACATGATGGATCTAGAAGAAATCATGCTAAGTGATTATTAAGTCAGGTGTAGAAAGACAAAGCACACATGGGCTCACTTACATACGGAATATAAGAAAGTCAATCTCACAGAAGTTGGGAGTATAATAAGTTACCAAAAGTCAGAGAAAGTGGGCAGGAAGATGAGGAGAAGGTGGTCAATGGGTACGAATTTTCAGCTAGATAGGAGGAATAAACTTTGGACTATGGCACAGTAAGATGAGTATAATTAATAATAATGTACTTTGAAATAGCTAGAAGAGAGGATTCTGAATGTTTCACTGCAAAGAAATGATTACTATTTGAGATGATAGATATGCTATCTTGATTTGATCACTACAGTGTGTGTACATACTAAAACATTACAGTGTACCTAAAACCTTGTGAGATTATCATCAATTACAAAATATTATTAAAGCTTTTTAAAAAAAATTATATGTAAAAAAATTTGAAAATGTTTTCTTAAAAAAGCAAGCCAAGGATGGAGAGAAAAAGTTTGCAAAACATTTATCTAATAAAGTTCTGAACTAAATAGTAAGAAAAATCCTCAAAAACTAAAAGCTAAAGTAAACAAAAAATGATGTGAAGATATGATCAAATCCTTCATTAGAGATTTATTCTGGATAAGAAATACATTTAAAAGGTTCAATCTTGTTGGTAAGTGAATACAAATTAAAATTAAACAAAATACAACCAGACACCACCCAGAATGGTTAAAAAATAATAAGACTTATCAAATGTTAGTAACTAAAAAATAGTAATAACAGCGATTATTATTCCATTATTATTTATACATACATATACATACACGTACGTATGAAAAGCAGCATAGCCAGTTTGAAAACATTTGGCAGTTTCTTGTAATGTTACGTATAAACTGACCAGAAGACCCAGCAAGTCTACTCCCAGATATGTACACAAGAAAAATGAGCACACATGTTGACGCAAAGATCTGTGTGTGAATGTTCATGGTGGGTTTATTCATAATAGACCAAAACTGGAAAAAAAAATCCATGTGTCTATCAACTGATAAAGGATAACTAATTGTGATACATGCACACAAAGAAGTATTTAACATAGAAACTGCTAATATTCAAGGGGCTATAAGGACTCACTTGGAGGCAACAGAAATTTTCGAAATCTTGATTTTGATGGTAGTAATCAACTGTATGCATTTTCCAAACTCAATGACCAGAACACTGAAAGGTGCTCAATATTATTTTCTGTCAAATACACCTTATCAACAGTGATTAGTATTTTAAAAGGAAAGAAAAGACAACAGAACTGCACTGTAGAGAGAGATGCGAGTAAGATCTGCTCACCCACGGAGACCAGGTGGCTGTAGTTTTCCAGCATCACCTCCCGGTACAGGGTCCTCTGAGCAGGGCCCATCTGCTGCCACTCCTCCTGGGAGAGTTCCACAGTCACATCCTTGAATGACACTGACGCCTGGAACAGCACACAGCTAATCAATCTAAGGGTTCAGAATCACGGACAGGAAAATATTTTTTATCCAAGACACTGTAGCTCATCACAGAGAGAACTAGGATCATATGATTACCTGTAGTAAATAATTTTAAGGAAATTTAATACCCATTAATGAGTTCTTAACATATTGAGAATGGGAGGATCTCCCTTAATTTGACAAATGGTATCTTTCAAAAAAACTCTACTCTACACTACCCTTTATAACTTAATATGGAAGACATTCCCCTGACATTCCAATGGGAATCTTGACTATTGGTACAAGGAAAGGAAAGGAAAAAAAAGGTATAAGGGTTAGAAAGGAAGAAATAAGGACAGGCTGTGGTGGTGCTCACCTGTAATCCCAGCAGCACCAACACCATTTTTTTAGAGGTGACATGGTAAGTTGGAAGGCTCACATTACTGGATTTCAAGACTTACTGCAAAGATACACTTATCAAGGCAGCAAATGATAAACACTGATCATCAGAAGAGAACAGAGTCCAGAAAAAGACTCATACATGTGTAGAGGTGCCAAGGCAATTCAAGGGAAAAGATACACTGCTTTCAACAAAGAGCGCTGTCAGATGGGTGTGCAAAGGCAGAGAGCACAAACAGGGCAAGGTTAGTGTTTATCTACTTCCATGACGCAAAGCACCCACAAAGACAGCACAAGTCGCTATGATCCTCATGTCCTAAAATTCTAGGTGCAGACTGGGCCAATTAGAGCATATTTTGTCACTTTTAATCAGCAACTTTAATGCTAAAATAATGTTTAAAGCTATTTGACATAGCAAAGGGAATAAAATCTCTGAAATTATAGAATACTATAAAAATTTCATGAAAATACATCTAAAATATAAATAAAATGAACAAATTTTCTATAAAAGTGTAAATAAGAAAAGCTACATTAATAAAAGTACCCATGTAGTATAGTCTTAAGATAATAAATCAATTAACAGACTAATAAGTCAGTTCAATATAAACTTCACACAAAAAGTCCTCATAAAGCCCAAATTTATAGGTGAATTTCACAAAATCTACGTATTACAATACTTTCTCATTATTCTAAATTAGAAAAGGAGTAGCAGGAAACTGCCCACTTTTATAAGATTATAATGATGATAACATAACTGGACAGGGAAACAAGAAAGTATGGTTCAATCTAATTTGTAAATATAGAAATAGAAGTTCTAGATAACTTAGAAAAGGATCTAAGAAACTACATAAGAACCAATTTACCACACTTATTAGCAACTAGGGTCTATATAGCAATTCAGGGTAATATCAGAAAATCCATTATGTTATTTGTAATATTTATAAAGGAAAAAGCAATAGCTTTTGTCCAACAGACATACAAAAGATATTCCAATATAATCTGACATCCATTCAGGATTTACATCAAGTCTAAGCAAGTTGGTTAGTGGAGGAAACCCACAGATCCCAACAAAGATTCTCTATCAAGAGCTAAGCACAAACCTCGGAGTTCATGGTAAAACTATATTTTCCATCAAGATTTAGTTGACCTATTTCTGTTTTCCTTTTTCCGTTTAACGCATAGACCCTCCTAAACCTCACAAATCAATTACATTACAAAGTGGGGGAATGAATAAAGAGCTCACCTGAAATGTACTCATCTTCTGAGGTTCCTAGGACAGTGTGGGAACCCTGAAGGCTCAGCTGAGAGAGAAACACAAGGACGAGGTCACAGGACTGCCTGCTTCACAGCTCCCAGATTCTCTTCCCCAGCTCTCACCAACCCCTTGGGGAGCAGCTCTAAAGGAGTATGTATGCCTTGAACTGAATTCAAAGGATCAGGACAGGTGGCACCCCTGTCCCGGGCAACTCTGAACGGATCACAGGCTCACACCCGCTGTTTTTTCTGAATGAATGTTAAATCTTCTAGATTGATTTAACAATAAAGCACATGTCCTTCTAGCTACAATAAAGAAATAAAAACAAAGGATTCTTTGAATTAAAGCATTTCAAAGGATCAAACACTATGCTTTCATTAAAATTAACTTAGCAGAAAATACTCCCTGTGCATCATTTATCTACTTTTTCTTAGTAGCACTATTTACCCCCTGATAGAGACCCTCCACAGAAAGCCTAGTTAAAAAATAAGGATTTTTACCAAAGGACGAATGATCTCGCTGATAAGCAGATGATGACACATAATGGGGGGTGGGAGGGGAGCAAGAATGGAGGAAGGAGGGACTGTATAGAGGGAAAAGAGGGATGGGGGGAAGGAAAAAATAACAGAATGAATCAAACACCATTACCCTATGTAAATGTATGATTATGCAAATGGTATGCTGTTACTCCATGTACAAACAGAAACAACATGTATCCCATTTGTTTACAATAAAAATAAATTTTAAAAAATAAGGATTTTCAACTGCTTGTTTTAAGTGGATGTATTTCTCTAAGGGCCCTTTTGATATGATGCTTTTGGTGACTTCTTCGTGAGTGAACTATACTCTTTTTTCCTCCTGCCTGTCACCAACTAGGTATCCTTTGGAAAGCCTTTCATATGCAGTGTTTTAAAATTTTCCAAGTCAGAAATAGTAACTTTGAAAACTCCTATATGTTTCATCATTCTGGGATTCTCTGAAACCAGGATAAACTCACTAGAGTCACACCCGGTGACAGACACATGTGACAGTAGCACAGCACTTGCAGAAGGGAGAACCAAGGGGCTGACCCTGTGTAGAAGAGCAGCTTAATGGAATTCCCACCTTTGACCTACTTATTCCTTACCTGCAGACTTCCCCTCAGAAGCCCCGAAATGAAGTGACCTTTTCTGGGCATCCCTGCCTCACCTTACTCTTCTCAAAGCTGGCCCAAACTTTCTACCGTCACAATCTGCAGGGGCTTCTGGAGGTGGCACTACCAGCAAGTCAGGCTCACCCTGGGCAGGAAGATCAGGAACTGCTTCTGACCATGCAAATCTAGGATCTGCTCCTTCTTGGGATCTTGTGTCTTGCTCTGAAGCTCTGGAGAAAGTTTAAGTCAGAGAGGTTTCTCTTCCAGGTAAAACTCTTGGGCACAAAGGGCCCCTACCTCCTACTTCACAAGGGCTACTTTGTTGCAAGAAGCTGAAACCTGGACCTGAAAACCAAATTTCACTTTAGAAGCAAAAACTTGAACGTTGGAATTAATGATGATATCAGAAGATATTAAGACACACAACTTGTCGGTGTAGAAGGGGCCAGGAACCTGTCTGATCCAAGGGATCTGAAGACACACCAGTAATTCCAGAATACATTTAACACATGGTAAGATTCCATCTGCATTCATTTCCTATCACATCGCTGAATAATTGGAGACAGGTCACTGCTCAGAGCTGTGAGGGCCACAATACCTGTAACAGGCAGGTGTGATATTAGCGCCTGAAACCAGAAGCAAATCACACTTGCCCTTGACTCTGAGCTCCCTCAATCGCTGGTAGCACATGACCTAAACGCAGGGCTCCACCAACCTTATGTTCGGTTATTTTAAAGCAGGTGGTTATGCTGATCTCACAGTGATGTGGTTTAGGTAGTCATCCACCGAAAAGAACAAATGTCTTCTAAATATAACAGTAGTGGCCATTTACTCAGGGATTAGTAACCTGCACCTGGCGCTACAGGTGATGACTTACAAGTTTCAAAACAAAGTTATGAGGTCATCGCTAATATCCTCATCCCCAGAGGGGAAACCGGACTCTTACCCAGGCCGCCCTGCTAACAGGTGGGCAGAGCGGGAACTGATGGGGCCTTTCTGGCTCCAGAGCTCGGGGTCTCGCCGCAGACGCACAGCACGCGCGTTGTGGCACAGTCGTCGTGAACGTCACGAGCGGGCTTTCCCCGCTGCCGCTGGCTGGACCCGGCTCACGGGCCCGCACGCGCCCCGCATCGCACACCTGCTCCGAGGGCTCAGCCCCACCTGCGTCCGGGAGCACGGGGTGAGTCCCCCGCGGGTCTCGGCCCTCCGGGGCCGCCCGTAGTATTCGGGGCCGCGGGGGCCGCAGGAGGTCCCAGGACCCTCAGTCTCACGCCCGCACCGCCGCGCCAGTCCTGACGGCCCCCAGCTCCCACAGAGGGGTGCAGCCTCCGCCTTCCGAGCCCACCCTTAGGATGCCGGGCCGCCTCCGCGGAGCCCGAGCCGCCCAGCGAGGGGGCGGGGCCGACGCCGCGCATGCGCATCACCCCCGAGCCCGACTGGAGCGCCGCGCGGCGAGACAGGAGTCGAGACTACGTGTCCCGTGAGGCTCTGCGCCCGTGAGACTACATGTCCCGTGAGGCTCTGCGCCCGCGTCTGCGCAGCGGGGAGTCCTCGCGGGTTTGGAGACCTGGAGGCTGCGGTTCTCCAAGTCCCGGCTGGGGTCTCTAGGAGCTTGAGAGGGTTGGGGGTTCAGTTTAAGCGCCACCACTAAATGCAGAAGGACCCCTTGGTTGGATCCCGATTGAAGTAACAGCATTTCCCCATAGGACTTTTGGAAACTGCACCGAGTGCTGAGAATATAAGGAAAATTGATGCTAATCCTGTGAAGTGTGAAAAAAAATGGAGTTAGGTTGGACAGTGGGGGCGTGACTACCGACGTATTTGGGATTGAATTTATATGTTTACTCTGCACCCGGGGAAGATTTCCTTCACCACGCATTCCAGAACAGCCTCTGTGAGGACCTTAATTGCAGCAGCCATCGCTTCTAATGATGCCACTTCACACTGTAGACACAGTTTGCAGGAGATTCCTTTGGTAAACGGGCATAGATTTCCCTTGGAAATGCTTGAAAAATGATCGACGATGTGTACTGTGACTAAATCATCAGGGATTTTATTAGTTACTTTAGTCGACGCCTCCTATCTGTAAACTAAGATATATAAACTGGGAAAGAAGACCCAAGTCTCTGCTATGTATTTGAGTTACTTTTCTACCCTTGAGACCGCCCGCCCCCACACACACGGCCTATCTCAAAAAGTTCTTTGCTGAACATGGTGACACATGACTGTAATCCCAGCTACCTGGGAGGCTGAGGTAGGAGAATGGCAAGTTCAAAGCTAGCCTGGGCCACTTAAGGAGCTCCCTCTCAAAATTTAAAAAATAAGAAGGGCTGGGGATGGAGCACAGTGGTAGAGCACCTCTGGGTTCAATCCCCAGTACCACAAATATTTTTAATTAAAAAAATTTAAGTACCTTAGCAAGGTGCTCATCTACTTCACCCCAATGGACTTCATGATTTGATTGACAGTGATGTTCAAGACTTCTATAACCTTGCTGACTTTTTTTCCTTGTATCAATTATTGACAATAGGGAATGGAAATCTCCAACAACTGTGATTGAGTTGTCTGTTCTTGATGTCTCTTTCATTCTGTTGTGGCCAGAGAGCATATTTTGTATGATTTCATTCCTTTTAAATTAATCAAGATGTGTTTTTGGCCAGGTACCTCTTCTACCCTGGAGAATATTCCGTGTGCTATGGAAAAGACTGTTTATTCTGTAATCATCAAGTAGAGTGTTCCATTTGAATGGAGTCCCTAAGTTACATCACTATCTCAGAGGGTAATGCTATATCCCCAGTGTGGCAAATGGTCTAATGTATATGTCCCCCTTAAGAATGTAGGCCACCTGGGAGCTGCAATGCTAGATGTTTTCAGTTAATGTTAAATTCTGGCACACTCAAAAATGTTCAGAAAGGGCTGGGGATATAGCTCAGTTGGCAAAATGCTTGCCTCTCAAGCACAAGGCCCTGGGTTCAATCCCCAGCCCTGAAAAAAAAAAAAAAAAAGAATGTTCAGGAAATGCTTGTTGACTGAGTGACTAGGAAGCTGGAGAGAGAGCAGAAAAAGGTATTTTGATAAGATGAGGGGAGACGCCAGGGGAAAGCTGGTAATAGTGCAGTTCTTGCAGGGAGAAGAGCAAGATGAGTAAGGTAAGGTACCCAGGGAATCTTGGGTGGAGTTAGTTGAGCCTGTGGCTGATTAGACAGTTGTTTGAATCAGACACCAAACTGGATGGGCCAAACTGGATGATAAGCAAGGGTTTTTTTTCTCTCCAGGCATCGCATGAAGGCTATAGGAAATATTGATTTGGCATGTAGTCTACAGGAGGAGTTATAGAGGAGTTGGAATTCAGAGTGAGTTTGTGTGGATCATAGACTAGAAGGCACCCAGCACACCTACACATTCTAGATGATCTCTGGCAGTCATGGGGTAACATTTCAAAGTATTCCAAGTTCATATGAATGGAGAAAAACTGAAAAAAAATCTCCTGTAAAATCAGGAACAAGACAAGGATGTCCATTCTCACCACTTCTATTTAATATAGTTCTTGAAACTCTAACCAGAGCGATTAGGCAAGAAAAGGAAATTAAAGGGACACAGAGAAAAAGAAGAAGTCAAGTTAACTCTGTTTGCTGACATTATCCTAGACCTAAAAGACCCAAAAAACTCCACCAGAAGACTTCTAGAGTTGATAAATAAAGTCAACAAAGTAGCATGATACAAGATCCTTTCCTATACGTCAATAATGAGTCTTCTGAGAAAGAAATCAATAATAACCTTGAACAATACTTGGGAATAAATCTAACCTGGGAAGCGAAGTTATCTCTTCAATGAAACTATAGTTTCTATAGAACACTGAAGAAAGAAATTGAAGACATTAGAAGATAGGAAGAGCTTGCATGTTCTTGGAGAGGCAGAATTAATATTGTCAAAATGGCCATGTTACAGTGTTATAGAGGTTCAATGCAATACCCATCAAGATACCCATGGCATTCTTCATAGAACTAGAAAAAAAAAAAACAGTCCTTAAATTCATTTTGGAGAATAAAAGATCCAGAACAACCAAAACAATCCTGAGCAAGAAGAGTGATACTGGAGGTACCACGGTACCTGATCTCAAATTATACTACTGAAATGGCAAATTATATACAGAAATGGCATGGTATAGGCATCAAAATAACATGAAGACCAATGTAATACAATGGAAGGCACAGAGACAAACCCACAGAGTTACAATCATCTGATACTTAACAAAAATTCCAAAAATATATGTTGAAGAAAAGATAGACTTTTAAACAAATGGTGCTGGGAAAACTAGAAATCCATTTGTAGAAGAATGAAACTAAATCCTTCTCTCTCACCCTCCACAAAAGTCAAATCATACTGGATCAAAGATTTAGGAATTAGACCAGAAACTTCGCAACTGCTAGAAGAAAAAATTAGGGTCAACACTTCAACATACCAATGCAGTCACCAACTTCCTTAACAAGATCCCTGCAGCTCAAGAAATAAAAGCAAAAATTAATGAGTGGGATGCCGTCAAATTAAAAAACTTCTGCACTGCAAAGGAAATGATTAAAAGTGAGAAGAGAGAGAGACTACAGAATGGGAAAAAGTCTTTGCTAACTACTCCTCTGACGAGGGAATAATGTACAGATTATATAAAGAACGCAAAAAACTTAATACCAAAAACTCCAAATAATCCAATCAATCAATGGGCAATGGACCTAAATAGACATTTCTCAAAAGAGGAAATGTAAATGGGCAACAGATAAATGAAAAAGTATTCAACATCCTTGGCAGTCAGAAATGGAGATCGAGGGGCTGGGGAGATAGCTCAGCTGGTAGAGTGCTTGCCTTGTAAGCACAAGGCCCTGGGTTCGATCTCCAGCACCAAAAAAAAAAAAAAAAAAAAAAAAAAAAAGAAATGGAAATCGAAAGTATATCTCACTCTAGTTAAAATGGCGATCATCAAGAATACAAATAATAATACTGGCAAGGATGACCCTGTCTCAAAATACAAAGTAAAAAGGGTTGGGGATGTGTCTCAGTGATTAAGTACCTCATGGGTCAATCCCTGGTACAAAAAAGAGCCCTCAAAACAAAAACAAAAACAAAACAGCAAAACCAAAACCAAAAACAAAATTGTACACTCATCTGGTACAAGATACTGCAAAGCCTTCAAAAATTATTGAACAATGGAACAACAGCTTTCAGACATGAGTCAGACCTGTATTATGAATCTAAGCAGGTTGACTCCCTGCTAAAATAAAAGGTTTAAACAGCACCCCGCCTCGTGATAAAATACTTAAACCTCCAGGAGGTAGTGCAAAATTCTTCACTCTAGGAAAAGTGAAACTACTAACTTGCATAAGAAAGTATAATCTTCAGACACTAATGCTGTGATGATACAGATGTTGCTATTGTCTGACAAGGATTATCAACATCATCATCATCATCATCATCATCATCATCATCAACATCATTTGGTACTGGGGACTGGACCCAGGGTGGTCTACCACAGAGTTATATTCCCAACACTTTTTCATTTCTTCTTTTGCGACAGGGTTTCACTAAGTTACCCAGGCTGGCCTCCAACTTGGCGATTCTCCAGCCGCAGCAGCCAGGATTACAGGCGTGCACCACAGGGCCCAGCTGACAAAGATTTTTCAAGCAGTGCTCCAGCAAGCAATCACAAACGCTTCTGGAACAATGAAAAATGAAGCCATGGCAAAGAAATGGAAGATACAAGGAAAAACTAAGCACAACTCAGAAGTGAAAAAGTAATAAAAATAAAATTTCAATGGATGGACTTAATGGAAACAACAGAGGGAAGATCAGAGAACCTGAAGACATATTGAGAAGAAATTGTCCCATTGGAGTAAAGGAAACAACAGATTGGGTGCCATCGAAGCAGAGAGCATCCTCACCTGACAACCAAAACTGGGTGCCTTGATCTTTATAAATTCCCCAGTCTCAGGTATTCTGTTAAAGCAGCACAGATGGACTAAGAAACATATTAATTGATTTCTGATAAGGGTTTCAAGACATTTAATGGGGAAGGAACAATCTTTTCAACAAATGGTGATGGGAAAACTGGATGTTCACATGCAAAAGTAAAAAAGGTGGAGTCTTACCTAATACCACAAAAATTAACTCAAAATACATAAAAACCTAAACATGCCAGCTAAAACTATAAAACTCTTAGAAGAAAGCAGCACAAAAGCTTTATAAGGCTTGTCAATGATTTCTTGGCTGTGACACTAAAAGCAGAAGCAACACAAGAAAATTAGGTAATTTGGACTTCATTAAGATTAAAAATTATTGTACATCAAAGAACAAAATCAAGAGAGTAGAAAAGTAACTTTTGAAATGGGGGAGAAGACTTTCAAGTCATGACCCAGATAAGGGATGAATATCCAGATATAAATGACTCCTACAACTGAACAACGATTTTAAAAAATTCAAAAGTGCACAAAAGATTTGAGTAGATATTTTTCCCAAAGAAGATATACAAATAACTAGTGAGTGTATTCAAAGGTGCTAGTCATTAGAGAAATGTAAATAAAAACCACGATGAGATGCCAGTTCGTGGAGAAACTGGCATTTTGCATTATAGGTGGGAATGCAAAATGGTACAGCTGTCGTGGGAAACACTGGAGGGTCCTCAAAGGGGTGAGCACAGAGGCTGGAGATGCAGCTCTTTCCCATCCTGTGCGACATGGGTTTAATCCTCAACAGAAACACACACACACACACACACACACACACACACACACACACCACACACAAAATTTTATGATCAGTAATCCAAAAAAGAAAAAAAAAAAAAAAAAGCAGCAAATACCAGCATTCATTACAGCGTTATTCACAATCGCTGTACGGTGAAAGCAATCTGAATGCCCATTGACAGATGAATGGATAAACATGTGGCATATACATAAAATGTAATGTTAGTCTTCTCCAAGGAGTGGAATTCTGACACCTGGTACAACATGAATGAAACTTGAAAACATGATACTAAGTGAAATAAGCCCGACACCAAAGGACGTTGTGTATGGTTCTGTCACTGGACTCAGTGAGTCTATCTCTTGGTGGGAACTGAACCAGAATAGAACACTAAGAACAGGTGTCACACGGCATGAAATTTATTTGCAATCAACAGGGAGACCACAGGGAATTTCTTCCAAAGCTGTGACTCCCCTAAAGCTTGGGCAATTCATCTGGTCAAGGAATGCCTATTCAGGAGGTGTGAAGTCATCACAGCACGGGGGACTCTGGGTGGGACAGGGGCACACAATCCTGCTGCAGGCTCAGGCTGACAACAGGCTCCTCCATACTTCCCATGCTATGGAAATGAGGCTTCAGCTCTTTCCAGGGTAGAGATTGCAATTGTATAGTGAAGTAAAGTTTGCCTTTGGGTCACTGCTGCTTGCTCTTTGGTGTAGCTGGAACATCACTTTTAAGAAACTGCTTTATCTTGGGGCTCAGGGTGCTGGCTGGGAGACAGTCTGCATTCTGCTTTCTCAGGCTACCCCTCTGCTAATGATTCTATTCTGTGAAGAACCTAGAAATGTCAAATTCGAAGAGAGAAAAAAATAGAAGGAAGAGGAGCTGGGGAAAGGAGGGGAGGTTCAATATTTGGGTTTGAAATGATTCAAGGTTCTGAAAATGTACAACACTGTTAATGTAACTAATATCATTGAATTGTGTGCTTGTATACCTGGTTTGAGGCCAGCCTGGGAAACTTAGTAAGATCTGTTGCCTGCCCCTATGGGGAAATTAAAATGGTAAATTTCATGTTATACCATGTGATATTTCATCATATGCATACATTGTATAATTAAACAATTTTATATAGCAATTAGGAAATGAATATATTTTCCTTGTTTAAAGCAAAATAGAAACATTTTTAAAATGCTTGATTCTATCTCCCATCCAGTCTACTCTTGAGTAACTAGTAATTAAAACGAACAGTTACTGGTATATATGCATTCATCAGATATACATGCATACATTTTTATATTTATTTCTAGTTAAAATATTTCATTTAAATTAATTTTCACAGATACATAGAAACATAAAATTCTACATAGTCATTAGAATTAAACATAGCCCAAACAAGCATATTAATTTTTGAGAGCTTGCCTGCTTTGCAAACCTTGCAAGACTAGCCCAGCATCTCCTAGCTACAGGTAAGATTACCCCGAGACGATGAGGACTCCAAACTGCTGCTGATCTTAGTCTCTGTAACTCAGAGACTCCCGGGAGACTGCAAATAACATCGCCTGGACCCATGAATCCCCTGTCCAATGCTCCTCTCTCCAGGAGGTCACTTGCTTACCTCCACAGAAAGTCTCCCCAGCCTCACGCCTTAAGGGACTCCCTCTACTTGCAAACCTCTTAAATCACCCCCAAATAAAGTTTGCGGCTTCTACTGCCACCTTGTGGCCGTACCTTCCTTCTTTACCAGCCCTGGAATTCCTCGAACGAACAGTCCAGACCCGGGCCTGGGTGTAGAGAGGGTGCCCCGGTGCAGCAGCCGGATGGCGGAGAGTTAGACAGCCAGGGCTCCCGTCTCGGCACCTGCTGTTGACCCGCCGTGAGCCTGGCTGGCACTCCATCTCCTTGAGTCCCTACCTACGAAACAGGGTGAAGGACGCGCCCGCCCGAAGGACCGTCGGAGGGTCCAGTGAGCCAGCGGGCGCACTCAGGAGGTCCGCGTGCCCCTCGGTGTGAACGCGGGCGTGGGCAGGCTCCCTAGCTCCCCGGGCAGCTTCGAGGTGCTCTCCAGATGCTTGTCGGTCGGTTGTCCAGATCCTTCACCTGAAAACCACATGCACCCACGCCCGCGCTCACGCACGCTCGGTACGCTGACCTGCAAGCTGCGTTTTTTCAACATTGCAAAATTTTGGGAAGAAAATTTCATGTCAAAATGACACTTCTAGATCTTAATTTTGAAATAGATACATTTTATGGAGGGATACAGGGTAATATTTCATGAATCCTCTCTTTTGGGAAATATAAGTGGTTTTCCAGCTTTTATTGTATAAAAAACTTAGGGGCAAATGTGTCTATACTTACAATATCATTCCCTTGCCTAACTTTTTAGAATATATGTCTAGAAATGAAATTACTGAATAAAAGCATATTATATTTATATTTTAGGTTTTTTAAAAAATTGTAGATGGGCTGGGGATATATCTCAGTTGGTAGAGTGCTTGCTGGATTCAATCCACCAATTTTTTGGTGAAAAAAAAATTGTAGATGAACACAATACCTTTATTTTACTTATTTATTTTTATGTGGTGCTGAGGATCAAACCCAGGGACTCACACATGCTAGACAAGCACTCTACCACTGAGCCACAACCCTAACTCATTTTTTAGGTTTTGATTCAACATGTTCTTGGGACTTTGCAACAGGAATTTTACTGAGAAACTGTGGAGAGCAGTGACAGAGGATGGGAGAGCAGTGACTGAGATTGGGGGTCTCTGATGCCCTCATGGCTGTGGCATGCCCGGTGCCTGGGAATGTTTCCGTGCAAGGGCACAGGATGCTTAGCTACTGTGGCAATGCCCTACATAAGGAGGCTCTGTGCAAGAGTCCTATCAGCTCTGACCTTGATCTCAGGCACATAGCTCCTGGGAAGGAAGGAATTCTTATGTTAGACAATCACAGTGCTTCACCAGCTCTGCTTCTCCAGTTCCTGCCTGCCTTACAGTAACTTTTAACAATGAACTTTCTTGAGTGCTACACGAAACTCCTAACATTGCACTTTGCAACTGTGGATTGCAACTGCTGAAAAGCTACACAGGATGTCCTAGTTTCTGTAACTTTCCTGAATACAAGGAATAATGTTTGCTAGTCTTTAACCTGACAACGAGACATATATAAATAAAGGTTGCTGGCATAACTCTTCAGAGTTGCGCCTCCATCAGAGAGCAGAGCTCCACCTGATCCCAGCTTAATCTTCAAGATCTGTTTCCATGAATCTTTATTTTCCAATCCCCCTTTGCCCCTGGCTGGAACTGAGAGTTTGGTTGTGCTGGTCGCTGCAAGAAACTATGAGAAACGTGTTCTCATTTTTGAAAAAAATACACATAACACATAATTTGCCTTCATAACCATACTTAAGTGAACAGCTCAGGGACATTAAGTACATTTACATTGCTTTGCTACCATCATGACCAATTTCATTCAAAGAATTGTATCTTTTAAAAATAACTTCCCAGTGAATTGAAAATTTATGTCCATACAACCTGCAACAGATATTTGCAATAACTTTATTCATACTTGATGAAACTTGGAGACAACCAAGATGCCCTTCCTCAGTGAATGGATAAATTGTGGACTGTTCAGCAGAAAAAAGTGCTACTGAGTCTTGAAGAGACACAGGGGAAGCTTATATGCAGATCACTCAGCAAAAGAAGCGATTTTGAAAAGGCTACTACTGCATGATTCCAACTATAAGATATTCTGAAAAACGCAAAACTCAAAGAGGTTTTTTTTTTTTTTTTTTTTTTTTTTATCAGTGATTGCCAGGAGTTAAGGGAGACTGAGGGACGAGCAGGCAAAGCACAGAGGATTTTTAGGTCCTGAAAAGATTCTGCATAATGTTACAATGGTAGTTATGAGTCATCATATAGTTGAGCTCAGAACAGGTTCAATACCAAGGAGCCCTACTGTAAACATCGTCACCAGGTGTCACTCTGGGCTGGGGTACTGATCTTAGGGGACGTTGTGCAAGTGGGAAGGAAGAAGGACATATGGGAACTCTGGACATTATGGTCACATTTGCTTTGAACCTAAAACTGCTCCCTAAAGATGAAGCCTATTAAAAAGCGTTATGTTGAAATGGATGGAACTAGAGAGTATCATGCTAAGTAAAATAAGCCAATCCCAAAAACCCAAAGGCCGAATGTTTTCTCTGATAAGCCAATGCTGATCCACAGTGGGGGTGGGTAGGGAGGAATGAAGGAACTTTGGATTGTGCAGAGGGGAGTGAGGGGAGGGGTAAAGTGGTGGGGAGGGGAAGGACGGTAGATTGTGAGACAGATGTTATTACCCCATATACATGTATGAAAAGAATTAAAAAAAATATTTATCACTATAAAAAAAGTTAATGAAAATAAATAAATAAATAAAAGGTTTAAAAAAAAGTGTTTTCTTGGGCTGGGGCTGTGGCTCCATGGTAAGCGCTCCCCTAGCATGTGTGAGGCCCTGGGTTTGATCCTCAGAAGCACATAAAAATAGAACAAAGCTATCACGCCCACCTACAACTAAAACCAAATATTTTTTAAAAGTGTTTTGTTTTAAAGACAATATATAGATAGGAATACCTAAATGACAAAGAAGTTGGAATTTTCTGATAGGGATTTTAAAGCAATCATGATTAAAAAAAATACATTTACAGGCAAAACAAATGTGCTTGCAACAGATAAAAAACAAAGTTTCGGCAAAGAAATAGAAGACATAAAGAAGAGCTGAACAGAGTTTTTAGAAATGAAAAAAAAGCTCAATGAATGGACTCAATGGGAGAATGGAAAAGACAGAAGAGAAAGAGGAGTGGACTTCCACCTAGAACCCTGGAGGGAGGAGGAGGAGGAGAACAGAGAGAAAGCAGACTGAAAAAAAATTAAGCAGAGCCTTAGGGACTTATGGAACTTTTATAAAAAATCTATTCTTCATACCATTGTTGACCCAGAAAGAAAAAGGGCAGAAGTAAAAAAAAGTACTTGAAGAGATAATGGTTGAAAATTCCTAAATTTGGCAAGAGGTATAACCCTACAGATTCAAGGAACTAAGTAAACCCCAGCGGGATAAAGCCAAAGAGATCCCTATCAAGATGCATCATAATTAAACCCTGAGCTGGGTGCAGCGGTGCACCACTTGTAATCCCAGCAGCTTGGGAGAATGAGGCAGGAGGATCACGAGATCAGAACCAACAACTTAGTGAGGACCTAAGCAACTCAGTGAAACCCTGTTTCTAAATACAATACAAAAAGGGCCAAGAATGTGGCTCAGTGGTTAAGAACCCTTGGGTTCAATCCCCAATATTAAAAAAAAAAAAAAAAAAAAAAAATTAAACTGAAATGGAAGTAAACCAATGAGTTCAGCCAGAGAGAAATGACAATTTATGTATAAAAGGAAAGCAATTTGAAATAGAGTATATTTCTCATCAAAGACTCTGTAGGTCAAAAGGAAGTGACAAAACATGCTAAAGATAAAAACAAACAAAAATCCTCCAAACCTACAAACTTCTACAAGGAGAAAGTATTCTTTGGGAGGAGCTAAAATTAAAAGAATTTGTTATCATCAGTAGAAATAACATGAAACAGTATCAAAAAAAATTCTCTAGGTAGAAAGGAATAACACAGAACATCAAGAAAAAAAGACCACAATAAGCAAAAGTAGAAGTAAATACCATAGACTTTGCTTCTCCCCTCAAGTTTTCTAAGTTATGATTGACAGTTTAAGCAAAGAGAAGAACACTGGTAGATGTTCATAAAGGCAGGCAGAGGAAATATTTAAGACAGTCATATTGTTTTTTTTTTTTTTTTTTTTCCTTCCAAATTGCTAGGATTACAGGCAAGTGCTCCTGGACCCAGATGAATTATTCTTATTAATAATTCTATTAATTGTCTTTTTCTGAGTCCTGAAAACACAAATATTAAGCATTTCCAAAAGCCAACACGTAAGTAAATTTCATGAGGGAAGACCTAAACTCATGAGATTTTCACACATTAGTGTTTCTATTTCCCCATGTGAACCCTGAAGCCCCAGACCTGCATTTTGACCTTGTCCTTCCCCCAGCCCAAGTCCCTCCAAGTTGGTTAGACTCACTGTTCACTTGTAACACAGCTCAAAGCAGAATTCACTCAGGGAAATACGTTAGGCAAAACACAAGACCCAGAAGAAGCTGCAGCTCTTCCCCAAGACCTTCTCTTCAAAGAGGAGGAAGAACGTCCCCAGCGATCCCAGAGTGCATCCACCTTGCTACGGGGAAACTTCCCACTCTTCTGCACTTAGGAATTGAAACCAGCTACCACTGTGCTGCCTTCTACCTCCAAAACTCCTGGAGGGTGGCTTTCAGGGTGCTGCTTGGATTCTTGGCCTCCAGCCTTAAGCCTCCCCCTTTCCAGTTTCAACACTAGAAGTCACAGTGGGCAGAAAACTTGAAGGCAACCACATCAGTTGCCTTCAACTTTGGGGCCTGCCATCCATAATCTGTCACCAAAGAGAGAAGCCCCCGGGTCCCCAGCCCTTCTGCTAAGGACTCTATACCAGCTGGCCCTCCCTCCAAAGGAACTCACTCTCTGTAGCCATCAGTCATATTGTTTTAAAAGGGGGTGGGGGCAAATGCAACAGAGGAGGGCAGAGAAACACAAAAGTAGGTAAAGTTCCACACTTCGATGAAGTGTAAGATGTCAACAGTATAGGTTGTGACAAGTAATTATGCTTACATAATATAATACCTATCACAACCACCAAAGAAGATAGAGAAACACGTGCACTCAAAAACAGTACAGATAAATCAAAATGGAATTCTAAAAAAATGTTCAGGTAATCTACAGGAAGGCAGAAAAATAGAACAGAGATGCAGACAACAAAATAAACAAACAGAAAACCAAATAAAATGCGTGACATAAACCCTAAAAGAATTATTTTTGAGGTGGGGTCTCAGTACGTCGCCCAGATTGGCCTTGGACTCCTGTGCTCAAGTGGTGGACCTACCTCAGCCTGCTTAGTATCTGAGACTACAAGTGTGCCCACTGTGCCTGCCTAACTCTAACACATTGATGATTACATTAAATGTAAATGATCTAAATTTATCAATTAAATGATATTGGAAGAAGAGATTTAAAGATATGACCCAACTGTATGCAGTCTATAAGAAAATCACCTCAAATATGGTGATATAAGCAGGTTGACATAAAAGAATAGTAAAAGACATGCTTTGCACATACTATTAAAAAGAAAGCAGAAGTGACTATTTTAATAACATATAAAAGAGACTTTAGAGCAAAGAAAAGGAAATGACTAAATGGAGAGATGCATTGTCTCATGATCACAGTAGCCAACCCACCAATGAGACATAGAAAACTAAATATGATATCAACCAAACAACAGAGTTGTAAAATGTGTTCATCAAAAACTTATAGAACAGAAAGGATCATTAAATAAGTCCAGAATTATAGTTAGAGATGTCAATGCCTCTCCCACCTCTTCTTGTTATTCACAAATGATATAACAACTAGAAGAAAACCAGTAAAGATCCAGAACCCAAGAACCAACTCCAGCTGGTTGTGGTGGTACATTCGTATAATCCTAGCTGCTCGGGAGGCTGAGGCAGGAGGATTGCAAGTTCAAAGCCAGTCTCAGCAACGTGGCCAGGTCCTGTCTCAAAAAAAAAGGCGGGGGGTGGGGGGTGTTGGGGATGTGGTTCAGTAGTTAAGTACCCATGGGTTCAAAACCCTGGTAAAGAAAGGAAGGAAGGAAGGAAGGGGGAAGAAAGGAAGGAAGGAAGGAAGGAAGGAAGGAAGGAAGGAAGGGAGGAAGGAAGGAAGGAAGGAAGGAAGGACAGAAGGAAGAAAGAAGGGTAGAAAAAAAGAAAGTAAGAAAGAAAGAGGCAAAGAAAGGACAAAAGAACC
Source organism: Sciurus carolinensis (assembly GCF_902686445.1). Lineage (NCBI taxonomy): Eukaryota > Metazoa > Chordata > Mammalia > Rodentia > Sciuridae > Sciurus > Sciurus carolinensis. The sequence goes on from NC_062227.1 coordinate 6,681,316, forward strand.
AACTCACAGGACTGAATCAACATGTATCAACCCTCCACCCTGTAGCATCAGAATATACTTTCTTCCCAAGCAGTCACAGAATACATATCCCAAGACAGAGCATCTCAGGCCATAAAACAAGTCTCAACAAATTCAAAAGAACTGAAATCATACAGGATGTCTCTTATGATAATGAAATCAAACTAGAAATCTGTACAGAAAAATAACAAGATTTCCAAGGACTTGGAAATCAAACAACATTTCTAAGTAATCCATTGGTCAAAAGAAGTCCTAAAGAAGGATTGTAAAGAATGAACTCAATGAAAATGAAAATGCAATACATCAAAATGTGTGGGACACAGAGGAAGCAGTGCTGAGAGGAACACGCGTAGCATTAAATACATAAATTAGAAATAAGAAAATTGTCAACTCAGTTACTTCTTCACTCACTTCAGGAATCTAGAAAAAATGAGACAGAAACAAAATAAATCAAAGTAAGTAAATAATGAACGTAAGAGCAGAAATCAGTGGAACTGAAAACAAAAACAAGAGAGAAAATAAATGAAACAAAGCCTGGTTGTCTAAAAAGTTTGTAAAATGTCTGGCACAGTGGTGCACCTGTCATCCCAGCAGCTCTGGAGACTGAGGCAGGAGGGTCACAAGTTCAAAGCCAGCCTTAGCAACTTAGTGAGGCCCTAAGCAGTTTAGGAGACCCTGTCTCAAAATTTTAAAAAATCCGAAGGGCTGGGGATGTAGCTCAGTGGTTAAGTATCCTGGGTTTAATCCTTGGTACAAAAAAGAAAATCTATGTCAGGGACCAAGAAGTTCTCATTCTGAGAACATTCTGACCTTTACAATAAGCAGCAGCGCCCCTCCCCCCCCTCCTGGCTGATAATTCTGACAGTATGGCGCCTATGGCGCCCACGGCTTCTCTTCCGGGACTACACTTTCCCGCCGGCGCGAACTTCACCTTCCCGCCAGCGCGAATTTGCACCCTATCAGGAACCCAGCAGAAGAACACAACCAACCAGGCTGCACCTCGTCATACCCCTCATTCCCTCAGCATAAATACCCGTGAGAACAATAAAATTTGCAGCTTAATCAGAATTCCTGTCTTGCTGTCTCTCCCTGCGTCTCTTGTCCCTTCATTCCTTCTCTCTTAGGTTTGCCGTCCGCGTTGATGTCCTGCGGGTCGGGACAGTTGGCGCCCAACGTGGTTGACTCGAGCCTTTGTTTGAGAAGCGAACGCTGCCCTCTGGGGAAGACTTGGCCAAGCGGGATTCGGGATCGCCTCGGTGGACGCGACCGGGAGTCAGATCCAGGAGGAGAGTGAGGCCAGCGCAAGGTGAGTGACGCACCATGGGACAAGGAGTTTCGTCACATGATTTGTTTCTGATGGGTCTCGAGGAGGCCCTCAAGACTCGGGGAGCGTGTGTTAAGAAAAAGGATTTAAGATCATTCTTTTCATACATAGAGGATTTGTGTCCTTGGTTTCCCCTCGAGGGGTCAATTGATGGTAAAAGGTGGCTCAGAGTAGGAGACTGCCTCAAAGATTATTATGAGACTTTTGGTCCTCAAAAGGTGCCTGTCACTGCCTTTTCTTATTGGAATTTAATTAATGAGATTCTTAAAAGCTCACCCTTTGACAGTGGTACTTTAAAACTTGTAAAGATTGGGGAGCAGGCAATGCAATCCACCTCTCGCCCCCCCATCGGCATGCCCTTCGGTTAGTATTCATATGCCCCCTACTCAGCCTTCTCAGGACCCTGGGACCCTCCCAGACCCCGGGAACCTCCCAGACCCCACCTTACCAAAAAAGTCCCCTAAAAGTCCCCCTAAGATTTATCCGGTTTTAAATCCCCATGATGAGTTGACCCCAGAGGGTGAGGCTACCCTGGAGGGGGCAGCGGCTCAACACCATTCTCCAGACCTGCCACCTCTTAAAAATCCACTTCCCACTTATACACCCCCTGCCTTTCGTGCTCCGGCCCCTCAGGGACCTACTGCCCCCCCAGACATTTTTCCCCACTTCCCTTGCCTAATCTAACCCCTTTACGCGAGTCTCTCCAACATAGGCGGGAACAAATCCAACTTTTAAAAGAACTAAAAGCCCTTGATGCCGAGCTTCGCTCACTGGCCTTGGGCACGGAGTTAACACAAACTGGCCCAAGACCCCTCAATACTCGTAAGTGAAGCCACGTGGCTAGCCTGTTCTTGCCTTTCCAGTCACTCACAGTCAAGCAGATCAGCCCGCACAAACTGAAGCAGAGAATTTAAAAGGAAGTCAGGGAGAGGAATCAGGGGAGGAACAAGAGGTAGAACCAGAGAGGGAACAAGAGGAGGACCAGGAATCAGGGGATGAGGAGGAGCCCACCTCTAGACAGAGTGGAGCCCTTGGTTCTTATAAAAGGCTGAGCCTCTGCTTTCTTGAAAGACTTAAAAAGGCTTGTACACAGTATGGCCCCACTGCACCTTATACACTGGCCTTGCTAGAGAACCATAGTACACAATGGCTCACCCCTAATGATTGGAAATTTTTGGCCCGAGCCACCCTCAGTGCGGGTGACTTCCTGTTGTGGAACGCAGACTTTAGGGAATACTGTCGGGAAACTGCCCAAAAAAATTCAACCAAGGCTTCCTCTAAATCCTGGACCTATGTTAAACTAGTGGGTAATGCGCCATTTGATACTAACCCTAAACAGGCACGCTTTCCTACTGGGCTCCTAGCACAGGTTCAAACTGCCGGTTTGCATGCTTGGAGACGGCTCCCTCAAAAGGGCTCGGCCACCACCTCCCTAGCAAAAATTCGTCAGGGTCCTGACAAGCCTTACAGTGACTTTGTTGCCCAGCTTAATCTAACTGCGGAGCACTTACTTGGACCAAGTGAAAACGAGAGCTCCTTTGTAAAATATCTTGCCTTTGAAAATGCTAACCCAATATGTCAAGATGTTCTTCAGCCCCACAAAGATAAAGGGGACCTTTCTGACTTCATTAGGCTGTGTGCCGGGGTAGGAACAGCCCATGCCATGGGTCTCGCCATTGGTGCCGCCTTCACCAAGGCCCTTCACCACCCTGGCCCACGTACTTGCTTTACTTGCAAACAACCTGGCCATTTTGCGCGAGACTGCCCAACAGGGAAACTGGGTCAAGGACCCATATCTCCTCAAACAAGGACTAAACCACCTCCGCTCACCCTTTGCCCTAAATGTGGTAAAGGTCGCCACTGGGCCAAGGAGTGTAGATCCAAGACCAATGCCCTTGGACAGCCTATTCCCTCTAACTTCTCGGGAAACTCCTCTCGGGGCCAGCCCCTGGCCCCGACCACCCCCAGAGCAAACCCAGGGGCAATAAGGTTTGTTCCCTCTCAGACTCCCAACCCAATCCAGGCTCCCTGTCCTTCTCCACAATCACCTCCCTCCAACGTGCTACCCCAGGCAGCGCAGGATTGGACCTCTGTGCCTCCACCGATACAATATTAGACTCTATGCAAGGACCTCAGATAATACCCACTGGGGTTGTAGGCCCCCCTCCACCTCATATGTGTGCTCTTATTCTTGGGAGAGCTCCTACCACCTTACAAGGTGTTCAGGTCTTCCCTGGCATCATTGATGATGATTACACTGGAGAAATTAAAATACTGGCCACAGCTGTTAACGGAGTAGCTGCCATCCCTGCAGGAACAAAAATTGCACAATTAATACTCCTTCCCCTCAATTCAGGAAATTCACCAGGAAACACAGCCTCTTTAGGTTCCTCTGATGTGTATTGGGTCCAACCTATCTCCCACAAAAGACCCACTCTTACCTTATTTATTGAAGGAAAGAAATTCCAAGGGATCCTAGATACTGGTGCGGACGCCACAGTTATTTCTCAAAAATATTGGCCATCAGAATGGCCCCTCACCTCATCACTAACTGACCTTAAAGGAATAGGGCAGTCAAGAAACCCCTTAGTTAGCTCCAGGGTGCTTAATTGGACTGACACAAAAGATAACACAGGGAATAAAGGAACCGTTACCCCCTTCTATCGCGTCCCCTCTGGCCGCAGAGAGAGACACGACAAATGTCTGAAGCTTTGGAAGTTTATTGTGCACAGTTCCTCTCCTATGCTTCTCTTACCCCTAGCTTCTGCGCACTCCCAGCTTCCCTTCTCCCAGCTTCTTCCAGCTCCCGCGTACTCCCAGCTTCCAGCTCAGCTCCAGCCTCTGCCGCCGCCGCCGCCGCCGCCGCCGCTTCTTCCGCTTCTTCCCTTCTTCCGCTTCTTCTCCCTCTCTCTCCCACCCACCAGGCTTATATACACTTCAACCAATCAGGGGAGAGTACACGAGATAAACGCGGACAGCTGCAGGCATAGGATGGGTACACGAGGGGGGCATGCTCTAGTCACATCGTTAACTAGCCAATCATTGGAATTCGCTGGTTGTTTACTGTATAGCTGGCTGCTTTTGGCTCAGCGTCAGGCGCCATCTTGACCATGCTCAAGGCTGGGGGTCCCGGGAACCCCCACACCCTTCGTTGTTCCTGATCTCCCTGTCAACCTTTGGGGACGAGACATTCTAAGCCAAATGAAAGTTATTCTTGCTAGTCCCGACTCTTTAGTCACTCATCAAATGCTTCGTATGGACTTTATCCCTGGTACAGGCCTTGGGAGGCTAGGACAAGGACAGGTTGAGCCTGTACAGCCCATACAAAAAACAGACAAATTTGGACTTGGGTATGTGGGTTTTTAGTGTCGGTCCCTGACCCTCCTGTACCCCATGCAGACAAAATTATTTGGGAAACTCAAACTCCTGTGTGGGTGGATCAGTGGCCCCTTACCCAAGAAAAATTAGAGGCTGCCTCCATGTTAGTACAGGAACAGTTGACAGCCGGCCATGTGGAACCCTCAACCTCACCCTGGAATACTCCTATTTTTGTTATTAAGAAGAAATCAGGCAAATGGCGCCTTTTACAGGATTTGCGCGCTATCAATAAGGTTATGCGCCCGATGGGGGCATTACAGCCAGGCATCCCTACACCGGTAGCTATTCCTAGGGACTATTATAAAATGGTCATCGACTTAAAAGATTGCTTTTTTACTATTCCTTTACATCCTGATGACAGACCCTATTTTGCTTTCAGCCTCCCCCGCATCAATTTTCAGGGCCCTATGCAAAGATTTCAATGGAAGGTCCTTCCCCAGGGTATGGCTAACAGCCCTAGTCTTTGCCAAAAATATGTTGCTCAAGCAGTAGACCCTGTGAGAGAGCGGTGGCCACAAGTTTATATATTACATTATATGGATGATTTGTTAATTGCTGCACCTAATACCTATGATCTTAACAATTGTTATTTGGATCTCTATAAAGCCCTTACTGCCTTGGGACTTCAGATAGCCCCTGATAAGGTTCAAACACAGGACCCCTACACCTACTTGGGCCTCAAACTTCAAACTAATCAAATTCAAATCCCTAATATACAATTGCGTGTGGACCATCTCCACACTCTTAACGATTTCCAAAAACTACTAGGGGATATCCAATGGCTAAGACCATATTTAAAACTACCCACCTATGTGCTTTTGCCTCTTAATGATATTTTAAGGGGAGATTCTGACCCTTCTTCTCCTCGAGAGCTTACTCCCGAGGCACGGCAAGCATTAATTCAAGTCACAGAAGCCATCGCTCAACAATTTGTTACACAAATATCTTATAACCTTCCTTTGGTTTTGGTTATATTACACACCCCTCATACACCCACGGGACTATTCTGGCAGCGGGATCCACATTTTAAAAATAAGGGTTGCCCCTTGCTCTGGGTTCATTTGCCCGCCACATCCTCTAAAGTTATTGCTGTCTATCCTGCTCAGGTAGCTTCTATCATTATTAAAGGTCGCTTGCTTTCTCGACAACATTTTGGCAAAGACCCTGATAACATTCTGATTCCATACACTAAGGATCAAACCCAATTTTTGCTACAGACGAGGGATGAATGGGGTATTGCTCTATCAGGCTTTTTGGGAATAATCGATAACCACCTTCCCAATGACCCCCTTTTGCATTTTGCTCAGTTACATCCATTTATTTTTCCTCGGGTTACTCGGAAGGCTCCTATTCCACAAGCCCTTACTGTTTTTACAGATGGCTCCAGCAATGGCCGTGCAGCCTTTGTTGTTGATAATCAGCCTACCACCTTTGACACTGCTTATCCATCAGCACAGCTTGTAGAATTGTTTGCTATAACACAAGTCTTTATGACATTTTTTGATAAACCTATTAATATTTATACAGACAGTGCTTACATTGCCCATTCTGTGCCCCTATTGGAGATTTCACCCGCCATTAAGGCTTCCTCCAATGCAGCCTTTTTGTTTAACCAGCTTCAACAACTAATTCAGGCTAGAAAACATCCATTTTTCTTAGGACACATTAGAGCACATTCTGATCTTCCCGGTCCCCTATCACGGGGTAATGCTCAGGCTGATGCAGCCACTCGGTCCCTTTTCCCAGTTCTTATTGGATCCATCCAAGAGGCCACGATTTACACAAACTTCACCACTTAAATTCTCAGAGCCTTCGGTTACTCTGTAAAATTACCAGGCAACAAGCAAGGGAAATTGTAAAAGCGTGTCCTGCTTGCGTTGTCTCCCTTCCTATTCAACATCTGGGTGTTAACCCTCGAGGATTACTGCCCAATCAGATTTGGCAGATGGATGTTACTCACTTTCCTGAATTTGGGAAAACAAAGTACATACATGTTTCCATAGATACCTTTAGTGGCTTTATTTTTGCATCACCGCATTGCGGAGAAGCTACCAAGGATGTCATTTCTCATCTTGTCTCAGCCTTTTCCATAATGGGAAAGCCAGCACATATTAAGACAGATAATGGCCCTGCATATACCAGTACCAAGTTCAAACAGTTTTGTGCCACTCTTCAAATCTCTCATACTACTGGAATTCCATATAACCCTCAAGGTCAAGGCATTGTGGAACGTGCACACCTCACCTTAAAAACCTGGCTTACCCGCCTTAAGGCCTCTTCCCTTGCATTTACCACTCCCAGGGATTGCCTTAATCATGCATTATTTGCTCTTAACTTTCTTACCCTAGACAATGAAGGACATTCGACCGCAGACAGACATTGGCATCCCTCTTCTAATTCTGCTCGCCCATCTGTTATGTGGCGCGATCCTTTAACAAATAAATGGAAAGGCCCAGATCCCGTCCTCATTTGGGGACGAGGCTCAGCTTGTATTTTAGATCAAGAACAAGCAGCCCCAAGATGGTTACCAGAACGCCTGGTCAAACAGGTCAATGATTTACCACAACCCAGGGACGGAAACCTTCCCCCTGAGGATGAATCTTCCTCTCTTATAGATGCAGCCGACAATCTATGCGAAAAATCCCCTGAATGACAGACCCTGTGACTGCACAACATTGCTTCTCTGGATAATGGCTGCCTGTTCACTGCTCTCCCACAGCCATGCAGGACTTGAGGACCCTGCTAAGGTCCCCTCCTTTGCTTGCTGCTTATTGAATCTATAGGTCCTTTGATATTCAACAAGATCATGGCTTTTCTTAAAGCTCAAATTGAGGCTATACAGGCGAAACCTATTCAGGTTCATTACCATCGACTGGAGATGATGGATCGCGATGGTGATCTTAAAAGACCATCACCCCTGTGAGCTGAACTGGACAGCCAATGACGGGTAAGATTCGTGAGAGCTCACGCCAACCTAAGACAGGAAATGAGGGCCAGAGCCTCATTATCCAATGACGGGTAAGGATGTTGCTCTGCCACGGACAACCTAAGACAGGCGCAGTTCCCGAGGGATTGTCACTCCCGCTCTGTACCTGTTCAGGCAAGATGCGCCCCCGCCTCGCCACATAGCCTCCATCACCCCTTAAAATATGGCTATCGAAAAATGGTCAATAATTTTATATAAGAAAGGGGGAAATGTCAGGGACCAAGAAGTTCTCATTCTGAGAACATTCTGACCTTTACAATAAGCAGCAGCGCCCCTCCCCCCCCCCGGCTGATAATTCTGACAGTATGGCGCCTATGGCGCCCACGGCTTCTCTTCCGGGACTACACTTTCCCGCCGGCGCGAACTTCACCTTCCTGCCAGCGCGAATTTGCACCCTATCAGGAACCCAGCAGAAGAACACAACCAACCAGGCTGCACCTCGTCATACCCCTCATTCCCTCAGCATAAATACCCGTGAGAACAATAAAAATTTGCAGCTTGATCAGAATTCCTGTCTTGCTGTCTCTCCCTGCGTCTCCTGTCCCTTCATTCCTTCTCTCTTAGGTTTGCCGTCCTCGTTGATGTCCTGCGGGCTGGGACAAATCTACAAAATTTGTAAACATCTAGCAAGACCGAAAAACCAAAAAGGAAAGAATACATAGATTGGAAACATCAGGAAGGAACCAGGAGGTATCACCCAAAGTCAAGGGAACCAACAAGAATACGGCAAACAACTTTAGCACATGAATCTGGTCACTTAGATGAAATGGACCAATTCTTTGTAGAGGATAAACTGCAACAATTTATCTGATTTTAAAAAATACATATAATATAATAATAATATAATAGCCCCACAACTATTAAAGAAATTTAATTCATAATATTTAAGCTTTCAAAAAAAACAAAAAAACAAAAAGATCTCCAGGCTCTGATGGCTTCCCCGGATTCTGCCATGTCTACAGAAGGATCAGCACTAATTCTACACTTCCTTTTCCAAAACAGAGTGAGCACATCTCAGCACTTCAGAAGCGAGTGCTGTCTTGATAACAAAACCAGACAACACATCGCAAAAAGAAAAACTACAGACCGATCTCCCTTGTGAATCCAGACACACGTTTCCTTTACAAAATATTAGAAGACAGAATTTAGCAAAATGTAAAAAAAAAAAAAAAAGATTCAAGGTGATCAGTGGCACTAAATCTGGAATGAAAAGATTGTTCAATGTGTGAAAATCAGTGTGATCCACCATACTAACAGCATGAAGAGAAAATCACAGTATCGTGTCCAGTTATGCGGAAAAACCAAGAATAGGAACGATTCAATCCCCACTCATGATAAACCCCCAGAAAAGAAAAGAGGAACTTCCTCGATTTGATGAAGAGAACCTAGAAAAAACCTGCAGTTCATATTATACTTAATAGTGACAGAATGTGACATTCCTAAGGAAAGGGCTACAGCAGGAGGATCTGCGCCCAGGCTGCCACTGACCAGGCTATCAGGAGGACTTCTGCCAGTTCACTGAGGCAGGGACAGGGAATAAAAAGAAGGGGAGACGTAAAACTTTCATTCTCCTGCAGAAACATGATTGGCTATGTGGAAGATCCTAAGGGATACATTCCAACCAACAACTCCTAGGCCTTGTGAGTGAGTTCAGCAGATCATAGGGTATATAACATAAACACAGAGAAAATCAGTTTTACTTCTTTAAACAAATTTAGGGGGAAAAGTCATATGAAAGACCCTAAGACCCCCTGTCCAAGGAAGAACTCATGTAATCACTGGCTGCAAAAGCAAGAGGCAGTTTATTGTTATGTTACACAGGCGCCTGCGGGTGCTCAGCGAAACCTCAGCCGGAGCTTCGGTGAACTGGCACACCGGGCTTTGGGGTACAGGTTTTTTATAGGGTAAAGGGGCAGGTTTCGCGCGCACGGTAAGCAACAGATTTCTTATTGGTTATTTTGAATCCAGCATTTAGACATTCTTGGAGAAGCCATAAATTTACTTTAACTGGAGAGGGGGATGATAGATAGAGACACAGACAGAGACACAGGCTTCCCCAAATTGCCCGCAGCCCCTCTCTTCCGCACCTGCATAAACACAGGCTTTCCCTAATTGCCCGCAGCACGGGTCGTAAAAAATGGTAAAGAATGTATAAACTCAGACTTCTCTCATCTTATCTGTGAAGTCCCCTATTTACTCTGTCCTTGGTCAGGAATCTGGTATCAGAAGTTTTACAGGACAGTTTTATAGTTCCTGCTTATCAGCTCCTGTTAGTTCAGACATGCTCTGACTTTCCCAATTATCCTGCCCTTTCTTAGCTAAATCTTTAGATAAACACCTTTAGCGTGCCCTGATAGTTTTCTCTTTTCTCTTTTAAAATAGGCCTGAGTGGGTGGCGCAGGGGTCTTTTCACATAAACTTGAAAGAAGCAATTTATCCATTTCAAGACTTATTGTATAACTGTGTTATTCGTGGAGGGAGAGACATATAAATCAATTCAACAGAATAGAGAAGAGTGGGGCTTGGATTACCTCCATGGTAGTGAAGCCAGAATTAAGGACAGGTAGTTAGTGTAGAAATAGGAAATCGGGTCAATTCGAGGAAATGAAGCCATGAAGCCATCTGCCTTTGGAAGTTGGAGACTGCCCCTGGAAGAATGGAATGTCAAAGATCTCCGGAGCCCATTGATTACCAAATTTACCTGCCTTTATCAAGGACTGCAAACAAGGAGCTGCTAATTAATGCCCCCTGGCCCTTACCCGCCTGAATCACCTTGGCCCTCCCCCTGCCCTTGGCTTCTCACTTATGCAAAACCGGGCCTAGTCACGAAGGCAGGAAGGAGAGATAAGGGGGGAAAGAACTGGAGAACAAAAGAGACTTTAACCTATAAAAGATGCAGGGTGTGCTCACTTCTTGGGACTTTAGAACATCAGCCATGGCCCCCTTCTCCCTGCCGGGAGAAGTCTGTACTATTACCTTTAAATAAAACCTGCTTAATATGCTTGCCTTGGCGTGCTTCTCTAGTGCTTAATCTTCAACATTAGAAGAAGCAGAACTCGTCACCGGTAAACGGTGGTATCAGTAGCGTGGCTGCCGAGCATGCAAGAAGCCCTGGGTTTGGTTCCCAGTACCACAGCAAAACCAAACCACAAACAAACAAACCAAAACAATCCATAGAGGTTTGAAAAGAAGTACAAAATCCATTCAGTTGAGGAAGGATAATTTTTCAACAAATGCGGCGAAGGCATTTGTTTGTGTATAGCCGCAATTGATCTGTAAACCTAACACCCTATCTAAGAATCAAGCCAAAGTAGATCATAGATTGAAATGTGAATATCCTAGAAAAACACATTAGCAACACTTCTGGACTTAGGGCTAGGCAAATAGATTTTTAGATTTTGCATCAGAAGAACCACCCACAAAAACAAAAAAGGAATAAATGGGACATTCTTGCAATTACCAAAAAGCTTTTGTTCTGTAAAAGACCTTGTCAAGAGCAAGAAAGAAAAAAAAGAGAGAGAGAGAGAGAGAGAGAGAGAGAGAGAGATTGGGAGCAAATGTTTGTAAAGTATATGTCAGATAAAGGATGACTACCAACATTTTATAAAGACTTCTGGACCCGGCTTAGCTTGAGGGTATAGAAGGACCGTTTGTCTAGCTTCTCTAGGGCTCCCCAGCCAGGGGCCACTTTTGTTTGAATATGGTAGCTCTTGGATTGGGAATATGCGACCCCCTGGTAAACTTGCTGCTATAGCCTCAATCAAACTTCAAGACTGCATAAACCTGTGCGTCACCGACTGAGTGACCACGGTGATGGCACAGACGCATTGCATTTTCTGGAAACACATGGGAACGCGCTCCTCCCATCCTGCTACCCAGGTGGATGTAGACAAGGAACAGCTGCTCAGCCTCATCAGAAGGATCCAGTGACAACTGGAAAATTAGCTGTGGATGGCAGGCTGCCAGAAAACCTTCACAGAAGAACGAGGATGCAAGGCTCGCCTCTTCTTCCAGATGAGGATATTCCACAGGATATTCGTAAGAATTTAGTGGAAGAGCTTCCTCAGCCACGGGAAATACCAGTAGGTGGAGCCGAGTACACCCAGGCAGAAGCAGAGGCCTTCCCCAGAGTGTGGTCCCACCTGAAGGTTATCAGGTAGAGGAGTGGAAGCTCCAGAAAGTACCGTGAAGGGACTTGGCTTCTTCCTGAGGAGCTTCTCTGCCCTCCAACAGTGAAACAGCCGCCTCAGGAAACTGCCATGGGACTCGTTACCTTATAGAATTGTTTTATTGTGTAATAGGATTGGGGTAAAATCGCTTAACAAAGGAACTCTCAAAATTCAACATTGGTCTAACAAACCAAGTAGAACACGGGCAAATAACAGACCTTTCACCAAACAGCGCTTATGTCAGATAATCACAGGAAAAGATAGTCAACGTCATTATGCATTCAGAAATAAAAACTAAGGGCTGGGGATATAACTCGGTTGGTAGAGTGCTTGTCTCGTATGCACTAAGGCCCTGGGTTCAATCCCCAGCACCACCACTACCACCCCCACCAAAAAAAACAATAAAACTAAAGCATGATGAGCTATCACGCCTCTTCATCAGAATGGCAAAGTCACCGACATCCCTTGTCTGGGCCCTGACCTCTTTCAGGGTCATTTCAGGTTGGTGGATCTCTTCTTTTTCATGACTGGGGAGTATTCCACAGCCCAGTTGGTGTAACCCTTCACCCACTGAAGGGCACCTGGTCGCTTCTGGTTTTGACTATGATGGATAAAATGGTCCTGTCGCCTGATTCTCTGCTTTGCCTCTTCAGTCTGTGTTCAGCACACCAAAGGAATTCCTGTTACACAAAAGTCGGATTGTGTGACTGCCCCATTTAAAAACCCTCCAGTGGTCCTCAGTACACTCCAGTACTAGCCTAAGTCCTGATCATGAGCTGCAGGATCAACAGGGTCTGTCTCCACCACTTCCCAACACTGGCCATTCATTGACTCTGCTGCCACACCCCACACCTGCCTCCTTGCTGTTTCTCACACACGCCAGTCATGTGCCAGCCCCAGGATCTTTGCACTTGTGGATCTTCCCCAGGTACCCCAGTGGCCAGGTCTTCACCTACCCCAGTGCTTAGCTCAAATGTCCTCTTGTCAGTAAGGGCCGCCTTGTTTTGTGTGTCCACTCGTGGCCCTAAAGTTCACATGGCTTTATCTGATTCCATAGGCCATGTGCTTCTCCACTAAGTGGCGCCAGGTCAGGCCTGGGGTCAAGTGGGGGCTGAAAAAGATAGTCCCTGCTCTCCACGAGGTTAACTTCACAGTAGAGAGCCGGGGACACCCAGACAGAGATCAGAGATGCACGGCCACTCACACTTCTATACATACCCAAAAACACACATGCACACACCAGGGCCGGCTCAAAGTGACCCTGGGGTGGAGCAGCACCCCCTCTCGGCTCTGCACAGGAAGGAAATCCTGCGGCCTGAGAGGAAAAGAGCCCTGTGGGTGAGAGGGGGTGGTGGTGCTTCTGCCGGGGAGCAGAGGAAGCAGGAAGGAGCAGCTCCTGCAGGAAGGTGGAGCCGATGGCCAGGGCATCTGCCTGTGGGCTGTGACCAGAGCCAGCCGGCATCCACGCCTCCTGCCTGGTAGCGTCACACGCTGGAGCTGTTTGTTTTAACAAGGCCGGAGGCGAAGGAGCGTCCACAGTAAGGAAGCACAGGCCAGGCAAGGTGGAACACGCCTGTAATCCCAGCAGCCGAGGCAGGAGGATCATGAGTTCAAAGCCAGCCTCAGCTTTGAGGCCCTAAGCAACTCAGTGAGACCCTGTTTCTAAATGTAAAAATGGCTGGGATGTGGCTCAGTGGTTAAGCCCCTTGGGTTTAATTCTTGGTACCAAAAAAAAGAAAAGTGATAGGACGGAAGCGGGCGGGCAGAGCAAGGGACGGCTCCTCCTAGGGTCTCCTCAAGCCTCCCGCCCCAGAAGGGCTGGGAGGCAGCTTCCTCCTAGAACGCCTTTGGCACCGTCTCCGTATAGATTTCCACACCCCAGACCTCCCTGGGCCAGCGGCTCTAACCTCCTGCTCTCTTCCGACCTCGCGGAGGGTTTGCGGGCATGTCGTCACCTCCTCTGCGGGGTCTGATCCAGCCGCAGTTGCAGGTTGGGCTCTGCTGCCCTGAGGGGGTGTGACCTCCCGTAGGTCCCCTACCTCACTTTATGGCCCAGGTGACTCTTGAGAGCATTTGAATGGTGTGCCCTTGGCCTTTTCCGGAGAGCTCGGCGTCATTGCCCACATTGGGTGGGGTGGAAGTTTCTCTCTGAACGGCTTTTGGGTTCCTGGGGACCAGAGGATGTACTCTCTCCCGTCAAGTGATGGGCGAACGGGCTATGAATGCAGACAGACGTATACGCTCGTACAGGAAAGACTGCATTTGACGCTGCCCAGGCCCCAGAGGTGAGTTCTGCAACCCACAACTTAAAAATCAAAGTTGTCAGAATTTGGTCAACGGTGCAGGCGCTGGACTAGAAACTGTCATTTTGTATCACATTAACTGTCTACCTTTGCACATCTGACTTGCTCCTTGATGTGCACAGGGGTGACCTCAAAGTGTTGAGAAGTCCTATGAGCTCACTTTATGGGGCCAGAAGTCATGTCCTGTCTCTCCGCAGGCCACAGGTGCTGTGTTCTGACTGAGGACCTGAGCACTGTGCGTAGGTTCCCGGACTACTCCGCTTGCCGCGGAGCCTCCCTGCAGCCCCCGGCCCCCACACCAGGAAGACCCCCCACACGCCCAGGGCCGTGTGTTCCTCTGGAGGTGGTAGTCTCCTGGCTTTCCTGTTTCTCATTGCCTGATGCTGATGTCTTTATTTTTTTTGGGGGGTGGGGTACAAGGGATTGAATCCAGGGGTGCTTAACCTCTGAGCCACATCCCCAGCCCTTTTTATTTTTTATTTAGAGACGAGACAGGGTCTTGCTAAGTTGCTTAGGGGAGACCAGGCGGGCAGGGCCCTCCCTGGCTTTCCCTGCAGCCCTCCTGGGTGCTAGCCCGGCCCTGCCTGGACCCTGGGGCAGGACGCACAGGCCCAGCAGGCAGGGGCCTTGCTCATGGCAGTGGTCATGGTGCAGAGCGGTCATAGATGACTGTTGCAAAAGAGCTGGCCCCAGAGCAGGACACAAGGTGCTCGGCAGCAGCAAGGGCCGGACACCTGAAGCTGCTGCATTTGACCAGGACGAGCAGAGGACCAGGGACCCCGGGAGGAAAGGGGTTTGAAAATGACAGGGAAAAAAAAAAAAAAAAGAAAAAAAAAGAAAATGACAGGGGTTCCAGAGGTGCACCTGGTCTGCCGGGTCCCTTGGCTCCTGGGTCTGATGAGCAGGAGTCGCCTGAAAGCTGTGGTTCCCTGTCATTCTATTTCCTCAGCAGGAGGTGGTTTGTGAGCCCCAAGGCAGAGGCCATGGGCAGCACGAGCCAAGTCCTCATGAAAGTATAAACACCCGGTCTCACTGACCTTTCTCTCTGTGTTCCCTTGAAGTTTGCTGATCTCTCTGAAAACAATTATTTTAAATACTTTGTCCAGAAGTGCATACTTTTGCACTCCTCTGGGGTCAGCTACTGGGAGATGACTGTGTTCCTCTGGAGGTGGTAGTCTCCTGGCTTTCCTGTTTCTCATTGCCTGATGCTGATGTCTGTATTTTTTTTGGGGGGGCGCGTTACAAGGGATTGAATCCAGGGGTGCTTAACCTCTGAGCCACATCCCCAGCCCTTTTTATTTTTTATTTAGAGACAGGGTCTTGCTAAGTTGCTTAGGGCCTCACTAAGTTTCCGGGGCTAACTTTGAACCCATGATCCTCCTGCCTCAGCCTCCAGTGCCACTGGGATTACAGGCACGCAGCACCGTGCCTGGTGATGTCTGTGGTTTTGAAATAGGGGCTTAGTCCAGTCTGTGCCAACTGCTTTGTCTGGGGAAGACCCTCACAAGCCAGCCCATCCAGGGGGTCTGGGTAGGCTGGCGTCTCATGTGGTCTAAGAGTGGGCTTGCTGCTGGGGTCACTGAGGCAGGCAGACCTGGCACTGGAGTGGGCTGTGAACCTGAGTCCACAGGGGCTGCTTGGTCTCCAGGGTCCCCTGGGCTGGACCTAGATTCTGGGTCTGCTGGAACAGGCCTAGATGCTGGGTCCTCTGGAGGCTGAGGCCGCAGGGAGGAGCCTGGAGTCAAGGATTGTAGGTACTGGTCTGGTGCCTACCTCTGCTGGTGCTGGCCGAGCAGACAGTCTGCAGGCCTGGCCTGGGATCCAGGTGAATAGGGCCAGTCCTGAGCCGGGTCGGTGAGGGTTGGTTTAGTGCTGAGGCCTCCTGGGACAGACCTGGGCCTACGGGCCTGCTGGCACATGGTCCACACGGTAGAGCTACCAAGACCAGCCTAGCCTTGAGCCGGCCTAGAGTCTCATCTGGGGTCCCCTTGTGGCTGGTCTGAAATCTGGGGTCACACAGGCTCGCTTGGGGGGGTCTGGATCCCACATCGACAGAGGCCATCCTGGAGGCTGGGTCCGCGGGGGTGGCGTGATGACCTGGGTCGTGGAGGTGGGCTGGCGCTGGGGTGGACCTGAAGGCTGAGGACGTGGGAACCACCCTGACACCAGGATGATGTGAAGCCCAGGTCCACCTGGTAGTGGGAGCTGCCCGGAACTTGGGGCTGCCAAGGTCAACCTGGAAACTGAGTTCCCCAGGCAGACTGGCATCCGGGGCTGTGGCAGCACCTTCCTGTTGACTATTCCTGTGAGTTAGACCCTTTTAGATTCCCTGTGTAAGTGAGAGCGTGTGGGTTTGTCTTTCTGTCCTGGCTTATTCCATGTAAAGTAATGTCCTCCAGACTTTCCGACGTTGTTACAAGTGCCAGACTTTCCTTCTAAGACCAGATGGTACTCTGCCCTGTAAGTCTACATTTTTCGATCCCTTCATCTGCTCTGTTGTTTCTGTATCTTGGCTGTTGTGGATAGTGCTGCAATAAACACGGAATGCAAATATTGCCTCCATGTACTGATTTCCATTTTTGGGGTGTATACCCAGTAGTGGGAATGCTGAGCCAAATGGTAATTTTTTGAGGAAGCTCCATGCCGTTTTCCATAATGACCACACTAATGTATATTCCCACCACTGGTGTGCAAGGATCCCCTTTTCTCCACATCCTCTCCAACACATTATCTTTGGGCTTTCTGATAATCCATCCTTACACATTTGAAGTGAGATCTCCGTGTGTGTGTGTGTGTGTGTGTGTGTGTGTGTGTGTGTTTTGGAAGGTGGGGTACTGGGGATTGAACTCAGGGGCCCTTGACCACTGAGCCACATCCTCAGCCCTATTTTGTATTTTATTTAGACACATGGTCTCACTGAGTTGCTTAGTGCCTCACCATTGCTGAGGCTGGCTTTGAACTCTCGATCCTCCTGCCTCAGCCTCCCCAGTTGCTGGGATTACAGGCGTGCTCCATGGCGCCCAGCTTCCTTGTGGTTTTGATTGGCATTTCCCTGCTTATTGGAGATGCTGAGAATTTTTTTCACATACCTGTTGGCTATGTGTATGTCTTCTTTTGAGAAATGTCTACTCATGTCCTTTGTCTTTTTAAAAAATAATGTTATCCTTGCTATTGAGTTATATTTAAATTTATTATTATTTTTTAATTGACACACACACACAAAAAAAAAGCCATAAAAAATCGCACATATTTTGGGGTGCCATGTGATGTTTCAATACCTGGAAACATTTTTAGAAAATAATGTTTGTCACTACCAGGTTGTGACAACTACTCTGTTGGGGACATACCATCCCCACATGTGGGAAAAGGTGTTCGATTTTATGACATTGCCCTTGGATTTTCACTAGACAGTTCTTTCTGGAATCTCTGCTGTGGTGAGGAAGGATCTAGAAGATAGCAAAGGCCTCAGCACCCTGAGGAGGCCCGTGTCACTGCACCAGAATGTGGCAGTGCCCCGGGGTGACTGTGGAGGTCCCCGCCTCCGGAGCACTACCCCCTGCACACACGGGCCTCCGCAGGACAGCGGGCTGCCTCAGTGTGCCTGAGTCGCAGAGGGTGAGGGCTCCGCAGGCTCAGGGTGCCCCAAGCCCTCAGGGCTGGCCTTAACTGACCCCAATGTGGGAGCCTCTGTCATGAGGCATGAAGCCACCTGCACATCCTCCCAGGCACAGCAACCAAGGCAGAGGCTGCCCAGGCAGTCAGCGTGTCCAGCAAATACAAACAGGCCACATGGCACGTGGATGCTGTCCTGCAGCCTCAGGCACAAGCTGGCAGGTGCCAGGAAGGGACCACAGGGAGACAGGATGGCCTCCACCCTCCTGGCTGATGCTGGTCCCCTTAGCCGGGTTCTCCATGACCCTCTCCCTAAGGACCCAGGAGAATTCATGAAGGAAAACAATCAATGGGGGACTTCTGGCTGCCAGGCTGACACTAAGAGCTTGGAGGTCGTCACACTCACCTCCCGAGGACAAGACAGAATGACCCTTAGAGGCATCAGAAAATTGAGGTCCCAGGGAAACCCCACCTGGGAAGCTGGAGAGCCTGACAGGCGGACACAGAGCACCCGGCTTACCCCAAGCGGAAAGCAGCACCGTGGCCAGCATCAGGCGGGGGTCACCCAGGGACACCTGACCATCTGCGGGATGTGTCCTGGCCTGAGAGACAAAGACTCCTGGGGCCAAGTTTTAAAGGGGCCACATGCTTCCCATTTACTTCACCCCCAGGAAGCCCGCTAGGACCTCAGAGTGAAGAAGAGGCCACCTGCTCCCAGCAGGGCACGGGCAGGTTGCCATGTTGAAATACACCTGCAATGTTCTCGTCACAGAAAGGAAGGCCACCCTCCAGGGACTTCTCCACCAGAGCCCCACCAAGACACTAGCCAACCCAGGGGAAAGACCCTGCTTCAGTCCCAGCTGGCCCCGAGGCACAGGCTCACCTAAAACCAGAGACTTCAGCCAGGTGTGCTGCTGTGCATCCCAGCAACTCGGGAGGCTGAGGTGGGAGGCGTGCTTGAGAACGGTGTTCAAGGCCAGCCTGGGCTGGGTGGCAAGGCGCTGTCACACACGGAAACAGAAAGCCAAATGGAGACCTAACCAGGGCATCGGGAGGACTCCCCACCTCACACCTCCGCACAGGTCAACAGGGCTCTGTACAGTGACGGGAGTCACAGTGGAAAAACCTGAGGTCACATGAGGAGTAAGTCCCGGGAACTCCCCACCCCCAAGGAAAACCATGGGAAACAAGAACAACACCCGAGGAAATTCAGCCCCTGACAATGGCAGCCACGTGGAGGCAGAGCCTCATCTGAGAGGCAAGCGCACAGCCTCAGGTCCTCTCACCTGGAGCAGGAGGAAGCCTGGCTTTCAACCACATATTCATCAGGCTTCCCAGGAAGGGATCAAGTGGGGCGGGTTCGGGGATCCCGGAGGATTTGCCTCTGCTGCCAGGGTGGACGTGCTGCCTGTGCCCTCTGCCTCTGCAGCATTTCTGATGGATCTCTGCAGCTTGGCCTCCCTCTTTAGCTGATGGAGGTTCTTACTGAAGTCTTCTACCTCGTTATGATTGTGCAATCGTAATTTTTGGATATGGATTTGTTTATTGTCTTAGGAACACATTATTTAGATGTCATCAGATGGCGTATTTTTTGTCCCCAATGCTAGGGTCAACCACTCCTGGGCTTCGCTCATGCCAGACAAGCATCCTGCCACTGAGCAACACCCCCA
Source organism: Sciurus carolinensis (assembly GCF_902686445.1). Classification (NCBI taxonomy): domain Eukaryota; kingdom Metazoa; phylum Chordata; class Mammalia; order Rodentia; family Sciuridae; genus Sciurus; species Sciurus carolinensis. The sequence goes on from NC_062227.1 coordinate 6,700,776, forward strand.
GCCTGCAGTTTTTGTTTGTTTTTGAATATATTTTTTTAGTTTTCAGTGGACCTTTATTTTATTTCTTTATATGTGGTGCTGAGAACCGAACCCAGTGCCTCACACATGCCAGGCAAGTGCTCTGCCACTGAGCCACAACCCAGCCCCCAGCCAGTGTTTTAATTTAAGCAAAGGGTCATTGTGACTTCAACTGTCACCCAAGTTTGATATGGGAAGGGAGGCTAAAAATGATAAATGCTGTAAGTTGTTATTAAAAATCTACATAAGTACATGGACCTCAATGCATTTTTTTTGTTTTGTTTTAAAACCTATGTGATAAAAGTGACCTGCAGGACACCATCATTCAGTCCTCATGACATTTGGTAGTTCTGCCTGCCTTTCGTAAGTATAATAGAAATGACCTTTTGCAGTTTGTCTTGCTTTATGATTTTTTTTGAACATTTGTGGTTTTAAGATAGTATTTATTTATTGTTTTAAAATAGTGTTTAAAGATTTCTAAATTTTATGGAGTCCAAATAAATTTTCCATTGTTGACAAACTCACACAAAACCACAAGATATTTTTTGTTCTTTGGTCAGCATCTGAGGAAAATAGAAAGATGGTCAACAATTATGAAATGAATAATTTTTTTAAAAAATAGAGGAATATTGTGCACACTTAATTTGTATATATCCAAATAAGTCCTAAATTATTTGGCACAAAAAGGGCTGGGGATGTGGCTCAGTGATTGAATGCCCCTGGGATCAATCCCAGTACCAAAAAAAATATATATATCCTCAGAACTCACACAAAACTTTAACCATTCTGTGATCAGCTCTCAAATGCTTCATTTTATCCCTTTTCTTAAATATTGGAGGACCAAAAAATAAGGCATATTGCATCTTAGCAGTGACTTTTATTCAATCTTGTTTCCAAAAACCATATTTCTGCCAGAGTCTTAAAAGTCATCATGTAAATTACCAGTACAGTATAACATATGCAAACATAACAACATCTCTTCCATAGGGATGACACTCCAACCATGTGGATATTAGTTATAGAAGCTAGAGGTTTTTTGATATTTTTAAGGTTTTTTTTTTTTTTTTTTTTTTGGTTGATCTGCACTTAAATATCAACCATTTTCCTTTTTTGCTTCTTCCCTTAAAATTTATATGTATCAATACATTTAATTAGAAATGTGAAGTTTTTTTTATTATGCTGTATTTTATTTTTAAATAATTGTTTATAGTTTCAATTAAAAATGTAAAAAATAAAGTTACATGACTGGTCTTGTAGAGATGTATAATTTTCCTAAAGGTTTACCTATAACTGTAGCAGGTCACCTACTTCAGAATGTTGGGATTCTGTTCTTTTGTTATCTTTAAGACCACCTCAGATTTAAAGCTCCCTTATTGTATGTTTAAAGTGTATTATAACAGTGTGGTAGTTAATAAAACACTGTTTTTTTTTCTTTCTGAAAAATAAAAAAGGCTTTGCCAAACCTATATCACTGAGGAATTGCTGGGAGATCTTGCTACAGTGCAGATTCTGATCCAGTCGGTCTTGGGAGGGGCCTGAGATCTTGCTCTGTCCCAGGTGAAGCTCACCTGGCATCAGACATGGAACAGCCTGGATCTTCACCTAGTTTGGGGTAAGAGCAGGTGAGAACGCAGGGGAGGGGCCTCTGTCGGAGGCACAGCATGAAATTGGTGGGAAAGATAGCCTGGCGTGGGAGGAGGGCTGGGAGCTTAGGATTTATTGCCTCTGGGTAGTGAGGAGAAAAGTCAAGGCAGGACCCAGTATGTCCTGGACAGGCTGGCTCACCCTTGGTGTGTGCCTGGAAGATCACTATCAGGTCCCCCTTTCGCTCTTAAATTGCTACACTGAAGGCAATAAGTTATGTCTGCAAAATGATGGCTGTCTGAAGTCCAACTTTTTCTATCACTGCCAACATTTTAAAAAATCATACAAGCTCACAAATAAGATGGACAACGTGGAGTTAAAGCTGAGTCTGAAAACAGGCACAGAGTAGGAGAGAAACTCCATTGTTTGACAAATTTAACCACACGGGGGGACACTGATAATGGAGATGACATCATCCTGAGATAAGATCATCCCTGAGATAAGGTAAGGTTGCATTGTGCTCAGGGGTTCTTGTGACTTCACGTGAGGATTACCATCAGACTTAGGAAAAGCATAGCCACTTTTGTTTATTAGCAGAGAAGGAGGAAGGACGAAGCACCCTCAAGGGGCAGTGTGGGTCCTCTCAGAGGAAGGTGACAACTCACTTCTTTGTGTCCCAACTCGAAGTATCACCTCTGGGCTCTGGACTGACAGATTACACTAGCTAACAACCCAAGGGCGACTCTTGGCCGTGGGCCTGACTGTCAGGTCCTAAGTGAAGCTGGTTTTACAGAATTGATGGTTGGTGGGCTCCGGTCTGGGTCATTCTGTTTTCTCAGGCTTGGGAAACTCTGGTCTGTGTGGTTTGGGTAGGGTCTAGCCTGGCTAAGCAAACGTGTCCTCGACCTCTCCCGAATTGACCTACTACCTCCTATTGCAAGAGGGATAGTTTATAGGGCTGAGATGGGGCAAGGGGCCTGAAAGAGCTATCTTGACCAACCTTGGGGTGCCCCTGAGGCAGGGCTGTTCATTTTCTGATTTGCTGTATCCTAAGTATTTTCCTAAGTCCCTGGCCCACCCCTCATGTCTAACTACTACCCAGCATTCCACTCTCAAGGACTGGAGACCCTGAAATCTTTTAGGGACATCAGCCACAAAGTACCTTTGACTGCTTCCTGTTGGTGAGGGTCGTAGGCCAATGGGACAAGGGTCTTCTGTTGTTGCTGTCTACAGTGGGTGATGGACAATTAAGGGAATTTAGCATCAGGGTGATCCCGAGGTCCTCGAGAAAAGTCGGGAGAGTTTGAAGATGAATGATCCCCAGCCTTTTTCATATTTTATTTTAAGACAGGGTCTTGCTGAGTCGCTTAGGGTCTCTCTAAACAGCTGAAGCTGGCTTTGGTTCCCCATCATCCTGCCTCAGCCTAGGAAGCTGCTGGGATTCCAGGCGGGCACCACCATGCCTGGCAGATGAATGGACTTCAAGCAGCCATTGAGTCTTGACAGCTCAGGCTGATTAAAAGAAACAATGAACAGAGAGGTAAAGTCATAGTTGTACAGCAATATGTAACACAGCAGAGTATGATATTTTTTTTCATAAATAATTATTACCAGAAAGATTGGTAACTTTCTTACCAGGATGTTAGATCAGGCTGAGACTGAGTCAGGATGAACTTATGATTCTGGCAGAGTCTTTCGTGGTAGCTATTTTACCAGCACTCATGCACAAGAACCCTTCCTTTAGAACCTCCTGCCCCTGGATACTTAAAAAAAAAAAGTACTTGTTAGAGTCTATTTGCCAATGCTTTAGAGAAGAGTCAAACGGTGGATGACCAGAGACTTTGCAGCCATGGTTAGACTCTCGATGAGTGTTGAGCAATTGACAAGACAGTTTGGTTACTTTTCTTGTAGACAGCATTTTAAGCTGGTACTCATGACTGACATTAGATGAGGATCATCAGACTTTTATAAGTCGTACGAACTCTTTAGACTATATCAATGCCATATATCATATATCTTTGTAAACAGTAGTTGTTTGTTTGTTTATTGGTACCAGGGATTGAACCCAGGGGCACTTAACCACTGAGCCACATCCTCAGTCCTTTTTATATTTTCTTTACAGACAGAGGCTCACTGAGTTGCTTAGTGCCTCGCTAAGTTGCTGAGGCTGGCTTTGAACTCGTGATCCTCCTGCCTCGGCCTCCCAAGCTGCTGGGATTACAGGCGTGGGCCACTGCACCTGGCTCTAGCAGTAAAGTTTATAACTTTACTTAAGTAGAATTATAGACCAAATCTGATCAGAATTATGAAGTGATCATTTAATGACTAAATAAACCTTAATTAGTTTTTAAAAGACTTATTTTAAAATAATAAAGATAGTAAAAGACCCCCCAAAACTACCTTAATGAGAAGGAAAACCTTTGCTTCCTAGGCTAATTTATGTAACCTCTACCCAGGCCAGATCAGTATCTTAAGAAACCCTGTTGTTTTAAACATAGAGAATTAGATTTTGGTCTTATATCAGTACTTAGATCTTGACTTTAGAAAGAAATACTTTAAGTAAATTTAAAAGTTGTAACTAACCAACGGTATAACGGACACAAAATCCTCTCTAAGCTCCACCCTCCACAGCCTTCAGAAACTTCCTCTGACCCTCTATGACTTACTTTACCCTTCTGATTTTGTCCTTATCATTCTTTTCCCATTTTGGGACAATCTAGCCATTTTATTCTAAGACAAAATCTTGTTTTTACCATACAAGAATAAATCCTCATGTTCTTATCCAAAAATAAATCCTCATGTTCATAATTTTGTTATATCTCTCTCATTCCTATTTATCGGTCTTTTGGCCTTAATTTTTCCTGGACTTTACATTTCAAAACAATCCTTGTGAAATTTCTGAATTTCCACAAATTACTCTTAGTAAAGAGTACTAAGTACTAAGTAATGAGTAGTAAGAGTAATTTAGTACTTTTTAATGAAGACCCCAAAAGAAAGTAATGTTCAGCTGCTTTTATTATACACCATCAATTTGTATAAACATTTCATAGACCCAAATATGGGACCCATCTTTTTGTAAACTTTAAGCCAAGAAAACTTGAATTTACATTTAGCAATTGATGTAGTATTTTAATTTACTTACGAATGACTCATGTTTTATCTCTATCATAACTTTTAGACTTCAAATTATGTGAAGAGTATTCTTATAAGCATTTATCTTGATTTGTGTTTACCTAATTTATTTTAACAGTTACTTAGAGATTACCCATGAAAACCAAGATATCAGACAAACATAGTTAACAATTTGAGCTGTTATTATCATTATTTGTCAAATAACCCTAAAAAACAATGGACATAGGTTTTCATTGTTGCTGTTGGTTGTTTCCTTTTTTGTTTGTTTGTTGTTTATACAACTGGGGATTAAACCCAGGGCTTCAAGTCCAGCACAGTGGCACACACCCGGTAATGAGACAAGGAAATAATAGGAATTGCTATAGTTGTGTTTTATGTAGTAATAATAAGCTGTATTTGGTATTTGCCTGGATTTGTAAAACTAAAATCATAAAAGGCGCCTGGTGACAAACTTGCTGTGTGGCAGGACGACACTCCTGAACAATGCCGATATGAACCTTGACCTATGATTTGAGTGGCAGCTCCTAGTCTAGTCGTGTTCTGGTCTTTATCAATGAAGACCCGAGCATGACTGGGCTGGAAATCACTACTTAAACCCCTGGACTTTGGAGCAAACTGTCAGCAGCACCATTACCAAAGGACAGCACGTCGCTCTGTCTCTTGACTGTCCCAGCTGCGGTCTACTCCATTGCTGATCGCTGATCGACCATTGTCACCGAAGCCAGACAACTGACCACCTCTCCAGCGGACAGACAAAGACATCCGAGGAGCTGAGAGAGGCTACGGCTGAGAAGAATCCCCTCAGTCTTGCTGCCTGACTTCTTGGCTAAGAGACGTTGCATTGAGTAAGTCCGTGGGGACTAGACTCTAGGTGAACAAGGGAGTGAATCTTCAATGTATTTGTGACTTGCTATTATTAGGGATGTTAAGTTGAGTGTGCACTGTATGAGTAAAATCCACTTGTTGGAACCAAACTTGATTCTTCACTGCTCTTGACACACCGTAATCCCAGCGACTCAGGAGGCTGAGGCAGGAGGACCTCGAGTTCAAAGCCAGCCTCAGCAGAAAAGTGAGGTGCTAAGCAACTCAGTGAGGCCCTGGCTCTAAATAAAATACAAAATAGGGCTGGGGGTGTGGCTCAGTGGTCGAGGGCCCCTGAGTTTAATCCCTGGAGGAGAAGAAGAAGGAAGGAGGAAGAAGGAAGAAGGAAGAAGGAGGAGTAAGAGGAGGAGGGAGAGGAGGAGAAGAAGAAATAGTTACTCTAATGAAAGAACATATAGAACATTTATATTAGACCACGGTGCACTTTTGAATCAGCTTAGACTCAGTCCTGATGTCTCCAAGAGCAAGAGCCCCAAGGTTGAGGGAGGGTGAGCAAATTAGAGAGACCTCCAGCCACAGGACTCGGGTTCTTTTTTTTTTGTTAATTAAAAAAATTTTTAGTTGTGTATGGGCACAATACCTTTATTTATTTATTGTTATGGGGTGCAGAGGATCGAACCCAGTGCCTCGCACATACTAGGCAAGTGCTCTGCCACTGAGCCCCAGCCCCAGCCCAGGACATAGGCTCTTTAGCCCAAGCTTCTACTACGAGATTGGTGCCACAGATGTCTACCCGAGGACACCCCTTTGTCCACTCCTTTTGTCAGAGGGGTTAAGAGGAAGAGCCCTAGACTCTGAGAACTGGTTTCTCAAGTATAAGGGAGTATATGGCAGGAGAAAATGTTTTTAGATCTTTGTCAAGGGTGCATCTAAATCATACTTTGTAGTATAATGAAATGAATTAAGATCACCAGTCTGTCAGTGATTTGGATTTTAAGAGAGACACCCTTTTTTCCCCATAAGCAACCCTGAACAATGAATAACTTGTTATCTGCAGCAGGAGAAAGAGAGGAGGAGGAGGAGGAGGAGGAGGAGGAGGAGGAGGAGGAGGAGGAGGAGGAGGAGGAGGAGGAGGAGGAGAGAAAGGTAGAAAGCTAAAGGTTTCTGAAGTTAACCCTGTAACTTAAGTAGAGGAGAAACCAGAAAACTGCCTCACATAGTCAAGAGAGCACCATCTAATTTACATCTTTTGCAGACCTGCAGGGAGAAGAAGTTCTGAACACAAGGGACCTCCATCTACCACCCCCCGCCATTTACAAAATAAATCTAATTGGAGAATTGTGTTAGGATTAAGGCCAGCATTTACACCCTCCCAATTCATACTGAGCGCAAGAAGTGTAATAACATTTTAGTTTCTTCTTTATTCAGGCCTCAGAGTCAAATCTATCTCAGCTTCTCAGGGTACATCCAGAGGGGTGACAGCTGTAGCTAACTGACTGTCTTCCCATCTGAAGAGAGACAGCAGGATGACCCACCATTTGACCAGGTGCCCCGGCTCTCAAAAGGCATTGTGTGATCCTCAACTGTGGGAGGCTGGTCTAGTCCAGGATACTGGTCCAGTCCATACAAGTGTCCCTGGTTTCATGGAGGACAGCACAACCCAGGAAGAGGCGTCCTTGTTTCCATGGAAATTATGTCACCCAGGTCCTGAGGTGTCCCTCAGAAGGTCCTTGAGGTCTGGTGCAGCCAACTCTATGCTGGATCTCACCTTGTGCCTTCAAACAATCAGACAGGAAAGGAAAGAGACCATTCATTTATTTTTTTCCTTATTTTTTTTATTGCTGCATTATAATTATACATAATGATGGGATTGGTTGTTAAATATTCACACACACACACAAGATGACAATATAATTTGGCATTATCATTCTGTAGTGTTTCCTCTTTGCCTCCCCTCCTCTCTGCCCTGGTCCCAGGAAGAGGCCATTTTTTCGAGGAGCATTAGTCTCGGTTTCACCTACATGGCTGCTTCACAGGTTGGGTGGGAAAGTGTAAATTTTGATTATGATCATACCAATTTCCAGCTTGCCTCAGAGGGTTCATCCATACAACTGGTGTAAAACAGTTTTGAAAAAGGGGACAGGAAAGGACTCTAGCTGGACCCCCAAAATAAGACCTCTCAAACAGATCAAAGATAAACCAGTGCTTAGGGTCAGAGGGTCCCACCACCAGGCATCAAGGGCGCCTAAGTATTTTAATCAGGTTAGAGGCAGGGGGCTTAAGTCTGTTTCCATTACTGGGCTCCAAGAACACTGTGTCAGATACCAAGCTCCTGCAGGGAGGAGGTTAACTTTTTCCTTAGTGAGCTGGGAACCCTGTGCGCAGAATTGCCCCTTTCCACAGCAACAGCTGGCCCCTGGGAAGTACAAGAGCCTCGCTTCTTTTTGTGCTCTGGCCAGCCGCCCTTTGAAATAAACTCCAAATAACTTTGACCTGCCAGTTAGGGACTTCAATAGTCCAGGTGTGCAACAAAGGCGGAGGTGTTGTAAAAGAGGAGGAGGTGACAGATTTCTGAGACCCTTAGCAACCAAGCAGCCACTAAAAACTCCCTTGGTTCCCTTGGGATTCCTGTGTGCTCCTTTAATGAACATAGCATCAGCTGGCCCAGCAAAGGGCACAGGGACCAAGTGTCCAGCAAAAGTGACCCCTCAGAAAAAGGAAAAGGTGAGGTCCCACCACCACCCTAGCAAGCAGGAAGAAGTGGAGTGAGAGAAGGAGCAGATGTTTCAGGCTCTACCCTGAGGGGGACTGAAGCCAAAGCTACCTTTCTCCAAAGAGCCGGAGATAAGATAACGCCTGAGATAAGAGCTTAGGGAGACTGTGTCAGCAACACACCAGACTCAGTAAAAGCATAGCAACGTTTATTAGCAGAGAAGAAAGAAGAGGGAAGCACCTCCAGGAGAGAGTGGGTCCTTCCAGAGATGACAACACACTTCTTTGTGTCCCAGCTTCTATGGGGGTAGGAGGGAGATGGTTAGCACGTCCTGCCCAAGTATCACCTCTGGGCTCTGAACTGACAGATCACACTAGCTAACAACCCATGGGTGACTCTAGGCCATGGGCCTGGTTGACAAGTCCTAATTGCAACTGGTTTTACATAATTTATGATTGGAGGGCTTTGGTCTTTTTTTTTTTTTTTTTTTTTTTGGTACCAGGGATTGAACCTAGTGGCACTTAACCACTGAGCCACATCCCCAGCTGTTTTAGTCAACTATTTCGTTGCTGTGACTAAATGACCTGAGCAGCACAACTGTAAAGGAGGAAAGATTTATTTGAAGGCTCCTGGTTTCAGAGGTCTTAGTACACAGAAGGCTGGAGACTGGCTCCATTCCTCTGGTGTCTTGGAGAGGCTGAACATCATGATGGGAGAGGGTAGAAGAGGAAAGCAGCTCACATCATGGTGATCAAGAAGCAGAGAGAGAGAGACTTCACTCACCAGATACAAATATATACCCAAAAGTCACATCCTACCTCCTCCAGCCACACCCTACCATTTCAGTTACTACTCAGTTTGTCCCTATCCAGGGATTAAATCACTGATTGGGTTAAGATTGTTACAACCCAGTCATTTCTCCTTGGAACCTGCTTGCATTGTCTCACACGTGAGCTTTTGGGGGACACCTCGCATCCAAACCATAACACCAACCTTTTTTTTTTTTTAATTTATTTTTATTGTAAACAAATGGGATACATGTTGATTCTCTGTACATGGAGTAACAGCATACAATTTGCGTAATCATACATTTACATAGGGTAATGATGTTTGATTCATTCTGTTATTTTTTTCCTTCCCCCCACCCCTCCCACCCCTCTTTTCCCTCTATACAGTCCCTCCTTCCTCCATTCTTGGCCCCCTCCCACCCCCCATTATGTGTCATCATCGCTTATCAGCGAGATCATTCGTCTTTTGGTTTTTTTGAGATTGGCTTATCTCACTTAGCATGATATTCTCCAGTTTCATCTATTTGCCTGCATTTGCATACTTTTATTCTTTATGGCTGAGTAATATTCCATTATATATATATATATATATATATATATATATACCACAGTTTCTTTATCCATTCATCAATTGAAGGACATCTAGGTTTGTTCCACAATCTGGCTATTGTGAATTGAGCAGCTATGAACATTGATGTGACTGTATCTCTGTAGTATGCTGATTTTAAGTCCTTTGGGTATATGCTGAGGAGTGGGATAGCTGGGTCAAATGGTAACACCAACCTTTTAAAAATATTTTATTTAGAGACAGGGTCTTACTAAATTGCTTAGGGCTGTGCTAAATTGCTGAGGCTGGCTTTGAACTGGAGGTCCTCCCGACTGTAGGCCTGCGCCATAGTCTCAATCCTTCTGCTTTCCCAGGTCTGGTAAGCTCTGGTCTGTGTCGGTTCTGGCCTAAGAATGTCAGCAATCAGGCCCTGCTGAGCACACACGTGCGTCCTAATGCAGAGCTCCTGTGAATTGTAGACAAATGATCCGTCTGTTCAGTCAGATTCACAGAAACCTTTGTGAGGTAACACATTGAGTCTTAAGATGGAGCTGCTAGGACAGGAAAAGCACAAGACAGGGAGACAACACCACCAGGAAAAGAGGCTGCGGTGACCGTCTGCCTCCTTAGGACCCTTCCCTGGAGGCTCCGAGGCCTGGTCTTGGGTGGGGCCTGGATGTCTGTCTTTTTTCCAAGTTCCTCTCCGGATTCTGATGCAAAGCAAGCTGGGGAACCCCCGCACTGGGGGCAACTCTGCACTCAGTCCTGAGTCGTGCACCTTCCTCCGACTCAGCTGGTGGAGCCTCTGCCTGTCACACCCGAAGACCCCTTGGCTTATGGCACTGTCTGTGTGTCCCTCAGCTTCACACTCTGTCCTCCACCCTGCCGTCTGCTGAGTTCTGGGGGATTTGGCCACAGATAGGTTCCTGTCCTTCTAGCTTTACTTGAGTTGAGCGCTGGGGGAGCTCAGAAGGAGACTGGACCTGAGGAAAGGGTAAGGGCTTCTTCGATCCTTCCCGACAAGGTCACCCTGAGCTGGCTGTTCCTGGCCATGCTGCTCCTGCAGTGCTGACCAACGTGGCTCCCTTCCATGGAGTTATACCAACCAGCCTTCCCAGTGGCTGCTGCGGCCTGGAGGTGGTGCTGGCTGACCTGCAGCTAGCCTGGGTTACTGCCTGCATTCGTTTCTTATTTCTGCTGAGACTAATCCAGGAACTCGGCAGTTCCAAACAACACATGGGTCCTTTCCCAGCTCTGCAGGACAGAAGTCTGAAACCCTCTGATTGTCAGGTTGAAGTCAAGTCCCAGCAGGCTGGCTCCTGGAGGCTCCTGCCTGTCTCAGCACCTAGGGGCCCAGAGCCTCACTGGCTGGCCACCCCGGCTTCCACCTTCAAGGCCATCGGTCTTTTCTCCCCCCTGGCCACTGCTTCTGTCACCATATCTCCTTCTCTAACCCACAGATGAACTCTGGTGATGACTTTGAGCCCACCTGGCTAAGGCGGCGACCTCCTCCACACGGATGGGGACCTCCTCCACGTAGGCGGGCTCACTAACATCTACACTGCCTCTCCACCTGCTCTAGACCTGCTCAGCAGAGAGGCTCCCAAACCTCACATTGCAGTTCCCATCTTCGAAGTGCCTGCCCACTGCCCTAGCAGCTGCCTTGCCTCTGTCCAGTCCCTAGTTGCCTCTCGTCTACTTTTCCACCCAGATGTCTTTCTACGACTGGCTTACTTTATCTGGCCTGACGTCCTCAAGGTTCATGCCTGTTTTTGCATCTGCCAGAATTCCTTCCTTTTAGCCGGGCATAGTGGTGCACACCTGTGATCCCAGCAGCTCGGGAGGCTGAGGCAGGAGGATCCCAGGCTCAAAGCCAGTCTCAGCAACTTGGCGGGACCCCAAGCAACTCAGCAAGACCCTGTCTTTAAATAAAATACAAAAGAAAGTTGGGGATGTGGCTCATAGTTCATCATCCCTGGCTTCAATCCCCAGTATTAAAAAAAAAAAAAAAAAAAAAAAAAAAAAAGAATTCCTTTCTTTTAAAAGCTGCATAACTTTCCAATGTCCGTATATACCACGTTATGTTGGTCCATTCATTTGTCGATGGGCACTTGGGCTGCTTTCACCTTTTGGCTATTGATCGTGAATGATGCTGCAGTGAACATGGGGTACAAACCTCTAAGAGCCTGCTTTCCACATTCTCATGTGTGTACACCTGGAATTTAGGTCATATGTGTCCAGGCCCGGGCTGCAAATGCCCCAGCTACTGTTTACTGATTCCAAAGAAAGAACCTGCAGGACTCAATGGAGTAGTTTGGGACTTTTTATTGCTCATGCAGGCCTGTTCCTACAGGCAGGGAAATGTATACAATGGGCTGCAAGCCCGCTGTGCAGGTGGAGACCTTTAGATGTTTTATGAGAACATTCCTTTACAGCCAAGGCCACTCTGCCTTTGTAATTCACTAAGACGGGAAATGGGGAAATGGCCAGCTTCCCTATAAATTTCCTAATACATTTCCTTTATTTTATATATATATTATATATATATATACATATATAAATACATATATATACACATAAATTTTATTTATATAATATACATTATATATAATTATATATATAATATAATATAATATATATATTATATATAATATACATTATATATATATATATATTAGTTGTCAATTACCTTTATTTTATTCATTTATATGCGATGCTGAGAGTCGAGCCCAGTGCCTCACATGTGCCAGGCAAGTGCGCTGCCACCGAGCCACAACCCCGTCCTCCTTTATATTCTTCAGAGTTGTCAGGTCGGGTTTGAGCGGTTGCATGGGAGGAAGCAGGGCACCTGGCCACCCGCTTGCAAGCGCGGAGAGCAAGGCAGCCGACAGCGCGCCAGAGCGGCCAATCAAACGCGGACAGAAAAACCTGCGGACCCTTAGGTCCACCTGTCACTCAGCAGGACCCCCGCCTATTCCGGCCTATAAAGACCCTGGGCAGCGGGGACCACATGCGATTTTCTCCGGCTCTCCACCCTGACCTGTACCCGGGAGGGCTGGGAATTTCGCCGGAGAGTCAAAATCCAACAAAGCTTTGCTTCGGCTGCTTTTGTCCGATTCCTGTTGGGCCACCGGCCCTGGAGCTTACAAGAGTCCTTATCTCACTACAAGATTTCCTAGGCGCTGGTCGGTTTGTGTTTAACCCAACATATGGCAATTCTCTTTTAGTTTTTTGAGGAACTTCCATCTTGTCTTCTGCAGTAGTTGCACAATTTATATTTCCACCAACAGTGCCCAAGGGTTTGAATTCCTCAATATCCTCCTAACACTTTTTAAAAAAATCCTCCTCCTGGGTCTGAGTTTTATCTCATTGTAGTTAATGGACAATTTTTTTAATATAAATTAATTTTATTGAGTGAAAATGTCATAATTCATGGTGATTAAGAATAAAAATGCAGCATATAACAAAATAGGTATGTAATTGTTAAAATCCACCTGGATTTACAAAACATCTCTTGAAGTATTTTAGAATCTTTAAGAAAACTAACTTTTGAAGTAGCGATATGAAACATTCCATTTGATGCTACATTTAATCTCAAATTGAAAGACCCTCAGACCCCCTGTCCAAGGAAGAACTCACGTAATCACTGGCTGCAAAAGCAAGAGGCAGTTTATTGGTTACACAGGCGCCTGCGGGTGCGCAGCAAAACCTCAGCCGGAGCTTCGGTTATGTGGCACACCGGGCTTTGGGGTACAGGTTTTTTATAGGGTAAAGGGGCAGGTTTCGCGCGCGCGGTAAGCAACAGGTTTCCTATTGGTTATTTTGAATCCAGCACGTACACAGCACATAGGTTACTTGAAGGGTAAGGTTATCATATCCCAAAAAATCCACAATTATCACTTGGTATTCTTGGTATTTTTATGGTTCCTGGTTCCCGCTTATCAGTTCCTGATTGTTCAGGCACTCCCTGGGACCCGATGATCTATGCTTTCCCAACCGCCCTATTCTTTCTTAACCTAGTTATCAGTTTAACGACCTCCAGGTAGGCCGTGCAACCTTCCCAGGGGCGGGGGTTTGGTAGAGTGTCCTAGGTCATGGGTTTAAGACAAAGAGCTGGGGCCTTTCATTTCCCCCCTTTTTCTTTATCATGGATAGAATCTTATATCCATTTGTCCATCCTGCCTCGGTTATGCTGATGTTCTAAAAGTCCCAAGAAGTGAGCGCACCCTACATCTTTTATAGGTTAAAGTCTCTTTTGTTCTCCAGTTCTCTCCCCCCTTACCTCTCTCTCCTTCCTGCCTTCGTGACTAGGCCCGGTTTTACATAAGTGAGAAGCCAAGGGCAGGGGGAGGGCCAAGGTGATTCAGGCAGGTAAGGGCCCAGGGGGCATTAATTAGCACCTCCTTGCTTGCAGTCCTTGATAAAGGCAGGTAAATTTGGTCATCAATGGGCTCCGGAGATCCTTGACATTCCATTCTTCCAGGGGCAGTCTCCAACTTCCAAAGGCAGATGGCTTTATGGCCTCCATTTCCTCGAATTGACCCGATTCCCTATTTCTACACTAACTACCTATCCTTAATTCTGGCTTCATTCCCCCCTTTAGCTATAGCAACTCCCAACTGCTTTAAGGAAAAGGGGCGTCGGTCGTTCTGGCTGCTTCGAAGCTGAAAGGGGGCAGTGAGGGGCAAGCAGTTTGGAGTTTCTTTTAAAAATCGGGTCAATCGAGGGGTCCAAGGTAGAAGTCTGGTTGGGGAAGAGCAGGTTGTAAAGTCATCTGGGGGTGGGTGCTTCTATGACAGAAGAACAAAAAGACATGAGTACTGAAATGCAATTAGTACAAAGTAAATGTTGCAGCATCTGGAACATGCCACTGAGTATCATGAAAATGCCAGAAGTCAATCTCTCACCAGGAGGTGGAAGAACTGAGAAATTGTTCCCATAACTAGACCTAGCAAAGGCTGGAAAGGACAAGGCCTTTATTTGGGAACTTTAACATTGTCCAGGTTATCAGGAATGTAAACACAACATTTAACTCTTAAATGTCATAGATATCCCAAAAAATATAGTTAAGCTACTTAAGTCATCTGATTTTGTAAAATATCCCTTTATTGGTATAACCTGTGTTTAGTAGAGAGCTCTATACTTCTGTTACTTAGGGCTAGGTAATCATACAAGCAAACATAGATCAAGTCCACCTGTATAGCTTAGGAAGGTCTGCAGGCCTTAAACTGACTAAAAACTTCTGACTCTGGCAGTTTCTCTTGATAGTTATCAGGCACATTTGCTGAAGAATCTTTCTTTCATTTGTAGCTTCCAGTTTTTATTCTAGTGGACTAACACAAGTGTACATCTTAAGTTACATTTAACTGTTATTTCTCTTAAATGCCCAAGAATGGTTATATTTTGGTTTTAACTGTTTTGCTGGGTGTCTAACATCAAGTTGGTCAAATTGACCTGGTTCCTGTCTTGTTAAAGAGTCAGCTGAGTTCCCACAGGGGCCACTTGTAGAGAACTTAAGGGCAGCTTCTTAGCTCCACCAGTGCCATTGGTTAGGTAGGGTCTCCTTGATGAGGTGACTTCCTTTGGAAGCATTAAGGGATGTCTCCCTTTTTCCATGACCCTCCTCTGCAGCAGATGCACTGAGTGATTTTTTCATCCTCTAGTCTCAACAATCTCCTTGATCAGGAGGTTGTGTGACCCAGAGTTGCAAAGCTCCTTAGAGAAGTTCTCTTATTCCCTGGGTTCAGGCTGACTGAGGGCAAAAGATCCAAATACTGGTCTATCTTGCCTTCTGTATTTAATTCCAATCTCTAAGTTTGATCTTAATCATCCAGCAAGCCAGTTTCACCAGTCATAAAGTAAGAGTACTGGGCTTTAACTTTAATGTCCATAACTTTACAGTTATTTACCCTTTATCTAACTGGAGTCTGCATTAGTTCTGGAAGTTACCACTATCTGTTCTGATATCTGTTACCACTATCTGTTAGGTGATGGCTTATTATCATAAGTTACCTAGGTTGCGTGTTCTTGAAGCAGCTACTTCTGCAAAACATTAATAGGTAACAGTTTTACAAAATGAAATTAGCAAGAGTAAAAATATATTCTGCTTGTATAATAGCTATCTTGAATTTTGACTGAGAACCACATTATATTTCCTATTTGAGATCATGGTAATTTTACAAAAAAAACCAATCTTTTGATTATAACTTTAAATAAGCTGAAGTCTGACTTACAAATAAATAAGCTGGAGTCACTCTAACATGCAGTAAGGTGGGAGGCAGAGCCTTATCTCAGGTAAGGCATGGCTCTTTACAGACCTTAAGTGTTCTAATCCTACAACTAATTTTTGCCCCTTTTGCCATGACCAGCATGACCAAATTTTCAAGTTCAGTGAGGGTCAAAGGAGTATTAGAAAATAAAGGTTTATAAACACAGATTTTGAAGATTAAGCTGAGATCAGATGGAGCTCTATTCTCTGATGGAAATGTAGATCTAAAGAGTTATGTTAGCAATCTTTATACATGTCTTATTATTAAGTTAAAGACTATGTAAGCATTATTCTTTGTTTTTAGGAGAGTTACAGAGACTAGACCATCTATGCAACTTTTTCCCACAACTGCAAAGTGCAATGTTAGGAACTCTGTGTAGCTCTCAAATAAGTCCACTGTCCAAAGTTACTGTAAGGTGGGCAGGAACTAGAGAAGGGAACTGATGAAACACTGGTTATCTAGCAAAACAATTTCTTCTGCCCAAGAGCTGTGTGCCTGATATCAATGTAAGAGCTGATAGGACTCCTGTACAGAGCCTCCCCAGGGAGGTTACTGCCACAGCAGTTAGGCATCTTGTGCTCCTACACAGGAACACTTCCAGGCACCAGGCATGCTACAGTCATGAAGTCAGGGACCCCAATCTCAGTCATTGTTGTCCCATTTTTGCTATAATGCATTATACTCTTTCTTAAATTGTCATTTAAGAAGTTTATATATATTGATTTCTGAGTCCATATGAACATTAGTTAACACAGTCTAACATTATATCCAAAACAGGAATCAATCAAAGAAAGGCTGAGAGAGCTTTTAACTTTTCTTTTGTGTAGCAAAATGCTTTTACCTTCTATAATATGAACCTTTAAACAAATCAGGCTGTCAGTAACTCTTAGATATACATTTACATTTAAATTTGAAGTTCTTTATCTCAGTGTAAAAAGTAACAAATTTTACACGTACCCCATTGATAGCAGGTCCTATAATAGAACATTAAATGATAGAAATTGATCCCCAATAAAATTTACTCTTTATAAGCTTAAAATTACCATTACAGACAAGTTTATCTGGAGAATAGCAGCTCGATAAATTTCCTGCTTTAAAAACTTGTATACCTGAAAAATATGAACACATTTAATATACAACTAGAAACCATTTTACAATTACCTTGACACTTTTTTTCTTACCAAATTTAGTTTTTTAAGAAAAATTTAGACTCTGTAACACAGTACAATACTTTAACAGTTGTTTAACCATAATTGTATACACCCCAATTTTTAAGACTAATTGTTCTAAAGAATAAAACTTAATAGACACAAAGTTAAGAGTAAATTAGTGTTTCTAAGAAATCCTTGTTATTTTACCATATAGATTAAACTTTGGTTTATATCAGAACATTAGTATTTCACCTTAGGAAAAACCTTAAATAGCTTTAGCTGTCTCACATACATACAACCAACTTAGTTACACGCAAACTTGTTGAAACTTGCCCTTTACATACACAGACTTTCTTAGCACTTACTTAGACCCTCATGTATTTCATCATACAAGCACTTTCTTACCCAGAAACATTTCCTTTTTCCTTTTACTAAATATATTTCCATACCCAGAACCTTTTTTCTCTTTCTCCTATTTGTTGACCCCTTTTTGTTCCCATTCTGAAACAACTCTTATGAAATTTCTGAATTTAGATAAATTGCTCTATTTTAATAAGATTAAATAGTTTGTTGTTTATAGTACTCTAATTGAAACACAGTTGAAACTTTTGGGACCCTTTGTATATAGAATTCCACTTGTTAGGACATAACTCTTAGTAACTTTGTTTTTAGTTTAGTGATGACACAAAGCAAGTTTAAACCCTTTTATTTACCAACCTATGAAAACACCAATAAGGTTTAAGTATGATACCCCATGGAATTTGAGGAGTTAAGAGTACCTGATGTTATTTAACAATGAGCATTTTAATCTTGCAAATTAATCAGATGTCACCAACAAACACATTTGAGTAATCCCATACATGTTAACTCTAATTCACTTATTCTGTAAAAACCAAGAAAGCAGGCAAGTGTCCTGAACAGTATTTGCTGTCTCTTTCCTGTTGAAGAAAAGTCCTAGGAACAATTGATACTAGACATTTTATTAACATCAATATTTTATTTGCTTGACCACCTAGAGACTTGTGAGTTATTTTCAAAGACATTTTACTTTCATTAGTTTACCCAATTTGAATTGAACCTTTAAATCACGTGAATTAAAGTATTTGGATCCATTTTAAAAAATTTAATTTTTATGCGCGCTTATATTTAACACAAAACTAAAGGCCTTGTAATATTCATCTCCATTGCAATGTAGCAGATGTTTAAAAATAACTCGAGTTGGATAAAAAGAACTGATCAAAAATCATTAACCTAGGTCTGTAGGATCGAGGGTGAGACTCAGAGGGGTCACCATGGATTGCCCCATTTCAGTCTTGCTGGTAAAAAAAGGAATTTAAGAAACAGGCACACAAGAAAACATAGACCAGACAACAGATTACAAGCGCTGCGCATCTTGGTCGGAGAGTGCAAGCCCCTCCGGCCAAAAACAAGTCTCGACGAATCGAGCACCAAACAAGTCCCGACGGATCGGGCACCAAACAAGTCCCGACGGATCGGGCACCAAACAAGTCCCAACGGATCGGGCACCAAACAAGTCCCGACGGATCGGGCACCAAAACCCCTAGGACGTCTCCCAGGGTAGCAGGAGAGAAGTCAGAGTTCGTCAACTCCTTCTCAGACTGCCCAAACTACAAATGGAACACGCGTGCCCTACAAAGTACAATCGCTGCGCTTCAGAACTAACAAGACAAAGCAGCTACACAAGACAGACAAAGACAGACAATAACCCCCTGCTGGCCAGCTTAACTCACCTCCCAGAGTATTTGGCCGTTCCTCGGGCAGGGGTTCGGGGTGTCGAGGGGAAATCTCGGTGGAACCTCCAAATGAAAGACCCTAAGCCCCCCTGTCCAAGGAAGAACTCACGTAATCACTGGCTGCAAAAGCAAGAGGCAGTTTATTGGTTACACAGGCGCCTGCGGGTGCGCAGCAAAACCTCAGCCGGAGCTTCGGTTATGTGGCACACCGGGCTTTGGGGTACAGGTTTTTTATAGGGTAAAGGGGCAGGTTTCGCGCGCGCGGTAAGCAACAGGTTTCCTATTGGTTATTTTGAATCCAGCACGTACACAGCACATAGGTTACTTGAAGGGTAAGGTTATCATATCCCAAAAAATCCACAATTATCACTTGGTATTCTTGGTATTTTTATGGTTCCTGGTTCCCGCTTATCAGTTCCTGATTGTTCAGGCACTCCCTGGGACCCGATGATCTATGCTTTCCCAACCGCCCTATTCTTTCTTAACCTAGTTATCAGTTTAACAACCTCCAGGTAGGCCGTGCAACCTTCCCAGGGGTGGGGGTTTGGTAGAGTGTCCTAGGTCATGGGTTTAAGACAAAGAGCTGGGGCCTTTCAAAATCATTTTCATTTTTATGAAATGGAGTCAGCAGTTACTATGTTCTATAGTAAACATTGGTAGGATAAAAATTTTAAAAATGCATCTTTACTCAAATCAGATGAATATTAAAAATATAGAAAAAGTTTAGCTTTAAAAATGAATATAAATGTTACAAAAGGAACAAAAATGTGAGCAATTTTTCCTATAAATTAATTTCAAAATTTACATGCTGTCTTCCTGTGATGCTTTTCCTCACATTTTAGCCACCTATCAAATTTAGATTGTTATGAATTTTATATCATAAAAAGTAGAATGCTTTTTTCTTATTTAGTGCTAGATAGGTCCATGTACCAACTCCAAGAAACTGTGACCTGCTGACGTGGTAATAAGCATTCTGATTAAAAACTGATCTGATCAAAAAAGTTCAGTGACATTAAAAATGTGAATAAAATGTGATACTCCAAAGCAAAATTCTGAAAGTAAATAATTATATTAAACTGGCTTAGATATACTTATTTATGTTGTCATCAGATACCAGGACATGTCTGTTGTCAGTACAGGTACCAAACCCAACAGTCTTAACTAGGTTACATTAAAATTATTCTGTTTGCATTATTTTCACCTTAATATAAAGAAAGAATCCTTTACTGAAAATTCATATCTAACAGTTTGTCTAAATGACAGAGAATCCTATGGGTGCAAGAGAAGTAAATTTAAATTGAGAAACATTTTGCATTAATTTCTTTACAAAAGTATTTGAACTAACATTTCATTTTTATTGCTTTAGCACCCAAGTTATTTGTTGTAAAATCCAAGTCTCTGAACCTGCAGTAGTTTTTTTTTTTTTTTTCAGTCTTTTTGCCTATAATTTCAAGGCATGAAAGAATTAGAATAACATAAAAGATTCACTGTGGTTTCTGACAGTAGTCATAATAGGGACCACCTTGATCTCTGAAAGTGTCTTAACCTTTAAAACAGGGGTTTCTTGGAACTTTCAGTAATATCTCATAAAGCATTTTTATTAATTAATTAGGCTAATAAAAGTATTTTAATTCTTATTGAAATTATCAAAGAAAACAAAAACAATAAAATTGAATGATTTCCTTGAGTAATGCTTTCAAATCACATAATTTGGTAGAATAAAGACTGAGTATCTGCTTTTTAAAAGATTATTTTAAAATAAAGTCAAATTACGATGTACACACTAAGAACAATGCTATTATAAAACTTAAGTCATATAAATATATCCTGTTTGTACAGTTCATGTTTGTCAAGTAAATTAACTCTATTTTCCACACACAAATAAAAAAAATCTGTAGAAAAGTGCACAATCAAGATAATAGCAATCAAACAAAAATTTTAGAAAAATATAAAATGTTAAAAATTTAGTTTATAAATTCCCAGGAGTTTCCTTCCATGCCCATGTATCTTACAAAAAAATGTTTGCTATATAGAAATATGGAGTAGTAAACTAATAATAAAATACATAGAGTCCATTGGCTCTATTTCTGAAGAAGTTTTCTTTCAGGAATTTGCCCATGAGTGGGGATATAAAAACCAAGGAGTCAACACTAACTCCTATTTGTTTTTTTTTTTTTTTTTTTTTTTTTTTTTTTGCGGTACTGGGGATCGAACTCAGGGCCTTGTGCTTTCGAGGCAAGCACTCTACCAGCTGAGCTATCTCCCCAGTCCACTAACTCCTATTAATGTGGTCCAAATGTTATTCATCCCATCAACTGGTCATTTTTGCTGATATTAATCGTGCCAATCCATATTACTTGGTTATGATATCACATCATGAGCATCACCATTAGGTCTCTGTCGCACAGTTAGGGGAGGCAGCGGCTTCCCATAGAAATCATTATGATGTATTTCACCAAGAGGCTCAAGTTTTGGAAGTCTAGTGACTTTGGGGGTTCCCCAGCCAACAGGAGGTGGAGGTGGAGGTGGTGTTGGACTTTTAGGAGCAGCATCATCAGTTTTAACTGGTTCTACCTTTTCATTCTCAGTTTCTTAGTTTTCTTTATACTGTTATCTGATTCTGATGCTCGATGGTCTGTCTCATCTTCATTCTCCAACTGCTGTGTTAATGCCTCCTTATAATTTTCTACTATTTCAAGTTCATTGTGTTTTTGGCTGCTGTCACCAATCTGGTTCTCTCTCTATTTGCTCAGGCTCCATTTTATGTTGCAGCAGGCAACCGTCACTGTCTGTATCCATGGTTTGCTTCTTCTTCTCTTTTTCAAGTTTTTTTTTTTTTTTTTTTTCATTCTCAATGATTACAGATGCTATTGGCTGGAAAGGATTAACAGTAACTGGTTCTGGGTCCAACTCAGCTAGACCACTGGTTTCATCAGATGGCTCTCGTTCTCTTTCTTCTAATTTTCGCTCAGCCCTTTCTCTTTTCTCCTGTTCCTCAAGAGCTCTTTGTTCTGTTGTGCTTTTTGGATACGTTCATTTAAGGCATCAAAGTCTCTTGCAATGTTATGTAGTAGCCAATGAAGGCCTTTTTTAATGGACTTGTCAATTTTCTTTCCATATCCCAAAACTGCTGAACAAGGTTCTATCTTGACACGGGCACTTGTGCTCATTGACCAGTTTTTCCAGAGAGAGACATTCAGTCACATCAGCTTCACCCAAAGCCCCTTCCTTGTCTTGTTTATTTGCCAACCTCCTTGGATTCCTTTGGCTGTTGCCGTTTTTGCCAGCATTATCAAGTCCCACCCACCATCACAAGAGTCACCTTTCTGACAGGCTCCCACCACCGCTTGAACCAGTTGCAGCAATTGGCCATCAGACTGAACATCCCAGGTAGCTCCTCCCGCCACCTCCCATCCGAACTTGCAGCGAGGATGGACCCCTAGCTTTCGCGGACCGATCCCAGGGGCCCCTGCCTCTCCCGGGTGACTCTAAGACGGATAGGCCCCGAGGACAAGTTGGGACGGAGGTGACGGCAACTGGTGAGAGCACCAAGTCCCACTATTCGCGTCGGCCCGCGAGCGGGTAACGACTACCCAATGGACACATTTTTAAAGCAGTGTCTAGGTAAAAATAAACTTTTAAAAAGCTTATACCTTGGGAGCGGTAAATATTAGGGTTGGAAATATAGCTCAGTGTAGAGTGCTTGCCTATCATGTGCAAGGCCCTGGGTTTGACCCCCCAGCATTGAAAAAAATTTAGTAAATTAGAATAAAAATTTTCCTCTAATCATTGCTTTACATATCAACTAAAAGGTTCTAATACACATTTTACATGTTTATAATTTTATGAAGAATCTACAAATTTCATTCTGACTTATGACTTCCCAAAACGTGGTTTGCTTTGAATATTTTTATTGTGATAAAATATTTAACATAAAATTTATCATTTTAACCATATTTACATGTACAATTCAGTGGCATTAAGTAAATCCATAGCATTATGCAACCACTTCCACTATTCATTTCCTGTGTTTTATTACCCCAAAGACAAACACTCTCCCCCTTAATTAGTAGCTTTACATTATCCCTTTTTCCAGCCCCTGGTAATCTCTGTTCTTTGCTGACTCTGCATTTGCATATTCTAGGCATCTCATGTAAACCAGGTGATATTTGTCTTTTGTGTCTGACTTATTTCACTTACCATGTTTTCATTTCATCCATATTGAAGCACGAGTCAGAATTTCATTTCTTTCAAAAAGACTGGGGATGGGCACAGTGGCACATGTCTATAATCCCAGCGGCTCAGGAGACTGAGGCAGGAGGATCTCAAGTTCAAAGCCAGCTTCAGCAACTGAGTGAGGCACTGAGCAACTCAGCGAGACCCTGTCTCTAAATAAAATATATTTTGAAAGGGCTGGGGATGTGGCTCAGTGGTTAAGCATACCTGGGTTGAATTCTCAGCACCAAAAAAAAAAAAAAAAAAAAAAAAGTTGAATAATATTCCATGATATGAATGAGTCACATTTTTTATGTATTCATGAGTTGATGGACATTTAAGTTATTTCCACCTTTTGGATGGATACAGTAATAACACTGCTATAAACATGGGTGTACAAGTACCTGTTTAAGTCCCTGCGTGCAATTGTTTTGGGTACATTCAGATGCTCCTTGGCTTACAATGGGGTTATATCCTAATGAAACCCATCGTAAGTTGAAATATTAAAGGTCAATATTGCATCTAATACACCTGCCCTGTCAAATACTATAGCTTGATCTAACCTACCTTTAATGTGCTCAGAATACTTACATTTGAA
This sequence comes from Sciurus carolinensis, assembly GCF_902686445.1. Lineage (NCBI taxonomy): Eukaryota > Metazoa > Chordata > Mammalia > Rodentia > Sciuridae > Sciurus > Sciurus carolinensis. The sequence continues at coordinate 6,724,367 of NC_062227.1, forward strand.
AAATCACCTAATGCAAGACCTATTTTATGATAAAGTGTTGAATGTCACTTGTAACTTATTAAATACAGATCACTATATTTAATAAACATGGTTTAGTTTTGTTTTCTTACCGTCATGATTATGTGGCTGAGTGGGAGCTACAACTCTCTGCCACTTCCCAGCAACACAAAAAAGTACTATACCGAATATCACTGGACCAGGAAACGATTCAAATGCAAAATTCAAAGTAAGTTTCTGCTGAACGTGTATTGCTTTTGCGCCATTTTATAGTTAAACCATTGTCAAGTTGGGAACCGTCTGTACTTGGGAGTGGGACTGCTAGACCACGTGGCAATACTGTGTTTAGTTAAGGAACCACACAACTGTTTTCCACAGTGGCCGCACCAGGTTCCATTGTCACCGGGAGTGTACAGAGATCTCCTCATTCCCACCAACACTTTTTTTCTGTTTCTGTTTAGTTTTTCCATAAGAACCATTCTAACAGGCATGACGTGGTATCTCATGGTGGTTCTGGTTTGGATTTCTCGAATGATTAGTGACATTGAACATCCGTTCATGAGCTTATTAGTCATTTGTAGATCTTCTTTGGAGAAATGTCTATTTAAAGTCCTTGCCCATCTTGGAACTGGGTTGTTTTGATGTTGAGTTGCAGGTGTTCACATAAAATTTATATGCTGAAGACCTAACTCCCAGTGTGACTATATTTGGAGAGAGGGTCTTTAAAGAGGTACTTAAGGGTAAATAGGGTCCTAAAGTGGCTGAATGACTGTGTTCTTATAAGAGGAAGGGACACCAGAGAGCGCTCTTTCTTTCTCTCTCCCCTCACCTCCCTCCCTCCCTGTGTGCCCAGAGGCCACATGAGGACACAATGAGAAGGCCCTTGTCTAAGGGACAGGAAGAGGGGCCGCACCAGACACCAAGCCCGCTGGGCTTCCACTTAGGACTTACAGCCTCCAAAACTATAAGAACATCTGTTTCTGCTGCTTAAGGCACTCTGTGATATTTTGTTATGGCAACCTGAACAGGCTAAAAGACTCGCAAAAGAAAAAAAAATTAAGAAAATTGATCAAGTAAACCTCTGCTCTCTGAAAGGTACCGTATGCAAAGAAACACAAGATGAGAGAAAATATCTACAGATCACTTATCTGAAGAAATATTTCGTAGAATATACATAGCTCTCCAAATCAGTAACAAAAGTAACATTTTTAAATGGAAAAAAAGAATAAAACAGGCACTTCCCCCAAACAAACAAAAAGATGCTCGTTATCAAAATTAGGAAAATGCAAATTAAAACCAAACTGAAATACCATTACAAACCTAATATAATGGTTCAAATAAAAATAAATGGATGTTATTGAAGTGCTGGTGAAGAGGTAACTAGAACCCTCACTGCTGATGTTGTGCCCGAAGGCTCGAGACCCCGCAAAGACCACCAGAGACCACGATCAATGCAAGCAGCAAAGAGTCATTTATTAGCAAGCTCGAGCTTGGTCCTCTGCGTCCTTAACCAGTGACGCTAAGAGAGGCCCCGCAGCCTTCGTTAGCAGGGTTTATATAATAAAAGGCAAGCAGTTATACAGTGTTCTTCCTAAATAGCTAACATATACAATTGTAAAGCAAGTTATCTTAAGTTCTGAGTTGCTCTGACCTCCGGGAGGAGGGTTATCGTTAGCAAAGTTTGTTCTCAGGTCAGCTCCCCTGGCCTTCACAGATAAGACGAGAGAGGTCTGTGTTTATACATTCTTTACCATTTTTACAACCGGGGCTGTGGGCAGTTTGGGAAAGCTTGTGTTTAAACAGGTGCGGAAGAGCAGGGCTGTGGGCAATTTGGGGAAGCCGGTGTCTCTATCTTTCACTGATGGGAATGCAAAATGATACAGCCACTTTGAAAACCACTTGGACAGTTTCTCATGGTGTTAAATATGCACTTGTTGTGAGACCCAGCAATTCTACTTATTCCTTGCACTAACCCAAGAGGACTACGACATACATCCACACGAAGAAACCTTCAGATGAAATGTTTATGGATGGAAATCATCCAAATATACATCGACCAGGGAATGAATGGATAAATTTTGGATTACCCATATTATAGATCACTGCTTATTTAAAAAAAAAATGAATTGCTAAAACATGAACAACACAAACCTGTGTCTTTAACACAAACTTTTGATTCTTGGATCTGTCACAATCTATGTGGCTCTGGATAATTCACTGACACTCTCAGGTCCAATTTCTTAAAAGTCTGAAATGAGTCAGAAGTAATGAAGGTGGAAGCCCTTTGTGAACCCTCACTGTGGGATCCCCTGAGGTCAGGATATTCAGGATAGCATGACTAGTGTCACAGTGGTGATGGACATGTGTTAACAGCACAGCATTTGTAAAGAATGGAGAATGGAGGCCCTGGGGGCTGTTTTGGGATAATGGAGACACGCTCTACCTGGTTACCCTAGCCCTGACCTCACCCTTCAAATTTCTGCAAGGAAGCAGCCCTTCCTAGGCGGCCTGACCGGGAGCCTCCCTAGTATACCTTGTACTTCTCTAAACTGATTCATTCTGCTGTCAAAGAGTCTGGTGGCTTCTGGAGATAATGGCATCATGGAATCTTGCTCATTCTGGGCGGGGAAATCAAGAATCGCTTCTGTTTTACAGACCTGCTCCTGCCTGGGCTTTTCTGCCTCTGCCAGGAAACTGGGCAAGGAGGTCTAAGGTCTGAGGGGTGTTCTCTTTTCAGGTAAGATTTCTATTCCCTGAGATCCCCCTGCTTCCTACTTCACAGGAGCTGAATGCTCTAAAATGAAATTGTTTTCCCAGGAGCTGGAACCTGAGCCTGATAAACTAATATTAAGGCTACAAATCTGACCCTGTGGAATTCACTATATAAGACTGAAAATACAGAGAGCCTGCCAGTGCCTCAGGGCTAGGAGCCAAAACTTCTGACACACAGTGAGGTTCCATCTATATTCACTTCCCATCGTGCCACTGTATCTGGAACAGGTTACACCGCTATGTGCTGTAAAGGCTGCAATACTGGTTTTAGGCAGGTGTGATGTTAGTGCTTAAGACCGGAAGCAATCACACCTGCCCTTGAATCAGCTCTCTCACTACTAGCTTGTGACCCTGGGCACAGAGTGAGCCTTGGTTGTTATTTTTAATGCAGACGGTTATGCCAACCTCAGAGTGATATGAGGTTTACTACGTCATCTCATGAAAAGAACAAAGTAACTTCTAAACTTAATAGCAGTTGTCTCTCAGGGCTTAGTAACCTGCCCTTGGCGGTTAGCTTTACAGGTGGTGACTCATCTAAGTTTCAAAACACCACGAAGCAGTCATTAGGTAAAGCCTCATGTTCCTATGAGAAACGGAGTCTTGGCCCGCAGGGATCTGGGAGTCACCGCGGAGCCCGGCACATTGGTCTTGTAAGTTAGCAGCGTTCTCTTCCCGTGCAGGCCAGGGCTTCCCCCGGCCGGCCAGCTCACGGCCCCGCACCGATCGCCTGCCCCTGAGCCCCGGGAGCTACAACCGCTGTCCCCAGGGCGTCCCGCTCCCGCCAGCTGGGTCCCAGCCCTCGCTCCTCGGGAAGTTACCAGGCCGAGAGGAAACCGCACAGCTAGTCCCTCGCCAGTGGCCAACCGCAGACCTCTGCGCAGAAGCTGGAGCGCCCAGGTCCGCCTGCATTGCGAGGTGGAGGCTGGCGGACTACATTCCCCACAACCCCCCGCGCCTTAAGGTCCTGCGCGTTTCCTTTTCGTCGGCGGGTTGGAAGTTGTCCTTGCCTGTCTCACCTGCCCTGGTGCAGTTAAGGGCCAACTTTACTGCAAAGTACAATGCAGGGTCCTCCATCCCATCCTTACTGGAAAAGTAACAGCTTCCAAAGACGTTGGAACCATTTGGGAGATTTGAATGTGGACTGGCAATTAGAAATAATTAGTATTACACATGCTCCTAATTGTTAAATGGAGTTATCCTGTAAACTATTTAACCAAATAAAGACATGCATTGTGAAGTACTTAGCATTGAAGCTATCTTTGTTAATTCACATTACAGTTTTTCTTCAGATACTAACAAAGTAAATATAAGTAAAACTTATTTTATCTCAGTCCTTGTCTCTGAGACCGATTTAATAAGGAGGACACGGTTTTGAGAAAAAAGAAAATGAAGATTTATTGCTTTGCTAACAAAGCAGAAGCACAGGGGACTCCTGTCCAGAGGCGGTGGTTCTGCCCATTAGGAGGAACAAAGGGTTTTTTAAAAAACGAGGATTCAAAGGCTACATTCCAGGGGCTGGGGATATAGCTCAGTTGGTAGAGTGCTTGCCTTGCAAGCATAAGGCTCTGGGTTCAACACCCACAGACTGCGCAAAAAAAAAAAAAAAAAAAAAAAAAAAAAAAGCTACGTTCCAGATGTGCCCTGACAGGGGTGGGGTGGGGGTAAGGGTGGCCCCAGGTGCGCCCTGGTGATGTGTTGAAATTCACTTGTTAATCTGGAAGCTAGCCCTTCCTTAGATCTTCTGGAACCATACCCCAAAGTCTGAATTTCTTGGTTCGGGGGTGGCTGTGTGCTCAAAGACAGATCACACGGTCTAGGAAGAGAGAAAGGTAATCTCGTTCCCTGCCCCCAGGTTAGGGAGGGGAAGAGGAAGGTGGGCAAAAAAAAAAGGTCCCTTTTTTAAAATTAGCCTCATTGCAGTGAGGGATTTATTCCAAAGGTGGAGTGGACCCCTGTTACAGAACCTTAAGTTGTCTTAAATCAAAAGCATGATTATAGATAGATGCTCATTTTTCCTTTTTCTACGTGTGTGTGTGTGTGTGTGTCCTTAAAAAATTTGCATTCCAAAGGGAAAAGGGACAAAAAGAAATGACGTTCTCCCTCCATCAATGTGACTTTCAAACCCAAAGCTGCCCAGAGAAATCAAGATACACGAAAATTATCTCTTGAGGATCGTGGAAATGAAGTGCTTGAACATGGAGCCCGACAGTACTATACAAGAATACTATGTGTCACCAAAGGGTTTTATTTATTTCAGGAAAGAAGGGAAATGCCCCCCCCCTTTACAAAACTACATAATCACATCACGCAAATAAACAGTTACTAAGCAAACCACGGATCTTCCAGAGCTGCTCCGACATCCCGTGAGCAAACCTGCGGATTTTTTTAAAACCGAATGCGGGACACGCAGGCATCACGTTATAGAAACATCCCAGCATGTGTCTGGTCAACGTCATCATCGATCATTTCTTCTATGACATGATACGTTTAAATACTGAGCCTGTCCGCACCGAGGCGGGGAAGCTTGCAGGCCCACAGCCAGCGCGATGCCCCTGCGCGCACGGGTAAAGCGGACCCCGGCTGCAGCCTTAGCCGGGACGCCGGCACCAGCCAGGCGTGGGAGCCGCCGAGCCTCCGCCCCGCTCGCCCGAGCCTGCGCGCGGCCTCCGCGGAGTCCCGGAGCCCGGGCGGCGGGAGCGCTCTTGCCCTGTCCGCTGCGGGCGGCCGCGCTGGCCCGGTTCCAGCTTCCTCTGTCGCGCTTGGCCGGGCCCTGGGCACCCGGCTTGCATTTGGCAGGCGACTTCGCAATCCTGCACCCGCACAAGTGAAAGGATTCCGCGTCAGCCCCGGCTGGGAACCGTGTCTTCCACGTAGGTCAGCGCCCGGGGTCGTGGCTGTGTCCTCTTCATCGAAATGCATTTCCCGTTCTTGCAATAATGAGCCCTACTTGGTATCGTGTGGGCAAAGGACAAAACCCGTCTCTTCCATTAACAATTTAATTGGATTATTAATAATTAGATCTTCTGTTGCATTAAGTGCAGTTTTCTATATAAAAATACCAGAAGTTGTCATGCAAAAGCTAAATGTAACAGCATAATAATATATAATCACCTCAACATTTGTTCACTTTGTGCTGAGCTTGGCAACTTGAGCTCTGATTGAGCATAATAATAAGCCTTGTTTTTAAACTCTTGTCTACTGTTTAAATATATTTAGGGACCGGAAGGTGTAGCTCCGTAGTAAGACAATGTTTATCTTGCCTTCCCTGCGTGAGGTCCTAGGGTTCTGGTTACCTGTACCCCAAAATAAAAACTAACAAAAAGTTTCTTTTAAAATTTAAATACATGACTTGATTTGATGAAATATATGGCAGTTATAATGTGATCATAGCGGAAGCTCCCTCCCACTCTCCATCCCTCCTCCCAAATAAAACAAGTGGTCAATCAAGGGAGATCAATAGAGGTAAGGAACCCGGGGGAGGGAGGGGAGGAGGAAAGGGGAAATGCTGGGGAATGATATTGCCAAATAATATTTTTATATTGTGTGCATGTCCAAATAAGTAACAACAAATCCCACCATTATGTGCAGCTAAAACGCACCGATAAATAAATGTGGGGGGAAAAGACAAAGAAACAACAGCAAAAAAAAGCATTTGCTGATGCTTAATTCTAGAGTCCCTGCTGGTGCAAATGATGCATTCCCAAAAACACGGTTGCTACTTCTTTAAACCAGTTTTTAATACTTTAAATTGTCTAATGATCCAAGTATTTGACCAGAGCTATATAGAACTAAATCATTCTTTTCCCTAAGTGCATTGTAAGGGTCTATCATGTTTGTTTAATCAATCCTTTGTGACCGATGTTTAGTTTGTTTTCAGTTTTCAGTGTTAGAAGTAATATATAGCAAACACTGTCCATGCATCTTTTGCATATTTATGTGATTATTCCTTTGTCATAATGCCCAAATAATAGAATTGCCCAGTTGAAATGTGTTAATGTGTATAAATTAAAATTTTGATAGGTGCTTATAAATAATCTTCAGAGTTTCATTTTATACTGTTTCCTTACATCCATTTCAACGTCAGATAGCATGCATTTTTGTTTAAATATTTTTTTAGTTGTCAATGGACCTTTATTTTATTTATATGCTGTGCTGAGAATCGAACCCAGTGCCTCACACATGCTAGGCAACAACCCCAGCCCATCATGCATTTTTGGTGGTTGATTAAAGAAATGCTTAAGGTTAAACATTAAGTTGTACACCCTACGTTTTTTTTTTTTTAAATAAACGCTTAAGGAATTCCTGTTCATGTTCTAATGGAGAGAAAGAGGCCTACACATACATTCATTCAAAACTGTTTATTGAAAACCTGCTGTGTGACAGATATCAATGACCCTGGCACATTAACAAGGAATAATAGAGATGAAAATCCCCAGTCTGGTGTGGCCATTGTTAACCATCAATGGGACACTTGGGGCATGTCATAAAAGGGACTCTTGACAAAAAGCAGGGGCAGGGTGGGTGAGGCACTCTGTGACTAGTGACAGTGGAACCATTATTATCACCAGGCTTGATGTGAGGGGAAGGGAAAATTACAAGAACTTGGCAGAAAATACCACCCCAAGGGGAGCTGTGGCCTAGGAAGAGGAATATTGTGATGGCTGTGTCGCCTGAAAGCTCCGTCCTTGTCCCCAAAGCCAATTCGTGCCAATTTAATAATGAGGATACTGTTTGAGAAAAAGGAAGAAAGTTCTGTGGCTTGGTTAACAAAGGAGAAACACAGGGGACACAGAATCACGGGCTGAGATTCTGCCCATCTGGGAGAACGGGGGACTTTTCACGGAGCTCTTCAAAGGCTGCATTCCAGGTGTGCCCTGACGGGGGTCCCAGGACACCCTGATGGTATGGTAGCATTCACTGGTTAATTTGGGAGATAGTCACTGGCTAGGTCCTCTGGCAGACATCTTCTTTCCTGTGGAGTGAGCACAGGTAGCTCTGGGTAATCTTGTTCCCTGCCTCCAGGTGTGGGAGGGGAGAGCGAGAGGTGCAAAAGGAAAACTTATCCCTTTTAAAAATAAGCCTCAGAGCTATATATAGTCAAAAGGTGAAGTGCATCCACGGGTTCTCCAGGGCTTCTTGTGAATTTTTCAGTTAGGTTCTTTCCTGCCCCTCGATTACCAGTCAACTCATTGAGTCATTTGTCATGAGTCACACTTCTAAACTCAGGACGTCTTCATCCACACAAAGTGGACCACCAAATGAACCTCCCTAAGCTACCTCTTCATGTAGGCCTTTCAGGAGCTCCTCCGAAGGGGGCTGTGCACTTCCAGATAAGGCCCCAAGCCAGGAAGATGCAGGCTCCCCCCCCCCCCCCGCCTTAGTTGTTTATGGTGGGCTCCCCAGGGGGCCTTTGCTGAGGGTCCCATGTCAAGGCATTAGAACAAGTACCACGTGAGTGAACCTCTTGCTTACAACACTTGTGCCTTGGGTACTGTGTTCTCCCCCGCCCCCACGACCTAATATTTGCCATTCTATCTGACAAAGAAATAGCTTTGCTCACATCCAGTATTTAAATTCAGTGAAAGAGGTGATGGATGTTTATAATGGATACTTTGGTTTGCATAACACTTGCTCTCCGTGCTTCCATGGCAAATCAGAAGCTACCTTTAAGTGGGGCACAGTCATCATGAGTTGAAGACACGCCTTACTCCAAAACCCTCAGAGCCTGATCTATGGTGAGTCTTCTAATGCAGGTACATAGTATGTCTTTCCATTTATTTAGGTCTTTGATTTTTTTAAATCAGCATTATATATATTTAACGTGCTTGCATATTATAGAGTTATATACATTTGGTTTTTTAATTTGTTTGTTTGTTTTATGATACTGGGGATGGAACCCAAGCTTTGGCACAGGCTGGGCAAGCATTCTACCACTGAGCCACATCCTCAGTCCAGCATTTTACATTTTATGAACAGAAGGGAGGAGAATGGACATCCTTACTTTGGTCCTGTACTTTTTTACCTTTTGCATTAAAGACTATGATCTACTTTGTGCTAATTTTGTGTAAATTATGGAGCAAGGAATAAGAATTGAACCTCTGCCTACCCTCCGCAAATAGCCAGTTGTCTTATCACCATTTATGGAAAAGACTGCCTTTTCCTCATTGAAAAACCGTGGCACGTTGTAGAAAATCAGTTGCTTAGGCCATCAATGCATGACTCCTTTTCAGGACTTTATATCCTGCTTCATTTATCTGTTTGTGCATCCTTATGCCAACACCATGCTATTTTGATTACTGTAATTTTATATTAATTCTCTAAATAAAATATTATCAGTCCCCCAACTTTGTTTTTATTTTTAAAAATTATTTTGGTTATTTAGATCTTTTGCATTTCCATGCAAATTTTAAGGCTTCCTTGTTAATTTATACAAAAGAGTCTGGATGGTATAAAATGAAATATTTTGGAAATGTGTGTGTGTGTGTGCGCGTGTGTGCATGTGTGCATATGCCCACTTATGGCAACATATCAGAGATATAAAAAGTAATTTTAAAAGTCACATTCATCTAGCATGAAGCTGCATTCACACTAAAAGTTTAAGAATTTTTTTTTTTTCCTTTTGAGATGGAGTCTCATTATGCTGGGCAGGTGGCCTCAGACTCCCTAACTAAGTATTCCTTCTGCATCAGCCTCCCAAGTGGTGGGGACTATAGGCAAGAGTCACCATGCCTAACTCTGACTTTTATTAATCAACTATTTGACATTTATTAATTGAGGTGACTGAAAAATATGTTTGCCAAAAAAGGAACCTAAATTCCTTAAGATGTCAATTTGTGTTTCAAGATTCAATAGGTCTCTGTGAAGAAAGAAATATTAAAGCAAGGAGAAAGGCTACCAGGTTGGGTTTTAAAAATAAAAATGACTTGCTGCATTGTCGGATGGAAGCAACCTTAGTTATTTAAAGGTTGGGCATATTCATCTGTTATTATTCATAATAAATATTCATATTCATATTAACACCCATTATTCATTATTTCTTTTTGCAAATTTCATATGATGAATTACTTTTAAGTTAGAGCACAAATAAAAAATTAGTCATTTCTTTTTTTTTTTTCCCTCTCAGGCGCTGGGGATTCCAATCGCAGTCCTTGCGCATGCTAGGCAAGCACTCTCCAAAAGGAGACATTTCTTCAGCTCCAAAAAATTGGACATTTCTTAAGAAAAAAAAGTAGGCTTCCTTTAATTAGGGATTTTGAATTATCCTTTGATTTTCTTTTCCATTATAAGTGAACACAATTACAGAGATCATATTAATTTTAATAAACTTACTTCTATTTCTTTCTTTTCTTTTCTTTTCTTTTTTTTTTTTTAAATGGTACCGGGGATTAAGCCCAGGGGCAATTAACCACTGAGTCACATCCCCAGCCCTTTTTAATATTTTATTTAGAGACAGAATCTCACTGAGTTGCTTAGGGCCTCACTAAATTGCTGAGGCTGGCTTTGAACTCATGATCCTCTTGCCTCAGCCACTGGGATTACAGGCATGTGCCACCGCACCCGGTTCTATTTCACTTTAAAAGATGGTCTTCATTACTTACTTTAATCTCTTTTCATGTAAACTATGGTACCATGAAGGCTCTGTAAAAATTCAGAAAAGTGGCAACAGGAAAGAATCAATCTCAGTCTCAGTCAGGTGGCAAGAGGCTCATATGTTTATTTTAACTGTGCAAATATGTAGTTTAATGGTGTTTAATTGTGAAATGTCAGTGCCATTACAGAAAATTTAAATCTTAAAACTCTCTTACCTTGGCGCTGTTGGCCCCAAAAGACTAGCCAAAGTCTTCACTGTAATTATCACTGCTGAACTCATTGGAGGGATGGCTTAAGTCTGTCACTGACTCAAAATGAGAATTCCCCCCTTTGGAGATAACCTGTGAACCCAAGTGAGGCCACTTTACCCACCAAGGAACAATGCAGAGGAAACATGCGCTGCTTTCCTGAGAATGGACAGTAGGAAATGAAGAAAGCAGACGGAGAGGGTTCTGGGAAGAGAACCGTGGCCAGGAAGGTGTTTGGGATTTTTGAATTACACTGAAAAGATGGAGCATCCAGATATCAAAACTAAACACCAAGCACCGTGGTCAATATTCACCAAACCTCCAAACAAAAAGATGGCAGGATATCTTCGCCAAGTCCAGAACAGGGGGCCTGGATGACACACTGCCGGAGTCCAGCAGCATCTGTCTATGGAGTGCAACGAGGTGGGACCATCGAAAGCAGCACTTCCAGGAGCAGGGGGTTTGCTGTCTCCAGCACCAGGTGGGTCCCAGGACCCCGTAAGACAGGCTGAAGGAGACGGAGCAGCCCATCTCCTGTGAACTTGGAGTCTGCTTTCAGGACAGGACAGGATTCCGCTTGTAGTGGAATCAGAACGAAGCAGGACCGGGACAGTGGAGATGAGAGACGGCTGAGGTTAATGTGCGGAGGAGGAAAAGGCAGGGCATCTCAGAAAGCAGAGTCACCGTATTTTTTTTTTTTTCTTTGAAAAGTTTGACATTTATTCGCTTCTGCATAAACAAGAGGGAAGAACCTTCAATATAAATCTTTTTTAAGTCTCTATCCTTAAAATTTCCTAAGCGTTCTTACAACATAGAGAAAACACATTTGAATGCATTTGTAACAGCTTAATTATGTGTCCCATATGAATCTCTTAACGGAATGTTTTGAAACCATAATTCACCACAAAGACAAGTCAGAAAAAGAAATTAGATTTTTGAGTGGTGTGTTACAATAACCTGGACAAAACCAATTATTAACTAGTAAAATACTCATAATAATTAGCACATGCAACAGAGAAAATTAAATCCTATGTTATATACTGTTAAGTATGGTGTCAGACATAAACAACCTTTAAATGTTTCTATCAATTGTATTCGTCTCCCCACATATCTTAATTTTTATTTAAAACAAGAAACTGTTCTCTTTTCTCCTGATTCTCATGTTTATCAGTGCAAAGTAAAACAAAGCAATCTCAGTGAAAATGGTTTATTACAATGTTATTTTAGAAAGGTCTATTCCTCAAAATGTCCAAAATGTTCTTAAAAGATGTCCAAATCCTGAGAATGATCAACCTCAATGGCCTCCTCTGCATCCAGCTTGGTTTCACTGTGTCCTTCCTGTGGCTCATCAAGAGAGGCCAGGGCCTCATTTGTGTCACTTGCAAAAGTTTCTCAGGATGTATCATCGTCTTCTTGAAAATTCAGACTTTGAATAGCTTGTTTCATCTTTTTACCCAACACTTGTGTCCTCCTCTCCCTAGCAGGTTTTTTTATTTTCATATTCCTTTTGATTTTCAATGTAGAAAATATCCTTAATTTGTTCTTCACTGATACTAGGGGTGTTTTTCAGGAGATTCAGAAAAACTCCACCTGGTGTTCTTTGGCTACCATTCATTACAAAAAGGCCGCCATTTTGTTCAACTTCTGCAGTTTTCATCAGAAGTTCAATTGCCTTTTTATTCCCAATTATTCTCACGACTCGGGCTATCAGATCTTTCTTTGGTTCCTGTAACCTGAAAGAAATTTCATCAGCTACTTTCTCTTGAGAATCTTCTTCTGTGATCTCATACCGGCCTTTATAGTTCATTTCTAGTCTGCACCCTACTCTGTCTTTGACAGGTCCTTTCTGGTTCAGATGACCTTGCCCATTTTCCTCTTCCCTTGACCCCATTTTTTGCTGCTATGCATATATTCATCTAGTTCTTTGTCTAGTTCTTTTGTACATTCTTGAGATTCCCTCTTAAGTTTCTTAGCAAGCAAATAATTATAGGTTTCAGATTGTCTGCTTTTGTCAATAGTGCCCTCCATTCCCAAGGTACCAAGTTCAGTGGCCACCGCATCTTGATTCTGTTCCTGCAGCACGGCACCCCATACATTGTTAACCTTCTTTCCCCAGCAACAGGTGGTTTCTCACTGTTCTGGTCAAACTGAAATGGCTCTGGTTTGGAAGGAGGGTTAAGACACTTCTGCCACTTGCGTTTCCAAATAGAGCTATCTTCATCTGAATCAGAAAAACTCTCTTCACTGGAATCCACACTTTTAACAGTCCGATAATGTGACACTGGTACATACGCTGTTGCAGTGCTTTGGAAGGACCTCACAGCACTGTCTCCATCTAGTATTTTTGGCACTTGGAGCGGCCTGTCGCTGGCTGCTACCCTCACGTCCGTCTTCCATGTCGCGGGCTTCCAGCACCATCTTCCAGCGGCCCAGCTTGGTCCGGCACCGTGCGGAGGGTCAAGTCCCTGTATTTTTGAGTCCTGCACACAATCAAGAGCAGAGAGAGCTCTGTGAACTTTGAACGGCTTTTCTGAATCTCTTCTTTTTCTAAAAGTTCAGAAAAACTAGTTTGACCTAAAAAAATGAGCCATAGAAGAGGTCTCTATTTCTGCCAAGGTGAAGCACCCCCATTCCTCCCAGGATTGAAACTAGAAATTCCTGGAAATAAAACCACAAAGAAGCTGGGCACATTGTCCCACACCTGTAATCCCAGTGGCTTGGGAGGCTGAGGCAAGGAGGATCTTGAGTTCAAAGCCAGCCTCAGCAACTTAGTGAGGCACTAGGCAACTCAGTGAGATCCTGTCTCTAAAAATAAAATACAAAATAGGGCTGGGGATGTGGCTCAGTGGTTGAGAGCCCCTGATCAATCCCTGGTACCCCAAACAAACAAAACACCCACGAACCGAATGAGAGAAACTCGGAAAAGGTACAAGTAAGAAAACAGGTTGTCCAGAGACCTCAAGGCTCGATGACTATGGGGCAGTGGGCTCCCTGAGTTTCCCCATGGCTCCCACATCCCAGGCACAGGACACAGGAAGCCTCCAACTAGAACTGACAGCCCGCACAGATCAGAAAAAAGCCCAAGTCTGTTTTCCTAACCAGAGGTCTGGGAATGAATGGGCTACCAAGAGAAAACCTTTTGCAATGCCTTTTAGCCTTCTTCCAGCCCAAACCAGAGGAAACCCACCCAAACCAGAGGAAACCCACGCGGCCTCCTACCCCAGCAGAAGCAGGCTCAGCTGTCTTGACTTGCTACTGTAATGGTGGAGCTGAGATGCAGCGCCCTGCCTGAAAGCAAGTGCTCTGATTGCCCACCAGGGTGGTCAGAGGGGTCAAGCAGCCCCACCCAGCACTGATGGAAGCTGGCAAGGCAGCAGAAGGCAGGGCTAGTTACAATTAACCTCGTTCCTCTAGCTGATCATCATGGCCCACCTGGGAGCTGACCCGCCAACCCCACTTGGCATGGCCTCGGCAGAATGAGAGGTGGGAGGAGGGAGCTGACCCTCTCTGCCTGTTCCCACAGAGACACGGTGGCACCCAACAGCCTTCTCTCCCCACCCACCCACCCACCCGGGAGATGGAGGGGCCTGATCATATAACCTGACTCAGAGTCAAATGAGGTGGTGTGAGTCAGTGTCCGACAGAAGGTGACTGTGGGGTGAGGAAGGCCTTGAACTTTCACCCCACCCATCTTTAACAATGCAAGCTGAGTCAGTGCCCCATTTTTTGCCAGGGTTTGGAGAAGCTCCACAGGAAGCTGAGCAAACACACTGACCTGCCCCTTGCACTACACCTGCTGGAAATGACAAGTAGGATCTCTGTCCGTAATCAACAAAGTACCCAGGATACAATAAGCAAAGTGACTTCTCATTCCAAGAATCAGGAAAATACAAGAATGAGGAAAGACCATCGGTAGACACCAGAATTAAGATAAATCAGACATCAGAATTAACCGACAAGGGTTTAAGGTAATCATGGTAAAAATGCTTCAATGTGCAATTATAAATTTGGGGAAAACAAATAAAATTTTTTTTTTTCTTTTGTGATACTGGGGATTGAACCCAGGGGCTCTTAACCATTGAGCCACATCCCCAACCCTTTATATGTTTTATTTAGAGACAGGGTTTTACTGAGTTGCTTAGGGCCTAGCTGAGTTGTTGAGGCTGGCTTTGAACTCGGGATCCTCCCGCCTCAGCCTCTGAAGCCCCTGGGATTACAGGTGTGCACCATTGCGCCCGGATTAAAAATCTTAATCTGGAAATAAAGCTTCTTTCGGAGCTGAAGAAATAGCTCGTTTCTGAGAGCACTCACCTAGCATGCACAAGGGCTGCGGTTCTAATCCCCAGCGCCTCAGAAGGAAACAAACAAACAAAAAAACTCTTTAGAGATGAAGAAATAGCTAGTGTTGTAGAGCACTTGCCTAGCATGCGCAGGGACCACGGTTCAAATCCCTGGCACCTCAGTGGGGGAAAAAAAAAAGTATTTCAAGAAATGAAATGAAAATATAACAACCAAAATTTAAAAACCTGCTGAATAAGCTCGCAGTGCACAAATAGAGATTGGAATCAGTGAACCTGGAGATAGAGCAATAGAATTTACCCAATGCAAACCAAAGGGAAATAGAATAGAATAAAATAAAATAAAATAATATAAAATTTAAAAAAATCTTAGGACCTGTACAATGATATCAAAAGGGTTAGCATTTCTATCATCAGAGACCCAGGAGGGGAAAGTGTGGGATGGAAAAGATATCTCAAATAACCAAAACCCAAGATTTTCTAAGGAGTTCTATTAAGTAAGCTCTCTTTCAATCTGTACTTGCACCATATAAATGTACATTTACTTTGTTTTAAAATTTTTTGGGGGGCAGGGGAGATAGCTCAGTTGGTAGAGTGCTTGCCTTGTAAACACAAGGTCCTGGCTGGGTTCGATCCCCAGCACGCCCCCCCCCCCAAAAAAAAATTTTTTTTTTAGTTGTAGATGGACACAAGAGTTGTAGTTTATTTTCATGTGGTGCTGAGGATGGAACCCAGGGCCTCATGCATGCTAGTTGAGCACTCTACCACTGAGCCACAACCCCAGGCCCTGTACATGTACTTTTAAATAAAATCTAATCACATAAACTCATCTAATTACAAATAGAACTTTACATAGGTGCACAATACACTCCATCCTGTTAGCTTTGGCCTTTCCAGGGTTTGAAAGTCCTCTCCTCGCTCCTTTTGAATCTCAACTCTTCTCTTCCGAGCATGTGTTCTCCATCAGGGCTGTGCGTTGTCCTGCCTCCCTGGAGATGACCTCCTGGCTTTCCTGTGGAAACACCACTCTTCAAGTCACTGCTTCCCTGGCGTGGCTGGGTAGACCACCCCCCGCCATCTGAGGTAGGCGTGTAACTCAGGCAGGGCAAAGTAGGATCAGCCACACACACACAGGGAGCACCACTTTCCTCCAAAGATGGTAGAAGGGTGAGCCTGACTGCGAGTACATCCGATGCAGAGGAAAGCAGATCCCAGACACGGGAGGAGACGGAGGCCGACGATGTACTGTGATCCCTGGATCCAACTATGCCTGCAGCTGCCAAACTGATTTCGGTCACTAGTAGCAAACAGACTTGCTTAACAGACCATGCCTGCATGCTGTCACTGTGGCTTGCCCAGTCATTTTTTGTTTTTTTTTTTTTTTTAAATAGGAGGAGTGGTGGTGACAGAAGGGGCCCAGGGAATTTGTCCCAGAGTGGCATTTCCCTAACAAAGACAGTTTTTATTTAAATTTCATACGTGTTGGGATGGCTTAATCTGGTGAGATGCATTTATGTGTATATGTGTGTTAATTAAAGTTCCTCAAGCCTCTGTTAGTGTCCCCACTGTATTCATGTAAATGGCTGATAAAAACCATTGAGGGAGATCTGGCGAAGGCCACGGCCAGGGTATGTGCCACTGGAACCAGCAGTATTTTATTTAAGTGCACTTTAGTTTTCTTTTGTTTGGGTCATATTGCTGGTTTGAATGTAAGATGTTTCAGCTGCTGTGGGAAACAGCTTGGCAGTTACTCAAAAAGTTAATTGAAGAGCAATTCCACAGAGACACTCGCCCACCAATGAATGTCCACAGCAGCCAAAATAATAATCATAATCATAATCATAGTAGCCAAAATAATAATAGCCATAATAATAATAGCCAAAATAAAAATAACAATAGCCAAAAGCTGACGACAACTGTTTTAGTCAGCTTTTTTCTGCTGTGACTAGAAGACCTGACCAGAACAACTGTAAAGGAGGAAAAGTTTATTTGGGGGCTCATGGTTTCAGAGGTCTTCATCCATAGATAGCTGGTTCCATTCCTTGGGGCTCCAAATGAGGCAGAACAACATGGTGGAAGAGTGAGACAGGTGGAAGCAGCTCACATGATGATCAGAAAGGAGAGAGAGGGAGAGAGAGAGAGAGAGAGAGAGAGACTCCACCTGCCAGATATAAAATATATATACCCCAAAGGCACCCCCAATGCCCACCTCCTCCAGCCACACCCCACCCACCTTCAGTTACCACTCAGTTAACCTCATCAGGGGAATAACTCACTGATTGGATTAAGGCGCACCCTAACCCAATCAGTTCTTCTCTAAACCTTCTTGCATTGTCTCACACGTGAGCTTTTGGGGGACACCTCTCATCCAAACCATAACAGCAACCCAAATGTTTATCAACAGATGAATGGATAAGCAAAATGTGGCATAGGCATACAATAGACCATCACTCCACCGTAGAAAGTAAGAAAGAATATTTCAGATATCTCAGGTAAACGGAAGCATGCAGTATTATTCTTTTTTGCATCTGGCTGAGTTCACTTAGCAAATATGCTCAAGGCTCCCTTAGGTTTCACATGGATCAGAACCTTACTGCTTTTATTTGTGAGGGCTGCTCTCGTCTGTATCAGATTTCTGAGTGTCAGGTGATTAGCAACACATGGTTGGTCTGACTGTGGACAAAGATCAGGACTTAGAAAGCCAGGGAAAGACCAGGCACGCCTGTAATCCCAGCAGCTCAGGAGGATGAGGCAGGAGGATCTCAAGTTCAGAGCTAGCCTCAGCAACTCAGCAAGGCCCTGTCTCTGAAAAAAAAAAAAAAAAAAAAAAAAAAAAAAAATTGAGATAGTACAGCACACAAGGTGCCTTTTACCATCCCCAAGTGGCACAAATGGTTTATATCCTTCATGAACATTTTAAAATGCACATACAGGAATGTGTAAGTCTTATCTGTTTCAAAGTCATTTTAAATTATTCATACTGCTCTACATTTGCTTTTTTACACTTGAAAATTATATTTCATAGACAAGACTATGTTTCTCTTGCCACAATAAGGTCAGTTGACTGTGAGAAAATGACTCCTTTATAGCTCCCTCCGCGTGCTTTCTCTCTGTCCTTAATGGGTTTATTCTTTTCAAAGTCATGTGGATTAATTCCAGTGTGTCAAATAAATCTTGGGTTCTAAAAATGACATGGTTAACAAAGAAAAACAACTCATGTGCCCCCAATTTTCCATCCAGTGACTTGTATGTTCAAGGAGACTCCCTACCCTGCCAAGTCCTGCTTTGGAAAGGGCACAGCCAATGGGTGCCCAGGGACACAGGAGCCGTTGGATTCACGGGTTTCTTTACTGGCCCATGAACAGAAAAGGAAACACGCAACAAAGAAAGGAGAGGAGCAGGCTTTCCTACCATAGCAGAAGCTGCACATTTCAACCCACAGTTACAGAGCAGGAGACCCCGAGACCCTGATCCTGACTTTTCATGGCCCCAGTTTTGGTGTCAAATGAAGTGTGTCGCACCAAGCACTTATAATCTTCCCTGGTGCTGGGGGTGTATTATTGGTTTCATCATTACTTTATGAAGCGGCTTTAGATGGGCGAAGTACACTGTAGCTCATGGAATGTTTCGTGTCTGGGTGGCCTCAGTCCTGAGATTGAGTCTGCAAAAAGCATTTAAGGAAAAAACATCTCCATTCTGAACGCATTAAGTGGCGATAGCAGAAGTAAAGAATGTTCAAGTGCAAGTGTTTTGAGGGGTCAGAGGCCAGGAGGAAGGCGAGGGAAGGAGGAGGTGGGAGGGGGAGGCAGGGAAAAGGGAGGAGAGAATGCTCTGGAAGAATGTTTCCATGGTGGTTGGATTTTATGTGACTGCTCTGTGGAGCTCAGTTGCTTGGATGGACGCTGGGCCAGACGTCACTGTGAAGGTATTGGAGTAGCGTGTGGATGTGACCAGCACCCACAATCAGTTGTCATTGACTAAGGCACATCAGCCTCCACAGTGTGGGCAGGCATCACTAATCATGGAAAGGCCTTCAGAGTGAAAATGGACTTGCCTTCCCAGAGCAGGAGTAATATGGAAACGCTGTCTGAGTCCTCTGCCTGCCGCCTGCCCTGAGAATTTTGGGCTTGCTAGTCCTCACCATCCTGTGAGCCAATTCTTGAACATTTGGTTAGGGACTGTGGTCCTGGAGGGAGGAAGGCTTAAGAATGAGCTTTCTAACTTGGTTCTGGGGTTTCTGGGATTGGTTCTCACAGCTGATCCAATTTGAGGGCAAGAAGGACCATAGTCCCTGGTGTGATGTGGTAACAGAGACATGCAAACTGTCACCAATAGAAACTCCTAACCAAATGCTAAGAGGCACAATTCTGGGTGACTATGTTGTTGCAGAAAACAGACTGGTTGAGAAGCGGGAAGCATGTTTACAGAAGCAGAGTGTGATAAAGGGAAGGACTGGCTCCTCTTACAAGGCCTTAAATAAATCTCTAGCCTTGGGTTGGAGCCTCCACAGGGGCTTTATGCTTCAAAGGAGTGTGGTTAGATTCCTAGGGGAAGTCATTTACTAGGAAGGGGAGGGGAACCCTCCTTCCCAGGCACTGGTTCTCCTGATGGTGTGCTGTGTGACAGTGATTCTCATGACAGGCCTGGGTCTGTCACCCGTTACAATGTAGCTCATACATTAGAACTTGTCCAACCAAAGGGTACCAGATTGGCTGGTGGCCCGTAATCCTACTGGACAAAGTGGAGCAAGGAAAGAGGCACTTAGGGTTTTAGCTTCCAGGCTCCGGTGCCACAGTTCTGAAAATTTTCTGTGTGTGCTGAAAAACCCTTATCATCTGTAGCCACAGAGCTACAGAAAAAAAACAAACCCAAAGTCTCTCCCAGTGGCTTAATGAAAATGCAAACTGAATTTTTAGTCTTGCTGCAGGCTGTTGATCAGGAAAGAGGATCCTAAAATTTGGATATAAGGGTACATCCTGATGAAGCGGGGGACACTGAATCCCTAAATTCTGCTGAGTCTTCTTTGCCAGAAGCATCCGCCATTCCTGTATGAAGGGGTTCACTCTGCTTTGCCTGAGAACCCTGGAATGACCTCCCCTGGGTAGTTGCCTGGCAAGACACTGCTCAGTGGCCACTCCCGCCAACCCTGCTGCTAGACTCATTTCCAGCAGCCCTGGCATGGTGAGGCAGGGAGTGTGACCCATGAGCAGGAGCAGCAGCACGGGGGCGGAGCGCACGCTTAGCAGGTGAGGCCCTGGGTGCAGCCCCCAGCACCACACACACAGTGAGTTTACCTCCACGAAGAGGTAAGCCACTTTCCAAAAGAAAAGTGCGGTGTTTCCAATTTATCCAGAATGAATCTGGGGGATAGGGAAGGAGTGAATGAAGCCTAGGAGGTAATGAAAGAAGAAACAAAGTCGTAGCAGATGGGACTTCTTGACCTGGGTCCATTAAGCAGGCATTTTTCATCCAGTGTGGAGGCTTGAGGGGTTGGAAAGGGCTCTGGCAGTTTGCTGGTAGCTGGACTTTGGTGCCTATGCCAAGGAAGTGGCGTGTTGGAGCTGCTTGGAACTGTAGACCCAATGGGCTCGGGGACAATGTCCTGGTGGCAGGATGGAGGCTTGCCCGGGCTCGGCAACACAAGCATGCAAGCTCCCCAAGGGCGGGGCCGTGATTCTTTGCTTCACTGAGTCCAGCACAGTGCCTGCTGTGGCCCAGGTGCCCAATCAACACCTGGACAGATGACACACAAACCACAGAGATACTAAAATGCAGAATTGAAGGAAGAGACCATGAGGTCACTCGCAGGAGTTTATTAACATTTAAATTATACATAGGTCGTGAATATTTGTGAAATTCACTGTGTACAGTCAAGTGGGAAACACACACACACACACACACACACACACACACACACTAAAAATACTTGAAGATGAGCTTTTTTAAAAAATACTTTCAGATCAGTCAAAAAGGGAATGAATATAGAAAACACAGCCAGTCTCAAACTTCACAGGCCAAACACACAAGTTTGAAATATGTGTTGCTGTGGAGATTTGCTCATTACTCCAAGGCCTTCCCTCTTCTAGTAAGAGGCCCACGTGTTACAGCTACACTCCCCTGTGGGCAAATTCCTCCCTCACCATTTGCTGGATCAGATCAGTCCCCTTGCCTTACTTCCTTGCTATTGAACTAGAACTATTTAGATGCTAGAGTCAGAAACTACTGGTCTGAAGTTTGTGCTTCAAGTCTGTTAAATGCTTTTAGAGGACAGCTGAGGTTTGGAACTTCTCACACAAAGTATTTCAGAGGTCTCTGAAAATGACAAAACCTTCACATGGCTACCATTTACACAGCTGAGGGTTGGTCTGCTTGACAGATTTGGAACTTGACTGTCAGTTTAGCACCTAGGTGTTTCCTTAGAGCCTCAACGGTGGTCCCAGGAATCTGTGGAGTGTGGAATTAACCTGTTGCTGCAAAGCGAGAAAAATCCTCTCAGGAGAGAATGTGGTGATGGCTGTGGCCCCACCACGTTCCCCATCTCATTTCCTTCACAACGCACCATGGCCAGTTTAGTGTCTTACCTCTTTGACTTTTCTTACTGGATGGGGAACGCAGACATACAGATTCACAGGTTTAGGTTATCTATTCACACACTCACACACTCAGCCTGAAGAACACAATATGGTAATATGGTGATAAAAATACACTTTCTACAGAACAAGTTAAAGAAATAATCCCCCACAATTGCCACAGAAGTTTGGCACATTTCCTTCCAGTCTTTTAAATCAGCAAATACTGTTTTTGGACTTACTAGTATGTCACTGACTAGAAGCTGAGTCTGTTGTTTTCTTGAGGTTATTTTTAAGTCAGGAATCAGGTGGCTGAAGTCCAAGTTTGGCCTAGGGACTTCTGGCCTGTCCTTCACTTGTGATCTCTCACCCATCTTCCAAGGCCGGAGGACTATTTTTGTAGGCTAGCTTCATCTCCTGTGGACCTTGAACACTCTCTCCATCTATTACCAAATACCTGAGATTTGTTAATCACAACTGTTAACTTTAATTTTGGGAACGCTGGGTAGCACAAGGTTTTCCAGGAGAGTCATGTGCACCCTGAGACCTCACGGAACAGAAACAAAACAATCCCCTTGGCCTCTGGTCCTTCTTGGGACTGCCAAGTAGTCACATGACCTTCACCTGCAGTTCAGGAAGGTGCTCCAGTAATGAGCTATGTGACTTTCACCCCCTAACCACCTTCGTACGCCTGTTCACTTTTCTAGAGAAGCAATTTGCCCTCGTCCTTCCAGATTGTTTGTCAAATTTTGTGATTCAGGAGTTGGGTAACTCTGCATAGCAAAGTGACCGCAGTTAGTAATACTACACTGTTTCAAAAGAGCTAGATGAGATCTTGAAATGTTCTCAGAACAAAGAAATGACAAATATTGAGGTAATTTTATGCTTGTTAGTCCCATTTGATAATCCCATCATGTATACATATATAAAATCATATCTGTATCCTACATACACATAATGTCTTTTTTTGGGGGGCGGGTACTGAGATTGAACCCTGGGGGTACTTAACCACAGCCACAGTCCCAGCCTCTTTATTTAGAGACAGGGTCTCACTGAGTTGCTTAGGGCCTTGCTAAATTGTTGAGGCTGCCTTGGAACTCCTAATCCTCCTGCCTCAGCGCCCCCGGATGCTGGCTTTACAGGCATGCACCACCACGCCTGGCTTAAATATATATATACATCATATGGCAATGGAAAAAAACCATCGTTGGGTTCTACACAGCCAATGGGCAGCTGACATAAAATCTACTTTTTAGTGAAACACCAGAAGGCCACCCAGCCTCATCTCTCTCTAGTGTACCACTGACACATTGTGTCATGTCTTTGGAGCCCAATTACGTTTTCCAATTTAATAAAACGTCAATGCATTACAAATAGTAGTTCCATCTCTATATACTGAACTAATATTTATTCTGTTAAGAAAACTTTATACATTTTAAAAAATGAAAATTCAAAGTCTTAGAATTAAACAATGAGTCTTCAATATCAAAGCTGTTTATAACAGTAGTGAAAGTAGTGGTAACATTTTACCCTTGTAAAAATGTCACAGAATTCAAATCACAACTTGGATCCTCGATGATTCAAGTATTGTTTTCTACAGTAAAGGTTTGGTCAGTTTTAAGAGAATTCGTCTGGACATGCTGTCCAAGTCCTCCACGGCCTCCTGCTGTCGGCTCACACAGTGGGGTAGCTGGCTGCACTGGCGATCCCGCAGTGGTTGTTCCTGTCTCTGGCCATTTTCACATAGCCCTCTGCACCCCATTCTGGACCCCAGCTGAAGGT
The DNA here is from genome assembly GCF_902686445.1 of Sciurus carolinensis. Taxonomy (NCBI): domain Eukaryota; kingdom Metazoa; phylum Chordata; class Mammalia; order Rodentia; family Sciuridae; genus Sciurus; species Sciurus carolinensis. The sequence continues at coordinate 6,747,623 of NC_062227.1, forward strand.
TTTTCATTTTATAAAAAAAAAGAAAAGAAAAGAAAGATTAGCTTTGTTAACAATAGCTAACCCCAGTTAACAACGGCTAACCCCAGTGCTGGGCACTATTCCGAATCTATTACATCTGCATAGTCGGTCTCCACATGCAGTCTTACATTACATTTCAATAAAGGTTGTTGAAAATTGATCCCAACAACCTTTGAGGCCTGGGAGAGTGAAATGAGATGGCAGGCATCAGTGACAACAGGAGTCACACACCTGCTGGATTCCTGAACAGTCTTTTACACTTAAAGGGAGGCGGATGTTTGTATATGCTTTATCTTGTTGAAAAATTGGAAATGAGAAAGGAAATCTGCCCCCAACTTTACAAGTTCCACAAGTCTTCAACTGTTGAGGCCAAATGTTTTTCAGAATAAGAAAATTTTCAGAACTTGGAAATGCAATATTACAAATACTTATTCATAAGCCTAAACGTTTGGTATGGAATCTTATTTCTGTGTTCACGATAAGGAGTACGACTTCTGTGATCTTAACATTGAACTTCTGTGAACTTATATTCAAATATAAATCCCAACTAAGAATCCTATTTCCAACATAAAATAATAGAGTTTTATACCTGTTCTTGACAAGCCAAAACTTCTTATTTGAATCTGTTTCGTCAACACCGTAGCCAACCACTAGAATACCATGATCTAAGTCCTTGCTGCTGCAGTCTGGATCATAATAAATGCCTGGGAGAATAAGATCCACACCGGAATGAGAGGCTCCAAGTGACACATGACAGTGGCCCACCCTGTCACCCTGTTGTAGGAGGGCACCTCTAAATTTAGTTGAATTTCATGAACATTCTAAATATTGTAAAGAACTTAAATAGTATTTGCCAGAAAAACAGTATAGGGGCTGGGGTTGTGGCTCAGTGGCAGAGTGCATGCCTAGCACATGTGAGGCACTGGGTTCGATCCCCAGCACCTCATAACAAAGGTAAGAGAAATGTTTAAAAAAAAAAAAAAAAAGGTGGACTTACCAACCTCTACTTATCAGAAATCAACACAATTCCACAAGTCCAAAATATTTTCTAATTCATTTTTTTCTAAGATCTATTATTCTATTTTTTGGTACTGAGGATTGAACCCAGGGGGCACTTTGTCACTGAGTTTTATCCCCAGCCCTTTTTATTTTGAGACAGGGTCTGAGTTGCTTAGGATCTTGCTAAATTTCTGAGGCTAGCCTCAAACATGTGATCCTCCTGGTCTAGCCTTCCCTGGGATTATAGGTGTGTGCCACCATGCCAGGCAGACCTTTGTTGTTTTAAAGACAAAGGTCAAGCACTTATCTCCTAGCTAACATACCCATTAGCATAATTCCCTTCTAAGTCTAAAAAAATGCACACATAATATAACCAAAACATTCACATTTGAGCTACAAGGTTATTTGAAATTCTGATTAAAGTAGTAAAAGTCTTTTGGAAAAAGATCTGACAATCAGAAATGAGGTTTTATCTATAGACTAATTAGTAGTCATTTAAAAATATTTGTGGATAATAATCATGAGAAAATGCTTACTTATGTCAAATAGAAACATTACCATGTTAAACACGCTTAAAAATCCTAACAGTCCTGGGAAGGGCTTCACACCAAAGATTCAGTCAGGGCGGAGTTTTCCATCCTGCCTGAACTTCTTGTAAGGTTAAGAGGTCGAACACCCACCTGATTTGTAGAACTGGAAGGATGCGTGGCCTGCATCGATAGCAGCCGAGATGGGCCCCACGGTTGCCACTGCCTTCATGAGGGCTTTCTCCCGCTGAGGGATGTCCACAAATCCAGTATCATTAGCAACAGCAAACTCTGGTTTGTATTTACAGGTTTCATCCTTTTAAAGTTAAAGGAGAGACTTGGTCACTTGATTTGCCTTCTAGGGAACATGAGGTCTAGGACCAGAACACTCAGCAATTTGCAAATTATGACTTAAGTCAATACTAGTATAAACCATCCTAGGAAGTGAAATGCCTTTTAGTCGATTTGAACTTTAAAAAGATTAGTTGAAGGGCTGGGGATATAGCTCAGTTGGCAGAGTGCTTGCCTAACAAGGCCCTGGGTTCAATCCCCAGCACCACTACCAAAAAAAAAAAAAGGAATATATATTAGTTGATATTTTTTCAACAAGATCCCCTAGGGTTGACTTGTCCACAAACATTTTTTTATTACAATGGAGAAAATGTACATTATGTGTAAAATGGTTTGCATATTCTCCATGTGACATAAAGGCAAGAGCTAAACATTAAGCATCCAGAGAACTGAGCAAAGGCTAATACTATCAATGATGGGTGGTACTGACGATTTGGAGATATAAATTCTACTATCTAAAATGTGAATTTTGAATAAAGTGTTACTCGGAAAAGGGTTCCACTTGCCAAAAACAGAGCTGGAAGGCCCAAGATGCTTCATTTTACCTGTGCTTCATATGGATAGGAGTCCTCTGAGTCCAGGCCTCCGTTGTCCTTGATGTACTGGAAGGCATAATCCATCAGGCCACCATTGCAGCCCTGGTTGCCTTGAGGATGAGAGCAGTCAACAAGGTTCTGCTCACTCAGCGAGATAAGTTTGCCAGTTTTCTGGAACATCTGTCCTTCCAGGGCCCCAGTTGCACTAAAAGCCCAGCAGGAACCACACTGACCCTGAAAAGGTAATAGAAAAGCAGACAGTTTGCAAGACAAGACTGACACCTTCTATTTGTGAAGGTTCTTTTTTTAAAAGTAAAAATAAAAAAGTGAATTACATGTTGCTTCACAGTCTACCAAAGCATTGATGCCCCTGCCTGGCTCTGCTGTGGGAGATACAAGGTCTGCACCCAACACCATCATACCTGGTTCTTTACAGGAGTCACGTAGCCTTTTTCTCTCCAATCCACAGATTTGGGGGACCGAAACCACAGAGGTTCCTGAAACAGTCTCCCCTTCTGGTGCTTCTGGTGCTTCTGGTTTTGAAAGCCATTCTTCAACTGCCTGAATTCTTCACTGGTCTTCAAGGAAAGATAAATAAAATGTTAAAAAGGCAAGAGATTAAACAAACAAAAAGCTGAGGAGAGGAAGTGCCCCCTCCCACCCCACGCACCATGTCCCCAAAGGCGTTCATGGCCATGGTGAAGCCGTGCTTCCCTTGGCTGTACTCTCCGTTGTGCTGCTCGATCATTCTCAGGTTCTTCTCCCACACCGCTCGCCTCCATCCTTCTTCATTCTGGAAGCGAGCACAAGGGATGGTTTTTATCTCTATTTAAAATCCAACCCATGCTCACCACAGGGACACATCTGCTGGCACATATGGGAGAGAAGCCATGGCCAAGGAGGGCTTTCCACTCCTGTGAGCTGGTCTCCAAGCCCAGACACCACTGTGTGCACAACAGGGCCCTTGGGTTCTGCCTGGTAAGAGCTGGCCTCTAGAAGCCTCTCTCAGGCCATAAACTCTCAACAGCAAGGATCACTTTCTCCAGGGTCCCTCTGGACAATTTCAATGTCACTAACCATGCCATATAATCTCTTGTGCGTAGCTTTCCACTGGTACCACTGTGTATCTAAGTTTTGATCAAATTTTGGAGTAGCTGAGGCTATTCCCAAGCAAAGGGCAGCCAGGAAGAGTGGAAGATTCATGGTTCAGAAACCTAGGAAGGGAAAAGAAACATCTGATGAAACCAATTCTTTTAAAAAATTAAAGATACCATAATGGAGTAAAAGCATTTAAATTGCCTTCTCAAGTACTAACACAAAAGCTGAAAAGGCTGAGGATGCAGGTGTAGAAAAACAAGGCTGGGATTAATCGTGGAAAAAAAAGGTAATTTAATTGAGCTACCAAAATGACAAACAGCCTGAGAGTGTTACAGGAAAAGTACCTGCAATTCCTAGAGTGCAATAATTTAGGCTTTGGTAAGTCTCACGATAGCTTATGACTGGAATTCTTAAAGACAACCTAGAAAAGGAGATGGCTGGTCCAGGCATCGACCGACAGTGCCTAGATCACACAGTAAAGCCTCACCAGCGAGGGCATCTGACCCAAGAAGGAGCAATGGGCTCCCCGGAGCTGGGATGCCACCTTGCACGTCCCTCTTGGCCAATGCACAGCAGGCGAGCTGTGTCGGAACCTGCCCCTGGTGACCTGGACCTTTCCGAGATTCCTCCCCCGGGCGGGCCGGGGCGCGACGCCCGCTCCCCTTGCGCACTCGCCAGCCGCTGCCAGCGGGCGTTATGGCGGCGCAGGGAGCGACGGCACCGCGACCCGGGGAGCCGGGTCCAGCGGCCCCGGATGGCCCGGCCAGGAACCGAGACGGCGCGGCCTGGGACCACCCGGCCTCGGAACCTGTGACCGCCGGAGCCCGAAAGCGCCGCGCAACCCCGACCCCCGACCCGTGGCCTGGGGCCCTCCTCGGGTTCCCCACCCCAAGAACCGCAGAGTCCTGGACAGACGCTCCAGATCCCGGGGGCGAGCCCGCCTCCGCGGGGCCCCCTCCTCCGGCACACCCCACGCGCAGCCGGCCCGGGCGGGGGCGCTCACCTGGGCGGCCGCAGCTGCGCAGGCGCACTCGGCACACGCAGCTCTCCAGAGGTCGCCGAGGTCCGAGCATCTGGCCCGGCGGGCCTGTCTCGGACTTTAAAGCCCAGAGTCTGCGGCCTGGCTGGCTCCGCCCACTCCGCCTTCGCGCGTCGCGATTGGCTGGGCCGGCAGCTGGGCGGGGCCTCCGGGCGCTCAGGTTCCCGGCGCGTGACGCGGGCGGGGTCCTCTCTGTCCCGGGGCGGGGCGTGCCTCGCGGACCCCGGGGGAGGTGCACGACCCCAGCCGGAGGAGTGGCGGGAGCCGCCCTGGACCCGCTGCGAGCTGTCGACTTCCCCTCCCGGATGCTCCAGGCGGGTGGTTCGTGCAAAGAAACCGAGAGCAGCTCTGTGGATTTTCATCCTGACCCCTCTTTCCCTTTAGACCTACGGTTTTTGGTTAAAGATTCCTGCAGGGTCGGGAGCCGGTTTACTCTAGAGGTTCCCGTTTAATCCGCACCAAGGTGGGACCGGGGGAAGAATGCACGGCCCCGGGGGAGACGCCTTATTTCCCAGTTTCTGCGACTGGGTTTTAGAAGAATTGGGTAGAGAAAGCGATTTTCAACAAGCGGGGTCCTAACCCCAGGAGGAAAAAGGGACTGTTGGCGAGAAGGGGTCGCCTTCAGGGATTCTTTCCCCTCAAGCCTTTCTGAAACCCACCAGAAATTATTTGCACAAAAAATTTTAATAAAAAGAAGAGAAGTGGTTGAGAAGGATGACGACGACTTTTATTAACTACTCTCTGGATTATGTCTTCTTCAGACTCTAAATGCTACCTTTGAGATTTAATAAATTCATTTAAAAATAATGAGGGTTGAGGTTACAGAGTTTGAGGAAATGATTTAGATGGACAAAATTCATATTTATGGATCGATAAGGACTTATTGATAAGGACAGAAATGTTTCCAAATTTTAAAATTATACAAGACGTTTATTGTAGAAAACATTTTAGAAAGTAGACATCCCTTGTTCTGCGTGTGTGTGTGTTTGTTTTACAAAAAACAGTCGTGCGGGGCGCGGTGGCACATGCTTATAATCCTAGGGTCTCTGGAGGCTGAGGCAGGAGGATGGCAAAGCCTCAGGAATTTAGCGAGGCATCACGAATTTAGCGAGGCCTTGTCTCAAAATAAAAAAACGGAAAGGACTGGGGTTGTAGCTCAGTGTTAAAACTGCAATTACAGAAAAAGAAGGAGTCACAGTACATATCAACTTGTAAACACTGAAAAATTAAATGGAATGAGATGTCCACGATTTTTATTTCTCAACTTAAAAAATTGATAACCTTTCTAGAAGCACAAATAAATGTTTTTAAAATTTCAATTTATTAAGATTTTCATTTACATCCTTTGAAGAAGTAAAAGTCTTTCTCTTAAACACAACTATGGGCCTGGAGTTCTCAGGTAGTTACAAAAGTACATTGCATTGTAAATAGCTGGAGTTTTGGCTTTTTTTGTTTTTATATTAATCAGGGTGCTCAGCACAAACCTCAGTCATACATGGGAATAAATGAAGACCACCCTTGAGAACAGAGTCTATTCAGAAATTGCTATAATAGCACCCCATGATCCACATGTCTATAATCCCAGCAGCTTGGCAGGCTCAGGCAGGAGTATCCTGAGTTCAAAGCCAGCCTCAGCAATTTAGCGAGTACCTAACAAAGTCGGGAGAGTCTGTATCTAAATAAAATATTTTAAAAGGGGCTGGGGATGTGGTTCAGTGGTTAAGCATCCCTGGGTTCAATCTCTGATACAAAAAAAGAAAGAAAGATATTGCTATAATAAGAAAGAGTTTGAAGATAGAGGAGATGGAAAAGCTGTATAGTTAAAAACAAGGTGTTTGGGGTTTTTTTGGGGGGTATCCCTTGGAGGTAGTTGTCATGGGGAAGCTGCCAAAGAAGTAACTAGAAATGGAGCATCTTTTGTGATTAATTTGGTAATCATATTTGGTTGGAAGGGGATCAACTAGTAATGGGCCATTTTATGTGCTTGGTTTGGGGAGGTTATTTGGGGTTCTCTGGTTATTTGGAAGTAGAGGCAGAAGTAAAGAAGTAGCCAGCCTCTGAGTCCGACCCGACAGTTCTGAGTAGGGCCCAATGGAGATTACGTGGTTCTTTTCCTCTGTGGGTCAGAGTTCTGTGCTGTATAGTTGGTTCATTGTATGTTTGTTTATTTAATCTATCACAAGCAATCTAAGTTATTCTAACACGTGGGTTTTACAGCTGCCCTTGGGCCACAGCTCCCTGCGATTGCACAGTGTGGAAAAACCTGCCACTGCATTAAGATCGCTGCCTTGAGCAATAGCGTGCCGGAGCTGCTCCAAAGAATGGCGTCCTCTGTGTTTCTTGGAATGTGATAGGCGTGCACTGGAGGGAACCCCCAGATCTAAAACTAAACCACGAAATATCTAAAGCTAGGAGAAATATGGAAGATGGCCATTAAGCAAGAGAGTAGAAGATTTATTCCAACTCAGAACACCTATTTATATATATATTTATGTATAATGTGTAAGACATTGTAGAAATGTAATATTATAGCCATTTTATTCCTTCTCCTATTTTTTGATTCCCACTTCTTTGAAAAATAGTTTTGATAAGTGCTGATTATTAAAATGGTCACATTTTCGTCAAATGACCAAGCCTTAGCTGTGCCTTTGACAAAATGTAGTTGGCACAACTTTTTTTTTAATGTGTGCTGGGGATTGAACCCAGGGGGCACTTAACTGCTGAGCCACATCCCCAGCCCTTTTTATTTTTTATTTTGATACAAAGTTGTTTACAGCCTTGGGAAGTTGCTGAGGTTGGCTTTGAACCTGTGATCCTCTGGCCTCAGCCTCCTGAGCTGCTGGAATTACAAGCATGAGTCACTGTGCCTGGGCAAGAAGATATAATTTTTTACCTATTCTGTGGAAGTTTTAAACTGGGGAACTGGCAAGTTTATTAATATAAATAAAAATGTTTATCCCTTCTTAATATTAATATTCAGGACACTGATGTCACCTAACACATCTTCCCTTTCAATTTGTCTAAATTCACTGAGCCAAGAATTTAATTAAGCTTTTATTTTGTGCTCATTTTTCTCTCCTGGTGTTAGAACATCTGCTTACACATTCTACATGTACATTTCCTAACAGCTTTTCTGAGGCTCGGCCTTTCCATGTTAGAATGAGATTAATTGTAATAATCCTGATTTTACAGCAAATGAACACAGAACATGAAAAATGTATTTAAATGAAATTATGGTCAAGCAGCTTGGAAGAGTAACAGGAAGTTGACCATATGGAATGTTTCCCCTCTTCTAAAACTGTAATCCACAAACTCTCAGCAAGATGCCAGAGGATCTTTTCCTCAAATCTGAAAAATAAACTTTTCAAGAAATACAGTGCATTAGTTTTCTATGACTGCTGTAGCAAGTTCTCACACACTTGGTAGCTCAACAGGACAGGATTTTCTTCTCTTTCAGTGAGGGGGATCAGAAGTTCAAAATCTGCATCACTGGGCTGAAAACCACGAGATGATGGAGCTGTGCTCCCTTGTTCTGGAGGCTCCAGGGGGAGAATTTGTTCCTTGCCTCTTCCTGCTTCTGGTGGCTGCCTGTACTCCTTGATGGATTTAGGGCCACTTCCCTCTAATCTATGTGATGACATTGCCTTCTCTGGTCTGTGTCAAATCTCCCTCTACCTCCCTTCCAAATCCCAAGGACACTTGGGATTGCATGCAGGACTCCTCCAGGTAATTCTCTGTAATCTTTTCATCTCAAGATCCTTAATCACATTTGCAGAGTTTCTGCTGTGCAAAATAACAGTTACAGGTTCCAGGAATTAAGATCTCATGTCCCTGGGGGCTATATTCATCCTGTTGCACACAGTATGAAGAAAAGTCAGTTTCTTGACAAGGCTAATGAAAAATTGGTCCTTCCAATCACTTGTGGCTGACCTGACTCCAACCACTAGGCCCCAAAGTACTGGAACTTTGCCCCCTCACTTCTTTGCTGTAGCTCAGGTCCAGATCCCTGTCCCATGTGCCTGACGACAGACATCGTTTTCTGCCTCAGCTTTCCCTTGCGATGTGCCCCCCCGTATTTTAAGACCCCACACAGAAGCTTGTACTGTGTACCCCCTCATACTCTTTCATAGCCTCCTGTCCTGTGGTCTCTGCAAACAAAACCACTCCTCACCCATCCCTTTCCTGAGACACTCCTGGTTTAGAATTTTAGCATCTTCCTCTTATCATAGACCCATTAATAAATTATTTCCTTAATACATAGGGACTTGCATTTCCCCCCTCTATACCCTGTATGTCATTAAAATCAGGGATAAAGCCCGTGGAAACCTTGACCCAAAGGTTTAACTCGCATCTTTTCATGTCCTGGGTCTTGTTCTAGAGGAAGGGTGTCTCCATCTGTGAGTACCTGGTATTCCTGGAAATTGAAGCATTGTTAGAAAAGATTCTTGGCATGGTGCTTGAGATGGTGATGCTAGGAACAGTAAGTAACACCTGGGTGCCTGGCATGTTCTGGGCATTTTACACAAGCTCCTTGTGTCCTCTCTGCAGCAAACCTAAGATAGTGGTTCTCAGACTTCAGCTTGCTTCAGAATCACCTGGAGGACCTGGGGAGACTCCGGGGGTGGGTTTTGGCAATCTGGAACCCATGTCCCCAGTTTGTGATTCGGAAGGTACTGGCATTTGCTTTTCTAGCATGTTCTGAAGGAATATGGATGCTCTTGGTTTGGGACCCCACTTTGAGACTGCCCGAGAAGTTGGGTGCTCTTAAGTGCCCCCTTTTACTGTGCAGGTGGCCATAGTAAGTGGGGGATTCAGAATCAAGGGTGATAAGTGTCTGATTCCTTTCAAAAGTGAAGAGAAACTTTAATTGAGGCCAGCAACTGGGCTTTTGGACCTGCCTCCTCCAGCTTCCACCACTTGCTCGGTCAATCCACCTCCATGGGCCCCAGGGCACCAGGAGAAGTGGACTTGAGTCCTGTGGCCATGGGAGGCAAAGCCCCAAGACTCCCCAGGGCCAGTCTCTTGACTTTGATGAGGATGCCAGCTCACCTGGTGTCACAATGGAAGGAGGAAAAGACAGATGAGCCGCACAGAAGGTATGTGCCTGGACTGGGCTGGGACTCCTCATCTTCCTGCCCACCAACATCCAGGGTGCTTGGATCCCTGTGCTTCCTGGGAGTTTCTTCCCTTGATATGTTAGGAGACCAACATCCCTGCTCCTGCCCTAAGCTCCATTCACAGTCGGGCTTTGAAGCCTAACTGGATGACGTGTTCAGGGACAATCTCAGGTATTCAAAAGTGAGGTTCTTTCATTCTCCAATTCTCCAAACAAATGACTAAAATATTCTTTAACAAATGTTGAGACTACATAAAGGAAATAGAGCCATATAACCGAGCATCTCAGATTTCCTCTATGATTCCCTCAAAAAGCAAAACCAGGGAAATCTTCCCAATAGAAGCTTTGGAAATTTTGCTAACGTGCCAATTCCACTCTGGTGGTTTATGTTTTTATTTTTTATTTTTCTTCCTTCTCGTGTTCTGTTCCCTCCTGCAGCTTCCCGACGCCAGCGGCTGTGGCCTCCCTCCTGTGGTTCATCGTCATCAAGACAGACCTGAAGGTGTGTCTCCAGCACAGCTCAACTGAGTCCTCGATCCGTAGGATCCACTGGGGCACACAGCTTACTACTTTTGAGAGTTCACCTAACTCAGATTAAGGAATCTGCTCTTCCTTCAGGATCTTTAGGATTCTTGCTGCAACACCAGATGAAATAGCATCTAAGAGTCCAGTATAGAACGCCCCGTTCAGATCCAAGGAAGCAACAGTTGCTTCTTTTAAATCCATTTCATGTTTGCAGGATCCTCTCTGCCCAGGCGCTGTTCTCCTGTTGAAGCGGAGGAATCCGACGGTGGCAGGAGGCACAGGTGGCCCTGGTTCTGCAGCCCGACTCCATGGTACTTGGAATCTGGTGGTTCTGCCTCTTTTCCTGGGGGGCACTTCAGGTTACTGCCAGGGAGCAAGGACCACATGAGGTGGCCATTCCCAGATGAATGGGCATCTGTGCAGGGAGTGTGTCCTGCCTGTCCCCTAAATGCGCCCACACCTCTGCACAGCGCCGTCTCCTGTGTACGCTTTGCCAGCTCCCACACATCCGTGTGCTCCCCGTAGACACTTGCTGGCAGGTGATGCTCAGCGTCCAGGGACAGTCTCATGACTTTGTGGAAAGCGAGTGGAATTTTACCAAGTAAATTTGGGCCGTGACAAAGAATGGTTTTTCTCCAAGTTCAAAGAGCAAAATGGAAGTAAATAATAATTTGGATGACTTAAGAAACAGCGTTTAGTTATGTCGAGAGTTACACATATATCCCGTCTCCCCAGCCAAAGCCTCTGGAGGACAGAGACTTTGTTTTGTGCGGTTGGGGTCCCCGGTGTGTGATCGAGACCCAGGAAACACTTCAGAATGGCAGTTATCAGGCTTGGAGAGGAATGGTTGCAACTTGGCTGAAACCCCCTGGGGACCCTGGTATTCAGCTCAGAGCTCAGGCGTCTCAGGTGGACCTGGGAAACTTCTGGTCCCAGGACCTAGAAATCCCAGACCCTCCTCCTGTCCTGGAGGTGCTTTGAGAAGCCTCAGGCAGCTTAGAACTTCCTTGCCCCTTAGGAACTCGGCGAACAGAATTAGCGAGTCCTCGGAAAGGGACCCCTGAGGTCTCACCATTCTCTTCTCAGGGTCCTGGGGGATGATGGAGTCTACCAGGGCACAGGAAAAGTCCCTGTGGGTGGCCTCTGGGTATGGCAAGCCAGGGTGGTTCCACTGCCTCCCTGAGCCAGCACAGGCGGTCATGGAGGTGAGACAACCCTCTTCTGCTGCTCCCTCCCAGGAGAGCCCTAGCGGGACATTAAGGCAGAGAGAACGTTTGAGGTGTGTGACACTGATGGCAAAAATGAGCCAGGCGCAGTGCCACACGCCTGTCATCCCAGTGGCTCTCGGGGCTGAGGCAGGAGGGTTGCGAGTTCAAAGCCAGTCTCAGCAAAAGCGAGGCACTAAGCGATTCGGTGAGACCCTGTCTCTAAATAAAATGCAAAATAGGGCTGAGGGTGTGGCTCAGTGGTTGAGTGTCCCTGGGTTCAATCCCTGGTACCAAAAAAAAACAAAAAACAGAAAACAAAAAGCATAGAGGCATTTTAAGGTCAGACACCAAGCGTCAATCTTGATATCCAGGAGCACCCAGCGTAATGAAGTAATTTGGTGTGATACTCTTGCATTTCTCCTGAAGGTCCCCAGTGTTATCCATATATCATATTTCATTGATGTCCTCTAAAAAAACCAAGCCTTTCTATAAGTACAATGAGGACCCATCACCTGAACGTGGACAACTTGATTGTTTTGTCCAATTGATGAAAGAGAAGAAAATTGAGGACGTGTCTGAAGTTTTGTTTCTGTTTTTATCTTTTTGGTTTTTCTTTTGGGTTGTAGAAACAGTTGTAGAAAATCAATCATTCGTTTTTTTCTCTTCTAACCATGTATTATTTTGAGGTGAGAGTTGAGAAATAAAATTGTTTTGCTGATAATACTGAACTATGATAACCCAAATTCAGAGTATCCCAAAGCTTCCATTTAAAAATCTTCCTCAAATGATTATTTATCCTTTTTCCCCTCAAAAGTTAAGCATAGGGCTGGGGATATAGCTCAGTTGGTAGAGTGCTTGCCTCACAAGTACAGGGCCCTGGGTTCAATCCCCAGCACCACACACACAAAAAAAAAAAGTTAAGCATAAAAAAGAATTAAAAATAAATAAAAATAAAAATCTTCCTTGATTACAACCATGTCAGCATTAAAAGCCAGTAGTGGGGGGCTGGGGTTGTGGCTCGGTGGTAGACACTTGCCTAGCATGCGTGAGGCCCTGGGTTCAATCCCCAGCACCACATAAAAATAAATAAATAAAATAAAGGTATTCTGTCCATCTACAACTAAAAGAAAATGTAAAAAAAAAATTTAGCAGCATTATGTTGTATACTTTGAATACATATAATCTTTGACAATTGAATGTTTAAGATTTAAAAAGTCATTGGAAAAATGAACCAATAGAAGCCACAGTTTTCAGTATACTTTGGCCTGATTTATCAATCAGTTCACCAGCTTTGGAAGTAGTTAATCCCAGACTCATTTCTGGCAGCCATGAACTCTGGGCAAATGATTGGTTTCTTCCACTATGAAATATGGATAACACTGATGGCCTGACAAGACCGTATTAAAAATTAAATGAGACAGCATGAGTGTTGATATCACCAGCCATTCCCAGAATCTCTCCCTTGAAAATCCACACATCCTTGAGAAAGGACATCCGATCCAAAAGTCCACTAATACTGTTGCCCTTGAGACATTGCACACTGATCGTGTTTATTGCCTGAACCCTGCTTGCTCACCTGGAATCCTGCTGTAATGCCTTGGAACAGTCTTATCTTGAGGCAGGGAAATGTTCCTCTGTGGTCATGGAAGCTCTCTCCCATGGAAGCATTCCTCCCATCAGGATGACTCTATGGCAGTTTTCTTCTATTTTTTAGCCACCTTGTCTAGGAAGCTACCCCTCCAGGAATTCTGCATAGGCTCTGAATTTGATGTCCTCTAAAAAAGTGATGAGCCAGGCCTGGTGGTGCATGCCTGTAATCTTAGCAGCTTAGAGGCAGGAAGATTGTGAGTTTGAAGTCAGCCTCAGCAGCTTAGCAAGACCCTGTCTCAAAATAAAACATAAAAAGGGCTGGGGATGTGGCTCAGTGGTTAAGCACCCCTGGGTTCAATCCCTGGTACCAAAAAAAAAAAAAAGTGATGGAATTTGTAAAATGTGTTTCCAGTTTCACTTGGGAAAAGGTGTTAGATTTGAGGCAGACGGTCTTGAGCAGTTCAGGTTTGGTTTACCCACCAGGTGTTGGCAGACAGCACCAAGCCTGAGTCCAGAATAAACACAAATGTCAGGCCTTGTCTTACCCTCCAGTGCTTTAGAAAAATCTGTGGAAGTGGGTGTTGGGTTCATCTCTTTCTTTGCAAATGATCTCCACTCTTTTCCTCCTGAGTCAGTGGTATAAATGTTGGCGTGGGAAGGGGAGGAAGCTTGGGACAACGATGGCTGGATGCAGGAGATGATGGTTTCCCATTTGGTCCTTCTGAAATACCTTACTGAGTCTCTTATGTCAGGCCTGTGTTGAGGACTCCATGTGAACTAACTCTGGAACACTTCCTGTACTAGGGGAGATTACAATGAAATGGAGCGATAGGCAGGAATCAATACATCTCCTTTGAAAGATAGTGGACGCTGCATGTCCTTTCTTGCCTATTGTCCTAACAACTTGGGCAGTTTTCTTATTTTGTATGTCCCTTAGTGATGAGATGTCCTAGTACATTTTATGTCACTATAACAAAATACCCAAGGTTGGGTAATGTATAAAGAGAAGAGGTACATTAGGGCTCATAGCTGGAGGCTGAAAGTCTGGGAAGCATGGTGGCATCTGACAAGGGTTCCCTGACTCTGTTAGAACATGACTGAGAGGTGGAAAGGGAAATGGCCATTTGTGGAAGGGACATATGTGAGTGAGGGAGCAAGGGAATGGGCAGGGACCTACTTACTCTTTTATTACAGCAAGACCCACCCAGGTGGTGCACCCAGATCTGATCATCTCCCACAAGGCCTCTTAAAGATCTGCCACCTCTCAGTAGCACCACCCTGGGGACCAGGATTCCTACACATGAGCCTTTGGAGCACAAATTACATGCCGACCACAGCATGAAGGCTGCATGTAGCCATGTCCTCCCCGCCCGAGGGAGGAAACCTCCACTTCTTGAGATTTTCCCAGGAAAAAGAAAAATCCTTCAATGACATTACGTAAGAGCGTCCTGTGTTACTGAGGGTCTCAAAAGACCTTGAGATCAAGGCTACCTGATGCCCTTCGTCAGGGGTGGAGCCACCTCGCTGATTCGGGAACTCCTACCCTCGTCACAAGGACCCCGTCTGTCGTGTGGCTCTAAGGCTCTAGCTGACCCTGTCGTGACCCGGCACCTGGTCTCAGTTTTCCAGGAGTTGTATCACTGCATATCACACCATCGGTGGTGGTGGTATCTCAAGAACAAGGGCAGGTCAGGTCACGGCGGGAGAGGTGCAGCTGCTGGAAGTCTTAATCTGGACCCATCGCCACCTTGAACTTCTGTCTGAGGGGACCAAAATATTCATGTTCACAAAATGGAACAGAATCCACCCCCTGCCCCCCACCAAAGGTAGTAGCAAAATGTCCAGGATCATAAGCACCATCAAATAATGCAAACTCTTCTATTTTACATCCAGTCTTTCACCATGGATTTTTTTTGGGGGGAGGGGTGGTCAATACATATAGAACATTCCATTGTCAGAGCTGAGGTTTCCCTGAGGAAGAAGGAACTTCACCTGTGTACATTGGGTAGTTCCAGTCTTGCTTCCCTGTCCTATAGATTTCTGCCTTGCTCAGCCTAGTCAGCCCCCACAAATGCATGGATCAAGTTTTAAAAATATTTTTAGTTGTAGATGGACACAATACCTTGATTTTATTGATTTTTTTTTATGTGGTGCTGAGCATGGGACTCAGTGCCTCACAGGTGTTAGGCAAGTGCTCTACCACTGAGCTCTAATCCCAGCCCCCATAGATCAATTTTTGCAATAAATCTCTTGGTCCATATCTCCCACTGTTGGAATACGACAGGGATGTATCAAAATGAGGGTAGAGCTCTGCAGGGTACTTTGTGTGATGACACAGTCTGCAGGTTTAATGTGCTGGGGAGGGGATGGAACGAAAGAAGACTGTAAAGCTCTCTGGTGGGGTGCCAGACCTGCCTTGGGCCCTTCCAAAGAGGTTGCATGGGAGACTGCAGAAAAGACTGTGCACAGACTCCCTGTATGGTGGTCTACCTTTCTCTAGGCCTCATTTTCCTCATTTACAAAATATAAAAGGAAGGAGTTGAAACAGATGATCTCTAAGGACATTTTCAGGGCTAAACAGTCTCAAATTATGAGTTTGCTTTATTGGGCATTAGAATCTTTTATCGGCACTTTTATTGAGTAGAGTTTACATGCAATAAAACTAGTCAGCTTTAAGTGTGGAAGATGAGTTGTGAATACCTACAGAGAAAATACCATCGCCACAAACTGGTTTTGTTCTGCAGGGTTTCATTCCTATCTGCTCCTCTCTGGTACAAGAAGGAATTGAAGAGGCTATCAAGCAGCAAGGAGCAATCTGAAATGAGGAAGGTGACAGTGGAGGAGAATGGTCTTGGGTCCATGCCAATGCCACCTAAGATCTCTTTAATCAAGAGCTATTAGCAGGAAAACAATTGCTACGTCGACTTCCTGTGAGAATTTGGCAAGTGTTTTTGTTGCAGAATTTCTTTTTGGAACTCTCCAAAATTTCCATCTCCTCACCTGTGGCATTTGCCTGGAGACTGAAAACTCACCCTCTTTAGAGACTTGCTGGCCACTCATTTATAAGGGACCCTGTAAAAGGATTCTGGGGACTTTGGCTTGATGGTCCACAGAGACCCTTCCAAATCTTTGGAGTCTGATTCTGGGGTTCCCCAGGCATCTGGGAGCCCTTCTCCACACCTGCCATGTGGGAAGAGCCCCTGCCTCATCCTCTTGGCACACAGGAGCCACTGTGAAGCTCCACGGTGACTCTCGGTGTTTACCCTGCCACGTGTGACCGGGTAGGCTTGGGTGCGCAGGTATGTTTGTTCTGTGGTTCATATTCAGATGAACAGTTCCGACAGCTGACTTTATCAGGGGAGCTCTTTGTCTCCCTCGTACTCCATGGTGCGTGAAGTTCAGTGTCATCTCCGTGTGGGTGCTCTGCCGAGGCTAATTGGTGGTGACTGGGATAATGATGTTGACGAAGGGCCCCATGAAACCGGTGAGTCATTTGGTTGAAGGGGCCCGGCTACTGCTGTTATGCAATTTGCTCCACCAAACAGGTAATGTTTCATACCTCAGAGCAACATGGAACATTCTGCCAGACAGTGCTGAGTCACCATTACCAGGCAGAGCCAAAAAAGCATCTCCGAAGAAAGAGCCCTCTGGAAACCACCGACCCTGGGAACAGACCCTTCAAGGGAGAGATACAGCTGCTCCTGTGGTTCAGGTGCCACAGGCACTGCTACCAAATTCCACAGCAGGTGGCCATCAGGTAAACAGGAAGATGAAGGAGCAGCCTGAGTCAGACGATAAAAACAAACATAGGGACAGGAGGCTCGGCTCCAGGGCTTGTTCCCACCCTCCATGGAAAGAGGCCCAGGTGCTTTAAGATAAATCAGCTGTGGAGTAGGTCAGTTTATAGGTGAATTTGTGGTTTACTAAAATTCTGACCGTATTTGACCTTTAAAATGACAATTTAAGGAGACTGAGACAGGAGCATCGCTGGTTCAAAGCCAGCCTCAGCAACTTAGTGAGACTCTAAGTAACTCAGTGAGACCCTGTGTCTAAATAAAATACAAAAAAGAGCTGGGGATGTGACTCAGTGGTTAAGCACCCCTGGATTCACTCCCCAGTACCAAAAAAGAAGAAAAAAGAAAAAAAAAAAAGACAATTTAATGTGGTTCGACCTAACAAAAGATGGAAGAATTCTTTTACTCAGACTGCATATACTTAACAACAGGTCTATATTAATGGAAAGATAAGCAGATTAAAAAAAATTTTTTTTTATTGTAAACAAATGGGATACATGTTGATTCTCTGTACATGGAGTAACAGCATACCATTTGTGTAATCATACATTTACATAGGGTAATGCTGTTTGATTCATTCTGTTATTTTTTCCCTTCCCCCCACCCTTCCCACCCCTCTTTTCCCTCTATACAGTCCCTCCTTCCTCCATTCTTGCCCCCTCCCCCCCATTATGTGTCATCATCTGCTTATCAGTGAGATCATTCATCCTTTGGTTTTTTGAGATTGGCTTATCTCACTTAGCATGATATTCTCCAATTTCATCCATTTGCCTGCAAATGCCATAATTTTATTATTCTTTATGACTGAGTAATATTCCACTGTATAAATATACCACAGTTTCTTTATCCATTCATCAATTGAAGGGCATCTAGGTTAGTTCCACAATCTGGCTATTGTGAATTGAGCAGCTATGAACATTGATGTGGCTGCATCTTTGTAGTATTCTGCTTTTAAGTCCTTTGGGTATAGGCCAAGGAGTGGGATAGCTGGGTCAAATGGTGGTTCCATTCCAAGCTTTCTGAGGAATCTCCACACTGCTTTCCAGATTGGCTGCACTAATTTGCAACCCCACCAGCAATGTATGAATGTACCTTTTTCCCTGCATCCTCGCCAACACCTGTTGTTGCTTGTATTCTTGATAATCGCCATTCTAATTGGGGTGAAATGGAATCTTAGGGTAGTTTTGATTTGCATTTCTCTTATTACTAGAGAAGTTGAACATTTTTTCATATGTCTGTTGATTGCTTGTAGATCTTCTTCTGTGAAGTGTCTGTTCATTTCCTTAGCCCATTTGTTGATTGGATTATTTGTATTCTTGGTGATAAGCAGATTTTTAATGCTGACTTTCTGAAAAGTTTATGCTTGCTCTTATTTTACTTGATATTCCATGTAATTGTAAGGGGAAAAATACATGTTTTCTAAAAATTAAAGTAAAAAATTTTAATTGGACTGGAGGTGTAGCTCACTGGTAGAATGCTTGCTTGCCAGCCTACCATGTGCAAGGTCCTGGGTTTGATCCCCAGCACTGCCAAAAAAAGAAAGAAAGGAAAAAAAAAAAAAGAAAGAAAGAAATTTTAAAATTGAGGGTTAGGCATGTAGTTTTGTGGCAGAGTGCCTGCTTTGCATGCATGCGACCCTTGGTTCAATTCCCAGCATCACACACACACATACACACACAAATACACATTTTATTGAAAATTTGAAGTTTGAACTTAGAGATTTTTTTTTCCCCAGTGGAAGCCAAAACTCAAAAGTTAAATTGGTATTTCTTAGACAATAAGAGTCTTCATTGTCTTATATCAGATATGACCCACACATCTGTGGTAGTTGATCTGCACAAAAACTGTAGTAGAAAGGTTGAAATGACAAAAAGTATAAGCTGGGCGTGGTGACGCCCCTGTAATCCCAGCAGCTCAGGAGGCTGAGGCAGGAGGATCGTGAGTTCAAAGCCAGCCTCAGCAATGTAGCAAGACCCTAAGCAACTCAGTGAGACCCTGCCTCTAAATAAAACACAACAAAGGGCTGGGGGTATGGCTCAGTGGTAAGCGCCCCTGGATCCAAACCCAGTACAAAAGGAAGGAAGGAAGGAAGGAAGGAGAGAGAAAGGAAGAAAAAAGAAAAAAAGAAAGAAGAAAGAAAGAAAACAAATTATAAAATATAACTAGCTACAATAGTCGTTAGGTGACACGATATAAAAAAGATGTAAACTGTGACATCGAATACAGAATGTGTGTGTGGGGGGGAGTAGATTTTGTACGTGATTGAAGTTAAAATGAGGTAAGTGTAAAACAGTGTAGTGTTCCTGTGAGACGCTTTAATAAGCCTCCTAGTAATAATAAAGAAAAAAACATGTAGCAGATACAGAAAAGATAAAAGAATAAAAGGTTCCCACTACAGAAAACCATCAAATCACAAAGGAAGACAGAAGATGGGGGAAGGAACACAGAAACTGTAAAACAGTCAGAGAACAACGAAAAATGGCAATAGCAAACCCTTACCTGTTGATAATTACCTTAACTGTGAATAAATTCACATATTGGAAGATAGAGGGGCCAGGCGTGGTGGCCCACGCCTGTAATCCCAGAGGCTTGGGAGGCTGAGGCAGGAGGATTGAAAGTTCAGTCAGCTTCAGCAGTTTAGCGAGGCCCTAAGCAAATCATGGAGACCCCGTGTCTAAATAAAATACAAAAAAAAGGGCTGGGGATGTGGCTCAGTGGGTATAAGTGGATTAAGTGCTCCTGACTGAGTTCAATCCCTGGTACTGGGGGGGGGGGAGGGGCGGGGAGGGGAAAAAAAAAGATACAGAGTGGCTGAAGGGATTTAAAAAGACTCAAGGCTGGATGTGGTGGTGCACTCCTGTAATCCCAGCAGCTCAGGAGGTGGAGGCAAGAGGATCACAAATTCAAGGCCAGCCTTAGCAATTTAGGAAGGCCCAAAGCAATTTACATAGACCCTATTTCAAAATAAAACATAAAGCTGGGTGTGGTGGCAGCTTGGGAGGCTGAGGCAGGAGGATTGACAGTTCAAAGTCAGCTTTAGTGATTCAGCAAGGTCCTAAGCAACTCAAGGAGACCCTGCCTCTAAATAAAATATAAATAGGACTGGTGGTGTGGCTCAGTGATTAAGCACCCCTGGGTTCAATCCGTGGTACCAAAAAAAAAAAAAAAAAGACTCAAAGTTATGTTGCGTGCAAGAGTCTCACTCTCTTCACCTTCAGGATACACATGGACTGAAAGAGAAGGTATGGAAGAATTTTCTTCCATACAAATGCAGACCACAAGATAGCAGGGGTAGCTGTACTTACATCAGACAAAATAGGCTTTTAGTAAGAAACTGTAGCAAGATACAAAAATATCCAGCCCGTCATGGTGGCCCAGGTCTGTGATCCCAGCAACTTGGGAGGCAGAGGCAGGAGGATCACAAGTTCAAAGCCAGCCTCCGCTGGTCTTCCTAAATTGCTAAGACTGGCTTTGAATTTGTGATCCTCTTGCCTCGAGGTCCTAAGCAACTTAGTGAGACCCTGTCTCAAAATAAAATATAAAAAGGGCTGAGTCTGTGGTTTAGTGGCTAAGGGCCCCAGGATTCAATTCCTAGTACCAAAAAAAGAGATAAAGAATATCGTTATATAATGACCAACAGTATACGATAATTATAAACATATATGCACCCAACATCAGGTACACCTAAATATATAAAGCAAATATTAATCTCTCTGAAGAGAGCAGTAAATAACAAAGTAATAATAGTAGGGAAATTCAATATTCCACATTCAACAATGAACAGATCAC
The DNA here is from genome assembly GCF_902686445.1 of Sciurus carolinensis. Classification (NCBI taxonomy): domain Eukaryota; kingdom Metazoa; phylum Chordata; class Mammalia; order Rodentia; family Sciuridae; genus Sciurus; species Sciurus carolinensis. The sequence continues at coordinate 6,768,213 of NC_062227.1, forward strand.
CCAGACAAAAAATCAATAAGGAAAAACTGGACTTGAACTACAAAGGACACCAAATCGACTTGATGGACAACGTGCAGAGCACGTCCCCGATAGCGACAGTGCATACATTCTTCTCAAGCACAGAAAACGTTCGCCAAGACTGATCACAGGTCGGGCTGTTGTTTATTTAAATTTTTTTTTTATTTTTACAGACTGCATTTTGATTCATTGTACATGAATGGGGTACAACTTTTCATTTCTATGGTTGTGCAACTTTTCATTTCTATGGATGTAGATTCACAGCATTCATGTAATCATACATGTACATAGGGTAATACTATCTTAGTCCACCATCTTTCCTTCTCCCACCCCCTCCTGCCCCATTTTCTTGTACACCATCCAAAGTTCCTTCATTCCTGTCTTGCCCCTTCCAACAACCCCCCTCATTATGTATGGTCATCCACTTATCAGAGAAAACATTCGGCCTTTGGTTTTTTGGGTTTGGCCTATTTCACTTAGCACGCTATTCTCCAGCTCCATCCATTTACCAGCAAATGCCATAATTTTATTCTTCTTTATGACTGAGTAATATTCCATTATGTTTATATACCAGTTTCTTTATCCATTCGTCAATTGAAGGGTATCTAGGTTGGTTCCACAATCTAGCTATTGTGAATTGAACTGCTATGCAAAACAAGTCCTAATGAATATGAGAAGAATGAAATCATATCAAGATTTTTTTTGCTGATCATAATGATATGAAACCAGAAATCAGTAACAGGAAGAAAACCGGAAATTTGTAAATATGTGGAAATTAAACAATATGCTCCTGAACAATCAAAAAGGAAAATAAAAGTATCTTTAGACAAAAATGGAAATACAATTTACCAAAATTTATGAGGTGCACCAGAAGCACAGTGATAAAACACCTGCGTTAAAAAAGAAAAAAGGCACCTCAAATAACAACCTAGTGTTACAACCTGAGGACCTAGAAAAGGAGATCAAACTCAGCTCTGAGTTAATGGAGGGATGGAAATAATAAAGATGAGAGCAGAAATAGATGAAATAGAGACTGGAAAATCCACAGAACAGATTCACGAAACTGAGTTATTTTTTTAAAAGCTAACAAACAGCCAGGCGTGGCGGCACACTCCTGTAATCCCAGTGGCTCTCGGGAGGCTGAGGCAGGAGGATCAAAAGTTCAAAGCCAGCCTCAGCAACTTAGCGAGGCCCTAAGAAACTTAGACTCTGTCTCGAAGTAAAAAATAAAAACAGGTTGGGGATGCAGCCCAGTGGTTAAGTCCCCGGGGTTCAATCCCTGGTACCCGCTTCCCCCCAACGGACAAACCTTTGACTAAAGAAAAAGAAGGCTCAAATGAACACAATCAGAAACGAAAGAGGAAACTGCAGTCGATGCCATAGACATACAAGGACTCAGAGCAGGTACCCTTACTATGTGCCAACATATTGACTGATCTATAAGAAATGCGGACGTTCCCAGAAACATGAGTCCAACCAAGATTGAATCATGAAAATAGAGACTATAAACAGGCTGATAAGGATTAAGGAGTTTTGACTCAGTAATGATACATTTTTCCATCAAAGAAAAGCCCCAAACCTCATGGGTTCACTGGCGACCCTCTGCCCATCCATCAAGGAACGACTACTGATCCATGGTCCAGGGCGAAGCTCAGTGGGAGAGCACTTGCTCAGCATGTACAAAGCCCTGGTTCAATTTCCGGCACTGAAAAAAGAAAAAAGAATTAATATTCATCTTTTTCTAACTCTTCCAAAAAATGGAAGATGACCAAACAATTTCAGATTCATTGTATGGGAACAGCATTGCCTTGACTCCAAAGCCAGACAAGGACACTACAAGAAAAGAAAATCACGGGGCAGTAGTCCTGATGAGTGAAGAGGCAGAGCGACCCTCGACAGAATACTAGCAATATTAAGCAGCTCATAACACTTTGATCAACTGCAGTTCATCCCCGGGAGGCCAGGATGCTTCAGTGTGTGAAAATCTCTAAGCCAGGTACCCAACGTTAGGAGAATGAAGGACAGAAACCACACGAGCGAACGGAACATGCATGTGACAAAATTCAACAGCCTTCATGATAAAAAAAAAAATCACCTCTCAGTCAATGAGGTGCCGGAGCCTGTACACCAACATGACAATAGCCACGTCCACCAGCCCACAGCGGGCACCCTGCTTGATGATGGACAGCTGAATGCGTTTCCTCTAAGGTCGGAGACAAGGATGCCTGGCCTCGCATAGTTTTCTTTGCACATGTTTTTATTGGTGCACTCTTACGACTGTCCATGATAATCAGGTTCGTCCTTATGCATTCATGCATGCACATGATACAACAACATAATTTGGTGCATATGGCCATTTGTTATTAACCGAATTATGGAAGTCCTAACAACTCAATTAGAAAAAGAAATAAAGGGCATCCACATTGGAAAGGAATTTGTAAAATTGTCTCTGAGTGAAGATGGCATGATTATAGATGTAGATTCCTAAAGACTTCACCCAATACACCGCTAGAATTAGCAATTCGATGAAGTCACAGGATGCAAGAGCAACACAAAAAACCAGGTGCGTCTCCAACCACAATGAATTATCTGAAAAAGAAATAAAGAAACCAATTCTATTTATAATAGCATCAAAAAAAATGACTAAAGAATAAATTTACCAAGGATATGAAAGAACTGTTCACTGAAAAGTATAAACATTGATGAAGGAAGTTAAGGAAAATAAAAACACATGGAAAGAAATCACTTGCTCATGGGTTGGAAGGATTAATATGAAAATGTCCATGCTACCCAATGTCATTTTTCACAGAAATAGGAAAAACAATCCTTAAATTAGTATGGAACTACAAAAGACTCCAAATAGCCAAAACAAAGTTCAGCAAAAAGAACAATGCTGGGGGCCCCATACTTCCTGAATTCAAAACACATTATAAAATTATTGTAATAAAAAGAGTATGAGCATACCTTAATCCCAGCAGCTTAGGAGGCTGAAGCAGGAGGATCCCAGTTTAAAGCCAGCCTCAGCAACTTAGTGAGGCCCTAAGCAACTTAGCACGACCCTATCTCAAAATAAAAAGTATAAAGGGCTGGGGATGTGGCTCAGTGCTTGAGTTCCTCTGGGTTTAATCCCCGGTACCAAATAAATAAATGAACAAATAAACAAACAGTATGATACTGGAAGAAAAACAGACCAACTGACCAATGAAACAGAATGAGAAAACTCAGAAATAAACTTACACTGACTGTGAACTGATGCTTTAGAAAGGTGCAAGAACACACGATAAAGAAAAGGCAGTTTTTTTAATAAACAGTGTTAGGAAAACTGGACAGTCACATGTAGAAGACGGGAATTGGATCCTTGTCTCACCCCGGGTACAAAATGGATTAAAGATGTAAGACCTAGCCGGGTGCGGTGGCACATGCCTACAATCCAAGCGACTCTGGAGGCTGAGGCAGGAGGATCGTGAGTTCAAAGCCAGCCTCAGCAACTTACTGGGGCCCTAAGCAACTCAGTGAGACTCTAAATAAAACATAAAAAAGGGCTGGGGATGTGGCTGAGTAGTTAATCCCCCCTGGGTTTAATCCCTGATACCTAATAATAATAATAATGTAAGACCTGACACATCGACACTACTAGAAAAAATCATAGGAGTATATGGGCAATGTGTTTTTGGATATGAAAAATATAGGCTATCAAAGCAAACATAAACAGATGGGATGGTATCACATGAAAACGCTTCTGCTCAGCAAAGGAAACAAGCATCTGATCACAGGTTGATACCCGTTATCTGAGGAGCAAGGAAACACAGCTCCATTAAAAAATTGGCAAAGGGCATGAACGGGAACATAAAAATAGCATCAGTAATACTTGCAGAAATGCAAATTGAAATCATGAGCTTTCCTTGAAAATGAAAGTTAAGTGAGGGGAGGGAAAGAGGAAGTGCTGGGGATTGAAATGGAGAAAACTATGTACTATGCCTTTAGGAATAGGTCAAATGAACCCCACGACTGTGTGTGACTATAATGCACTAAGAATTAAAAAGAAAAGAAAGCAAAATGTATTGAAGAGAATTTGGAGGGAAGGAAACTCAGCTGGGAGAGTTTGACCCCTCCCAGAGGACAGGTGGCAGTGTTGATAGATGGTTCTTGTTTCCATGACTGGGAGATAGTGCTGCCGGCATCTGCTACACAGGCCAGGGATGCTCTTAAATGCCCTACACCGAAGAATTAACTGGCCCCCAATCAAGAGTGCTTAAGGTGAGAATCCCTGCTCTATAGGAATATTAACAATTACTGTTGGCATTGATGGGGGTTTGAGGGCCTGTGCAGGGGACCCTTAAATGTTCTTTAAAATGGTGTTTATTGTTGGGTGTGGTGGCACATGCCTGTAATCCCAACAGCTCAGGAGGCTGAGGCAGGAGATTCAAAGCCAGCCTCAGCAATTTGGTGAGGACCTAAGCAACACAGTGAGACCCTGCCTCTAAATAAAATAAAAAAATAAATAAAGGGCTGGGATGTGCTCGAGCGCTGGGTTCAATCCTCGGTACCAAAAAAAAAAGGTTCTTTCTTTTCTCTCTCTCTCTCTCTTTCTTTCTTAGTTAATAAAGTCCCTAGCTGGGTGTGGTGGTGCACACCTGTAATCCCAGCAATTGGGGAAACTGAGGCAAGAGGATTGCAAATTTGAGGCTAGCCTCAGCAAGTTAACCAGCTCCACAGCAACTTAGCAAGTCTTGTCTCAAAATAAAAACACAAAAAAAGGCTGGGACTGTAGCTCAGTGGTAGGGCGCTTCTGGCTTCAATCCCCAGTACTAAAATGAAAACAGAAAAAAAGTCCCCAGTTTATCCACCTGCCACGAAACATAAAAATGAAAAGTTACTAAACACCGAATCTTCCCTCCACCGCAAGCCGGACAATACCTGTTGTCGGATCCTCGACGCCTCCTTTCAGGATGCATTTGTGCTTATGAAAAACACACAGACTCTTCTCTTTTCCTCCTGCGCCATAAGGTGGCATGCACATCACATTCAGGGGACACTTCTCCCCTCCGGTCGACAGTAGGCCTTACATCTCTGCACTGCTGTCCACATCTTTTACCATGATGCCCCTTCCTGGGAGATAAAGCAAATGAGAAGCGTGGGGCCTCTGGGGGGGCCCTACCTGTAGGGGGTTCTGCACCTGTGGGGGGGCTGCACCTTTGGGGAGGGCTGCACCTGTAGGGGGAGCTGCACGGGGTGGGGGGGCTGCACCTATGGGGCGGCTGCACCTGTGGGGGGGACTGTGCCTGTGGGGGGGCTGCACCTGTGGGGGGGGCTGCACCTATGGGGCGGCTGCACCTGTGGGAGGGAATGTGCCTGTGTGGGGGGTGTACCTGTGGAGGGGCTGCACCTGTAGGGGGAACTGCACCTTTGGGGGGGGCTGCACCTGTTGGGGGGACCGTGCCTGGGGGGGGCTGCACCTGTGGGGGAGCCCCTGCACCTGTAGGGGGCCTGCACCTCTGTGGGGGGGTTGCACCTGTGGGGGGCTGCACCTGTGGGATATTACCCATTCCCATTTCCATTTCCAAAGATGGCGGGACCACTTCTGGCACCTGGGAAGCTGAAGAACAATCTAAAAGGTGAGACAGGAATAGCTATTGCAGTATGGACCGAATGCCAGGGGACAGTAACACACGTGCCCTCTCTGCTGGCTTTGCCGGCTTTGGGAAGTGATTTCCACATCTTTAGTATCAGCACTTCCTTACCCGGGAAGATCTCTAAAAACCGCCCCCGCGTCATCTGCTCGTGTGTTTGGGCCCCTGTCCCTCAGCCCCTGTGGAACTGAAACTCTGCCAACAGTCCCCCAGCCTGAGCGCAGGTTCTCCCCTTGTCCCTCCTTCACAGGCCTGGCCTCTCCCAGGGGCCTGAGCAGCCTGCTGAGCTGTGTGGACTCCTGGCCCATCAAGACAGTGAGATAAGAAATCTGAGAAATAGGGGCTGTTTGGGGCCACTGAGTTTGTCATCACTGTTATGCAGATAAGTATCACTGTTGTGAAACCTCACAGCTTTTGACGGTGACTCAGCGCTGGGCTGCGGCTCCCTGAGTTTTCCTGTCTGGAGGGCCCTGGCATGTTGCTCCCCTGGCGAGAAGCGCTGTCTTCAGGTGTTTCCCTCCGAAGTATTGTAAGATCTGCTGCAGGCATCCTCTGGGCCCACCCCGGAGAACAAGGGCCGCCATCCGCGGGGACCCGCCCAGTTCCAGACGCTTGCAGGGAGGGGTGCCCTGTGCCCGGTGGGGGCAGAGCTTCCACTGACTCGGTAGAAAATCAGTTTCCCAGAACAGAGACTTTGAAAGTGTTGGGAGGCGAGTCATGCGAGTCAACTGACCGCAGCCCATAAGACCTTGGTGTCACATTGTCAGAAATGGGTGTCATCAGTTAAAGAGTATTTTTAAAAAGTTGATGTCCCTGGACTGGGTAGAGTTCAGTGGTAAGCGCTTGCTTAGCACGTGTGAGCCACCGTCTTGGCGCTCAGTACCAGACAAAAATAAATGAGGAAAATAAAGGTATTGTGTCCATCTACGACTAAAAAATATGTATATGTTAAACAACCACAAAAAAGCTGATGTCCCACAGCAGCGGTGTGGACCTCCCACAGCCGCCCCTCCAGAGTAAGCCTCCTGCAGCCCTGATTTATTCTCATTTTATTATGAGCTAGGATCTTGCTTCAAGTTCCTTTTAGGAACACAGATCACTAATTTGAAATTCAGTGGCACTCATAAAATAGATCTTGGTGACATTATCTCCTTCTGGTCACTTAGTCTGCACCAGGCATCGTGGTAAGTGCCGACATAAACTGCCTTAGAAAACATGCCTCACGGGACTGTAATTAATAACAACCTTTACTGACCATTTCATAGAGGAGAAAACTGGGGGTGTAACACCTGCTTTGCCCAAGGTCATCTAGCCATGCAGAATGGGGACAGAGAGTAGATACCCTCTGGTGGTCAGTGAGCAGTTTGGTAAGTCCCGATCTGGCTCCTTCACCTCAGGAAATGAGAGAACTCGCAGATGCTTGTGCCTGGATTCCTGGGACCTCTTCCCGTGTGCCTTTTCCCTTTGATGATTTTTCTCTGCATTCTTTCCATGCAGTGACCACAGGGGTCATGGCACAGCTCAGTGCCCGGTAGTGGAGCGCATGCTTGGATGAGAACTATTCAGGAAGCCCTGGGTTCAACCCCCAGCCCCAAATAATATCGTCAACAACAAAATCCCCAGTAAATGTGAATATAACAATTTCTAGGCCCAGGGGATCCTTCTAGTGAATCTTTGAGGCTGAGGACAGTCTTGGGACCCAGAAATTCCACTCTTCTATATACACCCAGAGAATTGGAAGAGTCACTCAGACACGGTCACGTGAGGTTCAAGGCAGCCTATTCACACAGCCAGAAGGTGGAAACAACTCGGCTGTGTATCCATGCCCGCATGAATGAACTGAATGTGCTCACCATACAATGGCATGTTTTCAGCCATGAAAAGGAATGGATTCTGAAACATGTAACAACATAGGAGGACCTGAAAATATCATGCTAAGTTTATGCTAAGTGAAATAAGTCAGACACAAAAGGTCACGGTGCAAGATGATTCCATTCATGTGATATGTGTATAATAGGCAGATTCACAGAGGCATGGAGGGTAAAACAGCTTACTAGAGAGGAAAAATGGGAAGTTATTGTTTAATGGATATAGTGGCAAAGACTATACGACATTACGAATATCCTTGTAGTTAATATCTCTGAGTTGCACTCTTAAAAATAGTTACGATGACGCAGGAGGCTGAGGCCGGAGGATCACAAGTTCGAGGTCAGCCTCAGCAACTCAGAGAGACCCTAAGCAACTCAGTGAGCCCCTGTCTCAAAATAAAAAATAAAAAGAGCTGGAGATGTAGCTCAGTGGTTAAATGCCCCAGGGTTCAATCCCTACTTTAAAAAAAGAAAAAAAAAAAAGTTACGATGGTGAATTTCATGTTATATACATTTTACAGTTAAAAAAAAGAATACAGGGACCTGGAGCTATAGCTCAGGTAGAGTGCTTGTCTAACATGCACTAGGCCCTGGGTTTGGTCCCCTGTATCCCACAACCAAGAAACAAAACAAGACACTGCTGAACCTTTTAGTAGGGGCAAGAAAGGCCCAGATGTTGCCTCGAGGTTTATTTTGTTTTTTGTTTGATTTCTTTTCCAAGTAGAGAGAGAAAATACAGGGCCCAGACATTTCCAAAAATGAAATTTGGACCAAAAGTGTTAAAAGTTTGTGTTGCTCTCTTCTACAGAAAATTAAACCAGGTTCTAGGGCTGCAGCAAGACCACCAACAAAAAACAAGAAGGAAAGAGGAATCCATGTCCCGGGCTCCTCACCCTCCCGGCCTGCAGACCCCTCTCGGCAGCCTAAGAGAACCCTGGAAGTGCTGTTTTCCATGGGGATGGGGTGGCTGGGGGTGGGTGAGACAGCAACAGACCCGGATTCCCAGGGAAAGAGAATTTTAAAGAAATTATCTTGTGTTTAGTGGCTATCGCAGCTGGGTAAGTGATAAAAGCTAATACAAAATGTTCTGTGTTTGTGATTTCAGAAATGTAGGAGGAATCCTCCTGATCAGGAAAGCTGCCAAAAAACCACCAAAAAACAAAAACAGAAACACCCCAAACGGTGCCTAGCTTCCTGGCTTGTCCCTGCTGGGGAGCGAATTGAAAACTCAAAGTCTTTGAGTATCAACCACAAAATGAGTTTCCACAACTGATGTTTTTGGTGCAACTCGAGTTTATTTTGAGCCTACGAAGAAGCCAGACATAAACGGCGAGGCCTGTCCCCAGTGGAAAAGCACTTCTGGAATTTCGAGAAGTTTTTCGGTTATGCAGGAGCTACTGTGACTCAAAAGCCTGATCCTAGCAATTGCCATCCCCTGGCCTCTGGGCACGCTTCTCATCTGGACTCTAGGAAGCGCCAGCGAACAGGGCTTGGGAAAACCTGGCCTGCGCGTGGTCCTGGCCTTGGCCACCGCAGAACCGAGCTCCTCTGGGGCGTCCTGGCTCGCACAGTGAACTGCCGGGGCCTGCCTGTCCCGAACCGATCCGGCACGCTGCGGGCTCTTTCGGCATCAGCGCCAGCCCAGCAAGCCAAGCAGACAGCGCTGCGTCAACACAGCTCAGAACCTGGACTCCTGCAGCTTCAGGACACGCCTGCGTGGGGGACAGGGGCAAGGAAGACAGCCTGGATCCCGGCAGGGCTGCGGGGCCAGGCCCGCAAGCGAGGGCTTGTTCCCTATCGGAACCAGCTGCTCTCAGGCTTCATTTAGCTCTGAGTTTCTGACATGAAATCTAACTGCGTTCCTACCTTGTGATTTCTGCACCAAACTACAAGTTCAGGCTGGCACATCACGGGGTCTGTGAACTGGCAGGCTGGACTCCTGACCTCCGTCTCGCTGCTGTCCCTGGCTTCTATTGGGCTTTCGGGATTAGTTACAGTTTGCAACAACAGATAAACTTTGTGCTCTCCCTCTCTTTTCCTGGTGCACAAACTTCAGTAAAGCAAGTTGATAACATTATGTGCAGCTATCTCTAACAAAGGATTAATCTTTTCCAGTCAGTCACTGGATGAGTCATTAAGGTTAGGAGGCTGCCTAAGCACATTTCGAAATTGTAAAAATTCAGTATTTTGTTCTGACCACTTCCAGGACATGGTGTGTCTTCTTAAGTTGTGTGAAAATGCTTTTCTGTGACAATGTTTCTATTCCTACTGCAGACTACCCTTCCTGAGAAAATGTCTGCATGAAAGTAGGAGATGATTAAAAATAATACAAATTTAGAGCCAGACCTGGTGTCATATGCCTGTAATCTTTGGTAACTCAGGGGTTGAGTCAGGTGGACCACAAGTTGGAGGCTAGCCTTAGCAATTTATTGAGGCCATAAGCAACTTAGTGAGACCCTGTCTAAATAAAAAATAAGAAGGGCTGGGGTTGTGACTCAGTGGTTAAGCACCCCTGGGTTCAATCCTTGCTACAAAAAAAGTACATTTTATATTGATTTTGCAATAATGGAAGAAGAAAAAGCAACAAACAACTTAGTATCTGGAAGGCACAGGAAAGAGGGAAAGCAATAGGGAGCTTTGTTTTTCAAAACTGTTGCTGAAAAATTCCCTCTTCCTGAGGAGATGCCCCCCAGGCGGCCTCTCCCAGCCCTGGAGAATGTTTTGAGCCCCGACTGACTCCGGAGCGGGAGCCCCTGAACAGCGCTGACTATTGTCGAACAGAAGCAGAGTCAGGCCCCAGCTGAGTGGCGAGGGCCAGCTTTACTCGGGAACTGTGGCAACCGGGGAAGAGACCTGGGAGCACAGGCTACGGTCCAAAGACAAGCGCGGGCCGGTTTTTATGGCCAAGGGAGGGGGAGGTCAGCGGATGGAAATTACTGAGAGGAAGCAGCAGGGGTCACAGGGACTCTGGTTACACTGACTCAGCAGGATTCTTGTGTGCGCAGGCTGGCTGAGGGCAGAGCCCAAGGCTGGCACCTCCAGGGTTTTAGCAGGGCCAACCTGGAGCTGGTCAAGGAGAGTCTGTGACTGGAAGGCACAGAAGGCCTCTGGCTCCTGCTTTTCCTTAAGGAACCTCTCTGGATGGTCATTCTCCCCTGAGGCAGGGGAACTGTGGTCTCAGTTCATTTGAAAATGTCATCTTGCATCCCCCTAAGACCAAGGACTCAATTAAAAAATTTCAGATTGCCAGATTGCTGGGTGTGGGGTGCACGTCTGTTATCCCAGCAGCTGGGGAGGCTGAGGAGGCTGAGGCAGGAGGATCATGAGTTCAAAACCAGCCTCAGCAAAAGCTAGGCACTAAGTAACTCAGTGAGACCCTGTCTCTAAATAAAATACAAAATAGGGCTGGGGATGTGGCTCAGTGGTTAATAACCCCTGGGTTCAATCCCTGGTACCCACCCGCAAGAGAATTTTTATTTTTTTCAGATTGAGCTGGAAGTTCACAGTGGAAAGCCACATCGGGGCCCTATTAACGTGTACTCCCAATGTCTGTCTGGTTTGGGATGTGCTGACAGCTGTGGTGCCCTCTGGGGTTGTACTTGTCTGGTAATAACCCTGCTGCCACCACAAGGCCTTTGTCCCTGAAGATGTTCAGATCAGCTTCAGTTTACTGGCCAGAGTTATTCTGCGGCCAAGTTGATGCCTCAGGTAAATTTTACAAGACTTTTAAACCAGGTGGTGCAGGCCTATAATCTCAGTGACTGGTGAGGCTGAGGCTGTAGGTTCAAAACTTTGAGGCCAGCTGGGGTACACTTACCTAACATGTGTGAGGCCCTGGATTTGGTCTCCAGTGCAACAGGGGTAAGCAAAAGATTTTTAGAGGAACTTAGGTAGGAAGCCACTTGACTTTCTAAAATAGAGCTGTGTAATTGATGGGATTTGTTCTAATCCTATATCTGAGATAAGGTGAGGCTTGGTCTTACTCTGCTACATGGGATCTTACTAATATTAATTTTTTCTATAAAGGCAGTTTAGCATTTGGCCAAGAGCCAAGGGGATAAACTGTGCTGAAAAGAGTTAACACAGCAGGCCAGAAACATCTTCCTTAGAAAGACTGCTGGCAGGCCGGGCACTGGGTACATGCCTGTCACCCCAGCCACTCAGGAGGCTGAGGCAGGAGGATGGCAAATTCAAACTGGCCTCAGACACTTAGCGAGGCCCTCAGCAACTTAGAGACACCTTGTCACTAAATAAAAAATAAAAAGGGCTGGAGTTGTGGCTCAGTGGTAGAAAACTTGCTTGCATGTGTGAGGCACTGGATTGGATCCTCAGCACCACATAAAAATAAATAAGTAAACAAAGTAAAGATATTGTGTCCGTCTACAACTAAAAAATATATTTTTTTTGTGGCAACAGAATTTATACTTTAATATATATTGTCATTTAGCCAAAACAAAATAATTCACACCACTTTTGTTGCACTTATTTTCATTAGTGATAATTTTGAAGACATAATCGATATAAAAAGTAATACATTGCTGCATAGTATTGAAATAGTTTTAAAAATCATCATTATAATATAGAAATTACAACTATTTTATAAGAAGAAAATCAAATGTGGATTAAATTTTACATAAAAAATATTTTTAAAATAAATAAATAAAAAGGGCTGAGGATGTGGTTCAGTGGTTAAGCACTCAGCTTAACCAAAGTACCAAAAAAAAAAAAAAGAAAGAAAGAAAAAGAAAGGCTGGCCCTTGACCAGCATCTGGGAACTCGGATTTTGCAGCATCATCACCGGTTCTAACTGAGAAGGGTACCTATTGCCCCTGAACTGTTTGCTCCAGCCACGTGTTTTGTGCTGAACAGGTTTTCCCTGGGAGGCTGGGATGTTTGTAGCTGGTAGGCAGAGAGTGCCTGTCCAGCAGCCTGGGCTTGGCTGCTAAGCCCCTACGGAGCCACCTCGGATGGCAACATGATGAAGTGCCGTGGGAACCACTGTGTCCTGGGCCCACCCTGGGAGAGAACCCTGGGAGGCCTGTGCTGCATCTTCTCCCAAGTTTCTTCCTTTGCCTTTTCCAATGTGCATTTTCCCTTGCAATCTTTCACTGCAATAAACATTCACCAGGAGAACAGCTGTCTAGGGAATCCCTGAACCTGGGGGTGATCTTGGGGACTTGGACTCAGGCCTCTCTCTCAAACACCTTCTTTTGGAGAAATACTTAGACTTCTCTGATCTTCATAGATTGTTAAAAAAAAAAAAATCCAATTATATCCCTTTAGTGATCTCACAAATACCAGAAAAGAATAATCCAATCTGTATGTTAGAGAGTTTTAAAATCTTGGTTTTTTCCCCCCTCAATAGAATTGTCAACTATTTTAAAATTAATATAATGTAATGCCATTCAATGTAATATAATATACAATTGAGTCTTAATTCTTCCTAAGTACATTTAGGTTTCCTTAGGTTTTGTTTTCATCTTTATCTAACTTAAGAAGAATGCTTCCAAATGATGTGATCTTGGGAATTTCCTCCTCTCACAAATTGGCTGTGTTAGGATTTGGGGAAATTTGTTAATGATATTTGTGTCCACAGGTCTGTATTATTTTCTAGAGCTGGCATAATAAATACTAGGACTGAGTGGCTTACAAGGACAGATGTTTGTTGTCTCGCTCTTTGAGAAGCTTCGAGACTGAAGTCAAGGTGTGGTGCATGGTACTCTCTCTGACGGCCCTGGGGGATACTCCTTCCTGCCTCTCCCAGCCTCTGGTGTTTACCAGCAAGTCTTGGTGTTCTTTGGCTCGCAGATCCACCATTCCGGGCACACGGCTGTCTCATTACTGAATGTTTGCTCTCTGCCAGGGAGTGTTCTAGTGACTTGCTACTTACCATCTCATTTAATTTCTCAATCATCATTCAAGGAGTTATCATCCTCAGAAGGTGCATGACAAACCCACGACTCACTCATTTCTGTAACACAGCTCATGTCGTAACCGTGGTTTCAATCCCATCCTTCTCAGCTTCAAGGTGCATGTTTTTAACCCTGTAATGCCAAGCGACTTGCCATAGATGATGCCCACTTAAGGTGAAGTTCAGCAAGTGCGTTTGTTGTGAGAGGTGTCTGGGGGCAGGGTGTAGGACAGAGCAGGGAACGTAAATTGGCCAACCGAGGGTCTTGATGAGGCATGTGCCCGAGGAGCTCCAAATATACATATTAGACTTAAAATAACGAAACTCATTTGGGGGTAGTTTATTATACTATCAAAGTGAAAGTTAGTTTTGAGAAAGAATATGAGGTCTATGATTTTGAAGGTAACTGGAACAATTCAGTCAGAAGTAGTGAGGCCTTTGACCAGATATAAATAATAGAAATGGGTTGGAAGGAAAAGAGAGGAGAGCTTTATATGGGGATAAACCTGGAATCATGTTGCAGGTAGATATTTCAGAAGTGTTAGGATTTAAGTAGTTATTTAGAAAGAGTTTAGATTTAGGAAGGTCATTGGGATATTTTAGACCCAATAATTCTGCCATAATTAAAAAGAAAAAAGAACAGAACCCAAAATAAAGCCACAACATATAAGCAAAAAGCAGGTTTTGAAACAATGGAAAATCACCATCTGCTATGGTCTGAATATGTTCCTCCAACATGCATATGTTGAAACCTAACCCCAAGATTATCCAGAGGTGGGTCTTCGGGAGGTGATCACGTCATGCGGACTCTGCCTTCTTGAGTGACCAGGGTCAGTGTCCCTTTTGCCACCTAAGGACACGGCCACTGAAGGAACTGTCTGGAGCTGGGAGCAGGTCCTCACTAGACACTGAATCTGCCCACACCTTCCTTGTTCTTGGTCTTGCTGCCTCCAGAACTGTGAGAAATAAATTGCTTTTGTTTATAAATTACATAGTAGAAAGTGTTTTGTTATAGCAGCCTGAAGGGACTAAGACACCCTCTGGTTCTTGGTCTGGCCCTGACAGGACAATGTATTCCAGCAGTGAGGGCCACAGACTGAGCCCAGACTCCATAACCAGAAGCAGAACGAAGGCCCGAGGCCTGGGTGTGTCTCGCATGGACAAAGACCTTTTGTACTGTGTTCAATATGACTGAGGCCTGGTTCCCATGCTGTGGTCCATAAGGCGAGTGGATAGTCCTTCTCCCTGGGCAGCAGAAGGTGGGCAGGAAGCTGAAGTCCCTGGAGCAGGTGGATGTGCAGCTGAGTGTAGCTGTCTCTCCAGGACAGCTCTCTCTCTGGACCTGGGTCTCTGGGGTCCCTTGCCTGGAGGGAGACGTGAGTAGAACGTGGTAGGGGCTGGCGGGAACCCAGCCCTCAGCACCAAGAGCCTCTTGTTCTGAAGCGGACTCTTTCCTTCTGGTTTCTGCGCATTTCCTTTTGCTGTCTCCTTCAGTTGTTGCCTTTACCTGATAGTCCAGTGTTCTCCCTCAACTCTTTGTAGCAGGGACATACAGTTGGGCACTTCTAAGTCCACGAGAACGTACGTGCAGGTTTTCTTTCCTTTTTTTGGTTAAGTACGAGGTGACGTTAGGACATTGCCCTAATGCCTTTTCGATCCAGACAGGCTTCTGTCACCTAACCCTCGTCACCTCCTTCCCCTCCTAGTTGGGACACTCCAGACTCTTCTCTCTAAGATCCTGCACTTTGCTCCACACAATCACGCACACCTACCTGCAGATTTTCTACCTCTGTAGCCCAACCCAGAAATTTCCATTTATTTTATTTCAGGAGTTCATAGTTTGTTTTCTGGTCCTATCCAGTATTCTCCTTTGGAACAGAGTGACTTTACAAGCCAGTGTGTGACATACACTAAGATACCAGTTCCTTTAGGGAGTCATACCCCAGGACCCTGGAGGGTCTTCAGGCAGAGGTATTTCAGCTTTCCCAAGGTCCTCCATGTTAGGCTAGATGTTAGGGGCAGTTTTGGTTCGTCGATAACTCCCAGAAAAACGCTCCGCAGATACAGGTCCCACACGAGGAACTTTTTATTTTATGTGGACAAAACGTGCCCGCTTGGGGGAAAGGGGAAAGGGAAAGAAGGAGATGGCGCAGGGTTCCTTGTCAGATATTGGAATTTCGCAGGCTGGGAGGAACCAATCGCGGAGGAGAATTATTACAGACTGACTGATGGACCAATGACATATTGGAACGTAATGTGGGAGGCAGGAAGGTTATGTCGATGTAAGCTGGAAATTCCTGAAACGGGAGAGGCGGGCTTAACGGCAGATTGACAGGTGGGTTGGGAGGCTGGGTTCCTGTAACGGGAGAGGCGGGCTTAACGGCAGATTGACAGGTGGTTTGGGAGGCTGGGTTCCTGTAATAGGAGAGAAAGATGGTTTTATACCTAATACTCCAGGCAGGACGGTCCTCCTGTAAAGCCTTCCTCACCCAGAAATAGACTTGGAGAAGGACAGGGTTTGTCCCTGGATGAAGGCTTGCGTGTATAAAGTTGTCTTCTCCGGGCTCCCAATATCCATCATGATACGAGACACAACTTGGCCATGAGGCTTCTGTACGTACACTTAATCTTTTTTACTTCCTGAAGAGAGGCAAGGATGCTGTCGTTCCAAGGGAAGGGCTGTGCTCTCTGGCGGAGGTGGGTGACCCATCTCAGAGACTCTGCCGTGTAGCTCCCCTTCCCAGGATGAGCTTCTCAATCAAGAAACAGAGAGTGAACCCTTATACACTGTGGGTGGGGGTGTAAGTTAGTACAGCGGCTGTGGAAATCAGCGCGGAGGCGCCTCAAAAAACTAAATCTGGAACCAACATTTGACCCAGCTGTACCACTCCTGGATATTTATTGAAAGGAATCTAAGTCAGCGTACCGTAGAAACACCTGCATGGCTGTGTGCATCTCGGCACGATCCACAATATCCAGGTTGCAGAATCAGCCTAGGAGCCCGCTGACAGATGAGTGGGTAAAACAAATGTGATATGTATATACTTACTGGAGTACCATTCAGCCATAAAAAAGAATGGAATCATGTCATTTATAGGACAATGACTACAACGGAGAGCATCATGTTAAAGTGAAAAGGTCAGACTCAGAAAGACAAGTATCACATTTTCATATCAAGATGTTATGAAAGTAACAGGGAGACTGTAAGAGAAAAGGAGGGGGACCAGTCTGGACGGGAGGGAAGATAATGGGGTAGATATGACTGACCTATGTTATTTGCCTATACAAATTTCCTGCAATGAAATTCATTCTGCATAATTAAAATACACTAAAAGAAAAAGAAAAGAAACAAAGAAACTGCTCCGAGAATGTGCCATGAAAGACCACATAAAAATGCATTTGGACATCCAAAACCTAGCAGCCAATAACACGAGATTATAGATTCTTAAATCAATTTCATTGTGGTCAGAAAACAAACACTAACATTGCAATGTTTAGAAATTCATTGAGATTTCTTGTGGCCTAGAATGTGAACTCTGTAAATCTGTCCTAGGCATTTACAAATAATGCTTAGACCAAGTTGCCTGAGGGAATTTTTTAAAGCCTGCCGTCCTTGTAGATTCCTTTTTTGGTCTAGTTCTAACAGTTACTGAGAGAGGGATGTGGTATTAGTCACAGAAGTGTAGAGATTCATGGTAGGGAACTGGCTCATGTGATTCATGGCACGTCCGAAGTCTTCCCGGAAGGTTGACAGGCTGCAGATGTCGTAGGAGTCCATACTGCAGTCTTCCAAAAGGTGTCCCGATGGAAGGAGGGCCACACGCTTTATGAGGGGTCATCTGCTTTACTCAGAGTCTGGTGATTTAAATGTTAACTGCATCTAAAAAAAAAAAAATAATAATAATAACCTCCTCAGCAACATCTAGACTGGTGTTTCACCAAGCCACGGGGCACCCTAGCCTAACCCAGCTGACACACGAGATGTCCACCCCTTGCTGGCTTGCTCTCCATTCACAGTCCCTTAAATCACGTTCGATCTCCAAATCAAGAGACTAGCAAGGACACACTCTGCCTCCCATGGTACATACACTTCAACACGCGCAAGCCTCTCTCCCAGATGAGGATGCAAAATTCTTGGTGATGTTCACCCTTCTTGATTTGCTGTAACTTAAATACTATTAGGTAAAGTTAATCCACCTTACATTGGATGATAAAGGATAAGAGAGGGAGGAGAAGAGATGATGGATATAAACACACAAAGGCATATTCATAACGAAACGATGAAAAGCTGTCATGACAATTAGTCTTTGTTTCTTTAACCGTCACACGGTCATAGCTGGTATTTACAACTACCTTCTTCTACTACCCATTTGGTATTTTCTTCGCCTGCAGCAAGCACCTCAGCTGTCGGGGTTCTTTGCTAGATTGGGTGACTCAAACTTTCATTCCTCAAGGGTCTGGGCCATTAGTTGTCCTGCCTAAATTGAGTTGTTGTGTTTTCCTGTTGACTTTAATCCCAGCGTGTGGTCAGACTGAGCTGCCTGGGGGACTCCTGTATTCCAGGCAGGCTCTTCTTACTGCCACTGCAGTCTGGTTCTCCCCTGATAATTAGGATCGGTGTCCCCAACCCTCCAGCATGGTAACTCCTGACTTTGCCTCTTGGTTGAGAGGTCTGAGGAACCCACGTCGATCAGGGGGCTGTTCAGCCTCCAGCTCAGTGGATCACTGAGGAGCCCGCAGAGTAGCAGAAGGTGGAAACTTAGCTAACACATCACCCAAGGGAATGGTGCGGCTGCCCTTCCCGCCGCTTGAGTCCTGACCAGAAGAGAAACAGCGTCATAGGCTGGGTGCTGACCCAGGGCTCCTGCAGCCTTCTGAGAGCCTGGCCTCAGCCCTGCCTGGCAGGTGCTATGACAGTCTGCAAAAGCTGTTCCCCTCGTGGGTCAAGCCAGATGCTGCAGGGGGTTAAGGAACTCCACGAACACAGGCCCAAAGCTACCTCACCGGATGCTGAGTGATCGGAAGGCGACATGGAATGTGACAAGGGCCTAGAAAGCATTCCTTCAGAGACCTGCATGCGAGGAGGGCAGGTCTGTATCCCGAGCGGCTCCTCAAGGATTGAAGTAGCCAGTGTAATTGAGCTGCCACTAGCTAGGTGACAAATCACTCCAGGGAATCACCCCATACTGGGTGGGCACTCAGGGTTGGTCTCAGCTGCGGGCAGACTGGCCATCAGCAATGGCAGCAGCCAGGTCCGACTTGGTGACTCAGAGCCCACGTTTCTGAACCCATGCATAACCTTCTCCTTGCCACACGGCCACTTGTTCATGGGCCTGTTGGGCAATGACAGGAGTGACTGGGGAAGCAGGCCAACCGGTACCATGGAGTGGACCATCCTTTATAAAGTCCTCCTGTGCCCGGCTTTCTCTGGTGATGATTCACAAGGGACGCAAACGTCTTCACATTTTTTTTTTTTTTCTCATTCAGAGAGGCCTGTCCACACGCCTCTTCTCTAGACCGCTCTGTCATCAGTTTTGTAAGAACCCAGAAAACCATGCTGGACACGGGAATTTACATAAGAGGGTTTATTAAGCAAACAGAGTGTCTCCCTGCAGGGTATGAGAGAAAATGAGAGGAAAAGAGAAAGGGCACATGCAAGAGAGAGTGTGAAAAGTGAGGAGGAGAGAGAAAGTGAGTAGGAGAGAGAAAGCATGAGAAAGAAGATGGTGGGTAACTATCCTTAAGTAGTTGAATTCCGCTGGGCTAACAGGGGACCAATAACGGAGGAGGATACTGGCTAGCTGACTGATGAGCCAATAGCTAGCTAGGATGTTCACAGACTGACAAGTAGTTGGGAGGCGGGGCAATGAATGCAGCGTAAAGGGCGGGGGAGCAGCTTTATATCATATTACAAGTTTTATAGCCACGGCCCTTCTGAGTCTCTCACCATCCAGCCCCAACCCGTGAACTGCTGTGCCCACCACAGGTGTCACCATTTCTCCTTCTGGTGTTTTTTGGTACCAGGGATTGAACCCAGAGGCGCTTACCCACTGAGCCACATCCCCAGCCTTTTTTATTTTGAGACAGGGTCTTGCTGAGTTGCTGAGGCTGCCTTTGAACTTGTGATCCTCCTGCCTGGGCCTCCCAAGCTGCTGGGATTATAGATGTGTGCCATAGTGGCCACCATTTTTCTTTCTCAGTGAAATAAAGACATGGTTACGCTCGCGAAGTCCTCTTACAGGGAGGACTTCCCTGCATCTGTGGTCTTTGGGGACATCCCAGAAAAGGCTGGGTGGCTGCTGCCCCCTTCAAGGAGGCATTTGCATGCTAAGCAGAACCATCTGAAGATCAGGCTCCGTTTCTTTCTCATGCAAATGATGCTAGAGAACTCCCCATAAGACCCAGCTGTGAGCTGGAGGGGAAAGTCACACGGAGCCCAGCATAGGCATGAGGCCACTTCCTCCTGTCACTTACTCGGGCCTCCAGGGTCTGCGCAGGACTGATCTCATTTACATCACTTCCACCTGATAATGAAGTGAGCCCAATTTTATGACTTGGTGAGTCAGACAACACCCAGTTCATGATGGGCAGCTCGCAAGTGGCCCACGATGAAGCACTCAGATTCCATGAAGGCCCAGGAGCGAACCAAGAGCTGTTTTTCAAAAGGCGAAGAGTCATCTGAAGACTTGGCTGGCGTGGATCTTCTCAAAACTCCTGCGGGCCTGCCTGGTGGTTGGCTCACAGAAGCCTACCAAAAAGCTCTTAACGCAGCCATATCTGCAACCAGGTTCTGCACCATGGGATCCGCTCGACCACGTGACCCAAGGGCACAGAAACCTGGACCTGTTGCTTGGCTTTTTCTCATTTTGTGTCCCTCTTGAAATGAACAACTTTGTGTGACATGTGGGGTAGCACATACGAATGAGGTACACAGTGTCTCCCAGATCCAAAGAGACCGGGAAGGTGTCGTGCCTGTTTTCGGAATACAGGAATGCAGGAGGGGCCGGATGCAGCAACGTGTGCTTCACCTTTACAGGAATGTCTCCATCATGGACCCTTAGAAAATGAGCTGAGGTATAAGGTCCCTGAATCTCTTTCGAGTGCTGGGGATGGAACCCCAGGCCTCGAGCCTGCTAGGTATGTGTTCTACCACTGAACTCCACCCTCAGTCCAAGGCCCATGAATTCTTGTCAGATTTATTTCCCATTCTCTGACATCAAAATGTCTTGCCAGGAAGGCCAGAGTAGTTGCTGCTTCTTATTGCCAGTCAGCATAAAGTCATCAACGGAGCGGGCCAGTGCGATGTCGCATGGAAGGGAACACAATTAAGATCCCTGCAAACTAAACTGTGACCCTGAGCTAGAGAGTTGATATTCCCAAAGCAGGATAGGGAAGGTGTATTGCTGGTCTCTTTGGCTAAAAACAGACGGCTTCTGGCTGTCATTATTGACAGATAGGGAGAAAATAGCACTTACCATGCCAGGGCTGCACGGAAGGCATCATGCTTTGCTCAAGCAACGAAACCGCGTCTGGTACGCAGCAGCTGTGGACTCGCTGCTGGGTTAAACTCATAACCATCGCCGTTGGAAATATTATTCTGTTTTCTATACAGGCCAAACTGGTGGGTTCAATGGGATGTGGTGGGGACCATCCTTTCATCCCCCGGCCCCCCTGCCGCCATGTCCCTGGTGGTGACACTGGTCTCTACAATCTCTCCATCTATGTTGCTTTGAGTTATTTTTTTTTCCAGGTAGACCCAGTTTTAGTGGCTTCTCCTTGGCCTTTTCCACTATAATAAACCCCAGTTTAAGGTCAGGGTATCCTTGTGAAGATTCTGCCAGTTGCTGAGTAAGTGACTGAGTCAGTGGGTCACAAGTCATTACGACTCTTGTGAAAGACTATGAGTCCTTTTGAAAAAGGCAGAGATCAACAATATGAAGTTTTGATAACGTAGCAAAATCCTTCTTCAAAGAGATGCTGCCTCTTCTCTATTTTATGAGCCGTAAATCTGCAAATTGCCTCAAGTCTGGGAATTGATCATGGGACGGTGACTCTGTTTATTTTTTCTATTCAAGTTACATTTTTGTTCAGGTGTAGAAATCAAATAAAATTCTACTTGTGGATCTCCTCCCCTCTTCAAGGAGCACTCTGACCAACCAGCAGTGTCCTACTGATCTGACTGGCAGGTCACTCAGATTGTCATCTGGATTCTCTCCTCCGCCGTGGCCATCAGGAGCGCCTGGTCTCCGGGGGTTAGCGCCGTCCTTTGTTTCAGTGGCCCCAGTCCCTCCCATAGGCCGTCCCCATTCCATTTTCAGGATCTCATTTCTTCTCCATCAGTGTCCTCGCTTTAACAGCACGCACGTGAAGCTGGAGGTTTAATTTGTGATGTAATTAGCCAATTACATCACTTGATATTCAGCAAACTTAGCCCTGTGACTAGGATAGGAGGATTTCTTGGGGGTAAATAGAAAACTTTTCATCTCAATTATGTGGCCCAAAACTGATCCTTGTCTTTCCCCATTTTGTCCCGATCAATTAGGAGCAATGAGCAGATTTCATTATATTCAATTTGACAAAAATGACATAATGTATTAAATATATGGTCACCATGTACTTCGCCTCTTATAAGTAAGTATTTGATTAAGAGTACCACATGGTGACATCGTGTGTCTCTAGTGCCATGTTGTGACAGTACACTCTTTCCTATTGGAAACAGAGTCTTTAGCACCTTTAAGTCTAATCAGATTAGAGAACCAATTCCAGAAAACCCAAAATGGATTCATAAAGTTCAGCCTTCAGATTCTGTGCCTATAGAACCATTTTTGGTTCCAAAGTCTGTACTATAGTTCTTGAGGTAAATGAAGCCATTAGGATATGTGTGTGTGTGTGTGTGTGTGTGTGTGTGTGTGTGCGCACGTGCGTGCCACGGTGCTGAGTCTGAAAGCGGTCTGGAGGTGGATGTCCTCAGTCCTTGGAGGACCTCGATCCTCTTGAGGTTTTCAGCTGATTAGATGAGCCTCCCCCACCCTGACCTCCCCAAGCTATGGAAGGTATTCTACTTAAAGTCTCAGAGTTACTTGTTTATCACATCTAAAAACTGCCTTCACACACTCAGGGGCTGAGGCAGGAAAATCACAAGTTTGAGAACAGCCTTGGCCACTTAGTGAGACCTGGTCTCAAAATAAAAAAGTCTGGGTATGTAGAGTGGGTTCAATCCCCAGCACGGAAAACAAAACAAAAAGCACCTGTCTTCGCAGCAGCATCTACACTGGTATGTGACCACCCAACTAGGCCTCTGTCAGTCAGGATTCTCTAGCAAAAGAGAACTACAGCGTGTGTGTTGTGTGTGTGTGTGTGTGTGTGTGTGTGTACAATTTATGCTGCATCACAGAATAATATAGACATAACAATGAAGAAAGATTTATTTCTTACGTTCTGGAGGCTGGGCAGTCCAAGCGTTAGGTAGTAGCTAGCTGTGAGCAGAAACGCAGGCAAGTTCACAGTGTTCTTTGAATTACTGTAGGGTCTTCCTTAAACTACTTCCAAAGTAGACAGAAAGCAAAGGGTGGTAGTTAATTAGTAGAAAATAAACAGAAGCAAAGGAGCTAATAGGAAAATACATCAAAAGAAAAGGATTAATGGAACTAACTCTTGACAGGGTCCTAGGAGTTATGTTGATGTGAAGCTAGGAGTTATGGCGATGAGTCTCCACTGGTATGGGCAGGAAGATTCCTTGAGTAGCGCAGGCGCACTAAGGTAACTTCTGACCAGCTATTGACCCCAGTGTCCACAGGAACATGGGATTGACTTGTAGATGAAGCCCCTCCCTCCAATAGGATGGCCTCCATGACAGTTCCGAAGAGGACCAACTAGGGTCAAAAACTCCACCACCCAACGTGAAGGAGGAGTTGAACCCTGATTGGCAAAGAGTACAGAAGGTGGTCTTCCACTCTCCTGGTAAACATCAAACAGTAATAAACGTGGGGACAGCATTGTCTCCTTTGTCATTCTCTGCTCAGAGACAGCCCACTCTCTCTCTGCTTGAGCCTCCCTTTGCTTTTACCTCACTTTCACCCATACTAAAGGTCTCCTATGGCTTTTGGTATCTGACTTTAAATCTTCTTCCATGGGAACACAAGAGCCGAGGTGTGGAGTTCAGCTCCCTGCTTTCCTGTGACATATGACTTGATGCCTCGGCTGGGGTCAAGAGCCACCTCCAGGACAGGAATTCACACTTGTTCATCTCCTGGCTTTGGTTGGGATGATGTCTACCTCGGCCTCTGATATCTTGCCTTTTGCTTGGACTTCTCTGTACGTTGTCCTCTGCCTGAAGCTCCTCGGGGTGTCGTGCTCATGAGCTCTGTTTTGCTTAAGTCCTCCTGCTGCATTTACTCAGCTTTTTGTGCAGTCACACTGCAGTGACACTTTGCTCTGGGTGCATGCAGACTCATAGTCCCCCTTGCTTTTTGCAATATCTTTTGGATTTCGCTCAGGGCCACTACAGAGGCGAAGCCATCTTCGCTGCTGTGGTCGCCATCCTGTGGCATACACCTGACTCACTTTAGGAATAGGCATTATACCATCTGGTGTTAGAGGCTGTGTCCAGAACCTGGAGGGTACTTAAGTCACTCTCTTTGTCTACTACAATCCTTGTTCTTTTTTATGGAATTTATCCTGTGGTGATTTTCTGTTTCCAACATGGTGACCCCAAAACCTCTACCTACCTCCACTTTGCAACATCTAGTCTAAGCTACTCTTAAAATGCAGTGCAGAAGGATGAAGGGTCATGTCCCCAAGTTATTAAAGATGTTTCTCAAGTTAGATTGTGAGCCTGAGTGACAGTGGGTTCAGCTATAGGTTGCAGCACTTGGACAGGCAAGTTACACCAAGTTCTCGGGACCAAGGCAGGGATGCCTCCTGGTTCTGGGTTTAGAATGGAATTGGGGGGGCGCCTGCATACATCCATCCCTCTTGGACGTCATGCTGCTGAGGGACGCCTGGGGTATCGACAGACTCTGGCTTTATCTTGCAGATGGGAGATACTCCCTCCTGGGTTTCCAAGCACACCAGTTACAGCAGATAGCCCGGCAGGCTTCAACCTTTTCCATGACCACTCACGGAAGAAGAGACAAAGAAATTACCAGAGCACTAGGAAAATAATGGTCCAAGCACTCTAGGAATGAGCCTTCTGCCTCTCTTGATCAAAACGGCAGTTTTCCTTGTTGCTTATCTGCCTGTCTGATATCCATCTGAATGTACACTGCATAAACAAGTGCCCGAGCCAATTTGAGACTGGAGGGGAGAGTGTCACTCTTAAACCCAAGCTGCTGTGGGACAAATAACACTGTTTCCTCTTTGTTTGTGCTCTGGGATTATGCTCTGTAGTAAATTCCTCCCTAAATGCTTTTCTCTTCTCTCCGACTGGGCATAGGGAAGAAAAATGGAAAGAGCCTATATGTACAAGTGTTATTTATTTAAAAAAAAAAAAAACTTTTTTGAGGACTTCACAGGCTCCCACATTCTTTAAATATTTGGGCTAACTCCAATCTGATCCAAAAGTACACTCTGGTCTGATAAAGTTGTTCTACGTGCGCTTTTTCTAGAGTAATTATAGCCATTTCATTTTTATTTCTGAGTTCAAAGTTTTTTTTTTTTAAATGATAAATTCACCTTTTCTCCTGAACCAATTTGTCTTGTTTTGACTAACTGAAGTTTATTGCCCTCTCTTTTTCTTTCTGCTCTTTTTATTCAGCAGCCAGTTATTCAAGGATTAGCTCTCGAATATACTAGAAAAAGGAAAAGATCTTCTCCTTTGAAAGATCCTAAGCAGGGAAAATAAACAGTAGTAATGGGGAAGTAAATATACCTCCATGAATGAGGAGTGACCCGATGAACCTCTGACTTCACATCCGCTGTGGCAGATGGCCTTTATTCCTAACCTTCCCAACCTCGCAGGCTCCGTTTTAATTTCTAAAAGGCTGAATCTGACAGTGTGTATAACAGACCCTCATAGCTCTTTTGTATCCCACCCCTGGAAGTTGTGTAAAATTCTTTGTTTTCTGTTGATTTTTATGTCCATGTGCATGCACATGTTTTTTTGTATGTTGTGTCTACATGTGCACAATTTGGTATCTATATACCAAAATCAGAATATAGATAAATAAGCACTCATAAATTAAATAAGTGGATCCAAATACCTTTGAGTTCACATGACTTAAAATGGTTAGAGATAAAAATAAAGATGTCTTTAAAGTCACAGACCCACATTTCCCCCCTCCCCAGGTGATCAGCCAATGAAGAGTGTTGTTTTCTATGAAATGTTTAAAGTGTAATGTGCACTTCTTCTAGGATTTTTCTTCAACAGAAAAAGATGGCTTGTTTTCCTGGGTTACCTAAGTTAAAAATGAGTAAATCATCTTTAACATAAATAGGATTATTGGTCAAGGAAGAAACAGTTTAAGATTACTTTGTTTCTGGGTCTTGACTAAAAACAAGATGATTGAGGGTTAAAATTCTATTTTCATGTGTTGTTCTACATGCAAGAAAAAATAAGCTAGTTCCAATGAAAAATGTATAAGAAAAACAAAGTATTTTATTTCATTAAAAAGTATAACAAGGGGCTGGGGAGATAGCTCAGTCGGTAGAGTGCTTGCCTTGTAAGCACAAGGCCCTGGGTTCGATCCCCAGCACCCCCCAAAAAAAAAAAAAAAAAAAGTATAACAAAGTATTTTATTTCATTAAAAAGTATTTTGTATACATTCATAAATTTTAAAGAATTGTTTTAAAATGTAAACTTAAAAGTTTAGTAACTAGGAAAGAAATATGAGAGTTATAGGTGTGAAAATATCTTATGGTAAGAAAAATTAAAAGGGAAAGGAAATATTTCTGGATGAAAAAAGTAGCTTTAGGGTAAAGTCATATTTTTGTCCTAAATTTCAAGATAAAAACAAGAACAAAACTAAGTATGTAAACTGATTGTGAAATGTCCAAATAAGCTACAAAATGTTTGTAGAATGTAAATCTCAAAAAGTTTGTGTGTGATTAAATTGACTATAATCAGCACAAAGTTATTTAAGGTTTTTTCCCTTTAAGTCAACATTAAAAGTAGCACCCCAACCCTTTTTATTTATCTATTTTTTAATTTTGAGACAGTGCTCAAAGTTGCTGTGACTGACCTCTAATCTGTGACCTTTCTGCAACAACTTCCCAAGTGGCTAGGATTATAGGCATGTGCCACTGTGCCCAGCATCTCAGGTAACTTTTATTGACTTCTTATTTTTCTGGATTTTGGATCACCTTATGCAGCTTCCCATTTCTAGCAATCATGGACACTATGTTGTGTTGGTCCTGAGTTATATTTCCTCCATTTCCATGAGCCCAGGATGTGTTCAGGCAGACAGGTGGCTATGGCAGGTGGCTACTGGTGGACACTTTCTGCTGTGTCTGGCTCTGTTTATTTAATTTTTTGTGTCAGGCTTTGTTTAGACTTTGGTATGTTGTGTTAACTACGGCATTGAACTTAATCCCAGGGCATGGTCCCTTCTCTAGGATGGAGTCCTTATCCTTTAACCACGTCCCTGATATACCAAGGTGTCCATCAAGCTTTCTCCACTCTGCTTAGCCAGAGTCCTTATGTCTCTCAGCAGCACATCTGCTATTAAGATTTCTTTCTCAGTTACCCAGCAGACACTCCTGGGCCTCGTGAAATATTTTCCTGCATAATTAGACTTTCTCCCAGTTCAGATTCTATGTTAAATTCCATGGTATTTATTTATACATTTGGTCTTTGTCCCCAGTCTTTGTCCTCAGTCTTGGACTTCCCTGAGTGACAGGAGTGCCTTCTGTTACTCATAATGAGCCTTTCATCACACTTGAGTTTAAGCTACTTAGTTGACTCAGGCCCTAATTCCAGAATGGAATTAGCCACCAGAAAGACCAAGGGACTAGAGGTAGGGAACGTCTAGCCTCACCTGCCAGCTACCAAGGAAAGGGATGGTGGCGGGGATCAGGGAGGCAGCTGGAGACTGAACTCTCTGTAATGAGCTTCAGAGCTTTTGGGTTGGTGAGCAAGTCCATTGGCTTGCTGAGAGGGTGACCTGCTTTGAGAAGCCGCTTACCTTCTACACCTTCCTCACGCACGTCTTCAGTACCTGAGCTGTTCCTTTCAAATCAACTGGTGAACACTAAATAAGCTGCTCTCCTGAGTTCTGTGAGCTGTTTTAGCAAATGCTCATACTTGACAGGGGCCAGGTTATTTTTGAGACTCCTCTGATTTGCAGCCCACTCAGATGGAAATGTTTCCTTGGGAACCCAAAGCTTTGGGTGGCATCTAAAGTGAAGGCAATCTTGTGGGTCTGAGCCCCTATGCCTGTGGAGTCAGATGCTAACTACCCTAGTTAGTGTCAGAGTTGTTAAACTGTAGGTGCCCACTTGGAATTGGAGGGTTGGATACTTGGCTGGTGTAAGAAAACACACACATACACATTCACACATTCAGTATCCAAAGTGTGGTGAATGAAAACATCTCAGATCCCAAGCAAACTTTTGCCACATATCTCCTCCCCACATGCTAGAGATTCCACTTCTTAAATGTCCTGAACCAAGTTCCAGTTAGCTCAAGACCCTTGCTCTGTTTGAACTTAACCTCATGGCGCCTCAGCAGGAACATGTTCACAGAGCAGAGAGAGAGAGAGGACGGAGGGATGGAAATCTTGTATCTCTCCTCCCTCGAGGGTCAGCCTCCTGAATGACCACTGTGCACCATGCCTGTTGTGCAATCAGTTGCTTCACATTTTGTCAATTCTTCTAGTTGTTCTTTTGGGTGAAGGCAGCCTGACCTGCTACTAACTTGGGCAGAGTGGAAGTCCCAGGTACTGAACCCATACGAATCATTGTAGCTGTTGTGCAGATGTCACCAGAGTTCCAGGACAGAAGCCCAATTCAGGGAGGGGGAGTCTCAGGTCTGGACACTGGACCCAACCCAAAAAAAAAAAAAAAAAAATGGGAAAAGTAATGGCATAAAGCAGGAAAGGAACTTCAACCAGTGTGGCTATACCAGCTTGACAAGAGGGATCTGTGCCCTTTGGAGGGGCCGACAACGACTGACTGGTTTAGAGAAGGGGGAATGGGGCAAGGGGTGGGGGTGTGCATTTGGGCTGGCCTCCTTCATTGTTATCTCAGGATAAGACAGGCAGGGCTTCTTCTGTGATAAGAAAGCAGCTGTTGCCTGGGGTAGTTTCAACTCATCACGAGATGTTTATTGATCAGGCCTGTTTTTCTTGGGATTCAAGGTGACTGAAAGCAAAGGAGACAGATGCAAAACGGAGGCCGAGATACTAAGTCTTTCATCCTGCTGTTGGCTGCCCGTCAGACAACTGCAGGTGAAAGTGCAAATAAGTCCTTGTTACACAGTGTGTTGAAGGAGGCAAAGTTGATTAGACTCAGTTAGGAGGTTTCTGAATAAGTCCTGGAAGTTTTGGAATAAGCTAATGACCTCACGGAAAGGAGGTGGAAAAAAATGGGTTAGTGATCTAGGAGTTAAAAGGGAAAAGAACCAGTCTTTTTTGGGGGCTGCTGGGCAAAAGGGTTAAGGATAACTTCTCCGGTTCCTGCTTGAGTTTTGTGAGTTGGTAGCATCCAGTGATAAGGTCAAAGTCTAGTGCATGCATTTCACAAAGAAATGACTGCATTTACCAAGAGAATAGCAAGTTCCGTTTCATAAAGATCTACTCAGTGTACGACTGCATGCCCACAGTGGCTCCCGAGGACACACATACACTCTATTCAGAAGTGCAGGATATGCACACTGCTGTGTGAAGTGGACACACAGAGCACAGGAACCAACGTTTTCAAAGCCTGATCTTGGCTTGAACCCCTCCCAAGGGCGATCCTGGAAGGTACACTTCCCTGAGCTCTAAGCAGGCTGGTGTCCTGTCAGGGTCCTACACCTGCGTCTGGAAAGCTTCAACCTAGACCACCTCGCAGACACCCAGGGGGAATTGCAAGAAGCAGAGTTCGCACAGGACAGAGCGCCACGTGGGGCTTGCAGAGCCTGATTTTCTCCCCAGTCCTGAATCTAGAGACGGCGGACAGGCACACTGGAAATGTGAAATGGGCTTGGGCAGTAGATCACGATACTCTTGAGCTTTTTGGTGAGTCTTTTTTTTTTTTTTTCTTGGTACCAGGAATTGAAGCCAGGGGTGCTTAACCACTGAGCCACACACCCTGTCCTTTTTATTTCTTGTTTTGAGACAGGGTCTGGCTAAGTTGTTGAGGCTGGCTTTGAACTCACAATCCTCCTGCCTCAGCCTCCTGAGCTGCTGGGATTACAGGTGTGCACCACTATGCCCCATGGGTGAGCCTCTTTTTACTGGTGGTTCTTGGCAGCTTTGGGTCATTTAAGTTACGGTGACCTTAACAATCTGATTGAAAACAGAAGCGTCCCCTCTACTTGGCAGCTAATACACTCAACAGTTCATTGGTGGTTGTCTGTTTAGGGACAGGCTGGAGGTATCTAATTACCTGACGTCAGAGTGTGTAAGTGTGTTTGAGGGAGGAGATGCCCCTGGTCCGGAACACAGAGGGGCCAAAGCATGGAAGCAGCGGCAGTCACTTCTGATACTGCTCCGGGCTTTGCTCCATCCGGTGGGTTACACAGCCTCGCTGCCTGTCCTCCTGACTGTCGGGTCAGAAAGGATCCAGGGTTAAGTTAGTCACTCCCTTGGCTAGGCAGGCAGTGAAGTCAGTTTAGTAAAGTTATTAACAGGTCAGTTCCCGAGGTAGTCAGGCAGTTAAGATCAGCATCAATCACTGAACTAGACAGGCATCGTGTTAGCAGCTCTTCATCACTATAACCAAATACCTGGTGAGAACAACTTAGAGGAGGAAAGACAGATTTATTTTGTCTCAGGGTCTCAAAGGATTACGTTCCTAGTCAGCTGACTTGAAGGCAGAAATATGGTGGAAAGAAGTGGCCGGGGAAAGATGGCAGCCAGGAAGCAGGGGCAGAGGGTGGAGGGCAGCTACGTTCCCCAGGGCACACCTGCAGGGACCTGCCTCCTCCAGCAAGGCCCTACCTGCCTGTAGCTTTCACCTCCTCCCAGTAATTCAAGTTATTAATGGACAAATTAATAAATAAATGAAATGGTGAAGACAGAAACATTTCCTGGAAATGATAAATGCAGGTTAATCATCAAATGGGTCAATCTGCTGATGAGGTCCGAACCTTCACGGTCCAATCATTTCACCTCTGAACACTGCTGCATTGCTTAGCACATGAGCTTTTGGGGACAGTAGTCCAGATTCAAACCATAACAGGCATACAAAAGGGGACAGAACAGGACAGTAGTGTGAGGTCTCCTCCAGTGTCGTTACACTGCAAGGATGTGATGACGCTCTGTACATAGGTTTCTTTTCTGCCTGTCATGA
The DNA here is from genome assembly GCF_902686445.1 of Sciurus carolinensis. Lineage (NCBI taxonomy): Eukaryota > Metazoa > Chordata > Mammalia > Rodentia > Sciuridae > Sciurus > Sciurus carolinensis. Next base: position 6,799,070 of record NC_062227.1, read on the forward strand.
CTAGGAAGTGCCAGTTTGCAAGTACACAGAAACCCAGCTCCAGATGAGCACAGCCCTGGTGAGAAAGAGCCACCGAGCTAGGCGGGTAACTCAGTGATGGAGCGTGAGCTTAGAATGGGCAGGGCCCTGCAATCTGTCCCCAGCACCAAACAGGGCATTAATGGCCAGAGTCCAAGGATGAGGTGTCCTCTTGGAGCTGTTCCCAGCAAGCAGGAAAACAGAGTTCTGAGCCCAATCATTGACATCTATCTCCTGCACTCCGGGTTCACAATTCAGCTGGCTGCGTTGTTTCCACCCATGAGTTCATAACTGATGCTAAGTTTAATGCAATTAAGATAAGAATTTTAAGGAATCTAGGGGAAAGAAATGGCTTATCTCTAAGTAAAAGCACCAACACTTTTAATAAAACAATGAAACGCTTTACAGAGTTTTGCAAAAGGCAGAGTTAAACATTATCATGATCAGACCAAATATACACAGAGAGGTGAAACCAAAAAGCTCAGAGACACACGAGAGGAAACCGGTTCCAACTTGAAGGGCTTCCTACTGTGGGAATCTGAGACAGTGTGAGCACCTGCTCACATGTGTGCATGTGAGCACACACAAGTCAAAGCTTATAACCTACTGAATAAAGTAAACATCCACGGATCTAGAGTGACATAAAAAAATAAATAACAAGGTGAAGAAAGGAATATTTCCTGGCCACCATAAATGCAGAAGGAATGACGAGATTTAAAAAATAACTTTTGGCAACCATAAATAATTGACCTGATCAGATATAAAAAAATGCTAAATCTAGTGATGGGTGCTTGGGGATTAATAGATTTTGCTAGTGTGTGTGCATGCGTGTGCGTTTCTGGGGATTGAATCCAGGGCGCTTTACCACTGAGCTACATTCTCCATGTTTTTCAGAAGAGTTGAGAAGAATTGCTATTAATTATGTTTTAAATGTAGAATTCATCAGTGAAAGCCAGGCACTGTGGTGCATGCCTGTAATCCCAGCAACTGGGGAAACTGAGGCAGGAGGAGTGCAAATTCAAGGTCAGCCTCAGCAACTTAATGGGACCCTAAGCAACTTAGCAAGACCCTGTCTCAAAATAAAAAATAAAAAGGGCTGAGAATGTGGCTCAGTGGTTAAGCAGCCCTGGGTTCAATTCCTGGTACCAAAAAACAAACAAACCAACAAACAAACAAACCAACAAACAAACAAAAAAACCATCAGTGAAGATCTCTGGTTCTGAGCTTTTCTTTGTTGAGAGTTTTGTTTTGTTTTTGGTAACAGGGATTGAACCCAGGGACACTCGATCACTGAGCCACATCCCCAGCCCTATTTTGTATTTTATTTAGAGACAGGGTCTCACTGAGTTGCTTGGCGCTTCGCTGTTGCTGAAGTTGGCTTTCAACTTGTGATCCTTCTGCCTCAGTCTCCCAAGCAATGAGACTATAGGCGTGTGCACCACATCCGCCTGTTGGGAGGTGATTGATTGCTGATTCAATCCTGTTATTTGTTATGGGTCTGTCTGAGAGTTCCAGTTTCTATGTATTCAGTCTTAGGAAGCTCTGTGCTTTTAGGAATTGGACTTTTCCCCCAGGTCATTCACCTTGTTTATTTAGGGGCTCACGGTTTCAGAGGTCTTGGTTCATAGACGGCTGGTTTCATTCCTCTGGGCTGGAGGTGAAGCTGAACATCATGGCAGAAGAGTGTTGTGGAGGGAACCAGCTCACAGATGATCAGGAATCAGGGAGAGACTCCTCCAGATACAACATAGTACCCCAAAGTCACGCCCCCAATTGTCACCTCCTCCAGCCACACCCCACCTGCCTCCAGTTTCCACTCAGTTAACCTCATTGAGGGATTAATTCACTGATTGGATTAAGGGTCTCACAACCCAGTCATTTCTCCTCTGAGCCTTCTTGTGTTGCCTCACATGTGAGCTTTCGGGGGACCCCTCACATCCAAACCATAACACCCTTCTTTTGAATACCAATGCTTCTTAGAGCACTGTGTTGAAGGGAGGACAGATGGGTGGACATTTGCTTTGACACAGAGGAATGAATTTCTTCACATCATAGTGTTTGGACTGTCTCTACCAATGAGCAAAAATGGCCCAAATGTGGGGTGACAAGAAGAAATCAAGTCTGAAATGATGACAACTGACCCTTTCTTCATGGTTCTCAGGTCAAGGTTGTGGGGTGGTTTGCCCAGTCCTGAGCAGCGGAACCGTTCCAAAGGCTCTGGTCTCCTAGGAGGCTCTGGGGAGAAGGTTCTTGCTGAGAAGCTGTGGGAAGTTCTTCCAGGGTCTGTAAAGGAAAATCACAAAGTCTGTCGCAGTCGCAAGTCTTGAGAATGAGAAACATTAAGTTCCGGAATGTGACAGCACTCACGTTAAAGACTCCCACGGTGTTGTCTATACGTGTCGTACCTAAACACAGTGCTACTGAAAAGCATCTGGTCGCCATGTGACACAATCCTGATACAGATGAAGCTGTTGCTGACCCGAATATAAGAAGTGCACAGGGGATTTTGTGCATGCTTTCTGTCATGTCCACCTGATTTGCTGGGACGGACAGGGAGGGGTTGGGCCATGCTTAGGACACACGTTGTGTACAGTGAAAGTTCTGAGGAACTCCATAAGCATTAAAAAGCATGGAAAGGGCTGGGGATGTAGCTCAGTTGGTAAAGTGCTTGCCTGGGTTCAATCCCTACCACCACCACCACACACACACACACAGATACACACACACACAAAACATGAAAAAAATTTAACCTTTTTGTTACTAAATTGATGCAAACAAATCACTTTACTTTTATGAGTTTGTTGGAGTTTTCAAATTAAAGAGTCCAGTAAGATAATAAATTTCTGTATGATACTGATGGGGGCTCCCTGCTGACATCTTCAGAAAAGTAATTTAAAGCATCTTGAACTGCACCATAAAGATCCCTATGAAAATAGACCATAAGAGTGGCATATCACTGGAAGAACACATGAAGGAAACAGGCCTAAAATCCAGAATACTTGATTTACAAGCTTTGGAACACTAGTAAATCATAAAGGTCCTATCTCCAATGACTGGGGCAAAAAGGGACTTCTCATAAGTAGTTTGGGGACACGGTATGGGCATTTGGGAAAGGAGACCAGTTTTCACATCATACACAGGAATGAACACGGGAAAGATGAATCCACGCAGGGTCTCCCTGTCCCGGGAGTGGGACAGTCCAGAGCGCTCGGGTCAGCGGATGCCTCCCCTTCCTCCCGCGGGTCTCCCCGGGGGCTCTCAGGGTCAGGACTGCGCACCTGCGCAGGAGCAGCTCGACCTTGCACCAGAGGCTGCCCCCGACCAGCACGTAGCTCCCAGGCTCCTTCCCTGTCCTGCTTCTCCCTCCGGTTGCCTCTGAAGATCCCACCACTTCAAAAGTCACAACACAGGCTGTTTCCTCACCCAGCACGACCTCTGTTTTATGTTCCGCCTCCACTACCTTGTGCTGCGGTTTGGGACGTGTCCCCAGGCGGTCAGCCGGGTGCCCCTGCGGCTCACAGCTGTGCTTCTGTTTTCTTAGGGATTCAGCCCGGGTGCTGTTGTCTAAAACCTGGAAACAGCTGCTTCGTGGGGTTTCCCCACAGCCTCCCCGCCCCCTGCCCCTTTGGGGAACTTGGAATTGAACTCAGGGCCTTGTGGCTCTAGGCAAGCTCTTGGCACTGAGTCAGCCCTTCATTTCACTGTTCCTTATGGTAGAGCCAGGGGCCTGGTGGACTGTCCCTCTCGTTTTCTTCTGCTTGTTACAACGTCCATGCGCTAAAGCTATCTGGTCACTCAATCCTGCAGAATTTCCTGCAGTCTGGATTTGACAGATGGCGGCCTCATGGGTTCATTTCACTCATTCATTTATCCTCTACATTTTCTATAAACTTTTAATTGCAGCTACAGTTTTGATTATATTTCCTATTTTGATAAAAAAATATTTCCAATATTGTATTGCACATTTTCTTTTTTAGCATAGAAGTCAAGTTTTATTTAAGAAGAGAGATGGCAACAGAATTCTCTGGAGAGAAGGGGCCCAGAGCGGGGCGTCTGCCAAAGTGGGTGTGCCTCGCTCTTTTACAGACCCCAGAACCGCCACCTTCCAGTGTGCTTCCCTTTGCTTCTATGATGTTCTTTTTTTTTTTTTTTTTTTTTTGCGGTGCTGGGGATCGAACCCAGGGCCTTATGCTTGCAAGGCAAGCATTCTACCAACTGAGCTATATCCCCAGCCCTCCCTTTGCTTCTAAACAGAAGACACATGACGTCTGCCCAGGGATATTAGTGTTGGCTCCAGTGTTGTCATGCCTGAGCCAGCCCTTATAAAGTTCCCCTTGAAACTTTTTTTGGTAGCAGGGATTGAACCCAGGGGAGCTTCACCACTGAGCCACATCCCCAGTCCTCTTTATGTTTTATTTAGAGACAGGGTCTCATTGAGTTGCACATGGGCCTCGCTTTTGCTGAGGCTGGATTTGAACTTGCCATCCTCCTGCCTCAGGCTCAGGAGACGCTGGGAAGACCCGCCTGCGTCACGCGGCCCCCCATGAACCTTTTAGTGGTTTGGTTTCCATTCATGTTCCTTGGCTAGATACATTTCTTCATTAGAGTCACAAAGTGGTGATTTTTCTAATCATACTATTTCCCCTCTGATTACTAGATGCTTTTTTTTTTCTGAAATGAAGCATTGATTAGTGAATTTGCTTCTAAATAGAAAGACCTCGGTGAGCCAGTTCAAAGGACTCATGACAAAAGGCAAATGGAAACTTTGTGATTCAGACCAGGGACACAGAACTAATTTAAATATTCCACTGAATCCTGAAAACGACCAAGATATAAAACCAAATATGCAATAAAAATTGTGCAAAGATATGAGGTTATATTTTCTAGGAAAAAAAAAAAAAACAAAGCAGGGTTTGGTGGCATGCCTATAATCCCAGCGACTTGGGAGGCTGAGACGGGAAGATTGCAAGTGTGAGGCCAGCCTCAGCAACTTTGTGAGACTGTCTCAGAATTAAAAAAAAAAAAAAAAAAAAAAAGCGTTGGGAAAAAAAAGGGTTAAGGAGCCCTGGGTTCAATCCCCAGCACATAAAAAGAAAAAGAAAAAAACCACAACCCACTCCCCCCAAACTCAAACCAACCAACAACAACAACAACAAAATAAATTACAAACGACTAACACAAAGAAAAATAATTTCCCACTTATTCAGAGTAAGGTTAATGCAAACCAAAGCTATGATTCCATTTTTTTGACTATTAGGAGGATAATGATTACCTATTTTTGTTGGTGAAATTGTGGGATAAAAGACATTCAGGGCTGGGATTGTAGCTCAGCGTTAGAGCACTTGCCTGGCATGTGTGAGGCACTGGGTTGAACATAAAAATAAATAAAGGTATTGTGTCCACTTACAACTAAAAAAAAAAAATTATGTATGTATAGATATATAGATATATAGAGAGAGAGACACCCTCATACATTTCCTAAAAAAAGATACATTTTTCTCTTCCTTTTAATATCAATCATTTCAGATTTAGAAATTGATCCTCCAAGTATACATGCACATATGTGAAATGTTATATTTAATAAGTTACTAATTATAATACTTTTTTTTTTGGTGGTGGTGCTGGGAATTGAACCCAGGGCCTTGTGCATGTTAGGCAAGCTCTCTACCACTGAGCTATATCTCCAGGACCCTGTAATACTTCTTACAGCAGCAAAAAAAACTAGAAACAGCCTATTAATTATGCATTAAGTAAATAAAGTGCATCGAGACATGGAAAAATGGGCAATTTTTAGAAAATGAGGCTCTTTATGTACTTATCTGGAATTATACACGAGGTTGTTAGAAGAAAACGTGGGAGAATTATTTTCTAGCTAGTTTTAAGGATAATGTGCCTAAAACAAAAGCTCTTATAAAATAAATGAAATAATTGATAAAATCAACTACCATAACATAAAAAGCTTTTGCAGGGCAAGAACAACAAAAGTCAAAATGCATAGGAGAAAGTTGAAAAGTATTCCAGTCTATATCATAGATAATTCACTAATGTCCTATAAAGATATAAACTTTTAAATATTATGAAGAAAAACTTACAGAAAAGAAGGAAAAGATAGGAGCCCACATGAACTCATGGGACATGATCAGTTGGGACAGAAAATGAACAGTGAGATGATAGCTTTAAACAGAGCTGTGTTAATAATTACACTAAAGGTAAATAAGTTGGGCACTCTAAAAAAAAAAAAACACAGAAATTACAGTAGTAGATTAGAAAGCAAGACCAACACATATATTCTCTAAAATATACAATATAAATATGAATACACTCCTATGTTAGACAATAAAGAGATGGAAAACAGATACCGTGTAACACCAAGCATAAGGAAGCTGTAGCTTTCTTATATTAATTCAAATAAAACTTGAAATTAATTCAGAAATTGCAACAGAAAAAGACTAAAGAGAGAAGGGTCAACTCATTAAACTGTCTAAGTGTGTATTCATTCGCAACAAGAGCTTCGAGGCACATGAAGCGAATTTTATTAGAACTGAGTGGGAAAATTTGCCAGCACAGTTCATAGTTGGATGTTTCAATATCATTCTCTCAGCACTTAATGAAACAATAAGAAAAATAAGAATGTTGATCTAATACTGTAAGTCAACCTGAGTTAATTGATACTGATAGAACATTATACCACAAAAAGACTAGAAGACATGTTTTTTTAAGTGCATATAAAATATTCACCAGGTTAGTTCATGTGCTGGCCCATAGAAATAAATTCTAATATATTTTAAAAACAGTAAGACTGTTAATAATACCAATTACTATTTAGGGAGGGAGGAAACTTTAGGAGGCAATGGATTTTTTTTTTTTTTTTTTTTTTTTTTTTTTTTTTTTTGTACTAGGGATTGAATCCAGGAGCACTTACCCACTGAGCCACATCCCCAGCCTTTAAAAAAAATATTTTATTTAGGGACAGGATCTCACTAAGTTGCTTAGGGCCTCTCTAAATTGCTGAGGCTGGTCTCTAACTTGTGATCCTCCTGCCTCAGCCTCCCGAGCTACTGGATTACAGGTGTGTACCACCCTACCCCACAATGGATGTTTATGTTATCGATGGTAGTAATGGTTTCATGGGTGTACATTTGTCCCCAAACTCACTGTGATGTATACATTAAATATATACAGCTTTATTTTTTAAATTTTTTAGATTTTGATAGAGCTTTATTCATTTATTTATATGTGGTGCAAAGAATTGAACCCAGTGCCTCACACATGCTAGGCAAGTGCTCTGCCACTGAGCCCCAGCCCCAGCCCATATATAGCTTTTTACATGTCAACCATACCTTAGTGAAGTGGTTGAAAAATTGTTTCAGATTTTAAAAAATTCCATATAGAATATTTTATGGGAGGACAACAGTATTGAATTAGAAATAACAACCAGATAGTGAGAAAATAAATGTTAAAATTAAGCCACACACTTCTTAATAATCCATGAGTATTAGAAGAAATCATGAGAATTAGAAAATGGATCAAACTGAATGGTCTGAATACAAAACATGAAAAATTCTGAGATCTACTTGAGAGTCCTGAACAAAAAATGGTTAAAGAATGAAGTATGAAACTCAGTGATCCATTGAAGGAGTGGAAAAGGAAGAGGAAATAGAGCAAAAAAAGAAAAAAAAATAGAAATAAATTACAAAGAACAGAAGTTAATAAAACGGGAAAGAATCAGTACAGAGAGTGAAAGCCAAAGTTTGAATATTTAAAAAGATATTAAAAGTTGATCAATTCCTAGAAAGAAAGCAGAAATTGTAAGGAATCCGGCCTCCCAACCACCTGTCAATCTGCGTTCTGCCCGCCTTTCCTGTAACAGGAATTTCCGGCTTACATTGCCGCAATCTTCCTGCCTCCCACATTACGTTCTAATATGTCATTGGTCCATCAGTCAGTCTGTAATAATTCTCCTCTGCGATTGGTTCCTCCCAGCCCTCGAAATTCCAATATCTGAGGAGAAAACCATGCACCATGTTCTTCTTTTTCTTCTTTCCTTTTCCCCAGCAGATGTGAATCCTCCGCATAAAATAAAAGTTCCTTGTGTGAGACCTGTGTCTAGGAGCGTTTTTCTGGGAGTTATCGAGGAACCATAACTGCCCCTAACAGAAATGATCACCATCAGGAGCAAACTGGGGCATGACTGTCAGTCCTATGGACAGTAAAATCACAATCCTCTGCCTGCACTGTGGTGCATGCCTGTAATCCCAGTGACTTGGGAGGCTGAGGCAGGAGGATCGAGAGTTCAAAGCCAGCCTCTGCAATTTAGCAGGGCCCTATGCAACTCAGCGAGACCCTGTCCCTAAATAAAATATTAAAAATGGCTGGGCATGTGGCTCAGTGGGTCAGTGGCTAAGCACCCCTGGTTCAATCCATGGTGGGTAAAAAAAAAAAAAAAAGATCCTCTGGAGGGAAGCAGACTGTGTCCCCAAGGCAGATGCTTGGGTAGGGGAGAACTCACTTGCTCAGCCTTCAGGAGGGCCCTACACCCAGCCACCCAGCCACGTGGGCTCTTCTCATGACTCACTACCTGAAGACCATAGCTTCTAATGCTGTGGTCTGGCCTTAAGTTTTAACCCATGAATTCTGGGGATCACTGGGTACGTGGCACTGGGAAAACATTAGTACCTACAGACAAACTGCTCTCCACGAAAAAGAAACTACCAACTTTAAAAAAAAATAAGGACAATCATATTACCCTATGTGATCAGCAGGCTCAAGGGTAAAATGTTACTTTGCCAAGTTGGCATAAAGTGTTATAAAATGATCACACTTCAGTTTGAAACTGCAACTGATTTCATATGCTCATTTTTCATTTCTGTGAATTCTGCCTTTAACTATTTATTTATCTATAAGTGGTTCGTGAAATAGTTTGCATTTCTCATGTGTTTTAGGACCCTGCCTAGGTTGTCTTTTCTTTTTTTATATGCTTTATTATGCCTACGGGATTAAAAAAAAATTGATTGACATTTAATCCACTTAATTTTTCTTGTTTTTTGAAATTTGCTAGAAAGGCCTTTCTAGAAAATATGAAACGTCTATTATAACTTTACCAAATTGTTTAACTGTTTTAGAATCTATTATGTGTACATGGTAAGGCTGGCAAACAATGTTATAGCCTCCAAATAATTACTTAGTTTCCACAGCACCTTTCAGGAGATTATTCTCAATTTCCTGCCAAATTTATACTGCCAAATATCATGTTTTTATTTTTATTTGTAACACGATGTTTTTGTCTTCTATATGTATGTCTTTTATTTATCAATTTATTTCTATGCTCCAAAGTTTAAGTTATTTATTATTTAAGATCATTTTTATTGCTATATACATAGAATGTCACACATTCTGTGACTTTTACAAGCATGAACTTTTCTGTTAATTCATACAATGAATTTTCTGAACATTACTTATTGCTTATATTTCCCACTTATTATTACAGGTGAATTTTAGAATGTCTTTTGATTTGTTATTAGTAATATGATTATAATCATATCAATAAATTGAACTTGCTAACACTGAGCAGCTTTTCAAAACCTAATCTTTTTTTCTCTTATCCATATATTTTCCTAGGATTTTAAAGTTTATTTTAGATCATTTTCTAAGCTTATGGTTCCTTTATCGGATGTTTATGTATTTATCTCTGTTTATTCCTAAAGTATCATATCTGCATTGCTATTTTGGGTGGAATCATTCCTTTTAATGTACTCTGATGATTAATACTAACACTCATGCTCATACTTTGTTCGTAAGTTATGAGAGTTCTATTTTGCTTTTTACTTTCAAGTAGCATTTAAGTGTCAGCAAAGGTGTCTGAATTTGGGAGAAATAAAAGTGAATAGAGGTTTGGAATAACAGCAGGCTCACCACAGACCTTCACTAGTGAATTCTTCCAGCATTTCAGGAAGAAACATCAATTTTATAAAGCATCTTTCCAGACAAAAGAGTGAGAACTTCCTAACTTATAAGATCAGTGGTGATCTTCATAGCAAAATATTGTAAGAATAATACATGAAACTATGTTCTTTGTGAACATAGATGAAAAACTTTTACTAAAAATGCAGAAATGAAATTTAAAAGTATAATATATCATGATCAAGTGGGATTTATTCCAGAAATGCAATGTCAGTTTAATACATTTAAAAATCAGAGAGAGAGAGAGAGAAAGAGAGAGAGAGAGAGAGAGAGAATCCAGACTCAGACTTAAGAATTTAGTGGAAAATTGTGAAAATGGAGGCAAGCCCATCACTTTTGCCAGTAATAAAATTCAAGTTTTTAAGCAAAAACTGAGAACTTTGGAAAACATGTGTGTTGTAGTGAGCTTGACACCTTCTGGAAACTTATTGACATTTCTGAGGGAATCTGTGAAATTAATGACTGTGACATATTAATATTGTACAAAATACCAATATTTGAAAATTCTGCATAATTCAATGAAGAATGTTCTCCAAATTATCAATAGGTAAAAGAATCATTCAAAGTACAAGATGATAAATTTTTTTCTTTTTTTTTTTGGTATTGGGGATTGAACTCAGTTTTATGAAGGAGTCACATCCCAGATGGTTTTGTTTTTTAATTTGAGACAGGTCCCACTAAGTTGCTTAGGGCCTCAATAGGATGCTGAGGCTGGCCTCGAATTTGCAATCCTCCTGTTTCAGACTCCTGAGTTGCTGGTATTATAGGTATGCACCACCACACCCAACTAAAAAACTGTAGACAAATGTAAATAGTTTTATCCACAATACCAAAATCTGCAAGTGACCTAGTTGTTCTTCAGTAGCTAAGTGGATAAACAAACTGGTATAGCCATACAATGGAAAGTTATTCAGTGCTTAAAGGAACTAAGCTTGGTCATGAAAAGACATGGAGAAATGGCAAATGCATATTACTAAGTGAAAGAAACCAGTCTGAAAGGCTATGTACTGAATGATTCCAACTCCGAGACATTTTGAACTCCAAGAAACTGTGGCTGAAGCTCCTCCGATTTGGCAAGAGACGTGAAATGACAGATTCAATAAGCCAAGCAAACAGGAAAAAAGTCAAAGAATCCAAGTCAGGACATCATCATTGAACATCTGGAAGCGAAAGGCCAAGATCAGGAAGCTGGAGACAAGGACACCTGGCACACAGAGGGAAGTGGTGCGAATGTCAGCAGGACTGGTCAGACGCAGAGGCCAGGAAGGGGCACCCAGAGAGGCCGGGGAGGTCATTGCCAGGGATGAAGGATGAAGACAGACTCTGTGGTGTGCAGGAACAACAAAAGAAGGCTAAGGAAAGTTCTCGAGCCAGAAAGGAAGCAATGAAAGAAGGAACTCAGGGCACCAGAAGGAAGGACAGGACAAACAGAGATAGAGGCAGATGCCACTTCTTTCCTTCTCCTCCTGAGTTTTCTTAGCGACGTTTAACAGTTTAAGCAAGAGGTAGAACGCTGGTAGATGTGGTTCTTTTTCTTTTTTTGGTACTAGGGATTGAACCCAGGGGTGCTTAAGCACTGAGTCACATCCCCAGCCCTTTTTATATTTCATTTTGAGACAGGGTCTGGTTGAGTTGCTTAGGGCCTCGCTAAGTTGCTGAGGCTGGCTTTGACCTCCCTGTCCTCCTGCCTCAGCCTCCTGAGCCGTGGGGATTTCCGGCAGGTGCCACTGTGCCTGGCAGTAGACAGTAGACATGATTCTAAATATAGGTAGAGGAAATATTTAAGAAAATGATCATTGTCTGAATGGGGGTTGGCCTAACTGACGTAGATGGAGATGGTACAGACACGTGAAAAGAGAGAGAGGAGCTCTATGCTGGGGTTGAAGTGGTCAGATGCAGGCCGCAGAGGTGGTGGGAAGGGATGTCTCCTTGGTGTAAAACCTAGAACGAGCACTGAACGAAGCATGAAGGAGGATTCACCCGGAAACACCCAAGACAAATGGACTGAAATGCTACAAAAAAGTTCAACGACCTAAGGAAGGAAGGAAAGATGAAAAATAAAAACAAGAGAAAAGCGAACACTGGAATAAAATGCCTGATGTCAACACCACACACCAATGATTGTGCTGAATGAAAGGCTGTGTTAATTAAAAGTCTGATATTGGCAGAGTAGATGAAAGGATATGACTCAGTCTACAAGAAAATCGCCTAAAAATAAAGGGTTTAAATGAAGGAATGGTAAAAGACAGTCTTTGCAAATATTATTCAAAAGACAGCAGAAATGTTTTTTTAAATTTTATACTTTTTTTTTTGGTGGTGCTAGGGTTGAACCCAAGGCCTTGTGCATGCAAGGCAAGCACTCTATCAACTAAGCTATATCTCTGGCCTAGAAGTGGTTATTTTAATAACATATAAAGCAGACTTCAGAGCAAATAAAAGCAGAGCAGACAGAGGGCCACTATCTGATCATATCAAGATCCACCCAGCAAGGAGACAGCAATGCTAAATGTGATGCCAACCAAAACACAGAGTTTTAAAACATGTGGACCAAGTCCTGATGGAACTGGAAGGGTAGACCAGACCACAGGTTCAGCTGAGGACTTGAGTTTCTTCACTCAGTAATGAATAGAACGATTAGCAGAAAATCAGCAAAGACACAGAACACAGCCAGACACAGTGAGTCAGCGTTACCATACACTCCACCCAGCACCATAGGAGTATGCATTCTTTTTGAGTAATTGCAGAATATATATCATACCAGGACAGACCTGGACCATAAAACAAATATCAACAAGTTTAAAAGAATTCAAACCATAGCGTTCAACGATAACAATGGAATCGAATAAGAAATCAATAACAGATAAATAACAGACTTCCAATTCTTGCACACTAAACAACACTGAATAATCTATGTGTCAAAAGGAAGTCTCAAAAAACCAAAAACAGGGGTCGGAGTTATGGCTCAGTGGTAGAGAGATTGCCTGGCCTGAATGAGACACTGGGTTTGAAACTCAGCATCACATTAAAGTAAATAAATAAAATACAGGTGTCGTGACAATCTACAACTAAAAAAAATTTTTTTAAAAAGAAGGTCATATAGTTTTAAAAACAAAACCAAAACCAAAAACAAACCAATGAACTAACCAGGTACAATGGTGCATGCCTGTAATTTCCAGTGACTCAAGAGGCTGAGGCAGGAGAATCACAAGTTTGAGGCCAGCCTCAGCAACTTGGTGACACCCTGCCTCAAAATAAAAATAAATAAATGAATGAATAAATGAATAAATAAATAAATAAATAAAAAGGACTTGAGATGTGGCTCATTGGTAAAGCGCCCCTAGGTCCAATCCTCAGTACCAAAACAATAAAAAGCAAACAACTATGAACCGAAAGAAAGTGAAAATGTATATATCAACATCTGTGGGGCATCCTAAAGCAGTGTCAAGAGGGAAATTGATGGCACTAAATGTACAAACTAGGAAAGAAGCAAATTCTCAGTTCAATAAAGCTCCCACTTCAAGAACTAGAAAATAGGAGGAAAAAGAAAACACATGCAAAATAAATAGAAGGAAGAGAATAATAAATATAAGAGCAGAAATCAATGAAATAGAAAAAAGAGAAAATCAATGAAGCAAAGAGCTGGATTTACAAAAAGATCAATAAGGGTCACAAACATTTAGAAAGATTGACGAAACAAAACAGGGGAGAATATGTTGGGCATGTGGCATACACCTGTCATCCCAGCTCAGGAGGCAGAGGCAGGAGGATCCCAAGTTCAAAACCAGCCTCAGCAACTTAGTGAGACCCTAAGCAACTCAGTGAGACCCTGTCTCTAAATAAACTATAAGAAGGACAGGGGATGTAGTCCAGAGTTAGAGAGCCCCTGGGTTCAATCCCTGATACACACACACAAAAGGAAGAATACAGTTTATAGATATCATTACTGAAGTTCCTACCAACATCAAAGTCACAATAAAATACCACCAAAAACTCTAAGTACATTAATTGAGCAACAGAAGAAATGTATCCACTTCTTGAAAAGCACAAACCACCTCAACTTACCCACATAAAATAACACGAATGACCCATGACTACAAAGGACATTTCATTCATAATTTTGAAATTTCTATAAAGATGATCTCCAGGCTCAGACGGCTTCACTGGAGAATTCTCCCAAAAGTTTAAAGAATAAACACCAACTCTACAAATCTTTTTCCAGGACAAAAAGATAGAGGGAGCACTTCTCAACTCATCCTACAAAGCTGGTGCTACCTTGATACCAAACCAAGAAAAAGACAGAAAAAGGGTGGAATCTGCAGCTCAGCATCCCTCATGAATACGGACACAGAGATCTTTTACAAAAGAGTATCAGACATGGTTCAGGGATATACAAAGACCTTGAGAAATATGCAAGGCTTGTTCAGTACCGGAAAATCAATGCCATCCTCTGTATTAACAGGCCCGAGAAGAAAATCACATGATCATATAAGTCAAAGCAGAAAAATTATTTGGCAAAATTCAATGCTATTCATGATAAAAACCTGGAAAAAAACAAGAATAGACAGGAACTTTCCCAACTTTATCAAGAGATTTATAAAAATTCCTACAGTTAACATTATGTTTTATGGTCAGAAAAGATTGCTTTACTTCTAAGAACGGGAAGAAGGCAGGAAGGTCTGCTCTCACTGCTAATTCAATATTGTGCAGGAAATTCTTGGCAGTTGAATAAAGCACAAAAATGGCCTTGAAGACGGTTTTGAAAGGAAGCAGCAAAACTCCTTATTTTTGCAGACAACATGATTTGCTATGTGGAAAATCCTAAGGAATCTATAAAAAGGAACAAAGCCAACCACTTCCAGAACTAATAAATAAACTCAGCAAGGTTGCTGGATACAAGATAGACATATGAAAAAAAAATTAAAAAATCACAATTGTATTTCTGTGTATGTGATGAATGCTTACATAAAAAAATTAAAAATACAGTAAGCACCATTTATAATTGTACAAAAATGAAATACTTAGATCTAAATTCAACAAGATATTCATGAGACATGTATGTTGGAAACTAAAAAGACTGATTAAAAAAAGAAATCTAAGTAAATGGAGAAACTGAAAGATCCAAAATAGTAAAGATGTTAATTCTCTCCAGATTGATAGACTTTTCACAGTTTAAATAAAAATCCCGGTCAGTTGGTCCAGGTGTCCCGGTCTGAGGCATCCTCCTGTTCCCACCCCCTCCTGGAGCCTCAAACGGAAGATCATTCATCAAGAATTTTACCTTGAAGTCCTAAAAGTTTGTTACCCAAGATGATGAGTGCTGACATGGGTGCAGTTGATGCTGAAAATCAGGTGGAACTGGAGGAAAAAACACGACTTATTAATCAAGTGTTGGAACTCCAACACACACTTGAAGATCTCTCGGCAAGAGTCGATGCAGTTAAAGAAGAAAATCTGAAGCTAAAGTCAGAAAACCAAGTTCTTGGACAATATATAGAAAACCTTATGTCTGCTTCTAGTGTTTTTCAAACAACTGACACAAAAAGCAAAAGAAAGTAAGGGATTGGTTCCCTTCTGTTTTATGGAATTGCTGCTGACCATTTTTTCCCCCTCCCTTTAAAACTTGGATTCCAAAAGTTACAGTACCTTTGTTTGTGACTTCATTGAATATTTATGAAGATAATGGCAGATCTAGACAAAATTAACTACATAACAAGAGACTTCCATGAGTTTGTATATTATGTTAGTCTATGAAAATGTGCAAATGTAGAGACTTTATAATTAGAACTGCATATATTTATGAGACTTGAAGATGAATGTTTTATTGAATTTGCTTTGATATTTAGGTTTAGCACTGTCTTTTATTATATAGGCTTAGTAAAATATATAAGAAAATAACCACCATGTTGTGAAAAAGTGACCAAAATCATGTACCGAATGCACAGCTTTATGTACCCTGTCCACCATCTTGTGTCTCTTCTCCATTTGCCTCTTCCTTCCCATTTCCCTTCCCCTAAGGAAAAAAGAAAGTCTCACATTTGTAAAAGTAATTTTAATAGTTAATCACTTATGAGAGTAACCTGACTCTAATTGTTGAAACTTAACCAAAATAAGATTGTTTCTTAGCTAGGGTTTGTCCTTTGTGATATTTAATAATGAGATAGGATTGCTGGTTTCTCTTTAAGCAATTGAAGATGGACCAAGACTATAAAAATGGTCTCACATTGGGAAGATTTGTTAAAAACTTCCTTTTGCACAAAATAACCTACTTGGTACCTGAAAAGATAGAGGAGTTCTGGTCATGTATGTGTTCAAGATAGAAAATCTCAAGGAAAAATAGAAATGGGGCAGGAAACTTGGTAAGTACTAGTAACCAACTCCAAATGCTTTCACTCCAAATTTGTGTTCTCTCTGGCAGAACAGATTTTTGGGGTACAATAGATATAAAAATGGATTAAGTTTGAATAACTTTATGTAAGCCACATTTTGGGGAGACCAGTTACCATTTGGTCTCAAGGACATTTACCCAGTAGATCAACTTATTAGTATCAGAATCATGAACACAAAGTAGAATTTACATGTATAATAACTAGTAATCTTAATCCTATTAGCTCACTTATGCTCCCAGTATTTTCTGTAAATTCAACCATTTAGTTTGCAGAGGTTTAGTCATTCTTTAACAATTTTTAAAAATTTAGTTTGTAGATTCCATTTGGTAAGGGAATCAGTATTGGAAATAATATTAAGATGTTATAATAGGAAAAGAGATCTATTAATATAGCTTATGATTATTAGATTTGGGATACTTTTAATCATGAAATAATCTTATGTATTAGTGTAAGATTTGATATGTGACTTTAGCTGTATGAATATATAATAACTGCAAACATTTTGCATCCCTTTTGTGACCTAATTTACAAACATTTAAAATTGTGTTGCAGTTCTGCTTTGCTGTTTAATAAAAGCTATTTCTGAAAAAAAAAATCCCAGCAATATTTTTTTTTGTAGGCAAATTACAAGATTATTCTAAAATTTCCATGGAAATGCAAAAGAATTTGGAGAGCTAAAATGATTTTTAAAAAAACAGTGATAAAATTAGAGGAACCAATGTAGCCCATTACAAGACCACTGCTAGAGCAATCAAGAATATGTCATATATGAGTGGAGACAAATAATCGACTAAACAGAAGAGAGAACTCAGATCCCTGATTATGATAGACAGATTTCTGACCAAAAAATCCAAAAGCAGTTCAGCGGGAGAAGGATGGTTTTCCAATAATGTTACTAGGGCATTTGCTTATCAATGGTAAAAAATGACCCTCCACAGAAACCTAACACCCTATACAAGGGTTAACTCAAAAGACAGCATGG
This sequence comes from Sciurus carolinensis, assembly GCF_902686445.1. Lineage (NCBI taxonomy): Eukaryota > Metazoa > Chordata > Mammalia > Rodentia > Sciuridae > Sciurus > Sciurus carolinensis. Next base: position 6,816,416 of record NC_062227.1, read on the forward strand.
ATTTAAATGTTAATCTATAAAACTTTTTTTTTTCTGTACATATTAGAAACTCTTCAGGAGAACTATTTAGACTTTACATCAAAAAGCAACATCCATAAAAGCAAAAATCTACACAAACTGGTATCAAAATTGGACAAAAAAATTTTGTTTTGTGAATGACCTATTTATGAGCATAAAAAATTAAACTACAGGACTGGGGCTGTGGTTCAGTGGTAGATAACTTGCCTGCCACGTGTGAGGCACTGGGTTCTATCCTCAGAGCCACGTGAAAATAAATTAATAAAATTAGGTCTCGTGTCCATCTACAACTAAAAAAAATTTTTTTTTAATTTAAACTACAGTCTGAGAGAAAATATTGATAAAGGCATATACCAGATGAAGGTCTGGAATCTAGATTATGTAGAGAACTCTCAAAACTCAACAATAAAACAAGCCACCTAGGAAATGGGCAGGTGATATGATCATGAATTTCACCAGTGAGCTACAGGGATGTCAGACAAGCAGGAATAGAGACCCAACTTCCCTGGCCATAGGGGAATGGAAAATTGCAGCCTCAATGAGACAAAACACACACATCAGAAGGTTCAATAACATGGTGAGGATTCCAAATGCTGGCGAGGCGTAGAGAATATGGACGCCTCCTTTACTGCTAAAGGGATTGCCAACTGGTTCAGCTGCCCTGGAAGAACGCTCAGCGTTTCTTTGTATCTAAACATACAACTACCACACAAGTCAGCAGTTGCCCTTGGCAATTGACCCAGAGAAATGGAGATTTGCATTCATACAAAAACCTACTCATGGGGCTGGGGAGATAGCTCAGTCCGTTGAGTGCTTGCCTTGCAAGCATGAGGCTCTGGGTTCGATTCCCAGCACCTCCAAAGGGAAAAAAACAAAAAACAAAAAAACTTGCTCACCAATGTCTCAAGCTGGTGTGCCCATGGTAGCCAAGGATGAGGCCGCCAGATGTCCCTCAATGGGCGAGGGATTGAACACATGTGGCATTTCCATACCATGCACTGGCCCTCAGTGATAACAGGAACAAATTTTTAAAAATTTATTTATTTTTAGATATACATGACAGTAGAGTGTATTTTGACACATCAAACATACATGGAGCATAACTTCCCGATCTTGTGGTTGAACGTAATGTAGAGTTTCCCTGGTCCTGTGTTCATGTATGAACATAGGAAAGTTCTGTCCCATTCATTCCACCGTCTTTCCCATTCCCACCCCTCTCCCTTCCCTTCATTCCCCTTTTGTCTAATCCAATGACCTTCTGTTCTTCCCTCCCCTACTTGTTGTGTGTCAGTATCTGCATATCAGAGACAATATTTGGCCTTCGGTTCTTTGGGATTGGCTTGTTTCACTTAGCATGATAGTCTTCAGCTCCATCCATTTACCACCTAATATCATAATTTCATTCTTCTTTAAGGCTGAGTGATATTCCATGTGTATATGCACCACATTTTCTTTGTCCATTCATCTGTCGAAGGACAGCTATGTTGGTTCCTTAGTTTAGCTATTGCGAATTGAGCTGCTATGAACATGGATGTGGCTGTGTCACTGTAGTATGCTGATTTTAAGTCCTTTGGGTATAAGCCAAGGATTGGGATAAAAAGGAACAAATTACTGACACACACACAGTAACAGGTTATGTGCACCAGTGGGTGAATCTCCAGAGAACTGCACCCTGAGGAAAAGGTTAAAGGTTATGCAGTGGCATTCCATTTATGTCACACAGGATGACAAGATCAGAGCCATGGAGGGTAGATCAGTGGTTGTCAGAGGTTAAGGAGGGCTTGGGGGCCGAGGAACGTGCGTGCGTGTAGCTAAAAAAGGGAAAACGAGGACCCGGCAACTTGGGAGTGACCCTGAGGTGTGGGTTTGCAAGCCGGTGATCCTGAAGCACGTTTCCTATGGGAGAAACTGTAATCCCTGTAAATAGTACAGTCTTACAATTCCTCCTGCATGTACACTTATTTCAAAACCAAATTTCTCGCTAAAAATACATTTGTTCTATTTCTATCCTCTGAATCTCCCAGCAAACAAAAACCCACCGGCAAATGAGTACGCTGCAGGACTCTAAATATCATGCCCAGCTGAAAGAAAGGCGGGTCCGCGGAGGGATGGCGGTTTTGCCGTCTGGGGCTGGGAATGTAACGGAAGAGCTGGGACCATCTTGTTATGACAGCAAGAAGCCCACTGAGGACAAGGCCCTGGTCAAAAGGATCCAGGGCGGTACACGCCTGTCATTCCAGCGGCTCCAGAAGCTGAGGCAGGAGGATCGAGAGTTCAAAGCCAGCCTCAGCAACTTAGCAAGGCCCTGAGCAATTCAGTGAGATCCTGTCTCTAAATAAAACACGAAAAAAGGGCTGGGGATGTGGCTCAGTGGTTAAGGGCCCCTGGGTTCAATCCCTGGTACCATTAAAAAAAAAAAAAGAAGAAAAGAAAAAGAAAAAGAAAAAAGGACCCAGGGGCCGGTGCAGGGAGACTCTATCTGGCCAACGTGGGATAGTGTGAGCTGCAGTCAGAACAGCGGTTGCAGTGAGTGGAACAAAGTGTGTGAAAAGCTCAGAAAGTTATGCCGTTAAGAAAGTTCTTTCGTTGCCCTGGGAAGATGATGTGGAACTGATTTTAACACAATTGCTGAGCCAAAGGGAAAGGGTCTGCGGCAGCTCTGCTTTTCCTGCACAAACTAAACTCCAGAAGATTCAATGATGAGGGAATTTTCTGTGCCCTGCTTTGCCTCCTCAGTCTGTTCTCAGCACAACAAAGAAACTCCTGTTAAAGCCAAATCATGTGACTCTTCCACTCAGAACCCTCCTGGCTTCCCATTTCACTTACAATGCTCTCCCAAGTCCTTACCAAGAGCGACAGGGGCCAAAAAACTGTCCTCGCCAGTGGCTGACGCTGGGCCTCTTATTCTGCCTCCACCTCCAGGCCTCCTTGCTGTTTTTCACACATGTGGAGTGTGAGCCAGCCCCAGGACCTTTGCATTGGCAGCTCTTCCCCAGATGCCCCTGTGGCTGGGTCTTCTTTACTTAGCCCAGAGCTCAGCTCAGAAGCCCTGATCAGAGGCACTGTGTACACACTAGTTTTGTTTGATTCTTTATAACAGGACCTCCTCCTGGAGCCCCTCTGTGTCAGGTACCCCGAGTCAGGGAGAAGTGGAAGATGAAAAGAAGAAAAAACACGTTTGGGCTTTTCATGATGTCAGCGTCATAGCGGAGAGCCAGGGACACAGGGACACAGATGGATACAGATGGATACACGTCCATGTGCACAGACACCGTCACACACGCATACCACAAGGACACAGACACACACACACACACACGCGGCCGGCTCAAAGTGACCCTGGGGTGGAGCAGGCCCCCACGGCTCTGCACAGGAAGGAAATCCTGAGGCCTGAGAGGAAAGGAGCCCTGTGGGTGAGAGGGGGTGGTGGTGCTTCTGCCGGGGAGCAGAGGAAGCAGGAAGGAGCAGCTCCTGCAGGAGGGTGGGACCGATGGCCAGGGCATCTGCCTGTGGGCTGTGACCAGAGCCAGCCCGCATCCATGCCTCCTGCCTGTTAGCGTCACACACTAGAGCTGCTTGTTTTAACAAGGCCGGAGGCGAAGGAGCGTCCACAGCAAGGAAGGACACGGGAAGGGAGTGGTAGGAAGTGGGGGCAGAGTAAGGGACAGCTCCTCTCAGAAGGGCTGGGAGGCAGCTTCCTCCGAGAACGCCTTTGGCACCGTCTCCATATAGATTTCCACACCCCAAGACCTCCCTGGGCCAGCGGCTCTAACCTCCTGCTCTCTTCCGACCTCGCGGAGGGTTTGGGGGCATGTCGTTACCTCCACGGGGTCTGGTCCAGCCGCAGTTGCAGGTTGGGCTCGGCTGCCCTGAGGGGGTGTGACCTCCCATAGGAGGGCTGCTGTCCCCACCCAGGTGGCTCTTGAGAAAGTTCCAAGGCTGTGGTGCCCTGGCTTTCCTCACGGTCAGGGAGAGGCTGGGTGTCCAGGCCTGACCCTATGTCACTGCTCCCTGGGTTGGCCTTATGGGATGGGCCGCTGTTCCTCTCCCTTCCAAGTCTGGATTACCAGGCGTACGGTTTGGATGTGAGGTGTCCCCCACAGGCTCTCGTGTGAGACAGTGCGAGGACTGGAGGAGAAAGGACGGGGCTGTGAAAGCCTGGACCTGAGAGTGAGCCCCTGATGGGTGACTGAAGGCCGGTGGGGCGTGGCTGCAGGAGGTGGGCCCTGGGGGCGTGGCTGCAGGAGGTGGGCCCTGGGGGCGTGGCTGCAGGAGGTGGGCCCTGGGGGCGTGGCTGCAGGAGGTGGGCCCTGGGGGCGTGGCTGCAGGAGGTGCACCCTGTGGGCGTGGCTGCAGGAGGTGGGCCCTGGGGGCGTGGCTCTGGGGTGTATATTTTGTATCCGGCAAGTGAAGTTTCTCACGTGAGCTGCTTCCTCCTCCACACACTTTTTCCAGGATGTTCTGTCTCATCTCGAGCCCTGAGGGATGCAGTCAGCTGCCTCTGGACCGAGACCTCTGCAACTGTGAGCCCCCAAATAAACTCTTCCTCCTATAAAGTTGTTCTTGTTGGTTCTTTTAGTCACAGCAGCGAAAAAAGCTAAAACACCAGGGATCAGAGAATGTGCCCCTTCCCCTCAAGAGGTGGGAATGAGCCAGGAATGCAGATGGGAGATTTTATGCTTCAGAGAAAAGTCTGCTTTTGGTGCTACCAGGAAGGCCCCAGAGAGTGAGTCCTGCAACCCACAACTTCCTAAGGTCACGCAGTCATTCGAATGTGGGGCAGCCCTGGACTCGAGAAGGTCATTTTGGTGTGGGTGCTGCCTCTGTGTTGCTTTCACCTGCTACAAAGCTCGCCGAGCTCGTGGTCTGCGGGCCAGGCGACTTTCATTCCAGATGGAACAGGACCTGAGCACTGTACGTAGGTTCCAGGACTGCTCCGCTTGCCGCGGAGCCTCCCTGCAGCTCCCGGTCCCCACGCCAGGGGGGCAGGGGAGACCGGGCGTGCAGGGCCCTCCCTGGCTTTCCCTGCAGCCCTCCCGGGTGCTAGCCCGGCCCTGCCTGGACCCTGGGGCAGGACGCACAGGCCCAGCAGGCAGGGGCCTTGCTCATGGCAGTGGTCATGGTGCAGAGCGGTCATAGATGACTGTTGCAAAAGAGCTGGCCCCAGAGCAGGACACAAGGTGCTCGGCAGCAGCAAGGGCCGGACACCTGAAGCCGCTGCATTTGACCAGGACGAGCAGAGGACGAGGGACCCCCGGAGGAAAGGGGTTTGAAACAGTCTCTCCTAGGAGGACACTAACAGTGCCCCCTCTCTGGCTTGTCCTTGGCCTTGACATTTGTTCTGGGCAACAAATTCCCTAAGACCTCAACAAGATTAATGAAGAATTGGGAGGGGCTTCCGGTGTCCAGGCTGATGTGAAGAAGCGTGGGGATCGTCCCACCCCGCCTCAACAGTGAAGCGCCCTGCAATTCTTGGGGTCCTCTGAGAATGGAGGTCACAGGTGTCCGACACAGTGTCCCCCAGCAGTTTTCAGAACAAGTGTAAAGCACGCTAGGAATGTGTGTCCTGAGGCGGGACCTTGTCTCTGTCCTCCTGAGGAATGCTGACCTAGGGAGGAACGGCCAGGACCTGGGTTTCGTGGCTCTCTCCTTCGGAAGCAGGCCGCCCTTCAACACTTTGCTCAGAGACCTGCTCCAGGCAGCTTTCTTGAGCCCTGTGGACTCGTCCATGAGTCCTGGGCCTCTTCTGTCCCTTGTTTATCTGTGAGTACAAACTCCAGTTCCAGTAACTTGTTGCCCGGGGCTGTGTTCTGTCCCACCCGACTCAGGTGACTGGTAAAACTGTAGCCTAGAATGTGGTGGGCGGGAGAGGCCAGGCTCCTGTTCCAGGTGGTGGGCATGGTGAAGCTCTCTGCTACCCTCCATGTGCTGGCGGTCCTCTCTTGGACTGGTTATTAGAGAGCCTGCTTCACAACAGGGAAACCAGGACCCAGACAACTGGAGAGACAGACAGGCAGATGCAGGGAATCCCAGCTCACCTGGAGCAGAAACTTCACTGGTGCCAGCCTCAGGCAGGAGTGCTCAAAGGGCAACTGGCTAGCCAGGTGCCCTGGCACGTGCCCGTAAGCCCAGCAGCGTGGGAGGCTGAGGCAGGAGGATCTTGAGTTCAAAGCTAGCCTCTGCAATTTAGTGAGGCCCTCAGCAACTCATTGAGACCCTCTCTCAAAATAAAATATAAAAAAGGGCTGGGGATGTGGCTCAGTGGTTAAGGGCCCCTGGGTTCAATCCCCAGTACCCCCTCCCCCCCCCAAAAAAAAAGGGCAACTGGCTACTTGCTGGAGACTCAACAGGTCTGGTCTGAAACAGAAAGAGGGGCTAAGCATTGGAAGGATTTTTACCTTCAGGAGCCCCTGATTTTTAAGCACGTCCTGATTTTTACCTTCAGGAGCCCCTCCTTGCCTGTTTAAGGATTTACCAGCAAACATCAGTTCTGTTCCTCACTCCCCTGTAATTCACCAAAATCAGAGGGTTCTAAACATACACACAAAATAAACTTTATTTATTTATTTTTGGTACCAGGGATTGAACCCAGGGGTACTTAACCACTGAGCCACATCCCTGGACCTTTTTAAAATATTTTATTTAGAGACAGGGTCTCACTAAGTTGCAGATGGGCCTCACTAAGTTGTTGAGGCTGGCCTCGAACTTGTGATCCTCCTGCCTCAGCCTCCCAAGCCACTGGGATTACAGGTGTGCACCACCAAGCCCCGCTCTTGTGAGTCCTTTTGAGGGGTCCTTACTTTGGCCTTCATCAACCCTTCACTACCTCTGCCTTCAACTCCACAAGCCTCGGGGCTCTGCCTCTGTTTTTGCTCCTCTCCAGGCGGCAAGCTGTGGCAGCCCCAGGGCGCACCTGAGTCCTATCTTTCAGGGATCACTTTCCCTTGTTTCCTGGAGTCTGATGTCTGGAAAACTGTTGCTTCATCTGCTTTGACACTGTTGATGTTGTTTCAAGTGAGCAAGTGAATCCAGGCCCTGTTCCTCCACCAGTGCCGGAACTGTAACCTGGAACCAGTATTATTTCATTTTAAATGGCACACGTTGGCAGATAGTTGCCATACTTTTAAAATGTTACCTTTAGTTTTATATAAAATGCAAAACAAATTTGCTTCACCCCAACTCCTTACTATGAAATTCTTGTCCCCTCTTCGTGGATTTTATTCGAAGAGACCTTTTCTTTGTTCAATTCTCTTTTATAATGAGGCTATCATAAACAGTGAATATTCAATGCTCTTTCTTTGGGATTTGAAAAGATCATCTCTTTTCTTCCTATTATAATTATTATTATGGGGATTGAACCCAGGGGTGCTTAACCACTGAGTCACATCCCCAGCCCTTATTAAAACATTTTATTTAGAGATAGGGTCTTGCTAGGTTGCTTAGGGCCTCATTAAGTTGCTGAGGTTGACTTTGAGCTTTTATTCCTCCTGCCTCAGCCTCCTGAGCTGCTGGGATTCAGGTGAGTGCCACCATGTTCTGCTTTTATTTGATTATTTCCGAGGCTGGGAATATAGCTCAGTGGTAGAGGGTTTGCCTAGACCATGTGGGTCCCTGGATTTGATCCCTAGCACTGAAAACAAAACAAAACAAAACACCAAAACTTAACGGAATTTTTTTTCTAGACATTCCAAGAGTTTGGCATAAGGTGAGTATAGCTTCTGAGAACAACAATAACAAAAAGGTTTCAATTTCTAGTTAACATTTATATGGTGAAATATTGATGGTCAGTTTTTTTTTCCAAAACATTACACAATTTTTTTATTACTAAATGAGAAAATCTCATTTGTTACATCGTCACATTGCTAGTCAGAGAAATGCTGTAGCAATGAAGAAAGTCAATGTTGGATCAACCAAAATCCTCATTTCTACCACATTCATTTACAAAGAAATAACGTTCAACGTAGCCCAACACAACATTCTTGCTTTTCTTCATATTGAAGTCTCCCCAAAATCATCTTCTCATGGGGTATTTCACTACATAAATTATAGTTCTTCGTTTTTACCATTCACCCCAAACTGCATGAGAGATGTACCACACTAAAAATTCTAAAGCTGTTAGGAAATCCGTCACACATCTTCCTCATCTGACGTGTCACTGCTACGTGTCTGTGTCATCATTCTCAATGGTGGGTTTGAAAGTGCTGTTTTTCCAGGGTCCAAACTTGAAGTCACGGATCAGGCCATTTTTCAAAATACCATTTTTTCTCAGGCCATTCTTCTGCAACTGTTCACTAGTAACTTGGAATTCTCTCATCTCATCCTCAGTTAAGGGAGCACATGTATCACCATTTTCACGGTCTTCTGCCAGCCCATCTCCCTTAACAACCTGTGTTCTGCCTCAAGTGAACTGGAAAGAACATCAGTTTGTGGAAAGGTTGAAGACCGAGTGAGCGGTTGGGAAATCACGGAGGCATTACCAGTCTCTGGTGGAATTTCATAGCCATCAAAGTTTCTGTTTATATCCCTTTCTTGGTGAGTACTGTTGCTGTTATGCAAATTAGAGTCTTCATCCTTCTCTGAGCCAGCATGGCTTTCATCTTCATATTCTTCTTCTACTCTGTCCCTTTTCAATGCTTTCAAAAATTCACTCTTCTTATCAGTGCGCATTCGTATCAGTTTGGTTGGACGAGGCTGCTGATTAAGTTTGTCAACAGGTGAAGAGGAATTTGAACGATTCCACTCTTTCACTGAATTTGTTGATGCACTAAGATTCTTGGCAGTTGATTTAAAAGCATTAACGTTGCCAACACCATATGTAGATTCATGAGGGAAAGAAGTTCCAACCTTATTTTCTTTAGTTTGGCTTTTCCATTGTGTAGGTTTTATAGGTGGTGCAGCAAGTTTAGGGATTAAGCCTTTATAAACACTCGGACCAGTTCCATTCTTAACTGACTGTGTCTGAAGATTTCCTACTACAGGGAATCCAGATAGCTGTAAGTCTTTTGTATTACCTTTCTTGATGACCAGCATCCTTGGAGCGCTAGACTTAGGATTCGGAGGATACTCTAAGACAGGAGCTTGGGAGATTTTTTTTGGTTGGGTATGTGTGTGTCTAGGCGTGTAGGCCCCATACACCTGTAGAGAAAGATTTATTCTGATTTGGTTCTCTCTTGTATTCAGGATTTAAAGATGGAAAATCCTCAGCCTCAAACTGTTTGCATTCTCTTTTATCTTCCTTCTGGTTTCATTATTAGGTATGTTGTTTTCATGGTCCTTGGCTTTTTCCAGAATGGAAAATACTGCTACGAGAACGGGAATTTCTACCATGGTATCCTCCTCGATGATTTATGTTTTCAGTACCATTTCTGCCATGTGTACGCCATCCATTTTCTTCTTTCCTTTCAAAATTACCTCCATTAGAACGTCCAGTATCAGAATCACAGCCATCTGAAGAGTTGTGTCTTTGACGATTCACATCATAAGGATTTTCCATCCATGAAAAATTTTCAGAATGTTTCTCAAAATGCAATGATGACTTTGCTGATGATGATGGAGTAGGAAAATTAAGCCAGGCTGGAGCAAAGTCATGCTGCGCCATTTAGATCCCATCTCTCCAACTCAGCGAAACAAGGCTTCAACACCTCATGGCAAGTCCAGATTCCAACAGGACTGCCCACGAAGGTGTTGGTTTTTTTCTCTGTAATCTTTATGTTTTCCAGTTTTTTTATTTTTTATTTTGTATCCTCTGAAATAATACCCAAGTTCTTTGAAGATGCTTAACCCATGACTATTTGACATAGAGTTATTTCAAGTCAGCTACCCATACTTCTGTTTTAAAGTTTTCATATGGCTATCTCCAGAATTAGCCAAGTTTCTCAGATTTAAGATCAAAGTCTTCTTTATTATTCCATATACTTGTCGCTGTTGTACTTATCCACTCCAGATGAAATATCCAATTTATGAGCCAAAAAGCAGAAACAGAAAATTTCACACCTAAACATCAGCACATAAAAAGACAACAAATAGCTATCTCAATACTACCATGCTGGTGGAAACTGCAACATCTTAAATTCCCACATAAGTAAAAGATAAAAAGAAAAAAACTCTGTATTCTTTCAGTGTCTTCATTTAGAAAAGCTGTCCCATTGTGACAAGAAAAGGGCTGAGTTCAAAAATTCCTAAAAGTTTTAATGAAGGTAAAAATAAATTGCCATGAAACTTTAACAAGACTCAAACAGTAATCTGAAGCTGCTGAAACTACTCAGTACACAAATCAAACATATCCTAAACAGTTTTGGCAGAAGAACAACAACAGGATGGGTGGGGGATGGGGTGGGGGAAACGGCAAAAATATCACCAGCTGAAATACTTTAACCAGTTATATAATCCGTTTGAACCAAAATACTGAAGAAATGCCTGGGTCTCTTTTTCAGTAACTTGTTGAATCTGTTCACTACTATCAATTCACTTCAGAGATGATTCTTGCCGATTTTAATAAACTTCTGGGGCAAAATTATCCAAAAACATTGTAATTCCAAAATGGCCACTTGAAATATCTGGGGCCTTTTACAGACAACCTAGAAGATGATCTTCATATTGTTGTGCCCAGATCACGACTCCCCCAAAGACCACCAAGGAGCCGTCTGCGATGCAGAAGCAAAAGGGTCTTTATTGCAAGCTCGGAGCTAGGACTCCCAACGTTCACTGACGAAGCAGGTACTAGCTCAGAGTCCTGAGTCTAGATTCAGCAGGATTTTTATGAGCTCCACAGCAGAGCGGGAAATTTGAACAAAGCAAAGTACACGATTGGCTGATCTTTCAGCATGTGTGGTTTGGCATGTTTCCATTGGCTTAGGGTACCCAGGTCTTAACATATTGACATATATGGTTTGGAATGCTAGGCATTGGCTCGTTAGCTGCTGATAGAAACCTAGGCCTGAAATCTTTCATGCCCTAAACACAGCCTGTCATGGCCACGGTTCAGCTTCCTTTTCAATATCTGAATAATTCAATCACCCTCTGCCCCACCAGAGTTCTCTCTGGCCCGAGGGTGCGCCTGCGCTGGATCGGGAAGTGGTTTTCGGTCATTTGAATAATCCCCTTTTGCCACTTTTCCCTCCCCCACAACCGGTCTCAGTCCCTGATGGTCAGATTTTTAAAAGTTCTTTCACATGTATTTTGAGGTTTTCTACTTCTGTTCATGGAATAAAACTGCCTTTGGCATAAACCTTACATGTTGAAAGGTAGGTTAAGTGGGTAATTTTTAAATTAAATTTTATTAAATTAAAATTAAATTTTTAAATTTAATTTTTTGCAGCTCTGGGGATAGAGCTCAGGACCTTGCACGTGGTAGGTAGAGGCTCTTCCACTGATCCACACCATAGTGATACCGCCGTTTACCGGTGACGAGTTCTGCTCCTTCTAATGTTGAAGATTGAACACTAGAGAAGCATGCCAAGGCAAGCAGATTAAGCAGGTTTTATTTAAAGGTAATAATACAGACTTCTCCCGGCAGGAAGAAGGGGGCCATGGCTGATGTTCTAAAGTCCCCAGAAGTGAGCTACCCTCCATCTTTAATAGGTTAGGGTCTCTTTTGTTCTCCAGTTCTCTCCCCCTTACCTTTCCTTCCTGCCTACGTGACTAGGCCTGGTTTTGCATTAAGTGAGAAGTCATGGGCAGGGGGAGGGCCAAGGTGATTCAGGCAGGGAAGGGCCCAGGGGACCTTAATTAGCAGCTCCTTGCTTGCACTCCTTGATAAAGGCAGGCAGATTTGGTAATCAATGGGCTCTGGAGCTCCTTGACATTCCATTCTTCCAGGGGCAGTCTCCAACTTCCAGAGGCAGATGGCTTCATGGCTTCATTTCCTCGAATTGACCCGATTTCCTATTTCTACACTAACTACCTGTCCTTAATTCTGGCTTCAATAGCACCAAAAGGGTAACAATTTTAAGAGAAAATAAAATACATCAAAATTAACTGATTTGTACGTGAATAAAAGGAACTAGTGTACTAAACAATTAGTCGATTCAACAATAGCAATAGTTATAAGAAAACTTTAGGACTTCCTAAAATATTTGTTTTTGTACTTGAGCTCAACTAACTTTCCCAATTGGTCAGGAATGGTGAAAATTGAGTTCTGAAAATGTTGATGGATGTCAGAAAGCCAGGAGAAGCGAGGCCTCATCTCTCTGATCTGCGAGAACATCCGTCTTTCTATTCTGTGAAGATAAGGAAAGGTAAGTGGGCCCAGGTGACTTTCTGACACTGCAGTTAATGGAAAGCTCCACTCCCGGCTCCATATTCAGCGCGAAGATCTTCCCAGTGATCACAGGCAGGAGGAGGGGGGACTGTTTGATATCAAAGCTCTGGCTCAACTGCTGGAGGTAGAGTGACTTCAGCTCCCAAGTTAAAAACAAAACAAAACTTGGGATTTGTCCCCTGGCCTCTACCTCATGAGCCATTCTTGGAGATGGGCATAATTGTAAGAGTAGACCCACATGGGACCTTAATTTTTCCAGTGCTGGGATTGACTAAGTGCTTTGCACATGCTCAGCAGGCACTCTACTACTGAGCTACATCCCCATTTAGGCCTTAAAGTGCTATTAGACTGTAGGGCAAATTTACATTTGTAGTATTCTCACTCTAAGTTTTAGAATTGGACATGGAAGGATATGAGTTTCAGCTTAGCCTGGAATGTGCATAGTTTATGTTGTGGTTTAGATGAGGTGTCCCCTTCAAAAGCTCCTGTGCTAATACAGGAGGTGAAATGATTGTAAGAGCTGCAACCTACTCAGTGGCCTAATGCATTTGATGGATTTGATGGGGCGAAACTGTGGGCAGGTGCCAGTGGCTGGAGTAGGGAGGTCACTAGGGGCGAGCATTTGGGATTTATATTTTGTCTCTGGTGCCTCCTCCTCTCTCTGCTTCTTGTTGCCAGGACCTGAGTAGTTTTTCTCTGCTTAGGCCCTTCAGCCAGGGTGTTCTGTCACACCTCAGAGCAATGGAGTCGGCTGACCATGAACTGAGACCTCTGAAACAGGAGTCCAAATTAACTTTTCTCCTCTAGTTGTTCTGTTGAGGTATTTTGGTCACAGCCACCAAAACCTAACTATACAGCATATTACTAAGGCGATGAAATTGCAGAATGCGAGTGTAGAGCTCAGGGAAAACTACAGTGAAATACAATACACACAACTTCACAGGGTTGTATGTTTGTATGTAAGAGCAAAAACTGCAGATTGATACTTTGTTGTTTTACTATGTCCAATTTAGGAAAGTATTTTCATTTCTATTCCTCACTATCAATTAATGTCATTTAAGACTTTAAATTTCTAAAAATCAGCAATTTAGTGAGACCCTAAGTAACTTAGCAAGACCCTATTTCAAAATAAAAAGTAGAAAGGACTGGGATGTGGCTCAGGGGTTAAACGCTCCTGGGTTTAATCCCTGGTACCAAGAAAAAAAAAAAGTGCGACATTTTTTTTTTTTTTTTACATAGTTCAAAAAAAGTAGCTTAAGTGTACTCAATTAATAATTCAAGAACGATTTCTTAAGATCTTCTATATTAGTATTAAATTTATTTTAATAAAACCTTTGAAGAATATTTTCAAAGATGTTTTTCTAAAGACAAAATAGTTCTCACGGTTATTATTCCTTTGAGATATCCTCTAAAAATTTAGTAATCCTTTTCTGAAATCTGGCGGTGGTAATTCTGGGAGTTTGTCCATCTTCTGCCTGAAATGAGTTAGGAAGTGCGGGAAGGGAAGAATTCCTGCTTTCCCGGGGCGGGCACACGTGACATTCAGAATGCACTGCTCCTGCAGGGAACGCGTCCTCACTACCCGTGACGGGGCTGCTCCTTTGCAGGGAAGGCTGGAACTACATGTACAAGTTAAACTTCCAGCAGAGCCAGTACCAGTGTGAGAGTAGTGACTGCATTCATCTCTGGTGCAAATTTCAAGGAACAGTAATCAAATAATATTTTAATACAATATTAAAATAATGAAACAACGGCATCCCCCCCCCCCAAAAAAAAATGACAGACAAAATAGCAAAATGTTAAATGACTACAGCGTCCACCCTGGCATTGCTGCCCCAGCCGAACCCGCCGGCCTGCAGCTGGCTGGCTTCTGAGCCTCCATGCACGTCAGAGTCCCAGCAAAGCCAAGTGCGCATCCGCAGGGGTCCCCGCTGCGGGGTTCTCCGATCCATCTTTTGAGCAAAACAGGAGACGGTTCCCCTGCATCCCCGCTCTCCTCCTGTTCCGCGAACAGCCGCGTCCTGCAGCCACAGGGTGACGGCCAGGCACGAGCGCCAGTCGCGGGCTCTGCGCCCCCGGCGGGGAGGAGCCTCAGGTGTGTCTCCGCGGAGGGCGGCGCGGGGGCGTGGGCCGGCTCCCGACTCCTCCCGGGCGCGCCTGCCACCGCGGCCAGGTGCTGGAGGCGCAGCCCGGCGCGGAGCGGTGGAGGCGCCCGGAGGCCGCCGTCCTGCGAGCGCTGAGGCGGGACGGGCGGCTCCTCCTGCGCCGGGCGGCTGCGCGGGGCGAGTGGGGAGCCGAGCGGCGGAGCCCGGGGCCCGGGCGGCGTGCAGGGCGCGAGCGCAGGCGACCCGAGCCGCCGCGGTCCTCGCAGCCGCGGCGCCCAGCGCAGCGAGCACGGCCTCTGCCGCCCGCGCCTTCCTCCAGGTGCTGCTCCTAGAAAGGAGCTCCTGATGCTTTGGTCCCAGGTTGCACCACGTTTCAGATTCAGCTTTAAATTGATTTCGTGATACGGCTCTGCCAAACGAACATGGAGGTTTAGATGAAATCAAGTTCCTTAGATCCTGTAATGGAAACTGCTGCTTTGCTTAAGCAAGTCCAGAAAGGAGAAGCGGAGTACCTGGAGAAAGGGCGGTGAAGCAATCCAGCCCTCCGCGGGGGACTGCAACAATAAAATCGGTCACTAGAGGCCACTCTTACCGCTTTCTCGCTGGCTTCTGAGGCCTCCTGGAGAGAAGCCGGCAGTGAAGTCCAGAGGGGACTCCGCACCAGCTTTCCTGGTTCTGTTCCTCAGTGGGATCCAGTCTACCTGCAGGATTAGTGGGTTGATGGTAATTTGCTTGGAATCCATGGAAGGATTAAGAGACGACAGGAGTCAGGCTGTTCTCTTCCACGGTGAGCATCCTTCTTGGAACAGGAAGGGGCACCTGAGAAGACCTTGGAGAAGACACGTGTACATGTTCAAAATGAGCTGGTCATTCAACCTGGTCTGGCCAGTCACTGACTGACACTGAAAATTCAAATACTATTTTTTATTTTTATTTTTATTTTTTTTACGTTTACATAGGGTAATGATGTTTATTATATTTTTCCCCTCCCTCCCACCCCTCCCACCCCTCTTTTCCCTCTACACAGTCCTTCTTTCCTTCATTCTTACTGCTCTCCTTAGCCTAACTCTAAACCTAACCCTAAACCTAATGCTAGCCCGTCCCACCCCCCATTATATGTCCTCATCCGCTTATCAGCGAGATCATTCGTCCTTTAGTTTTTTGAGATTGGCTTATCTCACTTAGCATGATATTCTCCAATTTCGACCATTTGCCTACAAATGCCATAATTTTATCATTCTTCATTGCGGAGTAATATTCCATTGTATAAATATGCCACAGTTTCTTTATCCATTCATCAACTGAAGGGCATCTAGGTTGGTTCCACAATCTGGCTATGGTGAATTGAGCAGCAATGAACATTGATGTGGCTGTATCTCTGTAGTATGCTGATTTTAAGTCCTTTGGGTATAGGCCAAGGAGTGGGATAGCTGGGTCAAATGGTGTTTCCATTCCAAGCTTTCTGAGGAATCTCCACACTGCTTTCCAGAGTGGTTGCACTAATTTGCAACCCCACCAGCAATGTATGAGTGTTCCTTTTTCACCACATCCTCACCAACACCTATTGTTGCTTGTATTCTTGATAATCGCCATTCTAATTGGGGTGAGATGAAATCTTAGGGTAGTTTTGATTTGCATTTCCCTTATTACTAGGGATGTTGAACATTTTTTCATATATCTGGTGATTACTTGTACATCTTCTTCTGTGAAGTGTCTGTTCATTTCCTTAGCCCATTTGTTGATTGGATTATTTGTATTCTTGGGGTAGAGTTTTTTGAGTTCTTTATAGATTCTGGAAATTAGCGCTCTATCTGAGGTATGGTTGGCAAAGATATTCTCCCACTCTGTAGGCTCTCTCTTCACATTTCTGATAGTTTCCTTTGCTGAGAGAAAGCTTTTTAGTTTGAATCTATCCCAGTTGTTGATTCTTGCTTTTATTTCTTGTGCTATGGGAGTCCTGTTAAGGAAATCTGATCCTGAGCCAACAAGTTGAAGATTTGGACCTACTTTTTCTTCTATAAGATGCAGGGTCTCTGGTCTGATTCCGAGGTCCTTGATCCATTTTGAGTTGAGTTTTGTGTAGGGTGAGAGATAGGGGTTTAGTTTCATTCTATTGCATATAGTTTTCCAGTTTTCCCAGCACCATTTGTTGAAGAGGCTATCTTTTCTCCATTGCATATTGTTGGAACCTTTGTCTAGTATGAGAAAATTGTATTTATTTGGGTTTGTGTCCATGTCCTCTATTCTGTACCATTGATCTACCTGTCTATTTTGGTACCAATACCATGCCGTTTTTGTTACTATTGCTTTGTAGTAGAGTTGAAGATCTGGTATTGCAATACCCCCTGCTTCGCTCTTGCTACTGAGGATTGCTTTAGCTATTCTAGGTTTTTTATTCTTCCAGATGAATTTCATAATTGCTTGCTCTATTTCTGCGAGGTACATCATTGGGATTTTAATTGGAATTGCATTGAATCTGTATAGAACTTTAGGTAGTATAGCCATTTTGACGATATTAATTCTGCCTATCCAGGAACATGGGAGATCTTTCCATCTTCTAAGGTTTTCTTGAATTTCTTTCTTTAGTGTTCTGTAGTTCTCATTGTAGAGGTCTTTCACCTCTTTTGTGAGATTGATTCCCAAGTATTTTATTTTTTTCGATGCTATTGTGAATGGGGTAGTTTTCCTAATTTCTCTTTCTGAAGATTCATCACTTATGTATAAAAATGCATTGGATTTATGAGCATTGATCTTGTAACCTGCTACTTTACTGAATTCACTTATGAGTTCTAAAAGTTTTCTGGTGGAATTTCCAGGTTCCTCTAAATATATAATCATGTCATCAGCGAACAGGGATAGTTTGAGTTCTTCTTTTCCTATTCGTATCCCTTTAATTTCTTTGGTTTGTCTGATTGCTCTGGCTAGAGTCTCAAGGACGATGTTGAATAGAAGCTGTGAAAGAGGGCATCCCTGCCTTGTTCCAGTTTTTAGGGGGAACGCTTTCAGTTTTTCACCATTTAGAATGATATTAGCCATGGGCTTAGCGTAGATGGCCTTTATAATGTTTAGGAATGTTCCCATTACCCCAATTTTTCCTAGTGTTTTGAGCATGAAGGGATGCTGTATTTTATCGAATGCTTTTTCTGCATCTATTGAAATAATCATGTGATTCTTAACTTTAAGTCTGTTGATATGGTGAATGACATTTATTGATTTCCGAATGTTGAACCAACCTTGCATCCCTGGGATAAAACCCACTTGATCGTGGTGCACTATCTTTTTAATATATATTTGTATGCGATTTGCTAAAATTTTGTTGAGAATTTTTGCATCGATGTTCATTAAGGATATTGGTCTGAAATTTTCTTTCCTTGATGTGTCTCTGTCTGGTTTAGGTATCAGGGTGATATTGGCTTCATAGAACGAGTTTGGTAGGGTTCCCTCCTCTTCTATTTCATGGAATAGTTTGAGGAGTATTGGAATGAGCTCTTCTTTAAAGGTTTTGTAGAACTCGGCTGAGAACCCATCTGGTCCTGGACTTTCTTTGTTGGTAGGCTTTTGATGATCTCTTCTATTTCATTGCTTGAAATTGGTTTATTTAAGTTGTGTATGTCCTCCTCGTTCAGTTTAGGTAGTTCATATGTCTCTAGAAATTTGTTGATGTCTTCGAGGTTTTCTGTTTTGTTGGAGTATAGATTTTCGAAATAGCTTCTAATTATGTTTTGTATTTCACTCGTGTCTGTTGTGATGTTTCCTTGTTCATTCCGAATTTAGTAATTTGAGTTTTCTCCCTCTTTCTCTTTGTTAGTGTGGCTAAGGGTTTATCAATTTTATTTATTTTTTCAAAGAACCAACTATTTATTTTATTAATTTTTCCGATTGTTTCTTTTGTTTCGATTTCGTTGATTTCGGCTCTGATTTTAACTATTTCCTGTCTTCTACTACTTTTGGTATTGGTTTGCTCTTCTTTTTCTAGTGCTTTGAGCTGTAGTGTTAAGTCGTTTATTTGTTGATTTCTACTTCTTTTTTTGAATGCACCCCATGAAATAAATCTTCCTCTAAGTACTGCTTTCATAGTGTCCCAGAGATTTTGATATGATGTGTCTTTGTTCTCGTTTACTTCTAAGAATTTTTTTATTTCCCTCCTGATGTCTTCTGTTATCCATTCATCATATAATAGTGTATTATTTAGTCTCCAGGTATTGGAGAAGTTTCTGTTTTTTATTCTGTCATTTATTTCTAATTTCAATCCATTATGATCTGATAGCGTACAAGGTAGTATCTCTATCTTCTTGTATTTACTAACAGTAGCTTTGTGGCATAAAATATGGTCTATTTTAGAGAAGGATCCATGTGCTGCTGAGAAGAAAGTGTATTCATTCTTTGTTGGATGGTATATTCTATATATGTCCGTTAAGTCTAAATTGCTGATTGTGTTGATGAGATCTATAGTTTCTTTATTCAATTTTTGTTTGGACGATCTATCCAGTGGTGAGAGAGGTGTGTTAAAATTGCCTAGTATGATTGTGTTGTGGTCTATTTGATTTCTGGAATTGAGAAGGATTTGTTTGACGTACGTGGATGAGCCAATGTTCAGGGCATAGATATTTATGATTGTTATGTCTTGCTGATTTATGCTTCCCTTAAGCAGCATGTAATGTCCTTCTTTATCCCTTCTGACTAGTTTTGGTTTGAAGTCCACATTATCTGAGATGAGGATGGATACTCCAGCTTTTTTGCTGTGTCCGTGTGCATGGTATGTTTTTCCCCATCCTTTCACCTTTAGTCTATGGGTGTCTCTTTCTATGAGATGAGTCTCTTGCAGGCAGCATATTGTTGGATTTTTCTTTTTAATCCAATCTGCCAGTCTGTGTCTTTTGATTGATGAATTCAGGCCATTAACATTCAGGGTTATTATTGTGATGTGACTTGTATTCCCAGTCAATTGACTCATATTTGTTTTTGACATGATTTGGTTTCTCCTTTATTTGGCTATTCCTTTAGGCTAGCGCCTCCTGTTGCTGATTTGCATCGTTGTTTTTCATCTCTTCCTCATGGAATATTTTGCTGAGAATGTTCTGTAATGCTGGCTTTCTTTTTGTAAATTCCTTTAGCTTTTGTTTATCATGGAAGGATCTTATTTCATCGTCAAATTTGAAGGTAAGTTTTGCTGGGTATAAGATTCTTGGTTGGCATCCATTTTCTTTCAGGGCTTGGTATATGTTGTTCCAGGCCCTTCTAGCTTTTAGGGTCTGGATTGAAAAATCTGCTGATATTCTTATTGGTTTCCCTCTGAATGTAATTTGATTCTTTTCTCTCTCGGCCTTTAAAATTCTGTCTTTATTTTGTATGTTAGGTATTTTCATAATAATGTGCCTTGGTGTGGGTCTGTTGTAATTTTGTATGTTTGGAGTTCTATAAGCCTCTTGTACTTGGTTTTCCATTTCATTCTTCAGATTTGGGAAATTTTCTGTTATTATTTCATTGAATAGATTGTTCATTCCTTTGGTTTGTTTCTCTAAGCCTTCCTCAATCCCAATAATTCTCAAATTTGGCCTTTTCATGATATCCCATAGTTCTTGGAGATTCTGTTCATGATTTCTTACCATCTTCTCTGTTTGTTCAACTTTGTTTTCAAGGTTAAATATTTTGTCTTCAATGTCTGAGGTTCTGTCTTCCAGGTGTTCTATCCTATTGGTTATGCTTTCTATGGAGTTTTTAACTTGGTTTATTGTTTCCTTCATTTCAAGGATTTCAGTTTGGTTTTTTTTCAGTATCTCTAACTCTTTATTGAAATGATCTCTTGCTTCCCGTATTTGGTCTTTTAACTGTTGATTGGTGCGATCATTTAATGCCTGCATTTGCTCTTTCATCTCCTCCTTCAATGCCTGCATTTGCTCTTTCATCTCCTCATTAGCTTCCCTGATCGTTTTAATTACGTACATTCTGAACTCCCTTTCTGACATTTCTTCTGCTGTGCTGTCATTGGGTTTTATTGATGTAGTATCTAGGTTTGTTTGGGACATTTTCTTCCCTTGTTTTCTCATAATGGTCAGTTGTCAGTGGGACCCTGAGATATTGCAGTTTTCCACTATTGGCTTATAGTGTCCCAGTAGATTTCCAGTGTATCACCTCCCAGCCTTCAGTAGCCTGATGTCTTGGAGGAATCTGATAAAGCAGCTCATTCGAAGAATACTGCCCCTAGCCCCCTACTGGTTCCACGTTTTGGAACTGGCTCTGTGCGGAAATGCTCTCACTGTGGGCCTGCACCGTGCAGCTGGCCGTGTGGGAAGAGCCCACTGCCGGAGTGTGGAAGACTACCTTGGGAAGACTCAAGCTGCCCTGCCCGGCTCTGCTAAGCCACCTCTATCTGGGCCTGCCACCCGGGCTGAGCTTTACCCAGTGGGCAGACTCTAGTGAAATAGACCCGTGGCTCTATTTCAGTCCAAGTCTCTCTATGCCTCCCCCTCTTAGCTCCTGGGTTCTGGAGCGACCGGGGGTGCAGTCTCCCTCTAGGCCGCCATCTTGGATCTCCCCGTGAAGAGAGCCCGCAGCCGGAGTGGGCAGAGCCGCCTGAAGAGGTCTCCGGCTGCCCTGCCCTTATCCCTGAGGCTGATTGCAGATCGAGGCTCTCCGCTGGTTCTTTGCAGGAGTACACTGCACTGCAGCAGCTCCGGGACTCGGAGCCTGCTCTGTTCAGAAAGGCTCTCACTAGCGGGCCAGTTCCGTTCCGAGAACCTGGAGAAGCTGGCTGTGTGGGCGGGGCCCACCGCCGGAGTGCGCAGGACTGCCTGTGGATGACTCTAGCTGCCCTGCCCGGCTCCGATAAGCCACCTCTATCTGGGCCTGCCACCCGGGCCGAGCTTTACCCAGTGGGCAGACTCACCCGTGGCTCCACTTCAGTCCGAGTCTCTCAATGCCTCCCCTTCTTAACTCCTGGGTTCTGGAGCGACTGGGGGTGCAGTCTCCCTCTAGGCCGCCATCTTGGATCGCCCCCTCAAATACTATTTTTTTAGTCTTCTTTTGTTGAGAGTTTTAGTATTTTTGTATTCAAACCATTTTTTGTTAATTTTAAATTTCCTTTTAGAACAAATAATTCTTTTAGATAAAACTATGTGACTAACAAAAACGAAGCCATCTTGCATACCAGTAAGAAAGCAGTGACGACCGTGCGAGGCTCCTCCTGCAGCACCCGGACTTGCTCAGGTTATTCGCAGCTGGTTCTCAAGAAGCAGGATCAGCCTCCACCAGGGCAGCCAGAGGCTGGGGGCACGAGATGGCTGTTGGCATGAAGTGGGGTCCTGAGAAGAGCCAGCCAAGATTTGACATTTTAGGGGTTCTATGTATTTTATTGCAATGTTAGTTCACCTGGCAAGTAAATGTTATAAAAATGAAAAAATTTGTAAAAAAGAATTTTTATGTTGGGGGATTATTTTCTTAACTCCAATGCCCATGTGCTTCTTTTCTTCTTCTCTCTCTCTCTCTCTCTCTCTCTCTCTCTCTCTTTCCCAATTTTGAATTATTCTGTATACTTTCCATGTTTCTGGAGATGAAATATCTAGAATGGATTGCATTCTTTGCACTTTAGGATAGTTCCTGATACTGTCAAAGCTCTGAATGACTCACCCATTTCCCCCTTGATCTCATATATGGTTATACCATTCTGAGGACAGACCCTCAGAGTTTTGCATTTTCTTTGTCTGTTGCTGGATCTCTCACTTGTTACCAAGGATGTGAGCAAACACTTGGACACAGCTCTGCATGTTACTGTTGCCCTGGTTCCTGGTTCTGTCCCTGCTTTCCTCTGAACACTGACACTATGGAGTGGGCTGTGCAGGAGGATCTGACTTCCATTGCACCTTAGGTTAATCAAAATTGGTGCCTCATAATGAGTCTGATTATTCTTGTCATTCATATTAGAGTTGTTTTCCTATCCTGTCATTTTCTCTTCTGCCTAAGAGTGGGTGAAAGGTCACTTACTGCTCCCACTCAGCACCCAAAACAATAGGTGGAATGGAGAGAACAGAGCAGCTCTGGGCACTGATCCCGGGGTGCATGATCCAGTGGTCGGCAGATTTTATGGAAATACCTGTAGCTGGTAAATGCTGAGTTATAACCTTTGATGTTCCTTCTCACTGGACTGATTTGCTCATTGCTCAGCTACAAGCATTTTTACCCTTAATAGTTTTCTTTTTTTTCTATTTTTTTTTTTTTTCAGGTTCACCAGCCTGGCTGGCAGAAGGCAAACCTAGCACAGAGCTTGTGGTTTAGCAAGGAGATTCATTCATGATGAGTGATGTGTGCCAGGAAGTGATTCGTGACATGTGCCAGGAAGGGTGCCTCATACAGTAGCCGGGGAATTATTTCAGCAGATGCTTCAATGCAGACATTTCAGTAATACCATTAAGAAAAAGAATCTGCAGACGAGTAACACTCTTCCATTTAGGGTCATAAAGGATGGAGTCCATATTATCTTATTCACTTGCTCCCAACTCCAGACAAAATTTTTTTTAATTACTCTGACATACTGGAATGAGTTGGCCTAAAATGTTACCTACCCTTTTTAGACAGGTCATAGTATGGTTTATCATCATCGCGCACTTGTCTGCAGAATGAATGTGTGTATTATTCGACTTTAACACATGTTATTTAGAAAGCAAGTTTTGCCTCATGCTCTATGTCATTGTTAGATTTTTTTCAATGTTAAATCCAAGCTCCTAGGAAAAGCAACCCGGTGTCTTCACAGCCTCTCTCTTTATTCTTTTCTGAAATTACTGAGTCCTCACCTGTTAGGATTTAGATATGAGGTGTCCCCAAAAAAGCTCATGTGTGGACAATGCAAGCAAGTTTAGAGGTGAAATGATTGGGTTAGGAGAGCCTTAACCTAGTTGGTGCACTAATCCACCTGAATTGGTTAGCTGGGTGGTGACTGTAGGCAGGTAGGGTGTGGCTGGAGGACATGGGTCTCTTGGGGTGTGCCCTTGGGGCTTATATTTTGTCTGCAGTGAGAGGATTTCTCTCTTGCTTTCTCTCTCTGCTTCCTGGTGCCATGTCCTCAGCAACTTTCTCTGCCACACCCTTCTGCCGAGATGTTCTTCCTCACTTCTGGTCCAGAGTGATGGAGTTGGCCATCTATGAGCTGAGACCTCTGAAACTGTGAGCCCCAAATACACTTCCCTTCTCTAACTGTGCCTGTCAGGTCTTTTGGTCACAGCAGCCAAACAGCTGACTAAAACACCTCCCCTTTCATCCTGCCCAGCCACACAGTCCTCCCGGCCAGGCCTGCAGCTTCTTTCCTGCCACCGTTTCTCTGCACGGTCGGCTAACTTTCCTGAACCAGCTCTAGTTCCCTGATCTCTCCTGGAGACTGAGGCCCAGGCTTCACTGTCTGCATGGTGCCTTTCCCGGCGACCCACCCTCCCCTCTCTCACCACTGGCTTAATGGCAGACCCGTCATTCCCTGAGGGCCTCTCATTGCTGGGCACAGTGCGCTGCAGCGATCCCTTAAAAAACGCACCACGCCCACTGCCAGGCGTCTGCCAGGCGGTTTGCCATCACCAGCCCTGGCACGGTTCCCAGGAGGCCATCAGCATTCAGTATCTAGAGTGTGAACAGACGGATCGATGGCTCGGACTGATGGAAACGCAGGGAAGACGAGACTGGCCCGGTCAGTGGAGCTGTAGCACCCAGGGGGGTTACATGGAGAAAGCCGAGACAGTCACTCTGGCCCAAGAGTCCCTTTACTTTTGCAGCTGGTATCTGGAA
Source organism: Sciurus carolinensis (assembly GCF_902686445.1). Taxonomy (NCBI): domain Eukaryota; kingdom Metazoa; phylum Chordata; class Mammalia; order Rodentia; family Sciuridae; genus Sciurus; species Sciurus carolinensis. Next base: position 6,840,563 of record NC_062227.1, read on the forward strand.
TTCAAATAAAGGCATCGTATTTATCTGTTGAATATCATTTCCCATTTTGTTAGATGCAGAACTCCGTTTCCACTGTTGAGGTCACTTGGATCCAGATTCTCCTTCTCAACACCAGTCCCCAGATTTCCCTGATACCATCTGTATTAGTCAGGGTTCTGCAGAGAAATGTACCACACTTATATAAATGCCAAGCAACTGATTCCCGAGTCTGGTGAGTCTGATCTGCAGGGAGAGCGGGCAGGCTGGAGAGCTGGTGCTCTGTTGGAAGGCCAGCCGGCAGGAGGAGCCTGGGCAGCAGGTGAAGCCTGAAAGCTGAGTGCTGGAGAATTCCTTCTTGGGGGCACCAGCCTCCCACCCCAGGCCTTCAACTGTTCAGATGAGGCCCACCCACATTATGGAGGGCAGTTTGTTTGGCTCTACCAATTAAATTTTCATCCAAAAACACCTTTGTAGAAACATCCAGAATAATGTTTGACCAAATATCTGGATCCCTCTGGCTTAGTCAGATTGATACATAGAATAAACCACCCTAGCATCTTACCTTTGATGTATCCAGTCACATTTAGAAAGAGGCAGCTAATCTACAAGCCAGCAGCAAAAGGCAATGCCAATAATAAAAGCTGCCCTTCCCTGCACAGTTGGGCCACCTCCTCTCCCAGTTCCCCTTGTTTCTCAGACCCCCAGAGCATCCGGGAGGTCACCTCCATCCATCTGGTGGTTTAATCTAGATCTTTTGTCCCCAGTTCTAGAAACAGCGCGTCTGGCCTAGAAAGACTCGCTCGCCCTAACTGCTGGCTGTTCTCACGTCCCCCTCACTCATCTCGGGCTCCTGTTCCATCTTCTGTCGCCTGCGGCTCATTTCCTGTCTGAATATCTTCCTTCACAGATGGTGGAAACCACACTCGGGTTCATCGTTTCTATCTTCCTATCCTGGTGAGCTTTGGCAAGAGCGTGTTCTGCAGCTCCGTTGGTCTTGTTTTCTTGCACGAGGACACCGCATCTCCTTCACTCGATAGGCAAGGTTTGCAAGTCCGGATTTGCTCTGGGCGTGGGCCTCTTCCTCTGCGGCTCGCCTGCTGAAGTTGTGCTCCGGGTCCTTTTCCTGATGGCCCTGCGATTTCTATGGACGCCTTTTCCCCTTTCTCTGCCCCTTTTCTCTTGCCCTCTCCTCTGGGCTTCCTTAGGGCATTTGATGACCTGGGTCCACCGCGTCCTGTCAGCCACGCCCGCTCTGTGGTGGGTGCCCCGAGGGCCACCAGATGGCATTAGGGCACGTGTCCCCGTGTATTCCGCGTTGTTACCTTTGCACGTTGGACGCGTGACATGCAGATCCTCAAGTCCGCAGCTCGAAACCGGTGCTGGGAGTCAGATCAGGGCGTGTGTCAGGGGCGGTGCCTGCTGTTCTGAAGTGCTGAATCCCTGCTCCCGGGCCTCCAGTGAACACAGCCTCCAGCCTTGCTCGCGCCTGGCTCCTGAGCTGCGGTGGATCCTCAGGGATTCCGAGGCTTCTCCCTCAGACCCGTCGGGGCAGGTGCAGAGCCCTGGGCAGGGTCCCGCACTCTGCCAGGCGGTTGCTCGGGGCTGACCCCTTCTTGTAGCTGCGGGACCCCCTGGAGTGCAGTTTGTGTCCTGGGCGCTCTGGTGTCCCTCGGGTCTCTCCTCCCTCTGCTCCCAGACGCTCCCTGCCCGTCCTTGGCCCATGAGGCCGTGACCTCCCTCGGGGTGTCCCACACCAGCGCCGCCTTCCTCCATCCTCTGCGGGAGACTTGGGAAGGAGCGTGTCCTCCCGGCGCCTTGCCTTCGGGATCCCACCCCAGCCCCGAGGAGTCTCAGGGAGGTGAGGAGGCGCGCTGATCAGCCTTCGCTGAGCGCTGCGTTTCTGCTGCCTCCTCTCCTCCAACCGCAGCCTTGTCTGCGTCCGCGAATATCCGTGCAGCCCCTCGGGATCGCTCCTTGGAAATCCCGCACGCCGACTTTACTGTGATTTTTTCTATATAAACACTGTTGTTTTTCTACCAAAATTAATTTTGCTATTTTTTCCCTCTTTTTCTCCTTAGCAGTAAATCTCAGAAAAATAGATTTATTCTTACATTACATACTTTGGTCCAAAAATTTATATTTAAAAATCTTTTTAAAATTTGTCAAAATCATATAACTACAGAGCAAGAAATTTATATTAACAAAATAGGAAAGAGACGGAGATCATCTTCCAAGTAGATTCCCCGGGGAGAGGAGCGGATACAGTCGAGCCCCTGCTACGATTCAGGGGTGGGTTGGGTTCACCCGAACCCGCTGCTGGGTCTTCTCTTCCCGGTGTGGTGCGCGTTCTCTACCTGCCTCCTGCTGCTCTGAGTCAGAACAGGGTTGCATTTATTTTTAAACGACTATAAACTAGATCGTGAAGTTTACAGGCTTGCTCACGCGCACTCTTGTCTTGCTTATTGTTTATATTATTTTTTTTGTCGCTCTCGCAGAGTGAAGTCCTTGGTCTTGGTATGTTAAAGTCGATGTGCATCTTTGTGACTTTAAAGCCATTGTTCCTGGGCTGGGGACATAGCTCAGTTGGTAGAGTGCTTGCCTTGCAAGCACAAGGCCCTGGGTTCAAACCCCAGCACTGAAAAAAAAAAAAAAAAAAAAAAAAAGCCATTGTTCCTTAAGTCACCTGGACTCGCTGCTGCCCCAGCTATTTAGCATCCCAGTAGCAATTTTTCTTCAACAAGCCAAACCTCACTCAGAGGCACAGACGAGATGTCCCCTGTCTGCTGCCTTGTGCCTCCTGCCCACTGATCTGCAGAGTGGACACGGGCTGCCAGGATCTTCCAGGCCTCATCTCTTCCCCAGGGCGGGTCTCGGGATTGTCTGTGCCTCCAGGAAGCAGACGCTTCTCAGCTGGTCCTGCCAGTCTCTCCCTCCCCCAGTCACCACAGCAAGGCCCCTCTCAGTAGTGAGGTCCTTGTGGTGTCCTCCCCACCAGCTGCTGCACGTCGTTGCCCTGTGGCCCAGTAGGTGACGCTGCTCCCACGACACAGGGCACAGCCCGTTCTGCGTGAGATGCACCTTAGCCTGTCTGTGTGCACAGGGGTGAGAGGGCTTCGGGGCAGAGCTGAGGCCCGAGTGGAGCCCCCAGGTCAATGCCGAGGAGGAGCAGCAAGGAGGGCAGAGGACGCTCCAGCACAGGAGGGCGACAGCGCCAGGTCAGCATGTCCGGCTCAGGCACGTCAGGTGCAGGAAGCGAGAGAGGACCTCTCCTACTAAAGGAGGGAGTCATCTCCATTCGTAGGGGATCCAGCTGTGGTCTTCAGGGTGAGAGGACCATAGGGTGGTCACTGAGTGCCAGGACCTCACATCTGAATTTCAGGATGTGTGCAGAGCGGGGTCCATTGGAGGTGTTTGGGATCTTACAGTGTGATTTATTTTTAAAAGGTTTCTGCCTGGGGGTCTGTAAGGCGTGTGTTGGGGTAAATAAGCTAACCTGAGGACCTGGGGTAGCTTGATGGTGGAGACAGTGGAAAAGCATCTACACCTACAAAGGAAAAGGTGTGTGATCCTTGGTGATTTCTTGGCTGCGGACTGAAAATAAAGGTAGGAACTCAGGGTGGTGCTCCTGTTGGGCATCTTTCAATCTAGGCAGCAAAAGCTAAGGAGGCTTAGACAGTAAAGAAATCAAAGTCACTTCACGCACAGCTGATTTCAGGTGACGAAATTCTGTCATCAGTTGCCCCTTCCTTCTCCCAGTTGTCTGCCTGCCCGCTGGCTTCCTTCTCCAGCTGCTGTCTAGGCAGCAGGTTCCGCACGTGGTTTATCTGCTTAGAAGCATGATTGTTTCCTTGTTCTTAGTGATTTTCAGTTCCACAGATATCATGGCTTTATTTGTTTGTCCCATTCAGGGGAACAGCTTCCCAAGGACAGGCTGTGTGGTTGTGCCTGTAGCCCTGGAGCAAACAGGCGTCTCTGCCACAGCGCAGATTTGTAGCGTATTTGCTGAATGAATGAATGGACATTTGCGAGGGCTCAAGCCAGAGTCCCAGGCTCTGCCCCCAGTCACTCAGGGTGGGCTTCCTGACCGTCCTTGAACCGGCCCCTCCCAGTAGGACCTGCCCTTCACCTGGCCAGATCTGCATCACGTGCCCACCAGGAAACGTGTAGGTAGGGTGAACCTCATTCAGACCATGGAGTGTGGTTTAGGGGAGGCAGTGACTGAAGACGATCAAACAGACTTAAGACCACTTGGAACAGGTTTTCACAAGGAGAAAACAAATAGGTTTTAAATTTAGTATCATTGCTTCTGGTCACTGTGAGTGCAGTGTGCTTTCCTTAGAATTCCCTTTAGATTGAACATATAGATCGATTCAGATTCATAATGAATCAGGCCCTTAAATCCCTGGAGGATGCCTAGAATTCAGAGTGACAGGGAAAGAACAGTAAGAAAGCTGAGGTGACAGCCATGTGCTTTTTAAAAATAAAGTTTCTTGCCTTTCTTCAAGCCTGTGCTGGAAATGGTCCCCGTTAGGGGAAGCCTTGGCAGACACGTGCTATTGATGCCAGATTTTCCAAAGGGCAAACTGAAAATTTCGATCATTCTGTTTCCAGTTGTCTTTATAAATTTATTATTGGACCTTAATATTGTTGGAAATCATCTGAGATCAGTGAAACACACAGTTGGAAAATTAAGGAGAAACCAAGTGAAAGAATAATAGTTATAGTATCTGTTCCACCTAATCACAACATTCTCTCGAGATACCTTAGAATAAGAATCTGTGATGTCTCTAGAACTCTTGACTTTGAACTTGAACAACAAAAGCCAATCTAATAATTAAGGAAAGTTAAGTTTAATTAAATTTACTGCCTAAGATGATTTGTTTACTCATTCAGTTAATAAATGTTCAATAGCAGTTTACCGAGCATGTGCTGTCTTTCAGATTCTGAGCTGGGTGCAACCCACAAAGTTTGGCAAGGCTTGTACTGTGCTCTGAGGGAGCTCGTGATTCCCCAGGGAGAGCTAGACCTGCCAGCCAGGAGTCTCAAGGATGCATGGAAAGCCTAATGCAATAGTGTAGAAAGACAGGGTGGTACACAAGCGTCATGAATATAGTTGGTATGGTTTTTATGCTGTAAGAATAGTTTTTATCCATGTGTGTGGGGTGGGGGGTGGCTGGGGTACTGGGGCCTTGTGCACGTGTGTGGTACTCTACCACTCTACCCATACAGCCCCAGCCCCTATCCAAAAGTTCTGAATGTTTCTTTAGAAGTCGTTCCTGGATTTGGTTTTCCTTTTTCCCCAGCAATAATGGAGAACATTATTGCCCTCCTAAGGTGGGCTTAGGAGGCAATATTCCCTGCACGATGCCCTTTCTTCTTGCATTCTTCTGTGACCACTCATGGTGAAGTGGGATCTGGCACCTGAAGGTGGAGTTCAGCCTGGGTAGCCTTCTTATGTCTTTGTGTCTTCACTTTTAAAATGTCTTTCTGGAAAGCTTAATGTTAAAATATTAAAATGTTTTAGCCAATTGGATTATTATTTCTCTGTTTGTCTCAGCCCATAATGTAGCACATTTGCTGAAATGTGAGAATCCTCACTGTTATCCAGGGTGTGATGGGCTGACAGATCTGGCTCCATGAGAATTTTCTAGGACAGACTCTAAGGGAACTGACTAAACAGACTACATTTTGCTCTGAGACTCCATGTTATGTAGGAAATAAGCTTCTCCCATGGGAACACCCCACCTCTGTACCCATCCTCAGTTACTGAGTGTGACATGTTTGACAATACAGAATGACAATTCCTATGTAAAGAAAAATTGCTCTCTTTTGATTCCTATTGCTCCTAAACAATGTACCATGTGATCGGTGACTGTGTGGATGTTAGTAACCATTCTTTAGTTTGTACCTAGGTAAGGAGCATTTTGACCCACTTCCCCCTCTGTCGATGATCTCATGATGTTAATGTGTAATTTTGAATCATAGCAACAGACACTTATGATTAATGTAATTAATTTTTGGTATAAAGAACCCCTACAACCCTGTGGTTGGGGCTGTTCTCCCAATAGCCATTTTTTTTGGGGCCTTGTGTGAGACTGTCAGTCAGCCGGCTTAATAAAGACTCTCAAATTTGGACTTCTCAGTGGTGATTGGTCTGTTCTTAAGTTGTGCCCCATAACAAGGGAAAATCTGAGAAGGGCTCCGCTGTGGGCAAAGTGAGGGAGATACTGAAGGAAGCTATGGCAGCTTCGTAGCGCTGCCTGATTCCCTGGGCTTCTTGGTGTGCACTTGTAGAAAATAACGGCTGTGTCTGCTGCCAAGTATGTCAAACAGAGTTTCTTAGCCAGAGTCTGCTGCTCTTTTTATGTTAAGATCACAAGTCCTACTATCTGACTCACTGATATAAATGTGACATACGTACGGTTGGGAAATATGTAGAAAGATGATTGTGTATCAAATATTTGTGTGTATTACTAGGCTCACAGTGAAATGCAGTTCTCTGAATTGTAGAACAGATGCTTCAAAATGAGTTACTTATTTTTTTCTGTTGCCATGTCTTAAGACTTGCCGCCATCTTAATGGTGTTAAGAAAATTAGAGACAAATTGAATTTCACACTTTATTTGAGCAAAGAAATGTTTCATGAATCCCCAGCAGTCGAGCCAGACAATGGTTTAGGCTACTCACTTCCCTCGGCTGCTCCAACTTACCCTGTGTGCAGTCAGTACTTATCACCAGAGAACAGGAAATAACATACAGAAGTGACCTAAGAGGCTGCATTTGGAATTTGTCTTAGATGGTCATATTTCATCAGTTTTCAGCATCTGACTGGCTGGAGCTTCATCTGCTGTGATTGCTGAGACTTGGCTAGTTGTTGTCAGAATATACCTCTAGGTTGGATTACTTACCAAGTTAGACTCTCCACGTATGGAGAAACTTTAAGGACGAACATAATATATATGGAGATAGTTTCAGACTGGGCTGGGGAGGTAGCTCAGCTGGTAGAGTGCTTGCCTTGCAAATACCAGGCCCTGAGTTCGATCCCCAGTACCGCAAAAAAAAAAAAAAAAAAAAAAAAAAAAAAAAGACCGAGTGGTCAAAGATGATTGAACAATACAATTTAACAAAGGCAATGCTTGCTTCTAGAAAAGCTGCTGTAATTCTAATATTCTTTTTATTAGTGCATTATAGCAGTATGTAATAGTGGGGTTCATTCTGACATGATCACACATGCGTGGAATATAATTTGTCCCATTTCAGTCCCTGTGCTTCCTCCCTCCTTCCCCTTCTCCTCTACTGTATCTCTCTAATTTCCTTCTCTTGCCTGATTGCTCTGGCCACAGTTTCAAGAACTGTGTTGAATAGAAGTGGTGAGAATGGGCATCCTTGTCTCGCTCCTTTTTTTTTTTTTTTTTTTTTTGTGGTGCTGGGGATCGAACCCAGGGCTTTGTGCTTGCAAGGCAAGCACTCTACTGACTGAGCTATCTCCCCAGCCCATCGTTCCTGTTTTTAAGGGGAAATGTTTTCAGTTTATCTCCATTCAGTATAATGTTGGTCTTGGATTTGTCATATATAACCTGTAAAATATTGAGGTAGATTCCTTCTGTCCTTAGTTTCTCTAGCATTTTAACATGCATGGGTGCTGCATTTTGTCAGAAACCTTTTCTGCATCTATTGAGAGAACAATGTGATTCTTGTCCTTAATGTTATTTATGTGATGAATTATAGTGATTTATTTGTATGTCAAATCAACCTTGCATTCCTGGGATGACACTCACTTGACCATGGTGTATTATCTTCTTAATGTGTTTTGGAATGTGGTGTGCTAGTATTTTAGTAAGGATTTTTGCACCTATGTTCATCAGGGATATGGGCCTGTAGTTTTCTTTTCTTCATGGGTCTTTAACTGGTTTTGGTATCAGGGCAATATTGGCTTCATAGAATGAAATGGGAGTGTTCCCTCCCTTCAATTCATAGAATGATTTAAGAAAGATTGACATTAGTTTTTTAAATGTGTGGTAGACTTTGACTGAGAATCCATCTGGTTCTGGACTGTTCTTTGTTGGAAGGCTTTTAATTGCTGTTTCAATTTCATTACATGACATTGGCTTGATAGCTATATGTCAAGACATAGCTTTTCTATAGACTCAGGATTCAATTTGGGTAGGTCATATGTGACTAGAAATTTGTCAATATCTTCTTGTTTTTTCTGTTTATTGTAGTATACATTTTCAAAATAGTTTCTAATAATACCCTGGATTTCAGAAGTATCTGTGGTAATATCTCCTTTGTCAGCTCTAATTTTGTTGATTTGGGTCTTCTCTCTTTTGATTGATTTGGCTAAGGGTTATCAGTTATTTATCTTTTCAAAGAACCAACTCCTTGCTGCATTGATCCTTTTGTTATTGTTCTCAATTTCATTTATTTTGGCTCTGATCTTAATTATTTTCTGTCTTTCACTGATTTTGGAATCAGTTTGTTCTTCCTTTTCTAGGGTCTTCAGGGGTAACATTAGATTATTTATTTGGGATCTACTTTTTTAAATGTAAGCACTGAATGTTATCAACTTTCCTGTTAGAACTGTCTAAATCCTGTCCCAGCATTTTTGTTTGTTTGTTTTTTGTTTGTTTTTTGCTTTTTGTGGTGCTGGGAATTGAACCCAGGGCCTTGTTCTGGACAGGCAAGTACTCTACGAACTGAGCTATATTCCTAGCCCTGTCTCAGGGTTTTTGATAATTGTTTTTCTGTTCTCAGTTTTTTCTAGAAAAGTAATCTTTGGTTTTTACTTCTCCCCCAATTTCTTCTATGACCTATTCCTTATTCAAAACTGTATTATTTAATCTCGTTATTAAAATAATTTGTTTTTAATCTTGTTATTGATTTCTAATTTTATTCCATTATGATCTGATAAGATGCAAAGAATTATCTTTATTTTTTTCCTATTTGCTAAGACTTGCTTTATTTTTTTCCTATTTGCTAAGACTTGCTTTGTGTCCTAAAATATGGCATATTTTAGAGAAGGTTCTATATGCAGCTGAGAAGAAAGTGAATTCAGTTGTCAATGGATGGAATATCCTACAGATGTCTGTTAGGTTTATTTGATTAATATATTTTAGTTCTGAAGAGACTTAGTTTATTTCTGGATGACCTATCTGTTGGTGAGAGAGGTCTGCTGAAATCACCCAGTATTATTGTATTGTGGTCTATTTGGTTCTTTATATTGAGTAAGTTTTGTTTTCTGTATGTAGGTGCACTGATGTTAAGGGCATAAATAATTACAATCATTATATCTTGTTGTTGAATGATTCCCTTGTCCACTTTGAAGTGACCTTCTGTGTTTCTTCTGATTAATTTTGCCTTGAAGTTTACTTTGACAGATATGAGAGTAGCTGCTCTTACTTGATTTTGGTCTCCATTTGCATGGTGTATCTATCTTCATCCTTTCATCCTCAGCCAGTGGGTATCTCTTGTAAATAACATATTGTTGGGTCTTGTTTTTTGGTCCATTCTCCCAATTTGTGTCTTTTGATTGGAGTGTTTAGACCATTTACATTCAGTGTTATTATAGAGAGATAATTTTTATTTCCTGCCATTTTGATTTATATTCTATTGGAATTTTGTCCAGACCCATTTTTTATCATTCCTCTTCCTTACTGGAAGTGGTGCAGAGATCTATTTAGGAATTTTTGGTTGCTGGAAATGAGTTTTAAATGGAACTTTGGATCTTTGTTCCGGGTATGTGCTCTGGAGTGCTTAAATTCTTGCACCCCTAGGACTGAGCGGATGTTGAGCTTGGCTTGGTGTCAGGGTTTCTGAAGTTCCCCCAGAATTCCACTTACAGGACAGGGTGGCAGACCAGCAGTCTGGGTGTATGGGGCACAACAGGTTCCTGTAGCTATGAACTTCCAAGTCTCCATTCAGAAGGTAATCACGCCCACCAGATCTACCTCCCGATCCCTCTCAGTTGGTCATTGGCACCAGAGCTTAAAGGGAAACTGTTTTGTGCTCGTCTGACCCCCGTGTAGTCATGCTGGCCTATCTGGATAATTTCCCTGATCCTTTTCCACTGATCATTTGTGTACTGTGGGCTCAAAGGAAGACCAGGTTGCACTCTCCTCTATACTTCCATCTCAAATCCCCCTGGATCACTTCTTTGTAACTGTTTTGGGATCATAATTTGCCAGCTGTGCTTTAGTTGACATGTTGTGCCCAGAGGCTCGAGACCCCACAAAGACCACCAGAGACCACGATCAATGCAAGCAACAAAGAGTCATTTATTAGCAAGCTTGAGCCTGGTCCTCCGCGCACTCGGAAAACGGTGACACTAAGAGGCCCCGAGCCCTCGTTTAGCAGGGTTTATAGAATGAAAGGCAAGCAGTTATACAGTGTTCTTTCTAATTGGTTAGCACATTATCTTAAGTTCTGGGTCACCCTGACCTCCGAGAGGAGGGTTGTCGTTAGCAAGGTTTGCTTGCAGGGGCGTCCGGAATTCCACCCAGTGCTTGACAAAGATCCTCTGGAGGATGATTGCAAAGGCTCATCCTTAAAGGAATTGCCGGATGTTTTGCTCCGAAGCATGGTGTTTTCTCTGATAATATATTACTCATTTCAGTCTGAACGGATTGCTTAAGGGGATGAAGGGAATACAACAAAAATTCCAGAAAATATTACCTACAATCTGAAAAACAATGGGTCTTTACCACTAACAAAATTAAAAATAATTTTGCAACTGTACAATGAGTCTCTGAAAGCCTCTGGAGAAAATAGTTGTAGATCTGCCTTTGTCTCCAACAGGCTGGTTAAATTTTAACGATGGTTTTGTTCATGTGTGGTGGTGAGGTATAAGAATAAGGTTTCATAACATTCCTTCCTTCCTACAAAGAATATGTCACCCCTATAATAAACGTTGGTACACAATTTCAATTGGGACCGCTGCCCTACTGTACCCCTTAACTCAGCAATTCAGATATTAACCAGATGGACCTAGTAGAGATAGTCACAGGAGATTACTTGTCTATTGTTTTAACCGCGAGAATAATAAGAATAGTCTTAGGTCACATAGAGTTTAGATATTAAGGAAGTAAATATTGTATTAGTTCACCGATGTAGTTACATTTGTGTGGGATTGATTGCACCAGAACTAGAGTCTGTGTCTTTCATTCTCCATCCATCACCGACGCTGTCTCCCCACGCCCCGTTTACCGGTGTGGAACCCATGGACTCCTGCTAGGGCTGGACCCCAGCATTTGCTCTTGGGTCAGCCCCCTGGCTTTCACAGATAAGATACGAGTGGAAAATTCTTTGCCACTTTTACGAGGGGTTGAGGGCAGTTTGGGAAGAGCCTTGTGTTCACACAGAGCCCTGTGTTTATACAGGTGCGGGCTCCCTCTATCTTTACAGACACAGTAAGCACTGGCTGAGAGAAAAAGTGGACGCATTTGTTAAGGACTCTGAGTTCCAGGAAGAACAAGATCCAACATAAAGTCTTAGAGCCAGATCTCCCCCTCTGTTTGCCACTTAAAGGGCTGAGAGACGTGGAGCACATGTTGTGTGTCTAATTTGTCCACTGTAGTTCTCTTTCCCTTTGTGCTGCCCCTGGCTTTGTGGTGACACAGTACTACTGTCTCTGCTGGGTTGGGGCATATTTCCTTATATCCTCTGGTCATTATACCACTACTTCTGGCTTATCTGGATCTCTGACAGACAAATAATGCTATGGACTGGTTTTCTTCAGACACCTACCTCCTTATGAAGCTGTTTTCCTGTTATTCGAATTCCAAACAGTGGAGGAAGTGGGAAGTACCTCCTTCCTCTACTCCGCCATCTTGCTAATCTCATTTCCAATAATCTTTATGAAATCATAGTCACTCAAGCAAATTCTAGACACCGGGCTTTATTTATGTTGCTTCTGATCTCATGTATTCCACCCAATAAATCACTGGGAGAGGTCCCAGCCTACCCCTTACATCTTTCTCATTGAATATAGTTGACATTTTCCAAGTAGCAGAAATATAATTAATAACATATACTTTCTTTCCTTTCACAGACTGATTGCTTGCAAACAGATGTACATACAAAATATTCATTTCAGAATCAATTTATGGGGCTGGGGATATAGCTCAGTTGGTAGAGTGCTTGCCTTGCAAGCACAAGGCCCTGGGTTCAATCCCCAGCACCACAAAAAAAAAAAAAAAAAAAAAAAAGAATCAATTTATGATAGAAAACATATTGTGATTTAACAGACCAATAACCTTGCTATAAAATAAGACGAGGTAGCTTTTGTAGGAGAATATAGAGGATGGAATGCCTGAAGTACAAGATTGGACTGAATAGTGAGGAGTAACCCAAAACGCACATGGAGAAAGAGCTTCCCAAGGTGGGAATACTTCCAGGGCCTCTTCAAACTTGGAGGAGGTGAACACCAGGAGCAGGAGAGACCTGGGGGTCCTTGTAGGCAGATAAGTAGTAAGGTAATTTGGTCAAAGATCCCTTAACTCTCAACAATTCCTTTAAACCAGAACACAAGCAACAGATGATTGCCCCAGTGTGACAGTGACACACAGACATCCTTGGACAGAAATGGCAGGGCCATTCCTTGGAAGGCTAGAGATCCTAGGCAAATAAAGGACCTCACATGTTTATAGGTGAGGATCTTCCAGAGACTCTCTCTGCAGCATGAGTGTTTTCTGGTTCACCACCATTGATGTGGCCTTTTATGGGTCCTGGCTTCCAGCTGAGAACTTGATCTGAAGAACCCGAGCATGATTTATAGTAGCCTCAGGGTAGCGTCGCACCCAGACACTGACAGAATTGGGAAGATATGAGACCTGAGGGAACTTTGCAGGCTAATGGACCTGTGCTACACCTTCATGATGGGAGACTATGGAACCGTGTGCATTTGTCAAAACTAATAGGACTGCACCCTTTCAAAGCAATTTAAATATAGTCCCAGGAATTTTATGCATGTAAATTATTCTGCAATACAAATATTACAAATTTAAGAACTTAAAGGAAGAGTGATTATTATCCTACATCCTTATTTTTTAGCTCTTGCTTCCTCCCAAGCTGCAGCCTGTGTGTTGACCCTATCGTGGTGTTTAATCAGGTGACTGGGACGTTCCACTGGGGTTGGCCTGCTTCCCTCAGTAGTCCTTCAGCTGCTCCTCAGGGTTGTCCTGTAGCCACAGCCCTGGGTTCACAGGGCTTAATCAAAGAGAGAATGAGTTTGCTTTTTCCTTCTTATTGATCCTTGATGAAGCTTACTAGATTTTCATTTCATAGAATAATGATTGCTACTTTGTAGAAGGAAAATTCCATATAGGCATATTTATTTGCATCTGAAACTCAGGGGGGTGTATTTGGTATGAATAAATTGGCTGCTTGGTATCTGGGTCTCAGCACAATCTTTATGAGCTTCCTGAATGTTTGCACTAGCAGTATAATCATGTCAACATCTAAGTGTTCACTGAGGGCTTTAGAATCTGCCATGTCCTTTTGTTTGCCTTGAGTTTTTTTCCCTGCTTTAAGTACACATTTCTTGTATACATTGGCCTAGATTATTTAATTATCCACATTTGGACAAGAAAACAGGTATAATGAAGAATTTATAAAATATTTTTTATTATGCTTTAAAGACGACTCCTAGTTTATTTCTCATTATGGTTTACTTCTTTTTTTAGCATCCATAGAGGAGGAAAAAGCACATAATTGTTTATTCATGCTCCACTGTGAATATCCTATTCATGTATGTAAGTGTATCGTAGAAGCAATATGTTTTCTTTTACATATGTAGAAACTGAATGTTAGCTGACTGTTAAGTGGCCCCAAAGGTCCATGTGCTAAAGGCTTGGTCACCAACCTGTGGCACTATTGGGAGGAGGATGGTGTGACCTCAAAGGAGATGATACTGGGACCCCGGTCCTTCCTCTTACCCAGTCAGCCACACAGTCCCAAGGATGAACACAGGACTCCGTCAAGTCCCGTGTTGCTCCATTTATTGGATATTATGCGTTTTTGTTTTCTCATCCCATGTCTGCAAGATACCCATCTGCGTGGGGTCAGACTCAATACTTTACTATAAAATAGGTTTTATGTTTGATGATTTTGCCCCACCGAAGGGTAATATAAATGTTCTGAGCATGCGTAAGGTAGACAAGGCCAAACTCTGAGGTTTGGTGGGTTAGGTGTATGTAAGGCATTTTTTTCTTAGGATGGGTTGTATTTTCAACTTACGATGGGTTTGTCAGGACATGGCCCCACCACACGTCCAGAAGTGTCTGCATAGGAATCATTTAATGATGGGAACGTGTTCTGAAAGATGCCTCATTGGTGAATTCCACAGTTGTGCAATATCATAGTGCATACATTCACAAACCCAGGTGGCTGCGACGTCACTAGGCAGTATGAGCTCCTGGGACCACACACATGCAGTTCACCATTATTTGGGACACTGTCATGTGTCTCATGAGCAGACTCATATATAGGGCTCAGTGTTACCTGTGATTGCAAACATCCGCCGGAGGTCTTGAAGGCATGACTATCATCAGAACACTGGATTTCACAGTTCCACCAAGACAACCAGGAGGGAGTGTCCGGCCACAGCTCAACAGTGCCATGTCCAGTGGCCAGCAAGTGGCCTGGGACCCACCCTTTCCAACTCTGTAGGCCCAGTGCCACCCCTCATGAGGACCAGAGTGTCTTTCTCAGGACCAACCCAGGGAGACACTCCTGAAGCTTCCTGACTCTAGGGGGCGGCATGAAGAAAAAGAAAGGAAAGCGACAAAAATCTTCCCGTTTGCAGCCCCGAGTGCTGAGGAAGGAGCGTCCCTACCTTCTTTCCTTTCTCAGGTCATATTCTAGCAAGTCATTTTACAAAAGTACCCTTCCACGGATCCCTTAGACCCGCATCGTCAGAACATACTCAAGGTTTTGTTTTTTGTTTGCTTCTTCTAATTCCAGTTGGCTTTTAGGGAAAAATCCAGATACACAGAAAGGAGAAATGCTGAGAAACAACATCAGGGACAGCCTGGGGACAGCTGGAGTGGGCCAGCATCTGCAGAGCCACCCACCAGGCTGAGGACAGAGGAGAAACGTGCACCTTATATACATGCTTTAATTCATGGCTTTATGGTTCATTCTCCTTTGAGGGCGTCACGTTTGGGGTTGTTTGAGGGTCCTGGATTGGGGGTACCATCTCCCCTTTGGTACAGTAAGAGAATCCAGGAAGAGGGTGGGGGAGACTCTGGGAAGACATCCAGGAGAACTGCCAGAACAAGAGCCCCACACCTGCCGTGGGCAGCCAGGTAAGAGGTGCCCAGCCAGCCAGTCTAGGTTGCCAGTCAGTGTGAGCTGGAAGGCTTGGTGTGGTGTAACACAGGGCTGGTGGCCTCCCCGGGACAACCTGGGGAAATGAACTCACCGTTGGTTGATGGGGCACAGGAGGTCCGGTGCTGGCCGGACAGGAAAGGGAGATAAGAGTGGGGTTCACTGTAGGTCTGGGTCACCTGCTTCAGTGGTGAGGGAAGTGTAGTTAAAGGTGGTACCTGGGAGTCAAGGCTGGACTCCAACGAGGGCAGCGGTGGCAGAAAGTCACCAAACACATGATCGGCAGGCTGAAAGCCTGGCTGCTCAGAAGGTGACCGGAATGGCCCTGTAGTGGTGACCTTAGGGCCGAGTGATCAGGGAATAGATCTGAAGAAGCCACGGTCGGTGTGAGACATCGGGCCACCCAAGGAGGCGACAGGCCACACTGCACAGCAGAGCTTGGAAAAGTGGCTCTGTGGGAATGTCGGAGGGGTGAGTGGACTTGGCAGCAGCAGGCACAGCAGAGGTGTCTGAGGGACCATGGCAGGTCGGGACGTGACAGGAGGACTCAGAACCACCCAGTCAGGTCTGGAGACGCTGCCTGCTGGAGGCGATGCCGCATGTGTGAGACCAGATCTAGGAGGCGGGTCCACCGAGTCAGAGTTTGGGCTTGTCCATCTCCTACCAAGAGCGAGGGCCGGGCCAAATGCTTCTTTCTCTTTTTTTTTTTTTATTTTTTTTTTTTATTGTAAACAAATGGGATACACGTTGTTTGTCTGTACATGGCGTAAAGGCATACCATTTGTGTAATCATAAATTTACATAGGGTAATGTTGGTTGATTCATTCTGCTATTTTTTCCCTTCCCCCCACCCCTCCCACCCCTCTTTTCCCTCTATACAGTCCTTCCTTCCTCCATTCTTGCCCCCCTCCCTAACCCTAACTCTAACCCTAAAACTAACCCCTCCCACGCCCCATTATGTATCATCATCCATTTATCAGCGAGATCATTCTTCCTTTGGTTTTTTGAGATTGGATTATCTCACTTAGCATGATATTCTCCAGTTTCATCCATTTGCCTGCAAATGCCATAATTTTATCATTCTTTATGGCTGAGTAATATTCCATTGTATATATATGCCACAGTTTCTCTGTCCATTCATCAACTGAAGGGCATCTAGGTTGGTTCCACAATCTGGCTATGGTGAATTGAGTAGCTATGAACATTGATGTGGCTGTATCTCTGTAATATGCTGATTTTAAGTCCTTTGGGTATAGGCCAAGGAGTGGGATAGCTGGGTCAAATGGTGGTTCCATTCCAAGTTTTCTAAGGAGTCTCCACACTGCTTTCCAGAGTGGCTGCACTAATTTGCAGCCCCACCAGCAATGTAAGAGTGTACCTTTCTCCCCACATCCTCGCCAACACCTATTGTTGCTTGTGTTCTTGATAATCGCCATTCTAATTGGGGTGAGATGGAATCTTAGGGTGGTTTTGATTTGCATTTCCCTTATTACTAGAGATGTTGAACATTTTTCCATATGTTTGTTGATTGTTTGTAGGTCTTCTTCTTTCTCTTTTTAATTGGTGCATTTTAATTATACAGAATGGTGGATTTCCCTGCAGCACTTGCACACATGTATAAAGACAGAATTTGGTTCCCCCATCCCCCCACCCCCTTCCCCAAGCCCTGTCCCTCTACCCCATGGTCTCCCTTTTGCTTCCATACCATTATGTTTTACGTTTTTCCCCTCCGGCTTCTTCATGGGGGAAACGTGATGCTTTTCTGAGTCTGACTTATTTTGCTCACAGTTAAGTTCTCCAGTTCCATCCATTTCCCTGCCAATGAGATACTTTCATTCTTCTTTACGGCTGAGTAAAAACTTCACGAGGTATATTTGCCACATTTTCTTCATCCATTCACCTGTTGGCAGACACCTGGGCTGGTTCCATGACTTGGCTGTCGTGAATTAGGCTGTGATAAACATGGGTGTGTGTGGATTTCTGAACTATGCTTTTATGCTTTTGGATAAACACCAAGAAGTGGTATAACTGGATCAATCATGTGGTATTTCCACCTGTAGCTTTTTGAGGACCCTCCATACTTATTTCCTTAGTGGCTGTGCTAAGCTACATTCCCATTGATGGGCATAAGAGGTTCCTTTTCCCCAGAGTCCTTGCCAGCGTCATTACTTGTACTCTTGAAGACTGTCATTTGACTGGAGATGGAATCTCAGCGTAGTTTTGAGTTGCAAGTCAAATCAAATGGCTAAAGATATTGAACCTTTTTTTCATATAATTGTTGGCCATTTGCACTACTGCTTTTGGAAAGTGTTCAGTTCATCTGTCTGTTTATTGACTGGGTCATCTGAGGTTTTTGAATTCTTTATATATTCTGGATAGCAATCTTCTGTCAGAAGAGTAGCTGGCAAAGTTTTCTTTCATTTCTTCCAGCTGTCTCTCAACTCTGTTTTTTGCGAAGCAGAAACTTTTTAATTTGATGTCATCCTATTTATCAATTAGTTTATTTTCTAAGTTATAGGATCCTCTTTAGGAAACATTTGCCTGTGGCTACATGTTGAAGTGTTTCCTCTATTTTTCTTCCATAATTGCAAAGTTTCTAGTCTTAGGTCTTCGATGCGTTTTACATTGTCTTTTGTGCAGGGTGGAGATAGGGTCAAGTTCATTCTTCTACATGTAGATAATCCAGTTGTCCCAGTACCACATATTAGAGAAGCTGTCTTTTCTCCAGTGTGTGATTCGGGCACCTTCATCAAGAATCAGATGATTGCAGGTGCAGGGGTTTGTTCGTGTGTCCTTTTTTATTTCAGTATTATTCTGTTTTCTTTCTTCTTTCTTTTTATTATGGCTCTGCAGTACAATTTGAAATCAGGCATAGTAATTCCTCCACCATTACTCTTTTTGCTCAGGATTGCTTTGGATATTCTGGGTCTTTTGTTCTTCTATGTGAACTTTAGGATTTTTCCAGTTCTGTGAAGAATATCATTGGTATTTTGATAGAGATTGAATCCATAGATTGCTTTGGATAATACAGCAGTTTAACAACATTAATTCTGAACATGGGAGGTCTTTCCAACTTCTAGTGTCTTCTTCAATTTCTTTCTTCGGTATTCTATAATTTTTCATTGTAGAGGTCTATTACCTCCTTGGTTAGGTTTATTCCCGAGGGTTTTTTTTTTTTTTTTTTTTGAGGCTACTGTGAATGAAATAATTTTCCTGATTTTTCAGTGGACAAATTATTAGTGTGTAGAAAGGCTATTGATTTTTTTTTTTTTTTTTGGTACTGTGGATTGACCACAGGGGTGCTGAGCCACATCCCCAGCCCTTTTTTGTATTCTATTTTGAGACAAAGTCTATGTTGGTTAGAGCCTCACTAAGTTGCTGAGGCTGGCTTTGAATTTGCAATCCTCCTGCCTCAGCCTCCCAAGTCACTGGAATTACAGGTGAGCCCACCAGGCCCGGCAAGCCTACTGATTTCTGTAGGTTGATTTGTCTCCTGTTACTTGACTGGATTTGTTTATCAGTTCTGGAAGTCTTCTAGTGGAACCTTTAGGGTCTCCTAGATCATAAGCAAGTAGAGATAATTTGACTTCTTCCATTCCTATTTGTATCCTTTCTTTCACTTACGGGATGCTCTGCTAGAACTTCAAGTACCAAATGTACTATGTGTCCAGAGTGGACATTCTGGTCTTTTCCCTGATATCAGAGGAAGTGCTTTCAGTTTAGCCCATTCAGTATGGTGTTGGCTTTGTCTTTATCACCTGCAGCCTCTATTATGTTGAGTGAATTTCCTTCCATCCCTAGTTTCTTCAGGGCTTTTATCTTGAAATGGCGTTGAATTGTGTTGAAGGCTCTCTGCGTTTATTGAGAGGATACGTATTTCTTTCCTTGGTTTTATTCATGTGGTGTATCACATTATTGATTTGAGTATGTTGAACCAGGCTTGCATCCCTGGGATGAAACCAATTTGATCATGGTGTGCCATTTTTTAAGTGTGTTGTTGATTTTAATTTGCTAATATTTTGTTGAGGAGTTTTTCATCCATGTTTATTAGTGACATTGGTCTGTAGCTTTCTTTTCTTGAGGCACCTGTATCTGGTATTGGTGGTGGAGTAACACAGCCTTTGTAGAATGAGTCTGAAGTGGTCCACCCCTTTCACTTTTGTAGAATAATTTGAAGAGTATTTGTATTAGTTTTTCTTCTTCTTCTTTTTTTTTTTTCAGGATTACAACCAAACTTTGTTTTTAAAAGATGACTTTTTGACACTTAAGGATTTCACTGCAAATTCTCAATTATATAATCACAAAAAAATCCATGTTTCAGGAAAACAGCCTTAATCCTTATATAAAATTCATGTCAGTTGCCACAAAGTTAGATGGTCAAGTGTATAAAGGAGAAACTGGACAGAAGCAGTATTTACAAATTTAGATAATGTGAGACATTGTGAGGAAAAACTTTTGGTAATAACACGCTACATACTTTCACACACTACATTTCCAAGTGATACCTCTATAAATAATAAGATAAAGGTCATAGTGTGAGGACCGTAACTTAAATTCAAAGTCATCATGTTGAAGACTTTAAATGAAATTCAAGGTTATAATTACGAAAGCTTTAAATCCAAGGTCTTAGTGATAAAGACTTTAAATTCAATGATAGATTGTCTAAGAAAGGAAAAACCATTAGCCTTCAAGTTATTCAGTCAATTAGTTCCCCATAAGTACAAAATATTAGGAATCACTAAATAGATTAGTCTAATTACAAATTTTTTCATTTCTAAATATTTCACAACTGTAAGAAGTCTTTTCACAGAATCATTAGCCACATAGTTTCTCTCTATCCTTGAGTAGGTATTTCTGCTACATTTTAAATCCTTTTTTCAAAACAATTCCCTCTCCATTTCTATATTTTTGTAAGTAGAAACTATTTTAAAACAGAGAACTCTCTGTTCCTTAGCTAGAAACAGGGACTGCCTGTTCCCTCACTGACTCCTGGAAAGGAAAAGAAAATTCCCAGTTGCTTTTCTACTTCAAAACCACAAAGCAGGGGCTGGGGATATAGCTCAGTTGGTAGAGTGCTTGCCTTGCATGCACAAGGCCCTGGGTTCAATCCCCAGCGCCACCAAAAACAAAAACCTGCAAACCGAACAATCCAATTCCTAGTGTAGTGTCGCCCAGGGCCTGGGACGATATTTCGTGCTGGTTTCCTGCTATATGTCAAGCACAATTTAGTTACTTTGTATTATTGAGAAATCTATTTAACACAGTAGAGTCATGGACTGCTTCCACCAGCAGAAGGCGGGCTAAAGAAGGCAGGAGCTGCGGCCCCTCGAATGGGAAAGTCAAAGACTCTCCTCCTCGATCCTCTCGATCCTCCTCTTCATCTTCATCTGATTCCATGTCAACTGAATCATCGTCCTCTTCCTCCTCCTCTTCTTCCTCTTCCATCTCTTCATATTCATCTGGATCCATTTCCAATGGAGCTATAGACACCCTGAATGTCAGACATGCCACATGGTATCGGGGAATGGCAACATTAAAAGATCTTACCTTTAGAGTAAAGAAAATGGAAGGTATAACGTCCTTCCCTACATCCTGATGTTGTGGAGGATGTGGTACAGCTGGTGTACTCTTATGCCTGCCCTGAGCTGATGATAGGAAATTCACCAACTACTCCAGGTCCTTGAACTTCTACGTCACCCTTCGCATTTGTTATTTTCCAGTGGCAAGTGTCCAATTGACAGGCTTTCTCAGGAAGTGCATCCTTTGACGTTTCCATCCTGATTCGGTATGTGAAGAAATAGTGGGGTGAGTGTACGGAGCTGAGTTCTGGCAGAAGTGACGTGGAAACTGATGCTGTAAAGAGGTAAACCAGTCAGTAAAAGCAGCACCTATGATAAGCATGTCAGTAGCAGCTGAATTCCGAACCATGTGGACTGGGGTGTTGGTAGAAAACTTCATTTTGGTTTCTGCCCTCTGCAGCTTCCACTGCCATGTACTGACTCAAACCAGTGGTGTATGCAACAGGGTAAAGGGAGGCCGTATTTCAGTCCCTGTCTCTGCTGGAATCCTCTGGCCACCAAATTGACGTCTAACAAATCTTAAGAACAACCGTGATTAGACAGAGCTATACTTCCCGAAAACCCAGGAGCCATGAAATTCTGCCCATCGCGGACATGGTATGAGCATCCATAGTCATCAGGAAGCTGGCAACCAGTCTGCACTTCCACACATCTAGGCCTTCCTGGCGAGCACCCTCAGAGAGAAGACCATCAGAGGACACCTGGGCTCCAAGTGTTTCTTGAGATCATTCCAGGCCTTTTTAATAGCAGCATACTGATCAATGTATCTGCCTACATCAGAGTTAAGTATCTATGAAGAGAGTTCCCACACTGATTCTTCATGTTTTCTCTGCTGATAAGCCAGTAATTTTTGCAGTGACTTCTCCTCAGTGGATCATGACTTGATAGCTGGCTAAGCCTTCGACAGACATAGCAACAATTGATTAGGTCCCGTAGTCCAAGAAGGATAAGATGAGGAGCAGGGGATGGGTGGGCAGCCACTCCAGGGTCATAGGCACCATTTTGGCCTCCATGGCCACTGTCTTGCCTGGCCTGGTGCAGGCATGGCCCCCTGTATTAATTATTTTTTAGAGCTGTTAGAATTTCACTGTGAACCTGTCTGTTCCTGGGCCTTTTTTCTTAGTTGGGAACTTCTTATTAC
This sequence comes from Sciurus carolinensis, assembly GCF_902686445.1. Classification (NCBI taxonomy): domain Eukaryota; kingdom Metazoa; phylum Chordata; class Mammalia; order Rodentia; family Sciuridae; genus Sciurus; species Sciurus carolinensis. The sequence goes on from NC_062227.1 coordinate 6,862,585, forward strand.
TGCTTTAATGTCATGGCTTGTTATTGGTCTGTTTAGGTTTTCTATATCCTCTTGGTTCAATTTTGGTAGATGGTGTATGTCTAGATAATTGTCTATTTCTTCTGAATTTTCAATTTGTTGGAATATAAAGTTTCAAATAGTCTCTAATAATTTTATGGCTTTCAGTTGTGACCCTTGTAATATCCCCATTTTCATCTCTAATTTTATGAGCCTGGGTCTCTTCTCTCTCTTTAGATTACTTTGGCTAGGGGTTTGTCAATCTTCTTTGTTTTTTCAAATAATCAACTCTTGGTTTCATTGATTGTTTGTATTCTTTTAGTTTCTATTTTTAAAATTTCAGTACTAATATTTTTTATTTCCTCTTATTTTTATGAATGTTTTGGCCTTGTTTTCCTAAAATGCATCATTAGGTTGTTTATTTGAGATTTTTTTTAATGTACTATAAAAAGACTTAGCTCTTAGGACTGTCAAAGTCCAAGAGATTCCAATGTGTTGTATTTCTATCTTCATTTGATTATAAGAATTTTTAAATTTCTCCCTTAATTTCTTCAGTGACCCATGCATCATGTGAAAGGGTATTGCTCACTTGCCATGAATTTGTATAGTTTCTGTCATTTTTCTTGTTGATTTATCACCTAATTCCATTATGGTCTGAAAAGAAGAAAAAATAAATTTCTTTCTTTTTTTTTTTTCTTTGTATTTGCTAAGACTTGCTTAATGGCCTAATAATATATTATCAATTTTATAGAATGTTCCATGGCTGAAAAGAAAGTGTATACAGCTGTTGCTAGATAAAATATTCTGTAATTATCTATTAAGTCCAATTGATCTTAGTGCAGTTTGAATCTGACGTTTTTCTTGGCTTTTTGTCTGTATGATCTGTCTCTGAGAGTGGTATATTGAAGTCATCCAGTATTCTTTTATTGGGGTCAATCAGTCCCTTTTTATCAAGTAATGTTTGCTTTGTAATTGGGTGTCCTGACATTCAGAACATAGTAACAATCATTATATTTTCTTCTTGAATTGCTCCCTTCCCCCATGTGTAATGACCTCTTCTAATTTTGGCTTGAAGTTGCTTTGTTGATATGAGAGAAGCAGCTACTCCTGATTATTTTCAGATTCTATTAGCAAGGAATACCATTTTCCATTCTTTCACTTCAGTCTGTTAATGTCTTTGCCTATAAGATGTGTTTCTTGAAGACACATATAATTGGATTTGCTTCGTAATTCACTTTTCCATTCTATGTCTTTTAATTGGTGAATTAGGGCCATTTACATTTAGAGTTATTATAGAAAGATTTGTATTACTTCCTGTCATTTTATTTTACTTCTGATGTTTGAATGGTTCTTAGTTATTGTTTGCTTATTTGTTTTTCTAATATGAGGTATTCTTTCCATACTCTTTTTATTATTTTTATCTTCCTGTTCTCAGTAACCAAAGTCCCCCCCAGAGATAGGAAACAAACCAGGTGAGACCCATGATCATCACGGTTCATGCCTGGAGAATGGCTGCCACCCAATGGAATGAGGCCCTGGACAGAGGACACAGTTTTCAGGCTGGAAAGGACAAGACACCTGCAACTTGCAGAGCACTAGACAGGGAAGAGATGCAAAGAGAAAGAACTCCAGATCTGCAGGGAACCTTGAGTATTTCACCTGAGGACAGCTCAGCACATGCATGGGGGAAACTCCCTGGGGTTGGAGAAAAACCCCCCACAAGAATCAGAGAGAGCAGTCCTCAAGAACAGCTGGGACAATCTTCTCTCCTTTAGCCACAATGATACCCCTCTATCGCACTCCCTGCCCGCAGAGAGACACGACACCTGGTTCTTTTCAGCTCTTTATTGCGCGCGTCTACTTCCTCATAGTTCTTTCTTTGTTCTCCCTTTTTGAGGAACTTACACTCCAATATATACAGTACTTGTAACCAATCAGCCTTTTAGCATGAGGGGAGAGCATGCACAGATATAGGCAGCAAAGGCAGGCATATAGTGGACCTGCACTGTCCATCAGGGAGCTCAGCCAATCCCTGGAACTTCCTCAAAATAATGTCAGTTGTTTGTGCAAAAGTTAACTGCTCTGGCTCACTGCCAGGCGCCATCTTAGCCTTGCCACACCTAGGGCCAGGGGTCCGGCCGAAACCCCGACACCCCTCATAATTAATGGGGCATTAAAAGGAAGAATGTGAAGAAGGGCCCTTCTTTAAAATGGGAAAACCTATCTCCAGACTTACTGCTCCTCCAGTCCCATCTAACAAAGTATGAAAGGACGACTTGAAATGGGCAACCTGTGTTCAAGGAGTTTAGTTAAGTCTCAGAACACAGCTGAAGATGCACAAATATCCACTGCTGGAACAGCTGGACATCCACAGTTTTTTTTTTTTTTTACACCTATACCAATTTAATTTCAAGATGAATCTTATTCCTGAAAGCAGAGCAGAAAAGTCATATAATTTCTGTAGAAAAACAAGAATGACTTTGAGTTTGGAAATAAGCTTTAGATGCAATGCTCAAAGCATCCCTGACAGAAAAAAATCATAGTTGGACTCTGTTAAAAATAACAGAGTAATGGACACTGTCAAAAAGGGAGAATGTGAGGGGCCATCACATATCTGAGAAGGACTTATACCCACAATGTACAAAGAATTCCTAAAAGATAACTATGAGAAAAAAAAAGAAATAAAATAGGCAAAGTATATGAACAGGCCTTTCATCATAGCAGATGTGCAGAGGCAAAAGCATATGAAGGCAGCTCAACATCACATGCCACAGGGATTAGAAATGGACGTGAGGGGATGGTGTCACACCCCATGGAATGCCTAAATGCAAAATGGTACGGCCACTTTGAAAGTTAGTTGGGAAGTTTCTTAAAACAAAGTATTAATGTATGATCCAACCATCCCACTTCTCAGGTTTTGCCAAACTGATGTGAACATGTATAGGTCCACATAAAAATTTGTTGGTAATGTTGATAGCAGCCTTATTTATGGTAAACGAGTAGTAAAATTAATCAAGGTATTTTTAAAAGATGAAGAGATAAACTCTGGGACATCCATAAGTGGAACACTGGCTAGTGACAAAGAGAAATGAACCATCAAGCCGCAGAAACATGAGAGAATCTAAGAGCATGTTCTAAATAAAGAGGCAAATCCATACAAGTGCCACAAAGGTGGCTGCTGGGAGTTTAGGGAAGAAAGAAAGTTGAATAGAGGAAGCCCAGGGGACTTTGAGGGCAGTGAACTGTTCTTTATGACACTGTGCATCTTTCCAAACCCAAAGAACTTTAAAGGAAGCAAATTAAAGATCACTCAGGATGTCAGGGAATTCCGTGATGGGATGGATGCAGCAAGGGACAAAAGAATCCTCCTGTATTACAAACAGAGGAAACAGCTCACTGAAGTGGCGGGTGGGAGAGTGCTGGCCTGAGTGACCTTGGAGAGGGTCAGGTCTGCCAGAGGGGAGGCTAAGGACCTGGCACGGTACTGCTGTCCAGATGAGAAAGTTATTTTCCTGGAAATACATGGGAAATTATGTCCAGTACTTATCTGCAAATAAAGGCTTTGGAAATAAGCATGGCAAAAAGTTAGTGAGATTATGTCTCACTGTCAGGAACCCGTGTCATGAACTCTGAAGACCAGATCTATTGTGTGTCTGTTTTGACGGCTATTAAAGGCAGAGGAGGAGGCAAGGACACAGAGGCCACAGGGAAAGGTTTACGGTGGTCAGTGCTCAAAAGAAAACAGAAGTTACATTCATGGACAGGAATCACCTGGCTGGTATCCCCAGGCCAAGAGAGTGACTTTGTCATGAGAGTAATTTATGAAGGGCCGCTTTGACCTCCAGGCTGCTGGGAGAGTGCAGTGGTGCCATCCTGGGTTATGACTGTCCCTAAATAAACACGACTCAGGATGACACTGACATAGCGCACTGATGGCACTGCTGTCCACGCTGGCGGGTGCTGTCCTATCTCCAGCTCTAGTTCTCAGGCACGGTCCTTCCCCAGCTCTCAAGGTGCAGGTCCTCATTCACAAGTCATCGTTCCGCCCACGCCCGGGACTGGATCCCGGAATTCACCGGCAGAACTCGCCAGGGGTTCGCTCCGTTCATCACGCAACTCGGCCCACGTGCAGCGTGGGAAGCGGGAAGCGTTCATAAAACTGAAATCATTTGTTTAGAAGTTCAGGAAGTATGAAATATTAATGAGGCAGAGATAATTAGGTAAATTCTGCAATTTCTATTATTTTGCTGTTTATTTTCAACCGTGAACTCCAATTATTCTGGGGGGGACTTCAAAGTAAATATAAGCTAGCACATGGTTAAGTTCATAGGAGTTGTAGTACCTCTATCTAATAGAAGAGGAGAAAAAATGATGAAAATACTATACTTACACCTAATAAAATACAAATAAAAAATATACAAACCTCCCAGATTTTTTAATGCTTAACAGAAACTCTAAGGTCCTACAACTTCCAAAGCCTTTGTAAGAAATACCTTCATATTTTAAGTCTAATATTTAACCCAGAGCTCCAGCGTGACTAGCAGTGAATATTTATCTTTGGTTTCAGACCTTGAATAAAACCGTTTTTAGGTATTTGCAGCGCATCTGTTATTTTAACCAAAGTGTCCTGGGGGAGGGGTGTTTTCTTTAACTACAGAGCCCATGGACGGGAGGAGGGGGTGTTTTCTGATTGATCCGGTCCAGCATCCCCATGTTATGTTGTATGCGTGGGTGGTTCATGAAACACGTGTTATAAACATTGTTTCAAAGAAAGAAAAGAGGAGGAGGGGGAGGGGACAGAATGAAAAAGAGCAGTATTGACAGGAGAAAAGAAACCATAATAAAGCAAAGTGACTAGCAAAACTATTTGAGACTTAAGCAGTATCTTACACTTGGCTATTTTTTTGCAAGTGTGTATTTATATGCATCGTGTTGAGTAAGGTTTTAGGGAAAAAAAAATTGAAAAATCCGTCAGAATTAACTCTGTAGGGAGACATGTGCTGTGGGTGGAGGTTTATGGAAGATATTTGCCTTATCTTTCATTTTCTGATTGGTTAGTGGCTACTAGAAAATTATCCAATCAGACTTGACCTATACGCTTTCTCTTGTCCAATCAGAACGAGTATTCCTGGAGCCCTCATTTGAATACAGAGCCTACAAATAGGGCACCTAGGCCTGCACTGGCCGTTGTCTCTCTCTGCAGGTCTGCTTGGTGTGCTGCTCTGCGGTGCTGGGCAGCGCGACGTCCTAAATCGGGTCTTTGGTGCCGGCCAGAAGCCCAGAGCGAGAGGGACGGAATGACAAGGGCAGGAAGGTCAGCATCTCAGGTATGACTGTGCTGTTGAAGCGGGTTTTTCTTCCCTGGGAGCTCTTGAGTCTAAATGCTTGTCCTTTCTTCTCAGACGTCCGGTGACCGGTGAAGCTTATTGTCAAGGAGCTGGGGATGGTGGCCAGGGCCCCCGCGACTGTCTGCTCTGGGCGGGCAGTCAGGCGGAATCCATCGTGAATGCGTAGAATCCCGGAATGGCCTCTGATTGGCCACTTGGCCTCTTGCACGTGCTGCCTGGCTGCCTCCGTGTCTCTGGGTGGGGAGGAAGTCTCAGGCCACGTGTCCCCAAAGCTCCAGATTGGCTCCCTCAGCTCATGCTGATCACAGGAGGGTCACCTTTTGTAGTCAACATTCGGTTCAATCCGGGAGTCAGTCATGGGCCTGCCTGACTGCTTTCTGTTGGTTGAAACCCCAGGAGGGTCTTCTGTCAGGTGGAGGGACCAAGACCCCCGCCACTGTGGTGTGTTCTTGCTGCATTTCAGAGTTGACTTTTGAGGGTTTCTTGTGTTTGAGTTTTTTTTTTTTTTTTTTTTTTTTTTTTTTTTTTTTCTGATACCGGGGATTGAACTCAGGCACTTAACCACTGAGCCACATTTCCAGCCGTATTTTGCATTTTATTTAGAGACAGGGTCTCACTGAGTTGCTTAGCACCTCCCTGTTCCCGAGGCTGGCTTTGAACTCGTGATCCCCCTGCCTCAGCCTCCCGTGCCTCTGGGATTACAGGCGTGCGCCCGAGGCCGGCCCTTTTGGGGTTTCGACTGTACTGGGGGTAGAGGAGCAGCTAAAATAGGTCTAGACTCCCCTGACCAATCGAGTCTTTTCTGTTGGCCTTTTTTCAGTCCTCAGTCATAGGAGTCTTACGATAGCTCAAGTGATTTATCAGGGTTGGCCTTGACAATATGATTTCCTGGTCGCCCAAGTGGGCACGGATTCTGCGGGGAATTCAGCTTCTGCCTTTCCTGTAGGCTGCCTTCCCATGACTTCTTGGGTAAATCTCAGAGGAGCAGCTTCCCTTCTCCCTGTCTCTTCTCTGCTAAGTTTCATGAGTACGGTTTCATAAGCACATAGTTCTCATCATAGACTGTTTAGGCCTTGTTTTTCTTAATTCTAAGTCAATTTGGAATTCCAGGACTGTGTCGTTGGCAATTGGATCATAGTGTGTTGTTCCTAATGGTGTGTTAGAACTGTTCCAAAAATTAGTGCATTATTGATGTTGCTTGCTGTGGATTTAGTTGAAGATGTTTACAGTATGCTAAGACTTGGGATGCCTCAATTCATGTTCTTTTTTCTTCTAAAACCTGTGTGGAAAACTTTGAAATGGTATAAAATAGGGTGTTTTTTACACCCCTGTGTGATAGAAGGCAGGGATTATGGTTTTCACAATTGTATCCACAATGTTTGGCACATATTGGTGCTAAAATATTTATTAATGGTTGAAATGAAATCCTAGTTGGTAATTTTGGTTAAAGAACAAATCAGTGTAGCCAGGACATGGTGGCACAGGAGGCTGAGGCAAGAGGATCACAAGTTTGAGGCCAGCCTCTGCAATTTACTGAAACCATGTCTTAAATAAGAGAAAGCAATGGAGAACTAGCTCAGTGGTAAAGCACTCCTGAATTCAGTCTCCAGTCAGAAAAACAAAAACCAAACTAAAAATAAATGTGAAGACCCATCCAGTGAGGTGGGGGAAGTCAAACTGCAGGTTCCCAGACTCCAGACATCCTCACACATTGTCTACATTCTTCCCCTCAGACTTCATTTACAAGACACAGATCCAAGTTTAACTTCATCCAAGGTCTGTTTATTTTCAATTTTTTTTTTATATTCCTGAGTCTTAAGACAGGAGCCTCAGGTAATTAAACTCAAAGCACAGGACCTTCTCCCAAGCAGGGGACCTACTGCGACAGCCCTGGTTTCACCTCTGAAGTTGACCTGCATCTTCATTTCAATAGATTGAACAGTTTTCAGCTTACCTACAATACGTGAGTCCCTACATGCACACACTGGTTATGTAAAAAGTTAATTTCCAGATGGGAGAAAATGGTGAATAAGAACATCAATGGTCAGTCTTACTCAAACCCAGGAGCCACACCTGGAGGCGAGCCCACAGGCCTTCAGTGAGCACTGGCAAGGCCTGTTTCACATGTGAAAGGCCTTGAAGCTCTCCTTTGGGAACTCCTGCAGCTAACTGGTTTGACCCAGAGTTGAAAAACTACAAGGTGGGGGTGAACCTGCAAGGTGAGGGCGAACCTGCATGGCGGGCCCAGGGAGGGAGGTGGGGGTGAACCTGGGATGTAGTCTTGATCCTTTTGCAATGCCTGTTTTACTACGTGGTCCACTCAGAGCCTTGTATAAACTGAGCTGGCTCACCAAATGGGTTTTTCTGCTGTTAGGCCCTCTCTAGCTTAAATAAACCCTGCTCTGTTTATACACACACACACACACACACACACTAATAATTTTAAAAAATTTGTTCTAATTAGTTATACATGACAGTAGGCTGCACCTTGATACATTGATGGAGTATATTTCTTTTTTTTGGTTGTACATGATGTAGAATCCCACTGGTCATATAGTTATATATGTACATAGGGTAATAATGTCTGATTCATTCTGCTGTCCTTTCTCCCCCTATAATCCTATCCCCTCCCCTCCCTTTGCTCTCTTCTACCTAATCTCTAGTAATTCTATTCTTCCCTAGGCACCCCTGCCCCCTTATTGTGAATTAGCTGTGCGTATCAGAGAAAACATTTGGCCTTTGATTTTTTGGGATTGGCTTATTTTTCTTAGCATGATATTCTCCAGCTCCATCCATTTACTGGCAAATGCCATAATTTCATTCTTTAAGATTAATATTCCATTGTGTATATATACCAAATTTTCTTTATCCATACATCTATTGAAGGGCACCTAGGTTGGTTCCATAGTTTAGCTATTGTGATTGAGTTGCTAATAAACATTAATATGGCTGTGTCACTGTAGTATGCTGATTTTAAGTCCTTTGGGTACAAATTGAGGAGTTGGGTAGGTGGGTCAAATGGTGGTTCCATTCCAAGTGTTCTGAGGAATCTCCATACCATTTTCCATAATGGTTGCACCAATTTACATTCCCACCAGCGATGTATGAGTGTACCCTTTTCCCTACATACTCGAATGTATTGTCATTTATATTCTTGATGATTGCCATTCTGATTAGGGTGAGATGAAATCTTAGAATAGTTTTGATTTGCATTTCTCTAATGATAAAGATTTTTTTTCCAAGTATTGATTGATTGTATTTCTTCTTCTGTGAGGTGTCTGTTCCTTAGCCCATTTATTGCTTGGGTTATTTGTGTTTTAACTCTTAATTTTTTTGAGTTCCTTATGTATCCTGGAGATCAGTGCTCTATCTGAAGTGCATGCGATAAAGAAATTTTCTCCCACCCCATAGGCTCTCTTCATGTTATTGTTTCCTTCGCTTAGAAGAAGCTTTTTACTTTGAATCCATCACATTTATTGATTCTTGATTTTACTTTTGTGCTTTAAGAATCCAAAGGAAGTCAGATCCTAGGTCAACATGGTGAAGATTTGGGCCTGTTTTTTCTTCTATTAGGTGCAAGGTCTCTGTTCTAGTGCCTAATTTAGGTCTTTAAACCACTTTGAGATGAGTTTTGTGTAGGGTGAGAGAGAGAGGTTTAATTTCATTTTGTTACATGTGGATTTCCAATGTACCCAGAACCATTTGTTGAAGAGCTTATCTTTCTCTAGAGAATGTTTTTTTGGTGCCTTTGTCTATTGTGAGATAACTGTATTTATGTGGGTTTGTCTCTTTGTCTCTCCTATTCTGTACCTTTGGTCTAGGTGTCTGTTTTGGTGCCAATACCATCCCAATTTTTGTTACTATAGCTCTGCAGTATAATTTAAGGTCTAGTATTGTGATGTGTCCTGCTTCACTCTTATTGCTAAGGATTGCCTTAGCTATTCTGGGTCTCTCTTTTTCCAAATGAATTTCATGATTGCTTGTTCTGTATGAAGAATGTCATTGGGATTTTAATAGGAATTGCATTAAATTTGTTTTATACTTTTGGTAGTATGGCCATTTTGTGTGTGTGTGTGTGTTGCTGGGGATTGAACCCATGGTCTTATGCATGTGAGGCAAGCACTCTACCAACTGAGCTGTATTATCCCCAGGCAAGTATGGCCATTTTGACAATATTAATTCTGCCTATCCAGGAGCATGGGAAGTCTTTCTATCTTCTAAGGTCTTCAATTTCTTTATTTAGTGGTCTGTAGTTTTCAACGTAAAGTATTTTACCTCTCTTGCTAGATTGATTTCTAAGTATTTTATTTTTTTTGAGGCTATTGTGAATGGGGTTGTTTTCTTAATTTCTTTTTTCAGTAGATACACCACTGATGATCATATGATTCTTGTTTTTAAGTCTATTGATGTTGATGTATTACATTTATTGATTTCCATATGTTGAACCAAACTTGCATCCCTGAGATAAAACCCTCTCGATCAAGGTGCACTATATTTTTGTATGCTTTGCCAGAATTTTATTGACAATTTTTATGTCTATTTTCATCAGGGATATTGGTCTGAAGTTTTCTTTCTTTGATGTGTCTTTGTCTGAATTTGGTATCGGGGTGATACTAGCCTCATAGAATGAGTTTGGAAGGGTTTCCTCCTTTTCTATTTCATGGAATAATTTGAAAAGTATTGGTGTTAATTCTTTGAAAGTCTTGTAGAACTCAGCTGAAAATCTGTCTGGTTCTGGGCTTTTCTTGATTGGTAGTCTTTTGATGGTGTTTTTGATTTCATTACTTATAATTGATCTGTTTAAATCATGTATGTCTTCCTGATTCAGTTTGGGTAGGTTATATGTCTAGAAATTTGTTGATGTCTTCAAGATTTTCAATTACAATGGAGTATAAATTTTTAAAATAGTTTCTAATTATAGTCTATATTGTCTGTTATGATATTTCATTTTTCATCATGTGTTTTAGTAATTTGAGTTTTCTTTTTTGTCTTTGTTAGCATTTCTAGGGGTTTATCAATTTATTTTTTCAAAGAAACAACTTTTTGTCAATTTTTTGAAGGGTTTCTTTTGTTTCAATTTCATTGATTTCATCTCTGATTTTAATTATTGCCTGTTTTCTGCTTTTGGTGTTGATTTGCCCTTTTTCTAGGGCTTTTTCTTTTTTTTTTTTTTTCCCCCTAGGGCTTTTTTGAGATGTAATGTTAGGTCATTTATTTGTTGACTTTTTATTCTTTTAATGAATGAGCTCAGTGCAGTGAACTTTCCTGTTAGTATTGCCTTCACAGTGTCCTAGAGATTTTGATATGTTGTATTGGTATTCTCATTTACCTCTGAGTACTTTTCATTTCATCTGTGATTTCTTCTGCTGCCCATTCTTCAGTCAATAGTGTATTTTTTAGTCTCCAGGTCTTAGAGTATTTTTTATTTTAATGTTATCATTGATTTCTAATTTTATTACATTATGATCTGATAGAATACACAGGGTATTATCTGTTTCCTTGTTTATACTAAGAGTTGCCTTGTGACATAAGATATATTCTGTTTTAGAGAAGGATCTGTGTGCTGCTGAGAAGAAAGTGTGTTTGCTTGTTGATGGATGAAATAATTCTATAAGTGTTTGTTATGCCTAAATTATTGATTGCATTAGTTCTATAGTTTATTTAGTTTTTGTTTGGAAGATTTGTTCAGTAGTGAGAGAGGTATGCAGAGTCACCCAGTACTGTCATTATGGTCACTGATTCTTGAAATTGAGGAGGGTTTGTTTGGTGTACATAGATGCTGCATTGTTTGGGGCATAAATGTTTATAGTTGTTAAGTCTTGTTGATGAATAATGCCTTTGAGCAGTATGAAATGTTCTTCGTTGTCTCTTCTGATTAACTTTGGCTTGAAGTCCACTTTATTTGATATGAGGATGGAAACTCCTGCTTGTTTATGCTGTCCATGTGAATATGCTTTTTCCCAAACTTTCACTTTCAGGTGTGGATGTGTTTGCCTATGAGGCAAGTCGCTTGGAGAAAGAATGTTGTTGTCTTGTTTTTTAATCCAATCTGCCTGTCTGTGTCTTGATTGATGAGTTTAGGCCATTAACATTCAGGGTTATTATTGACATAAGATTTGTATTCCCAGTTATTTTGGTTTATTTCTGGTTTTTAATTTGACTTAGTTTAGCCTTTTTATCCTTTTGAGTATTCCCTCATTTTGTAGTTCCTTCTTTTACTGATTTTCACTTTTTCTTTTTTTCACTTCATCCTCATGGAATATTTTGTTGAGAATGTTCTGTAGTGCAAGCTTTCTAGTTGTGAATTCTTTAACCTTTGTCTATCACTGAAGGTTTTTATTTAATCTTCAAATCTGAAACTTAATTTTGCTGGATATAAGATTCTTGGTCGGCATCCATTTTCTTTCAGAGCCTGAAATACGTTATTCCAGGACCTCCTGGTGTTGAGGGTTTGGGTTGAGGAGTCATTTGAGATCCCACTGGGTTTCCCACTATAGGTAATTTGATTTTTTTTCTCTTACAGTCTTTAAGATTTTATCCTTATTCTGTGTTAGTTATTCTCATTATAATGTGTCTTGGTGTGGGTCTTCTCTAATTTCGTACATTTGGGGTCCAGTAAGCCTCTTGTATTTGATTTTCCATTTCATTCTTTAGGTTTGGGAAATTTTCCCATATGTCATTGAAAAGATTCTGCATTCCTTTGGTTTGTATTTCTGCTCCTTCATCTATCCCAATAACTTTTAAATTTGGTCTTTTCATGTTATCCCATGATTTTTGGAAGTTCTGTTCATGGTTCATCATCATCATCTCTACATGGTCAGTTTTATTTTCAAGATTGTATGCCTTGTCCTCATCGCCTGAGGTTCTGCCTTCCAAGCTGTCTGGCCTGCTGGTGATGCTTTCCATTGAACTTAAAATTTGGTTTATGGATTCCTTCATTTTGAGGAGTTGTGCTTGTTTTGTTTTTCACAATCCCTTTTAAGTCATCTTTGACTTCCTGTATTTTCTCTTTGATTATATTCCTTGTACTATCCTTTACTTCACAGATCAGTTTAAGTATGTAAATTCTAACATCCTCCTCTTGACATTTTTTTCTACTGTGCTGTCGGTGGATTCTGTTATTGGAGCATCCTGGTTTGTTTGGGGTGCTTTGTTCCCTTGTTTTTTAATGTTCCATTTGTGTTTTCCAATCTAGCAGTATGGATCTGAGGCAGCACAGATTCTACCCTGCAGACTTACAGTATCCATGAAGATTTCCAGTACCTTGCTTTAAGGTGGAGACCAATAGCAACAGTACCCAATGCAAACAATATAAAGCCACCAAATCCACTGGTTCCTATTAAGACGTCCAGAGTTTTCTTGCAGTAAACAGAAATGGTGAGTTCACTTATTGTCTACAGTATATACAGTAAATTTGCTAACAGGATTTAAAATTTCAAATGGTGGACAAGAGAACACAAGTTGTGTTAGAGGTATGAAGTCCCTGAGGGAGGAGAAGCCAGAAGTAAAAATTTGGAAGAGGAATTGGTAGAGACTGGCTGTTAGGGGGAGAAAAGATGGAAAGAGAATCCAGGAAAACAGACAAGTGAGAGGAAAAATGTAGACAAAGAAACAAAAATTAATATAAGAATACGCAACAAGAATGCAAAGTACCGTTTATACATCAGTCTTCAATAAATGGATGAAAAATATGTGGTTTCAAATATGGTAGAGAAACTTGAGGGAAAAAAAATATTGATGGAAAATTAAACAACTGTTCCTGTCAGTGTTCAAAAGTTTTTTAACCCTGTCTCCAACTTTTCACAGGATTGCCAGGCTCAGACTGGCCCACACAGACCCAGTCCCTGTCCCACAGGTCTGGGTTTCAGTTACCCCAGGCTCAGCGACGTCGCAGCCCCACCATCTCAGTGCTGGTTCAGTTTGCAGTGAGACCACAAGGGATGCATCACACAGAGCAATGATCCTGAGAAGCAGCAGCAAGATGGCGGCCACCGACACTCCCAACAGGAAGACCCCACATGCTGCCAAACTTGCAGGAACCCCTGATGCTGAACTTCCAAGCCCTGGCTGGTATCCCTAAATGGATTTGGCTGTGCCCTGAGATGGCAGCGACCCCCCCAGGTGCTGGCCGGTGTGTCCCGATACGGAGACGGCCACATGCAACAAACCTGCAGGCACCCTGGCAGCGGACCTCTGGGCTGTGGCGGAAGTGGTGGGAGGTCAACTGCAGCGGGAAGCGATGGCAAAGGCACCTGGAGACCAGCAGATGGCACCAGTGTCGGCGGCAGCTGGGACTGGAGAAAAGACGTGTGGGCAGCAGAAGTGGGGTCGTGGCACCCCATTTACACTTCATTCCGTGATGGTTCATGGATTTTATTCTTAAAAATCTGAGACAAGAACCCAGAGGAAATTGGTAAAGCGGGAAATCTAAACTCATCTCAAAACTCTGGTTTCATCCTGGTGGTCTGTATGGGGATCGTGGGAAGGGTGAGTGAAACAGATTAATGAATGCTGCATCACTTGCTTTCCTTCCAGGAGTCCTGTACTCCATTTGTACATTCTCTCTATCAAAATTACCAGGACCCTGTCCCAGTTATAAGGGGATAGTAATGTGCACCTGCTGGACTTAAAAACTCGGGGAAAGGCTTTGCTGGACTGAGACTGGTGAAAGCTGTCCTTGCTCCTGATGCCTACCCAATAATGAGGACACGGATTTGAGAAAAAGGGAGAAGGTTTATTGCTTTGCTAGCAGAGAAACACAGGGTCCTCCTGTCCCAGAGGCTGTGGTTCTGCTCCGTAGTAGGAACAGGGGGCTTTTAAAGAGGTGCTTTAAAGGCTACATTTCATATGTTCTCTGTCTGGAGATGTAATTCACTTGTTAATTGGGAGGTAGTCATTTCCTTTTTTAAAATTTTTTTATTGTAAACAAATGGGATACATCTTGTTCCTCTGTACATGAAGTAGAGGCATACCATTTGCGTAATCATACATTTACATAGGGTAATGGTGTTTGATTCATTGTTATTTTTTTCCTTCTCCCCATCCCTCCCACCCCTCTCTTCCCTCTACACAGTTCCTCCTTCCTCCATTCTTGCCTCCCTCCCACCCCACATTATGTATCATCATCTGCTTATCAGCGAGATCATTCATCCTTTGGCTTTTTGAGATTGGCTTATCTCACTTAGCATGATATTCTCCAATTTCATCCATTTGCCTGCAAATGCCATAATTTTATTCTTTATGGCTGAGTAATATTCCGTTGTATATATATATACACCACAGTTTCTTTATCCATTCATCAATTGAGGGACATCTGGGTTGGTTCCACAATCTGGCTATTGTGAATTGAGCAGCTATGAACATTGATGTGGCTGAATCTCTGTAGTATGCCGATTTTAAGTCCTTTGGGTATAGGCCAAGGAGTGGGACAGCTGAGTCAAATGGTGGTTCCATTTCAAGTTTTCTAAGGAATCTGCACACTGCTTTCCAGAGTGGCTGCACTAATTTGCAACCCCACCAGCAATGTATGAGTGTACCTTTTTCCCCACATCCTCACCAACACCTATTGTTGCTTATATTTTTGGTAATTGCCATTCTAATTGGGGTGCGATGGAATCTTAGGGTAGTTTTGATTTGCATTTTTATTATTACTGGAGATGTTGAACATTTTTTCATATATCCGTTGATTGCTTGTTGATCTTCTGTGAAGTGTCTGTTCATATCCTTAGCCCATTTGTTGATTGGGTTATTTGTATTCTTCCATGTAGAGTTTTTTGAGTTCTTTATATATTCTGGAAATTAGTGCTCTATCTGAAGTATGAGTGGCAAAAATTTTCTCCCACTCTGTAGGCTCTTTCTTCACATTGCTGATAGTTTCCTTTGCTGAGAGAAAACATTTTAGTTTTAATATACCCCAGTTATTGATTCTTGATTTTATTTCTTGTGCTATGAGAGTCCTGTTAAGGAAGTCTGATCCTAAGCCAACATGTTGAAGATTTGGACATACTTGAAATTCTATAAGATGCAGGGTCTCTAGTCTGATTCCAAGGTCCTTGATCCATTTTGAGTTGATTTTTGTGCAGGGTGAGAGATAGGGGTTTAGTTTCATTCTGCTGCATATGGATTTCCAGTTTTCCCAGCACCATTTGTTGAAGAGGCTATCTTTTCTCCATTGCATGTTTTTGGCCCCTTTGTCTAGTATGAGAAAACTATTTATTTGGGTTTGTGTCTGTGTCCTCTATTCTGTACCATAAGTCGGTTAAGGTAATTCATATGTCTCTAGAAACCTGTTGATGTCTTCGAGATTTTCTATTTTGTTGGTATATAGATTTTCAATATAGCTTCTAATTATGTTTTGTATTTCAATCATGTCTTTTGTGATATTTCCTACCTATTTTGGTGCCAATACCATGCCGTTTTTGTTACTATTGCTTTGTAGTATAATTGAAGTTCTGGTATTGTGATACCCCCTGCTTCACTCTTCCTGCTAAGGATTGCTTTAGCTATTCTGGGTTTCTTATTCTTCCAGATGAATTTCATGATTGCTTGCTCTATTTCTGTAAGGTACGTCATTGGGATTTTAATTGGAATTGCATTGAATCTGTGTAGCACTTTTGGTAGTATGATCATTTTGGCAATATTAATTCTGCCTATCCAAGGACATGGGAGATCCTTCCATCTTCTAAGGTTTTCTTTAATTTCTTTCTTTAGTGTTCTATAGTTCTCATTGTAGAGGTCTTTCACCTCTTTTGTGAGATTGATTCCCAAGTATTTTATTTTTTTTGAGACTTTTGTGATGGGGTAGTTTCCTAACTTCTCTTTCAGAGAATTCATTGCTTATGTATAAAAATGCATTAGATTTATGAGCATTGATCTTGTAACCTGCTACTTTACTGAATTCACTTATGAGTTCTAAAAGTTTTCTGGTGGAATTTCCAGGTTCTTCTAAATATAGAATCATGTCATCAGCAAATAGGGATAGTTTGAGTTCTTTTCCTATTCGTATCCCTTTAATTCCTTGGTCTGTCTAATTGCTCTGGCTAAAGTTTCAAGGACAGTATTGAATAGAAGTGGAAGTGGTGAGAGAGGGCATCCCTGCCTTGTTCCAGTTTTTAGGGGGAATGCTTTCAGTTTTTCACCATTTAGAATGATATTAGCCATGGGCTTAGCATACAGGAATGTTCCCACTACCCCAATTTTTTCTAGTGTTTTGAGCATGAAGGGGTGCTGTATTTTATTGAATGCTTTTTCTGCATCTATCGAAATAATCATGTGATTAAGTCTGTTGATATGGTGAATTACATTTATTGATTTCTGGATGTTGAACCAACCTTGCATCCCTGGGATGAAACCCACTTGATCATGGTGCACTCTTGTTTTTAATATATTTTTGTATGCGATTTGCTAAAATTTTGTTGAGAATTTTTGCGTCAATGTTCATTAAGGATATTGGTCTGAAATTTTCTTTCCTCGATGTGTCTGTCTGGTTTAGGTAACAGGGTGATATTGGCTTCATAGAATGAGTTTGGAAAGGTTCCCTTCTCTTGTATTTCATGGAATACTTGGAGGAGTATTGGAATGAGCTCTTCTTTAAAGGTTTTGTAGAACTCGGCTGAGAACCCATCTGTTCCTGGACTTTGCTTTGTTGGTAGGCTTTTGATGACTTCTTCTATTTCATTACTTGAAATTGGTCTTTTTAAAGTGTATGTGTCCTCCTGGTTCAGTTTAGGTAATTCATATGTCTCTAGAAACCTGTTGATGTCTTCGAGATTTTCTATTTTGTTGGTATATAGATTTTCAATATAGCTTCTAATTATGTTTTGTATTTCAATCATGTCTTTTGTGATATTTCCTTGTTCATTCCAAATTTTAGTAATTTGAGTTTTCTCTCTTCCCTTTGTTAATGTGGCTAAGGGTTTATCAATTTTGTTTATTTTTTTCAAAGAACCAACTATTTATTTTGTCATTTTTTTAGATTGTTTCTTTTGT
Organism: Sciurus carolinensis; assembly: GCF_902686445.1. NCBI lineage: Eukaryota > Metazoa > Chordata > Mammalia > Rodentia > Sciuridae > Sciurus > Sciurus carolinensis. Next base: position 6,879,918 of record NC_062227.1, read on the forward strand.
TTCAATTTCATTGATTTCAGCTCTGATTTTAACTATTTCCTGCCTTCTACTACTTTCGGTGTTGGTCTTGTTCTTCTTTTTCTAGGGCTTTGAGCTGTAGTGTTAGGTTGTTTATTTGTTGATTTTTTTTCTTCTTTTATTGAATGCGCTCCATGAAATAAATTTTCTAAGTACTACTTTGATAGTGTCTCAGAGTTTTTGATATGATGTATCTTTATTCTCTTTTACCTCTAAGAATTTCTTAATTTTCCCCCTGATGTCTTCTGTTACCCATTCATCATTCAGTAGTGTATTATTTAATCTTCAGGTGTTGGAGTAGTTTCTGTTTTTTATTCTGTCATTTATTTCTAATTTCAATCCATTAAGATCTGATAGAATATAAGGGAGTACCTCTACCTTCTTGTATTTGCTAACATTAGCTTTGTGGCATAATACATGGTCTATTTTAGAGAAGGATCCATGTGCTGCTGAGAAGAAAGTGTATTTTCTCTTTGTTGGATGGTATATTCTGTATATGTCGGTTAAGTCTAAATTATTGTGTTATTGAGATCTTTCTTTGTTCAATTTTTGTTTGGAAGATCTGTCCAGCGGCGAGAGAGGTTTGTTGAAGTCACCTAGTATTATTGTGTTGTGGTCTATTTGATTTCTGAGATTGAGAAGGATTTGTTTGACGTACATGGATGAGCCACTGTTTGGGGCATAGATATTTATGATTGTTATGTCTTGCTGCTTAATGCTTCCCTTAAGCAGTATGAATTGTCCTTCTTTGTCCCTTTTGACTAACTTTGGCTTGAAGTCCACTTTTTTGCTGGGTATAAGTTATCTGATATGAGGATGGATACTCCAGCTTTTTTGCTGAGTCCATGTGTATGGTAATGTTTTTTCCCATCCTTTCACCTTTAGTCTGTGGGTAACTCTTTCTATGAGATGAGTCTCTTGCAGGCAGCATATTGTTGGATCTTTCTTTTTAATCCAATCTGCCTGTCTGTGTCTTTTGATTAATGAGTTCAGGCCATTAACATTCAGGGTTATTATTGAGATATGATTTGTATGCCTGGTCATTTGACTTGTTTTTGTTTTTGTGACACGACTTGGTTTCTCCTTTATTTGGTTATTCCTTTAGGGTAGTTCCTCCCTTTGGTGATTTACATTGTTGTTTTTCATCTCTTCCTCATGGAATATTTTGCTGAGAATGTTCTGTAGTGCCAGTTTTCTTTTTGTAAATTCTTTTGGCTTTTGTTTATCATGGAAGCATTTAATTTCATTGTCAAATATGAAGGTAAATTTTGCTGGGTATAAGATTCTTGGTTGGCATCTGTTTTCTTTCAGGATTGAAAAACGTTGTTCCAGGCCCTTCTAGCTTTTAGGGTCTGGGTTGAAAAATCTGATATCCGTATTGGTTTTCCCCTGAATGTAATTTGATTTTTTTCTCTTGTAGCCTTTAAAATTCTGTCTTTATTTTGTATGTTATGTATTTTCATTATAATGTGCCTTGGTGTGGGTCTGTTGTAATTTTGTGTATTTGGAGTCCTATAAGCCTCTTGGACTTGATTTTCCATTTCATTCTTCAGATTTGGGAAATTTTCTGATATTATTTCTTCAAATAGATTGTTCATTCCTTTGGTTTGTTTCTCTAAGCCTTCCTCAATCCCAATAATTCTCAAATTTGGCCTTTTCATGATATCCCATAGTTCTTGGAGATTCTGTTCATGATTTCTTACCATCTTCTCTGTTTGTTCAACTTTGTTTTCAAGATTAAATATTTTGTCTTCAATGTCTGAGGTTCTGTCTTCCAGGTGTTCTATCCATTTGGTTATGCTTTCTATGGAGTTTTTAATTTGGTTTATTGTTGCCTTCATTTCAAGGATTTCTATTTGTTTTTTTTTTCAGTATTTCTAACTCTTTATTGAAATGATCTTTTGCTTCCCGCATTTGCTCTTTTAACTGTTCAGTGGTGCGATCATTCAAAGCCTGTATTTGCTCTTTCATCTCATCATTTGCTTCTCTGATCATTTTAATTAGTACATTCTGAACTCCCTTTCTGACATTTCTTCTGCCATGCTGTCATTGGATATTATTGCTATACCGTCTAGGTTTGTTTGGGACATTTTCTTCCCTTGTTTTCTCATATTGCTCAGGTATCTACGCCTCTAGTAGTGAAATTCTGAGATATTGCAGATTTTCTGTATTGACTTATAGTGTCCCTGTAGATTTCCAATAACTCACCTCCTTGCCTTCAGTAGCCTGATGTCTTGGAGGAACTTGATAATGCAGTGGCCCACAAGTAAGCTGCCCCTCTAGGGGTGGTGGCCTTCAGGTGGGGTACATTCCCTGCTAGTGGGCAGAGGCACCTCCACTTGTTGACTGATGATCAGCCAAAGGGGTACTAGACTATGGGCTGGGACATGGCTGGTTTGGACCTGTGTCTCTGGTTCTCCCACCCTGGTGGGAAAGCCTCACCTGGCAGGGAAGACTCACCCTTCAAGAAGTTCCCTTTAATCCAGAAGTACCGCCTGGGCTGGGCAGCCCTTCTCTGCGATGTTCCCAGGGGTCTGGACTACCTCCTAGGCCAGGGAGCCTCTCCCTGCGAGTGAGAGTCTCGCTGGGGAGCCTGGCCCTGTGAGGGACTCTTGCTAAGCGGCCCTCCTCTGCAATGTTTCCTGGGGACCAGACCTACTGCCTGTGCCTGGGACCCTTGCTCTGCGCCGAAGCCTCTCTCTGGACAGCCATCCTCCAAAAGCTGTCTGCGGTCCGGTCCTGCTGCCTGGACCTGGGACCCTCGCTCTGCGCCAAAGCCTCTTGCTGGGCAGCCTTCCTCTACAATGCTCCCGGTTGTCGGGGTTCACGGCTCCAGTGGTGGAGTCTCACTGGGCAACTCTACTCCACGAAGTTCCCTGCATTCCAGGACTATGGGCCCTGTCTGGGGAGCCTTGCCCAGTGGGAGAGACTCACCCGGCGGCTCTGAGTTGGTCCCGAGTCTCTCAATACCACCTCTTCTTGAATCCTGAGTTCTGTCAAAGGGCCTCCAGTCTCCTGTAGGTGTCTTAGGAAGGGAGATGCCCTTCTGATGATGATGGCCATGCCCTCAGGAATAATTCACAATGCCTGCACCAGCCTGCAAAGAAGCTGGGGAGCCCCAGCGAGGGTGCACTGAGTCAGCACAGAGGCAAGTGCAGTGTCCCTCGGCGGTAGGGGGGTAGGCAGGCAGGTTCAGTGGTGGCATCTGATCTTGGTGTGGGGTCGGGCTTGCTCCGCAATGGTGTCCAACCTCGATGTGGGGGTCGGGCAGGCTTGCTTGCTCTGGGATGGCGTCTGACCCCGGTGTGGGGGTCAGGCGGGTTTGCCGGGAGGTAGTCATTTCTGAGATCTGGTGCCATCCCCAAAGACTGGATTCTTTCATCCCTAGAGGACTATCCTTCCTGGCGTGCTGGAGCAAGGACCCTGGGAGCCCAGGGGAACCCAGTGGGACTGCAGGAACCAGCTCAGGGAGCTCCACCTGCTGGAGAGGTGGGAACCCAGGTTCAAGAGGTCGACCTGCCCTAAGTGACAGAAGAACCCGATCACCTCTCCGAGTGGCCCCAGTAGTCTCGATTGCATGAGAAGAAGCCACAACTCTTGAGGGGCTGGGCAGGGGCTGGAGGCTGTCTGGTGGCAGGTCAGTGGTGGCCAAATAAGGCAGGCTAAGCCTGGAGAGAGAGTGGAGTTCTGATCCGCGGTTCCATGGTGATCAATCCTGTGGTTTGTATGTCTGTGCCTTCCTCAGTCCCAATAATTATTAAATTTCATCTTTTCATGATACCCCATAATTCTTGGAGGTTCCATTCATGATATCTTACCATCTTCAGTTTGGTCAACGTTATTTTCAAGATTGAATATTTTGTCTTCATTGTCTGAGGTTCTGTCTGCCACAAGATCTGTTTTGTTGGTCATGCTTTCTATTGAGTTTTTAATTTGGTTTATCGTTTCTTTCAAGTATTTTTTTTTCAGAATATCTATCTCTTTATTGAAGTGTTCTTTTGCTTCCTGCATTTGCTCTTTTAACTGTTTACTGGAATGATCCATACATTGCTTGAACTTGCTCTCTTATCTCATCTTTTGCTGTATGGATCATTTTAATTACGTAGATTCTAAACTATTTTTCTGTCATTTCTGCTGCTGTGCTGTCATTGGATTCTATCAAAATAGCATCTTGGTTTGTTAGGGACACTTTCTTCCCGTGTTGTTTTCATATTGTTTCTATATGTTCCCCTCTGGCAGTGAAGATGTCAGGTACTGAAGTCCCCCCCCCTCAGGCTTATTGTGACCCTGAGGTTACCAGTACCTCTCCTTTGAAGGGGAGATCAATACCAGTAGAGCACCCAACACAGAGAAAATGCAGCCCTGAACCAGACAGCCCCTGTAAAGACTTTAACATTATTGTAAGGAACAGGATGAGTTTGGTTACTATTTACAGTGTTTCAAGTTGTGAACAAGAGGATGGGGCAGGGTGTAGGATGTGAGTGAGTAAATAGAGGTAGCTCTCAAATGGCCTCCAGTCTGCTGTAGGTGTCTCAGGAAGGGAGCCGCCCTTCCACTGATGATGGCCACGCCCTCAGGAATAATTCACAATGCCTGCACCAGCCTCCAAAGAAGCTGGGGAGCCCCCAGTGAGGGTGCGCTGAGTCAGCACTGAGGCAGGCGCAGTGTCCTGTGGTTGGGGGGGACAGGCGTCCATCCAAGGTGTGGGGTGGGCAGGTGGGCTCAGCGACTGGCATCTGTCCATGGTATTTACAATTTTTAATGGTAGACACTGAGCAGACGGAGGTTCTTCAGGACATGATGATGTTTATGAGTTGGAGGGAGAAGGCAGAGGTGTTGGATCATAGGAAGAGTAAAGAGGAAGTTTGGCTGTTCCAGGAGAAAAGAGAAAGAGAATCCAGGAATGAGATAAGTGAGAGGAAAATATAGAGAAGGAGTAAAAAAATAAGAAAAAAAAAGAAATTAAAAAGAAAAATGTAAAAAGAAAAGAATATACTTCCCAGTCCTCAGCATGCTGATGCATGAGAAGTGCTTGGCTTCAACAATGGTGTGGATGTGAGAGCGGGAAAAGAGAAAAGGAAGTCTCAAAGGAGGGCTGAGGAATCGCTTTTGCTGGAGTTCAGTAGTTTCTCTGCTTCCCTTCTCACCTGCTAGGTGGGGTTGTCTGGAGTTTGCTGGTATCTTCACCTTCAGGTGGTGAGAGTTACTAGGGTTGGAGGGGTTAGTCTTGGAGGTAGGTCTCCTGGTGGCAGGGTATAGCAATTGCTGGTCACGGTTGGAAGACTGCACTCCAGGAATCTCCTTGGGTCCACTCATGTGATGTGGAGCCTGGTCTTAGTCCCTTACTTCGCCTGTGGACCCACAGTGCCTGGTTTCTAACTTGGTCTCTAAACTGTCTCTCTCCCCCGCTGTCCTTTTGACTTCTACTCAGGCACCCCGGTTCCTGGGAGTCCTGAGGGCTGAGCGCCAGGACCTGTGTGCCTGTCCTGGAGAGCTGTTTTGTATTGGGCAGATCAGGACCAGGTGCTCGAACTGTGGGCTGGCTGTGTAGCTGCAGGTGCTGGGCTGGCTGGACAGTTGGGAGCGGGTGGTCGGAGATTTGGGATTGCCAAATCAGCGGGACCAGGTCAGCGGTGGATGCAGGATTGGGGAGGGAGTCCTGGACCCAGTTGGTGTTGGGCCCTAGCAAGTGCCGGCCCAGGTTGGTCCTGGGAACTCTGTGGGTGCTGGGCTGGTTGGTTGGCTGGGTGAGCTAGGATTGGGATGCTCTCACACCCTCTTCCCACCTAACTGACCCTGTGCAAGGCTCTCTCCTGCCTCCATAGCAAGATGGTGGCTGTTAGCAGGGAGACCAAGTGTTACCAAGCCTACAGGGACCTTGGTTATGGTCTTCCAGGCCCTGGATGTTGTTCTGAGATGGAAGCAGTCGCGTACCTAGTTGGTGGTCATGGAGGCAGCAAACCCACAGGTAGGTACCTTGATGTTGGGCTTCTGGGCTCTGGCTGGTGTCCCAAGATGGAAGCTGCTCCAACTAAAGACAGTGATGGCGGCAACGGAGGTAATCCAGGGTAGGCAGAGGTATCCCAAGATGGGGGTGACCCCTTTCAGAGATGTGGCAGCAAGGGTGACCATACAGTGGTCGTGCAGTGGCCTTGGATGGTCTGTTCGAAGATGCAGCACTGTAGCAGGCTGCCTCCAGGCCCTGACTGGTGTCCCAAGGTGAAGGCTACCATGTTGAGGGGGCTGTGGTGATGGCTGCAGTTTTCCTAGATGGAGGTGGCGGGGGAGCCCTGCGTTGGTAGATGGGGAGGCTGTGGTTGGTGAGGTCCGGCACACAGTGGCTGGACGGGAGCTAGACCTATTTCTTAACAAATCAACTAACAACACCTGGACCCAGCATTGGGTTTCCTGACAGTTGCTTAGTTGTAACCTGAGAGTTGGTTCATTCGGTCCTCCTTCCTGGATCTCTGGGGACGGTTCTCTGCAGCCTCTCCGACTTGTATTCCTCCTGGGCAAAATGCCCCCAGCCTCTGACTTGTACAGGATCGCCAGGTCCAGACCAGCCCACTCAGATCCTGTCACTGTGTGTGTGATGGATCTGGGTTTCGGACTCTTCGGGCTCAGCGGCGTTGCAGTCCCAAGACCTCAGTGGCATTCCAACTTGTGGAGAGACCCCTGGGGATGTGCTCATGCAGAGGAGCAACCCTGAGAAGAGCCTGCAGCAAGATGACAGCCACTTGCTCTCCAAGCGGGAAACCCCGGATGCAGCCAATCTCCCAGGCACCCCAGCGCTGGATCTCCAGACCCTGGCCGGTATCCCCAGACTACCATGTGCCTCGAGAATGGTCGTGGTGGCGGCAAACCTGCAGACACCCTGATTCCCCAGGCCCTGACTCGTGTCCCAAGACAGAGGAGGCTGCTTGCAACCAAACTGGCGGGCTCTGGCAATGGACCTCTGGGTGGCGGTGGTAGCAGTGGCACTTTGAGAAAGGACCTCTGTGTGTTGGTGGCACCCTGAAAATGGCCCTCAGTTAGTGGTGGTGGCAGAGGCCCAGTGACTTGGACGGCAGTGAGCACAGTGGATCTGTCTTAGTCACACTCTGGGCGAGGTGGTTCTCTGTTGCCGCCTGCAGCAACGAGACCGTGGGAAAGAATCTGAGGGGGACTGGGAATGAATGACTTCTTTATTTTTCTTTAGTGGTGCTTCCTTGCTTGCTTCTCTCCCCAAGTAGACGCCTTGGTGCCAACACCAGCTCCGCCTTCCAAGATGGTTAAGGCCTCTTTTTGCCTTGTGGGACAAGATACCGGTGGCGTCTTCACGGTCTAAGTGCAGGTCTTGTGGGCTGAAGTGCTGGTCTCCTGTAACGCGGTGCCCCCAGCCGGAGGTTCCCACCTGCTCCGTTGTCTGACGCCTCATGCGGGAGGTTGCTGGGGCCGCGTGCGTGTAAGGGCGGGGGAGGAGGCGTCGCGGGCCAGCAGGTGGGCGCATCCTCCTGCCCGCGGCCTCCTCCCCAAACAGCTGCAAGCGTGTCTCTACAGTTCTCCTTGCTGGCTCCTCCTTTGGCACAGCTGTCCTGACAGGACACCTCTCAGGTTGTCCCTTTGCTGCACGAGGGCGGAGGCAAGCAGATCTTCCTTCCTCTTAATTCTCCCGTCTGCCTCATGGCAGGCCTCTTGGTTTCAGTGGAGGAGTCCCCTTGTCACATTCTCCAGTCGCTGGCTAGCTTTCGTTGCAGGAGAGCCCTCTGTCCTTGGCAGTTTATGCGGGATGTCTCCCTGGGCCTGACGAAGAAAGCTGCATTAACCTTCTGCTTATCAGCTGCTTCTGGGTCAAAGGTGTATGAAGACGGAATGCTTGGCGTAGCCTCCAGTGGAATTGACTCGGGCATGCTCTCGTCCCTGGAGCACCTCTGAGGTCTTGCTCATCCAGTTCTTGGCCTTCTTCCTTCTTCCTTTTGCATCCCCCAACAGTGCCTCTCAGTAACGCTCAAGTCTCTGAAACCCCCAGTCATTAGGGTCCATTCCCTTGGGGATCTTTCCCAGAGGATTGAATCACGGCACACCAGGGCAAAGTGACTTTGCCTGGCACTAGCGGACCAGTTGATCCCTAGAGGACTAGCCTTCCTGGTGTGCTGGAGCAAGGACCCTGGGAGCCCAGGGGAACCCAGTGGGACTGCAGGAACCAGCTCAGGGAGCTCCACCTGCTGGAGAGGTGGGAACCCAGGTTCAAGAGGTCGACCTGCCCTAAGTGACAGAAGAACCTGATCACCTCTCCGAGTGGCCCCAGTAGTCTCGATTGCATGAGAAGAAGCCACAACTCTTGAGGGGCTGGGCAGGGGCTGGAGGCTGTCTGGTGGCAAGTCAGTGTGGCCAAATAAGGCAGGCTAAGCCTGGGGAGTGTGGAGTCCTGGTCTGTGGTGCCATGGTGATCCTCACTCGGCACTGCAGCTGGGCTCTCTGCACGAGGGCTGCATGCCTGGTTCTGGTCGGGGTTTACACGAACCTGCCAATGTTAAGAGGCACCTGAAACATCCCCACCGGGAGCAGCTGGAGGTGGCTGAAGTGACTGCTCGCTCCTTCCCCTTTTTCCTTCCTGGTGTGTGAACGTTGGCCTTGAGGGGAGGAAATGGGTGGCAGAGAGTAAGTGTCCACCCCTAGAGTATGTGCTAGAGAATTTCAGAAAGGGATATTCTGGGGACAAGGGGGTAAGTTGACTTCTGGAAAGCTCCAGCCTCCTGTGAAAGGGAGGGGCCCTCATTTGGAGTAGGCCAGCCCTCTGAGGAGTCCCTAGAAAAAGAGCTCGTTATCAAGGTGTTGAGGGTCGTTTATGGGACCCTGGGCAGTCTGACCAGTCTCTTTATGTTGATTGCTGGCCAAGACGTGGACCCCTCTCAGCCACATTGGCTAAAGGCTTGTGTGGAAGAGAACTGTAAAACTGGGTCGGCCATCTAAGCCAACCCATCCTACCCCGGGGAGTCAGAGGAGATCCCCCCACGTCAGGCGCCCCCATATGCCCTGCTGCCTCCTGCCTTCTCTGCACCCATGGCAGCTGAAACCCCTCCAGAGGCTGCTGGCACCCCTGGGGCCACTGCTCCCTTTTAGCCCATGTGAGGAGTGCAGGAGGACCCTGCTGGTAGACCCTCCCCAAGGATGCCAAGCTGTCCTGCAGGTGCCCACTGAGAGGAACCCAGGAGCCCACCTGCTGGTCAGCCTGGAGCAGGCCTTCGGGTAGCCGCCTTCTGCCACCACTGATCCCCTGGGTGGAGAAACAGCTGAGCAGCTCGGCTGTGACGGATTTGATGCGGTCCATCGCTGAGACCGGCAAGCGCAGGTGGACTGGTGTGCCAGCTCTCCTGACTCTGCTTAGCACTGAAGAATGCTGCTGAGTTACCCAGCCGCATGGAAGGGGTTGGAAGAACCTGCCCTTGGCAGCATCCGGTGACTCAGAAGGTGTGATCAGGGCTCCAAAATCCTGGTCGCGCACCCCAGAAGTGTTGCAGGGTTGGCGTACAGAGGGATGGCACCAGGGCGTCAACCTGAAGCGGGTTTATCCCTTGCCGACTTGGAACTGTGCGGAATTACATCCAGAGGCCCAGTCCATGAACGCAGGGGCCTTTGTCTCATATAGCCCTGCTTACCCCCTTTTTTCTCCCCTATTTGGAAAAATACATTTTTTGTGGATTTTCTGTACTGTGTATTCATAAGGAAGTTTTAGCAGAGCTGCGCAGGTGCACTGGGTCGCGGGGAGGGGTCATCAGGGTTGCGCATGTGCCGAGTTGCCGCATGTTGTGCTTGTTCCCAGAGAATGCTGCGTTGCCACCTTCTGCCTGCGTAACGCAAGTCCCTATGGTCATCACCGCGGTGTGTGCACACAGGCACTGCTCGTGGGTTGAATGTGGTCGTGTGTGTGTGTGCACAGGTGCTAGCTGTGCCACCTTGTCTTTGAAGAGGTGGGTTTTTGTAAATTGGGAAGTGGGACAACATTTTAGTGATTGCTTTGTTCTGGGTCTTCATTGAAAACAAGGTTAGTAAGAGTCAGAATATTAACAATGGAATTTTTTGTGCAAAGAGTACAGAATGGTTCAACTATTTTATTTTGACTTATTTTTAGTTGTTGACTTGGTTTCTCCTTGATTGACTTTTCCTTTAGGGTAGTTCCTTCCTTGGCTGACTTGTATTGTTGTTTTTCATTTCCTCCTCATGAAATATTTAGCTGAGAATGTTCTGTAATGCCGACTTTCTATTTGTAAATTCTTTTAATTTTTGTTTATCATGGAAAGATTTTATTTCATTGTGAAATCTGAAGGTTAGTTTTGCTGGGTATCTGATTCTTGGTTGACATCCATGTTCTTTCAGAACTTGAAATATATTGTTCCAGGCCCTTCTTGTTTTTAGAGTCTGGGCTGAGAAATCTTATATCCGTATTGGTTTCTCTTTATAAGTAACCTGATGCTTTTCTCTCTCAGTCTTTAAAATCCTATCTTTATTTTGTTTGTGAGGTATTTTCGTTATAATGTGACTTGGTGTGGATCTGTTGTAATTCTGTGCACCTGGTTTTCTGTAAGCCTCTTGTGTTTGATTTTCCATTTCATTTTTCAGGTTTGGGAAATTTTCTGATATTATTTTGTTGAACAGGTTGTTCATTCCTTTGGTTTGTATCTCTGTGCCTTCCTCAATACCAATAATTCTTAAATTTGGTCTATTCACGATATCCCATAATTCTTTTCATGATTTCTTACCATCTTCAGTTTGGTCACCTTTATTCTCAAGATTAAATATTTTGTCTTCATTGTCTGAGATTCTGTCTTCCACATGATCTGTTCTGTTGGTGATGCTTTCTACTGAGTTTTTAATTTGGTTTGTTGTTTCTTTCATTTCAAGTATTTTTTTTTCCAGAATTTCTATCTCTTTATTGAAGTGTCCTTTTGCTTCCTGCATTTGCTCTTTTAACTGTTTCTTGGAATGATCATGCATTGCCTGCATTTTGCTCTCTTATCTCATCTTTTGCCTCACGGATCATTTTAATTATGCATATTCTAAACATTGTGTCATTTGTACTGAATGCTGTCATTGGATTCTATCAAAATAGCATCTTGATTTTTTAGGTACACTTTCTTCCCTTTTTTTCATATTGTTTCTGTATATTTCCTTCTAGCAGTGAAGATCTGAGGTACTGAAATCCACCCTCCCCAAAGGCTTATTATGACCCTGCAGTTTTCCAGTACCTCTCCTTTGAAGGGGAGATCAATATTAGTAGCACCCAACACAGAGAGAATGCAGACCTGAACCAGATAACCCCTGTAAAGACTTAACATTATTGTAATGAACAGGGTGAGTTCGATTACTACTTACAGTTCCTAGTTGTGAAGGAAGAGGATGGGGAAGGGTAGGATGTGAGTGAGTATAGAGGTATCTGTCAAAGGGCCTCCTGTAGGTGTCTCAGGAAGGGAGCTGCCCTTCCAGTGATGATGGCCACACCCTCAGGAATAATTCAAAATGCCTGCACCAGCCTGTAAAGAAGTGGGGGAGCCCCAGTGAGGGTGCGCTGAGTCAGCACAGGGTGTGGGCAAGAGGGTGGGCTCAGCATTTGTCTGTGGTGGTCGGGGGGTGGGCAGGCTCTGTGTCCAGAGTCCGACACCTGTGGTTCAACTATTTTAATTTAAAGCACTATAGAGTATTTCATTTTGTTAAAATGGAGTAATTTATTTAAATTCAGAAGTATCATGGATTGTTTCAATGTGTAAATTTAAGTAAGTCATAAGTATGATATATTTTGGTTATCTTCTTGGGTAAACAAGTTCTAAAATGTCTCAGTTGTAGGTTTATGAAAGGTGAATCTTATAAAGTGTTTGTGTGATTTAGTTGAGAATTTTAACGGTTTTAATAAAGTCAATTTTAATATATGATACAGAGCAAAGTCTTAATTCTCAAGGTTTAAGAAGAGGGTTTGTTAAACATTGATATACTTACCTATTGAGATAATTTGTTAAGTTTTATTACTTATGGAAACTAAGCCTTGTAAGTTATGTGCCAGTTTTAAAGTCTCTTAAATATTTACTCCATAACTGATTAAATAAACAAGTGTTTTTATTTCAGGTTGACACCCTAGACATGTGTGATTAGGGATGTATACTAAATTTTGAAGCTTTGTCTATGTGTTATTTAAGTTTGTGTAATACAGGCAAGAAGTGCTTATTTGAATGCATTGTCCATTTTATACCTGGCTTACATCTGTTTGAGTACATAAAGGCTTTGTCATATTAATGAAGATGCATTTATACAACAGGTCTTTTTGATCACTAATAGTGTTTCTTTTGGTAATTTAATTTTTTAATATTTTCCTTGTAAAACTTTGTAGCTGTTGCCTGTTGCTTCTGACTTTGCCTGAGTTAATTTGAGATGATAAGCCTTCACCTACAGGACAGATAGGATATAATGGTAGTTTCAATAAACAAAAGGGGATACTCTAAAATTCCAGACATTAAATTATAACCCATTATTCCTAGTTTAAGTGTGGTGAAACTGGGCTGCTGGATGTTTTAAAACCAGGGTACCAAAATCAAGGAAGGTAAAGGGCTAAGAAAAATAGTCAATATTTTGACACTTGCCCTCTTAAGTTAGCCAAAACTCAGGGAACATTGAGACTTCTCTTAAGGGCTTTGTACCCATGGGTCACATGACCTCCTGATCAGGGGGATCAGAGGGACCCGGGAGAACAGAAAGTTAATTAGTGCACATTCTGCAAAGAGGAGGGTCATTGGAAAGGGAAATGCCCCTGATGCTTCCAGGGAGACCACATGTGGTCCACAATACCCTGGCCCATCCTAGCAGATGACATGACTTCTAGAGGAGCTGTAGACTTCTATTTTCCAAGAGCCACCCTGACAAATCTCAGTAGTAATGATAGAAGCAAGGCGAGTTTTTTACTAACTTGGCCTGAAACACCTGGCAGGAGAGTTCTAACCAAATCACATGGATGTTTAGGAGAGGCAGGGGCTCTTTCAGTATAACTTCATATACTTGTCAGTTCTCTCAAAAACAAGTAAAACCAGGAGGTTACACAGCGAGAGGAAATCTCTCTAACAGGTGACACTGATAAAAAGCCATTTCACAAAAACCAGGTGACATTATAGCCAAAGAGAATGCTTAAGCCATTATGAAAGCTAAATGTAATGTAGATATTTCTAGTGACTGTTAATGTTTCCAGTAAGTGGCACAAACCAGTGATGTTAGACTACACCCTAAGCTCGAATAAGCCAGTGTCTTTGTTTTCAGGAATTAGTTAATAGTACTGGTTACTTTCGTGTTAATATTACAGAAAATAATGCTTTGCTGTCTTGTTGTCTTAACATGTCCCCTTCTCTTTGAATGCCTTGTCCACTACCTGCCTTGAGTGACCTGCCCAACTGCCACCATGGACCTGTGATGTGCCCTGATGTGTGAGATGCCCAAGCTCCAAGTGGCCTTACACGTGCAATCCAAAGCCGAGCTCCACTTCTAGTGGGGCCCTCCGACAGGCCTCTGGGGAAGGACCCTGACTGCTGTCCCTTTTCAGCCTGAAGCAGCCAGAGTGGTCTTCGCCCCATGGCACTTTCTCCTTTAAAGCAGCTAGTGACTTCTTCAGAGGGGGAAATCAGTGAGCCATCAGTGGCCACTCTTATTCAAACACAGGAGCCACACCTGGAGGCTAACCCACAGGCCTTCAGTGAGCACCATCAAGGCCTGTTTTGAATGTAAAGGACCTTGAGGCTCCCCTGTGGGAACACCTCCAGCCCCAGAGGTGAAAAGGTTGGTGTGAACCTGGATGGAGGTTCCAGGGAGGAAGGTGTGTGGGAGGTGAACTCAGATGGAGGTTTCAGGGTGGGAGGTGGGAGGGGTGAACCTGGGTGGAGGTCCCAGGGAGGAAGGTGGGAGGGGTGAACCTGGGTGGAGGTCCCAGGGAGGAAGGTGGGTGAACCTGGTTGGTAGCCTTGATACCTTTTCTAGTACCTGTTGTACATGGATTTTGCTTCATGGTCTGCTAGGAACCATGTGTAAACTACGCTGGCACACCAAAATGGAATTTTCTGCTACCAGGCCCTCCCTTGAGTGACAAGTTCTAGCTCTTCTCACTTAAATAAATCCTGCTGCATTTACTTTTCCCATCTGTGATTGTGGATTTTGTTCTTCAAAATTTGTGAGACAACCCAGAGGAAATTGGCAAGGTGGGGAATCTTAAGCTCATTTCAAAACTCTGGTTTAAATGATACATGTTTGTTTTTAAAATTTAATTGGTTCTTTTCAAATACGTTCTTTGAATATTTTCTATTTTCTGTGTTTTCAGAAATTTTGAGGAGGATTTTAATTTGGTGTTTGGATATTACAAGCATAACTCTTGCACATTCTCATGACAAGCTGCCATGTACCTTTAAACTTTTAAAATACAAAAGATTTTTAAGTTCTTAGTTTAATGGGTATGTTAAAAATTATTTTTGTCCTATGAAAGTTTTCCTTTCCGTGGATAAAAGCCTGGTTTCCTAACTGTACTTTAAACATTTTTCAACGTAGGATCTGGTTTTATTCTTTTAGCCTTATTGAGGTGCAGTTTTAAAATGGTGTGTATTCGAGGTGTGGAGTGTGGTGAGGTGATGCTCGTGTGCATTCTGAACAAAAATCAAGCTACTTAACAAACACGGCTTCATGGTTCCCTTTGTCTCTGTGTGACTGAAGTCAGTGATTTGTATTGTGAATCTGTTTCATCATAATTATCTGATTGTAATACCTCACTAAGTGTAGTTCCCAGCTCTCGTGAGGTCCTCAGAGCTCAGTCACACTCTGACTCCATATGGGGCCTCGGACTGACACCGCCTGCTTTCCCCACCCCTTGGCCCCTGGTAAACACTATTTTATGTCCACACCTCTATGTTTGACTTTTTAAAGATTCCATCTATGAATGATGATATAAAGCATTTGTCTTCCTTTTGCTTAGTTAACATAATGTTCTCCAGATCTGTTGTTTTGGATCCACATCTTTCATTGAGTGTGTGTGACATTTTCTTATTCATTGGTGGGCAGGCACCAAGGCTGTTTCTGTATAATGCTGTAATGATGTTGGGGAGAGCAGCTGTCTCTCAGAGTGACTTCAGTTTTCTTGAGTGTACACTTAGAAGTATTGCTGATTCATTGTGGTGGTAGTTCTGAAGCACAGGAGCATCGCCGGGCTCTGTCCTCCTAGGGTGGTTCTTCTTTGTCTCCGTGATCTCAAAGCCAAACCTGTAGGATGTGCTGCAGACTCACTGCTGATCTGAACGTGCAGATAAGAGGTTGTCAGGAGTGTTGGCTTTCTCACAGACGTTCAGGACGTGACTCGACATCTTGGCCCCTATTCCTAGCCATGGGTAAGGCACAAGCCATCCGAGCGTCATGGTGTGAAGTCTTCTGACTCTGCCAAGAACCCAGCCTGCAGCACCCTGCACCCACAGCAAGGGCACCGACAGAGGCAAGCTTGCTAGCTCACCAGCCTCCAGCACATCTGCAGAGGGGTCATCGGAGCTGCCTGGAAAGACAACCTGTTCAACCCGTGTGGTGTCACATCTCCCAGCTCCATCCCCCTGCCTTTCATCGTCCCCGTCTGCTGAGGCTGCCGTCCTCGCTGCCACAGGCCACTCAACGCCACCAGTGGCCTCCCCACCTGGGCACAGAGCTGAGGGGTGAGGAGGACCCTGGGTCTCCCAAGAGGGTCCTGGTGCTGCTGGTCCACATGTGCACTCCTCTGCAGCAGAACTTGAGAACAGGGACGCGGTGCTTCCAGTTTCATTCTCTTTGCTCAGGACTGTGCTGGCCCTTCTGGATCTTTTACTCTTCCAAAATGAATTTTAGGACTTTTTTCTGTGGTTCATAATGGCTGTACCAACTTTTGATTCCCCCCATCAGGTTTTCAGTGTTTCCTGTTTCCACACACTAACACTTAGTTTTTTTTTTTTTAACTTTTAATAATAGCCATGTTTTAATAAGTTTTTTTTTTTTTCCTTTCACTGTGACCAAAATACCCAACAAGAACGACTTACAGGAGAAGAAGCTGGTTTGGGGCTCATAGTTTCTGAGGTCTTCACCTCACATGTATCTGAGTCCATTGCTCTAGGTCCAAGGTGAGGCAGCACATCATGGTGGAAGGGCCCACCAGAGGGGAGCTGCTCAGCTCACAGCAGGGTCAGGAAGCAGAGAGGTAGAGGGATGCGGGGAAAGGCCACAGGGAAGGTGCACCCTCCAGGGCACAGTCCCAGTGACCCACCTCTTCTAGCCGCGCCCTACCCGCCTACAGTTAGCACCCAGTCAGTCCATTCTAACTAGGTGGACTGATTAGGTCTCAGCTTTCATAATCTCATCATTCCATCTTTGAACATTTCTGCACTAACTGGGGCTTTTGGGGGATGCCTCCTATCCACACATAACAAGCCATTCTGAGCCTGAGGCATTGCCTGTCTTGCTAGTCTGGATGTGCATCTCCTTTACAGTTGGTGGGGTTGAGCACTGTACACACATGGCCATGTGTATGTCTGTTTCGGAGAAATGTCTGCTCAAGTCTGTTGCCCAATTTTAGTTTTTTTTGTGATACTGGGGATTGAACTTCAGGGCCTTGTGCTTCCAAGGCAAGCACTCTACCAGCTGAGCTATCTCCCCAGCCCTCCAATTTTAGTTTTGATGTTTTGTTTTGGTCGCTTGTTTTGCTATTTTGCATTTTGGATATTACTCCTTTGCCAGATGTGTGACTTTTGAATGTTTTCTCCCTTTCCTTGGTTTTCATTCCCATTTCCTCCTTTTCATTTCTTCCTTTCCCTTCCTGTCTCCCTCCTTTTTTATGCTGTACAGAAACTCTTAATAGTAATTTCAGTATGTAGTCCAGTTGGTTCACTTTTGCTTTTGTTGCCTGTGTGTTTAGTGTCTCTCCACCCTGCCCCCGCTTCCGGGCTTGGACTCAGTGCAAGCTATCTCTCATCTTCAGCCCTGAATTTAGTGTCTTACCCTCCAAAATCATGGCCAGTTCCAATGGCATGGAATTTCCCCCTGTGCTGTCTTCTAGGAGTTTTATAGTTTCAGGTCTTTTTTGTGCAAGTCTTTAGTCCATTTTCAGTTGTTTTTTTTGTATGCTGTATCAGAAGGGTCCCATGTGAATTTTTGGAATGTGCATTTCCACTTTCTACCTTTTCAATTGGGCACCTCTGGTGGAGATGGAGCATGCCCACATAGTGCCAGGTAGATGCTGCCCTTGACTCAGGCTCTGAGAACTTGGCAAAGGCCAGCTGGATCCTTACCCATATGCATTTACTATAGAATGACAGTGTTGATACAAAATTTTAATGCAGCTTGCTTTTTTCCTATGAACCTTGGAAAGACAACTCCTGTGAACTCTTCCCCCAAAGTGTCCATTATAAATAACGGTTTTCCTGAGCGAACACAGTAGTCAATCATTTGGGAATTGACCACCTTCAGATTTGATCATGAAAAGTGCATATTTATGTATGTAGAGACAGAGATGCTACAAGCATTTGTGGAACTCTGTCATGTGCAAAGCACTACACCATGGTGTGAAAAGAAAGATGAATATTGAACACACCTCAGTGTCAAGAATATTGCCGTTATGCTGAGCCAAATGCTTATTCAAAGAGGTGCAGAAGCTGACATAAGAATAAGGTGTGCAGGCACGTTGGAGGAGTGCTGAAGGGGCCACGCTTGGGGCTGGTGTCCGGCCGACCCTGGCAGCGTGGCTGTCAGTTTAAAGACTCTGCAGTGCTTTCTGCTCCTTGGTGAAGAGCACTGACCATGAGCTCTGCGAGGTCAGATGTCACAGTGTTTAGCAATTACATGTGCTGTTTGTTCTTTATTCTCTCTCCAGCCTGAAAAATTTTTTAAATTTCCCTGTTACATAATTATATTCCTCATGTATGTGATATTCTGTCATGCATTTTGTTTTTATCCTCCCCAATTTATGTCCTTCCATACAAGTAAGTTCTAGGTAAGTTCTGTCTTCATCGTGTGGGAGTATCTGCTGAAGTAGGAGGAGGAAGTAGCAGTGGCAAGGGACGTGGAGGAGGTTCCAGGGAACGTTCTCTGACTTCTTTATCAGGAGGAGGCCCCTTTCCATTTCTATGGACTCCAGGTCTCGTGGCCTTGAAATGCATCTCCTGTTGGCGTTTGAGTAGCCGTGTGCTGACTGTCCCTGTGCTAGGCTGTGAGCACCACGTGTGTCTGGTTCGTGTCACGCTCAGCTCTGATGCAGAGGCAGAACACGTGAATGAGGGGATAACTTGGTTGATCGACTGAGTGAAGAACTGACCACGAGAATAAAATGATCTCGAGAGCAGGTGCAAGAAGCCCTTCTTCATATTTTAAAAGAGAAAATTCTTTTAATCACAGATCTGTAAAACAATGGACTGTATTCCAAATGGTACTTGTAGAAAAGGTGAAAGACAAGCACTCAAGGTATTTGCAGCAGCATTTTAATAAGAATGAGATTCATTTCACTGTCAGGGTTGTGAGTGATATGAGTGCAGTCTGCTTCCCTAACAGTGTTACGTATGATATGTACCTTTAAAAATCAATTTTATTGAGGTAGTACATAAAATTAAGGTGCTCAGGGGTGTGAAATATTTAGATAAACTCTGACAAAACGTGCACATACGTTGTCTACGCCCTGCTGTGGCAAGTCGGGGAATGTTTTCATCATCCAGTCGTTTGACCCTCCAGACCCAGGCCCCGCCTCCCTGCAGACACCGATT
Source organism: Sciurus carolinensis (assembly GCF_902686445.1). Lineage (NCBI taxonomy): Eukaryota > Metazoa > Chordata > Mammalia > Rodentia > Sciuridae > Sciurus > Sciurus carolinensis. The sequence goes on from NC_062227.1 coordinate 6,898,691, forward strand.
CGTTTTCAGCCACCAGAGTTTTCCTGATTTTGAACTTACTGTAAATAGAATCTTACAGTGTGTACTCGGTCCTTGTTTTCTGTTACTCAGCATGATGTTTTGATTCATCTGTTTTGTCTATTTTACTCTTTCATCACTTTTCACTATCAGTACTCTCTCTTCTGTAACTACGTATTTGCATGAATAAACCCAAAAGTATTGTGTAGCCATTGCTTGTTGATGGAAATTTTGGTTTCCAGTTTGAACAATTGTGAATAAAGTTATTGCCACAGACATTTGTATACGAGTTGTGTGGACTAAATTTTCATTTTTCTTGGGTGAATTGCTACCTTTGAAATTTGGGAATTGTGGGAAGCCATCCATGGCCAGCAAACCAGGCCTGGTGAGCTGTCACAGAAATCTGTCTTCCAGGAACTGGCAGTCATGGAGGATTGTTCCAGATGGCTGGAGTATGTGGTTTCTGTGCAGAGTGGCTCACTGCCCAGAAATTGCAGTTCCTGCAAATGGCTTCCTTACCTCCACCCCATCCTGTTCCTTGCAGAAGCAGCTCCTCCTGGTCCCCCTTTTACCTGTAGGACTATAAATACAGGAAAGGCAGCCTCCCATTTCTTCATTGGAGCCAGATCTTAGCATGGCTCAATCCGTCATGCCCTCTGAGTCAAAAAACAATTGTCTCCTGTGGTTTTTCTGTAAATAAGTTTGTTAGCAGTTAGTTTACAGCTGGTCCATCCCTCCCACAGAAACCCTTCCCTCACCCATGCTGGTCATGTGTTGAGAGGGGATCATGTGGTAAGCCAGTGCCAAGCTGTTTCCACAGTGGCGTATGGCTTCATGTTTTCATCAGCGACATATGAGAGTTCTAGTTGTTACTCACCTTTACCATCATTGGGTGTTATTTTTAAAATTTAGTCACTCTAAGGGAGTGTGAAGTTACTCTCCCTGCGACTTTAATTTTTTTTGATGACTTACGTTGAGTCTTTTCATGTGCTCATTGAGAATTCATGCATCTTTGCTTAAGTGCCTTATTTTTTGTCTAATTTTAATATTTTGTATATATATAATATATATTTGAATAAAAGCTAGGAGGAAACACAAGGTTGACTGGTAGCAGTGGAGGAAAGGCAAGAGGGGGTGAGCAGGAGTGTGCAGGCAGGTGCAGACAATGCAGGACTCTGAGGCGCAGGCGAGACGTTGGATATGTTACAATTGGATGGAAGCCACCTGAATAACTGAGTGTTGTGGGCACAACCAGGCTTCCAATTGGAAGGATCACTCTGACCACCCTGTGAACAGGCCAGAGGGGAGTGGACGCAGAGCACGGATTAGTCAACTGCATGGTCAGGGAGAAGCAGACGGCCAGGCACGGTTCTGGGTGGTTTCTCCCTCCCACTTGTATTCCAGACCTTCAACCCAAACTGTGCAGTTTGCAGGTGGAGAGCGGGTGTCCTCCCAGACCTTCCTGCAGGGCGCCACTTGCTCCAGGCCTTCACCTGGGAGAAGCTCCACTGAAGGTAGAGAGAGGTGGCAGAGGTGACCGGTGTAGCTCCAGCAGCGGTGGGTTGTTGGTTATAGGTGCATCGTATGGTTGTGTGATTGTTTGATTAGTGCTTTCTTTTTTATGTGGGACTATAAACTTGAGGAGTGCCTGACACACAGCCTTGGTGTGATGTTTTGCATGAGTGTGGGGGGAGACGGATACAGGCAGAGAGAGAGACACACACACACAGAGACAATCGAGACAGGGAAGGAGTGCACACTGCCGAGGAGCTGGACGCTGCTTCCTGCGTGATGCCCGGAACCTGGGGCTGTGCCGCGTCCCCTCTCTCACGTTAGGCTCCTCGCTCTGTGATGGCTCTTATCTTTTTCAAAATGGTTTATTGGCCTTTTCTGTTATAAGCATGATGAACACTTGTTTCCTGGGGAAAATTTAAATGTCTTGCCATAATTCAAGCACTATATTTACTAAGCACTTCTGTACTATTTGAATATCTTAAAATGTGCCAACATCACTGTCTTATGTGAAGTAGGCACTCCGAAAATGGAGAGACACCCTATGAACTAGGTAAAAATGTCTGCGATCCAGGCATCTGGTCAGGGGTTAAATGTCCAAAATATATAAGAAACTCAGCAGACACAAAACCTCAATAGTAAGGTAATACTTAATGTAAACTTGGGCAAAGGTGTCTTAAAGGACACGGACAGGCCCAGAGGTACATAAACCATGCTTCACATCGATACTCACGATAGGACTGCAGAGTAAAGCCACATTAAGTCCACACCTGAACTCACCCGTGGCTGTCAGTGAGCGGCACAAGATATCAAGTGCTGGTAAAGAAAATTAGTACAGCCAGTGTGGGAAACAGTGGGGTTCCTCAAAAAACACATTCGAGCTGCCGAGTGGTCCAGCAGTCCACTACCAGGTGTAGATCCAAGTAAGTGATGTCAGCATGGTGAAGAGAGGCCTGTGCACCTGTGTTCTCTGCAGGCTTTTTAGATGAGCCAGGATGTGGAACCATCTACGTGTAGGTCAGTGGCTGGATGGGTAAAGGAAGGGTGATATACGCAGACCATGGAATATTATCCAACCTGGAAAAGCCAGACCCAGAAACAACCACCATGGGATTTCACCATATATGGAGCTGAAAAAGCTGAACTCAGAAGTAAAGAGTGGAATGGTGGGTTCCAGGACTGGATGGGGGCGTGAGCAGGGAGCATTGCTTACGGGATGATGATGGTATGTGGTGAGTTCAGGGATCAGGTGGACAGCAGGTGACTAGTTAGTAGCAATGCATCCTTGAAAACAAAACAACAAAAATACACCGGGGAGGCATTCAAACTCTTAACATAAAAGGCGAAGCCACGCTGTCCTGGTTCTGTTTCCTGAGCATCTGCCCCATGGCCCTGTGGTGGCGGGACAGTAGTGAGGGTGTGGACAGGCCCGGCCAGTGCAGGACTCTGCTCCTTTGCAGTGTTCACCGCGCTCTGCAGAGGGGGGTGTGTCTTACGTTGCGCCGAGCTCCTGGGAAGGTACCAGGTTCTTTCTCCTGCATTAAAATTACAGCCTGAGACTGACGCCGGGCACGTGCATGAGTTTCTAAGTTTCCAGAAGCAGAGATGACACGGGCTTACTACAGAGGAGGAACCTCATTTCACGTCACCAGATGACTGATCCTCTTCAGTAACGCTGCCTAGAGAGGCTGTGGTGGGTGCTGTGTCCCTGCAGTGTGCCGCTTCCTGTTCGTCGTCTTGTTTAATCCACCTGTGAATTTCCCCTGAAAAGGCTCTTCCAAAAGTTTTTGGAATTTCTCTACAAACTCCCCCAAACAACTCAAAAAAGGATAACAAAAGAGATGGTTCAAGACAGGCGAATACCAGGACTCCAGTGAGTCTGGCTGACGCTGTGATGCAGGAGCCCCGCATGTCACAGAGCAGCCAGGCCACGAGAACGGATGGAACCACCCTCAGCTTCCCCCAGCCCAGGTTTTCCAACCTTCGGCTCCTGTCTTCTGACAGCAGTGCCCCTATCGCTCACCTCGCTAGGGGCTGCTCTCAGAGTCACTCACAGCATCCCTGAATGGGTGTCCTGTCTCCTGGACGATGGTCATGAACTGGAAATGTCACACCAGGGTAAAGAGACTGGAAAGAGATGAGAACGTTCACTTTCGGGTTCGAGGCCGTTTTGAATGTTTGAATTAAGCAAGTCGGCTTTCATATAATTCCACCTCAACGCCTTTTTCTGAGGAGACATTTGTTATGAGAACCAAGTGGTAAAAATTTGTCACACAGGGGTTATGGTGTTCACATTTCCTTTCAAGACCCTCCCCCTGCCCCCATATTGGAAGAGGTGGTCTTGAGTTCTCTGATCTTGAGTCAAATCTCTGAGGCGGAGTGACCTTCACACTTTCTGAGCCTCCAGGGCTTTGTACCTTCAGGGGAGACAGCCACCAGCTGTCCTGTGGCATTCCTGGGTCACTGTAAGCTCAGTCCAGTCTCTGACAGACTTACCTCTCTGTGAAAATCAGGTGGACAGGAAAGGGCTGACCTGTGTCCCCTCAAGTTGCGTAGTTGAAGTCCCAAGCCTCACCACCTCAGAATGGAAGAAAGGACCCCTGAGCAGGTCATTAGGTAAAGGCAGGTGGCAAGGGTGGCCCTGATCCAGCGAGGCTGGTTTCTTTATAAGACAAGGAAACTGAACAGAAAGCACAGCCCACAGGCAAGCATGCAGACCTGGAAGAGGTGGCCTCTGCAAAGCCCAGGACAGAGGCCTCAGAAGGAATTGCATGTGCTGACATCGTGACCTTGGACTTCTAACTTCAGAATCACAAGAAAGTGAATTTATGTTGTTGAAGCCCCGCAGTCCGTGGTGGGTGGCAATAGCAGCTTGAGCAGCAACACAGACACTTGGTGGGGGGATGGTGAACTCTATTCCAGTGGATGCTGGTTCAGTGCCTCCATCTTGACATGAGAGAAGGCGGAGTGGGACCATCCCGTAGGGCGTGGTCTAAATGGGAACTGTACCCCTGAGCCGCAGGTCGGCCCCTAGGAAGTCCTTAAGGCTAATTCTCCCCTCCCCCAGCCTCTGTGCAATAATAGAAGTTTTAATAGAATATAAATACACAAATGAAAAGCCACAAAAATAGTGCCATCTTCCTAGCCAAGTTCTTAAACAGTTTCTGGTGTGTGTAAAGAAGAAAACTGCCTTGTATTTGGATAACTACCAATAGTTTTGATAACAACAACGAAGCATAAGTCCCTCTATTGACACATTTTATAAGAAAAGTTTTATCACATTTCATGAAATAGAATCATTTGAGATGAAGTTGTATATTTCTACGAAATTGATATACCTTGTCCCCAGTGGACCCAGGAGGTGTAGAGAGACAGTTTATTGACATTGTACATTGGAAATCGCTGTTGGTACAAAATTGTGGCAGAAATAAAGAGGGCCTGGTCCTGTTCAAGTTCAAGGCCATCTGGGTCGAAGGGATTGTTGCAGAGGGATGGGGTGGTGGCGGTCCCTGCTTTGGGACCCAGAAGAGGAAGCAGGTTGTGATGTGCGACCGTGAATGAGGAGAGGAACTCTTAGAACACCTGCGTCTTCCTAAAGGCGGAGGCAGCCTTTCCTGAGCCTGGGTCGGGCCGGCTTGCCGGGTCTGCAGGGGTGAGGCGCCTGCTTTTTCACCTGCGCCCGGTGTGCAAGTGTCCCGGCTGCACAGGCTCTTGGGGCTATTGCAGCTGGGGCCAGAAGGGGGCGCTGCTGGGCGATCCGCACCCAGGGTTAGAGACCGCGGGTGTCAGGGATGGTCCGGAATGGGCCACCCCGCAAATGCCAGGCGCAACTCTGGAGCCCTGACTGCTGGGGTCGCCGCGTGTGTGCGCCCCAGGGAACGACGCCGAGCAGGGGTGGGGACCTCCAGAGACTTCCAGGGCAGTTGTCTGATTAGAGGTGTCCATTTCATCTGGGCATATATAAACTAAAAATGCCAGCAGAATGTGCACTGGGCAAATCTCATTAAAAATAGTGTGCAGGGGGAGAGAAGGCAGACTAGAGGAAGAGGCAAGAGGCACTTCGCAGCTTCGCCCCAGCCAGACTTACAAGGCGGAGGACTGCTCTCAGTGGGCGGGTGACCAAGGGAAGCTTAGCTCGGCTGTGAGAGACGCATGGAGACACCGAAGGGCAGAAACGTGAACGCAGCTTAAGAAAGAACACCCCGGGGACGCAGAGCTTGGCCTCCAACAGCGGCAGCCCAGGGTGGGGGAGGAAGGCAGGGGGTGATTGCGCAACACATGCATAAAGAAATCGAAAAATAAACAGATTGGCTTGGGGAAACCTGGGGTTTGGAAAGGAGGGTGATTTTAATGGGCAGAGTTGGTGGGGGAAGCAGTTCAGTGAAAATCAGAATAGCTTGCGCGGGGAGCGGCGCAGTGTGGCGGGTCAGGACGTGACCTCTGGGCCCGGGAGCCCATCGCCGCCTGGGAAACACCTGCGAGCAGAGACGGGGAACTGGGAACTTGAGGACGTTCCCAGCAGTTGGCAGTTCCCAGGAAGGGCCTGAACCAGTGACTGGAACAGGTGCAGACAATTACAACAGGAATATTAAGGGAGAAAGCTCCCTTTGCAGCAGGCTCCCCCCTTAAGAGCTACTGGGAAGACCCCTCCGGTGGCCACAATGGAGCATCTGCTTGCCAGGACGGCTACCGGGAATTCACATTCGTAAGGGGAGAAGGTGAGACCTGTGGAGATTTAGTCTCTACACCCTATAAGTGGATTCCATCGGAGGCCCTAGAGACCCAGACGTCCTGCAGAGACTGGCATCTCCCAGCAACACCCACCCACAGAGTTCCAAAGTTCACCTCAACTATTGGAACTTCCATTTAGAACCCTGCACGCCCCCCACCCTACAGAGGGAATCCATGGTTGTCAGCACCCGAGTCTGTTCCACCCCAAACTGGGAGACTGGAAGCTGAGGTCTATTACACACTGCTTTGCTTCTTAGCTACAACCGGCAGCTGGGTGAGGAACATAAAAGTGTTGAATCTCACAACCCTCAGCCCTCAGTCCGAGGGTTACAAGCCAAAAATAAATATAAAGAATGAAAACCCATCCCTACCAACAGTTGACAACCTCAGCAGAAACAAGCCCTTTCTCTCTCATGCAGATTTTTTCTTTCATTTTTCTTAATTCTTTTTTTCTTTTGTTTCCTTTCTGAATTCCACCTATCTTAAAGTATATTCTTATTTTTTGTTCTTCTTTTTAAAATTTTGTTCAGATATCATTTCATTGTATTTTATTATTTTCTGCTTTTCCCATTCTGCAAGATTATGTTTGTTCTCACTGTGCAGATAGGTTAGAAAATGTCTGTTTATATTATTATAATTATATATCCATATAATTTTACTTTCACTTTGACTACTTTCCTCTGCACCTGTTATCAGTAAGCCTTGGAGCTTGACATAGGTGGGGCTTGAGTTGTTTTGACACCACATTTGTGTGTGTGTTCACATCTTGATTTTTGTCCCTCTTATTGCCCCTTCTGGAGTCTCTTCCCCCACTAACAGTTAAATTTTCCCATTCCCCCTCTTCTTCTCTCCTCTCTTTTAGTTTTTAAAAAATATTTTAATTTAATGTTTTATTTCTCCTTCTTTACCACTGACATTTGTTTATGTCAAATAAAAAGGTAAAGGGGGCCTGGGGTTGCAGCTCAGTGGTGGAGCGCTTGCTTAGCACATGTGAGGCACTAGGCTCGATCCTCAGTACCACATAAAAATAAATAAAGAAATAAAGGTATGTGACCATCTACAACTAAAAATAATTTAAAATGTTTAAAAAACAGATAAGGGGGAATCCATCTCAATTGATGCTTATGCCTCTCTTATGCTCACTTTTTAAAAAAAACAATTCAAACTTCCTCTTGCCTTCCTACCCTATTTTTCTTCACATAACAAGTTGCAGTCCCACTAAATAATAGAATTATATAGTTCATGTAATTCTACTGCATTCATGTTATTGTGATTATCAATACAGTAGATGATGTAGTAGATGTCTGCTGTCAAATGACTGATGTAGTTCAGTTTTTTATTGTTGATATTGTTAAATGTTGACCCCACCAATCCTCAATAGGTGACAACTAGTGCTATAGATGTGAGAGGTCAAAGTAGACCCCTCAGATTTATCTTAAGGCTACACATGCATTGCTGATATTAGTGATATTCCTGGATCCCTCTTCCTCTAAGAGGGAAAGTGATCAAAACACTTCAGGTTCACAGAATTAAGATCTGTGAAGGCAATACCCACAACTCAGCCAAGTAACAGCAAATCTCATCCCACACAAGATTGAACCCCACCTGAACCTCACCATTACTTTGTCACATAGAATTTGGGAGACAAAATCCCCTAGACCAACAATGAGGTCCCATGGAGGGATACAGAGGGGGTCCTCAGATCACACCCCTGGAAATCCCATATATCAAAAACAGAGGGGAAGTTCCAGGAAAGAAGATAACCATACATAAAAGGACATGTATAAAAAAGAGAAAGGGGAATCCTCAATTGATGTATAAGCCCAAGATCTCTAAAAACATGAGGAAAATGGCAGACAAATTTCCCTCTGAAATTCACATTCCCCCAACAAAGGATCCCACAGATACAGAAGTAGATGAAATTCCAGAGAAAGATTATAAAAATTATTAAAATGTTCACTGAACTAAAAGAAGATCTAAGGAATGAATTGAGAGAGCATATAGATGAAAGACCATTTCAATAAGGAAACAGATATGGAAAAAAAAATCCATCAGAACTCCTGACAAATCAAGTAAAAAAAAACTCACTTGAAAGCTTCACCAACAGAAGGCTTTACAGCCCAAACTTTAAGCCTTGAAGACAGGGTTTACAAACTTGAACACTTCATATGCAAAAAAGGGAAAAAATATGATGATCAGAGTATACAAAAACCTGGGACAGCATCAAGAGAACAAACCTGAGGGTCATCAGGATAGAAGAGGACATGAAGGTACAGGCTAAAAGCATTAAGAACATTTCAATGATATAGGAAAAGAAAACTTTCCCCAATCAAAAATGAGGTAGACATCAACATACAGGGGCACATACAGGACACCAAATGGACAATATCAGATGAAAAATTCTCCAAGACACATCATAATCAAAATGCCTGATGTAGAAAATAAGGAAAGAGGGGCTGGGGATATAGCTCAGTTGGTAGAGTGTTTGCCTTGCAAGCACAAGGCCCTGGGTTCAAATCCCCAGCACCACAAAAAAAAAAAAAAAAAAAAAAAAAAGAAAAAAGAAAATAAGGAAAGGATATTCAAAGCTTCAAGAGAAAAACATCAGGTTACATTTAGAAACAAACCAATAAGATCACCTCTGACTTCTTAACTCAGACCTAAAATCAAGGAGAGCCTGGAATGAGATATTCCAAGATCTAAAAGAAAACAATTGCCAGCCAAGATTGCTATATCCAGCAAAGCTCTCTTTCAAAATCAATGTGGGAAATAAAAGCTTTCCAAAACAGGGATAAACCAAAAGAATTCATGACCATTGAGTCCGTACTACAAAGACTATTCAAAGATACACAACAAACAGAAAAACTTAAAAACAAACCCCCCAAACCCCTAAATACATCAATAGAAGAGTGATCAACTAAGTGAAAATAAAGACAATTAAATATAGCAAACAAATCAAGATGGCAGGAAACGACAAATCCATCCATAATAATGTTGAATGTAAGTGGTCTCAACTCCCTGATTAAAGGACATAAATTAGCAAAATGGATCAAAAAACAAGATCCAACTATACTGTGCTTGCAAGAGACTCATCTCAGGTAAAGACACCCATAAGTTAAAGCTAAAAGGTTGGGAAAAATTCCATGCAAATGGAATTCCAAAACAAGCTGGCCTAGTAATCTCATATATGACAAAACAGAATTCAAGCAAAAGTTAAATCAGAAGAGACAAGGAAGTCCACTACATCATGATAAAGTGAACAATCCAACAAGAGAATGTAAAAATAGTAAGTATATATGCTCCAAATATCAGTCACTTAATTACATTAAAAAACCCAAACACTTCTTGACATCAAATCCAATACAATAATTTTGGGTGATCTTAGCACACCCTTAGATAGATCATCCAATAAAATCAATAAAGATATAACCAACTTAAATAATACTGCAACTCAAATGGACCCAATAGGCATCTACAGAATATTTCATCCCCAAACAGCTGAATTTACCTTCATTTTAGTAGCTCATAGAACATTTTCCAAAATAGATCATGTACTAGGACAAAATGTAAGTCTTAGCAAATACAAAAAAGTGATGTAATCCTGTGCATTCTATCAGATCATAATGGGTTTGAACTAGAAATCAATAGTAAGAAAAATGATAGAAGCCACATAAATACATGGAGATTGAACAATACCCTTTTAAATGAAGAATGGATCATACAGGAAATGAGACAAGAAATGAAGAAATTCTTAGAAACAAATGAGAACAGAGAAACAACCTATCAAAATCTCTGGGACAGTAGGAAAGCAGTTCTAAGAGGAAAATTTGTAGCAATGAGTGCCTACATTAAAAAATAGACCCAAAATAAATAAGTTTATGTTGCACCTTAAAGACTTAGAAAAGGAAGGACAAACTAATTAATAACAAAATAAGTAGAGAAACCAGAGCCAAAATCAACAAAATTGAGAATTTAAAAAGTGCACAAGATAAATGCATCAAAGAACTATTGAAAAGATAAGAAAGACTGATAAACCCTTAGCCAAACTAACCAGAAAGACAGAGAGAGAGAGAGAGAAGGAGAAAAGATCCCTCCAAAACAAAACTAGAGAAGAAAAAAGGAGATATTACCAAAGACACTTCTGAAATTGAGAGGTTCATTTAAAAACTCTTTTGAAAATTTATACTCAAATAAACTGGAAAATATAGAAGACACTGTCAAATTTCTAGCCACATAGGATCTGTCCAAACTGAACCAGGAAGGAAGATATAGAAAACCTAAATAGACCAATACCAAGTAATGAAATTGAAATGGCAATTAAAAGCCTTCTAACAAAGAAAAGTTCAGAATCAGATGGATTCTCAGGCTGAGTTCTACCAGACCTTTAAAGAAGAAATAACACCAGTTTTTCTCAAATTATTCCAGGAAATTGAGAGAGAGGGAATACTCTAATACTTTCTATGAAGTTAGTATAACCCTGATAGTAAAGCCAGACAAGGACACAGCAAGGAAAGAAAACTACAGACTTATATCCCTGATAAACATAGACGCAAAGATCCTTAGTAAAATATTAGCAAACTGCATACAAAAACACATCAAATAGGTAATACACCATGATCTAGTAGGATGCATCCTAGGGATGCTATGTTTGCTCAACATATGAAAATCAATAAATGTAATTCATTATATAAGTGGAATTAAGAACAAGAATCATATCATCATCTCAATAGTTGTAGAAAAAAGCCTTTGATAAAATCCAGCAGCCATTCATGTTAAAATTCTAGAGAAACTAAGGATAGAAGGAACTTATCCCAACATTATAAATACTATATATGATAACCCCAAAGCAAAATCATATTAAAAAGAGATCAATTGAAAAATAAGGATGTCCACTGTCATCACTTCTATTCAACATAGTTCTTGAAATTCTAGCCAGAGCAATCAGGCAAGAGAAGGATATTAAACATGTACAAATAAGAAAAGAAGAAGTCAAAATATCTGTTTGCTGACATGATTCTATATTTAGAAGACCCCCCAAAATACCACCAGACTTCTAGAGCTGATGAATGAATTCAGCAACCTGACAACCTCTTATCTGCATGTTCAGATCAGCAGTGAGTCTGTAGCACCTCCTACAGGTTTGACTTTGAGATCACGGAGACAAAGAAGAACCACCCTAGGAGGACAGAGCCCGGCGATGCTCCTGTGCTTCAGAAAAACCTCAAAGTCCCTCCTGGTCAGAATGCAGATGTCCAGAAAAGAGGCAGTGGAGCAAATCACAGATGACCTTTCTTGCATCGCTGGTCGCCAAGTGAAACTGAGGCCCACTGATGCCCTGCCCCTGCCCCTGCCTTTCCTAAGCTCTCCTCCCTCCTCCTCCTTGTTTTTCCTCATTTCTTCCTTTTCCTCATTAAGTTTTAATACTTTCCAGGGCTTTTAAAAATAATCATGTTTGGATTGTTTTAGTTTTCTTTTTTCTTTCTTGGTGTGAGATGGTCAGATTGAAAGAAGGAGAAGGCAGATCTGTTTAGTTTCACAGTTAAAATGTATGGTCCCCCAAATTGGGGTGTCAATTGATTTCATTTTTTCCCCTTATTTCCTACTTTCCCATTGAAGGGCAAAGCCTACAAACGTTGTTTATTTCTAAAGATAAAAAGTAGCAGCAGCAATATCTTATTCTGTAATTCACAGGCAGCTTTAGTGTGTTTGTGGTACTTTAAGTTTTGAAACACTGTTTGTGGGATGTTAATCCCTACACCTTGCCTTCACACCACCTCTGGTCCTTCTGAGTACTCTCTCAGGAGCTGGACTATTGTTATCTTCGTAAGAAATGTTAAACTTATTTAGGTTTTTCAAGCAACCTTTTTTTTCCCCCCTGACTGATGGATGAGGCAGTTTGGGTAGTTTGTGTTTTATATATAAGTCTGAAAGTATTTGAGTTAAGCTGCCGTTTTGCTAATGAGTGGGCTGGTTATTAGCAGATTTGTTTTTCCTGCTGTTGATTTTTTATTAGAGTCATTAACTTTTAGAGTGTGAGCTGGTGAGATTTTTTTTTTTACTGTCCCAGCTAGAGATATGGCCTTTAACTGATCTAAAGAGCTTTATTGTGAATATATATTTTTTCCTACCCTTTTCCTTCAGTAAGCCCAATAACAGTCTAACCTTACAAGTGGAGTTGATATCCTTATGGTCAGTATACCTAAGTCAAACTAAAGCAGGTGTTTTCTCATAGACATATTAAAAAATAACCTGAAAGGAAGCGTAGATGGACTTGTTGTGCAGTAAGTCACTTAATGTCATCTAATTCAGGCAGTTAATTAAAAGTTTGGCCACTGAGCATTTGATTGTATAGGAAAAAAATATCTAGAGAGTATTTTGAGAATAACATAGCAATGCTATTGCTTACCTGTTGGAGAACATCCCCGATTTGCTTATACTCTGTGCCTACAACACTGCGTTGAAGGGTTTGGGATAAGAGGAATTGTCAAACAGATTGCTTCTGGCAGAGTGTTAACAATGCAGATGTCCCTGCGACCTCCTCCACTGTCAGGACTGGTTTTGTCCGATCGTTTTCTGGCTCGTAGAGTGGCTTTCACTGGCTGGTAGCTTGACAAGAGGAGACACACCTGAAGTACTGGAGCTTTACTGTTCCATCTTCACAACTTTGAATTTTTTTGATTGTCAGTAGTTATGGTTCAAGAAATGTTCTCATTAGACATTACATACAACACACAGGGCTCGAGTTTTCTGTCCTTTGACTTTAAGGAAGTTTGATTCATAATTCTTATCCTCTTAGGTAAGATTCTGGTGTCAGAGTCTCATCTCCAAAAAGGTTAAATGACAAAATTATGTTACAGAATGTTTGTACACACTTTATAACCTTAAGTTTTTATGTGAAAGTGTGAGAGTATAAAGTAAAGTAGACTTTGGCAGTCCTGAGTGCCAAGGAAAACATAAAAAAGGAAGATGGCTGATGAATGAGTTTATAGTGTTCTGATCTTAAGTTGGTAGAAATGTAGAAAGAACGCGCTGGTTTCTTCATTATCAGTTCCTTAAACAATCCAAATGCAGGCTTAGAAGAAAAGTTTGGCATTAAGCACTTTTACCTTTGTGGATAAGCTTCAGCTTGCTCTTGCCAAGAGAAGAGTGCTTGAGCTATGGGAAGTATAATTAGTGTGAAGAATTCAGCCTTTTTGTAAACTTCCAGATATCAAAATTGATTTTGATATAACTGAGTTTTCCGAGATGACATTGCCTCCGTTTCTATAACCATGTCACCTGGACTTTCTAAGCAGTCCTATAAATGTATCCCTGAATGTGGTTATCAAAAACCAAATGGCTGCCTCATGACAATTAAGTGCTTGTTATTTAAAGAGGGAAAATGTTAAAGTTTGAATTGAGTTTGTGGGCTCCCTGTCATTGTAGTTTCTTTTTCCACCTTAAAGATTTAACCTAAATTCTAAGTGTAAAGGGTTAGTTGTCCTGCGTCAAACTTGTGTTAAATAATTCCATCCACATAGAAGAGGAAGATTTGGAAGAAGTGGGAGCAGGGCATTAGTTTATAGGCCTATAAAATTAGTAAAGACTAATACCACATGTTGAGTTGATTATTTTTATATATGATAAAAATAGTCTTTGAGGTAAAATAGGAATTCTGTTAACTGGAAGATCACAGGATATATCCATCATATTTTCAGGACAGATAATTTTTACAGTGGGGCAAGTAAGTGAAAGTTACACTGAATGGAATTTGCATTTAGGTTCTAAAGAAAAGAATCTATAGAGATTTGTCCAGATTAGTTTTCATTTGGGGAAAGGAGTTCTGAAATATCTTCAAAGTTTATTCATCCATTGAAAGTCTTTCAAAAAGAGAACTATTGGGAAACTGGTGTGTGGTGCTGGAAAAGAAAAGCTTCCTCAGTTTTGGGAGGGGAAACTTTAAAATTACTTAAATGACCAAGTTTACTTGGTGTAGTTAAGAATTAAACTTCTCAATTTTAACATTGTTGTTACATCTGAAATAAGCTCATGTGATGATCTGGTAAAAAATATACTACAGAGCTATTGTAACAAAAACAGCATGACATTGGAATCAAAATAGACATGAAGATGAATGGAATAGAATAGAAGACACAGAGACAAACCCACATACTCACATGACTAGCTGATACTTGACAAGGGTGCCAAAAATATAGATATATGGTAGGAAAGACAGCCTTTTTAAAAAATGGCACTGGGAAAACTGGATATTCTTATGTAGAAGAATGAAGTTATATCCCTATCTCTTACCCTGTACCAAAGTCAAATAAAAATGGATCGAAGACTTAGCAATTAGACCAGAAGCCTTTGCAACGGCTAGAAGAAAACACAGGGTCAATACTTTATCGCATCGTTGCAGGCACTGACTTCCTTACTAAGACCCCAGAAGCTCAAGAAATAGAATCAAGAATCGATAAGTGGAGTGGTGTCAAATTAAGAAGCTTCTGCATGACAAAGGAAATTTCAAGAGTGTGAAGAGAGAGCCTGTAGAATGGGAACGAATCTTTGCCAGCTACTCCTCTGACAGGGATTAATATCTGCAACATATAAAGAACTCAGAAAACTTAACACCAAAATACCCCCAATAATCCAATCAATAACTGGACAAAATAACTAAAAAGATATTTCTCAAAATAAGAAATACAGATGACCAACAAATACATGAAAGTATGTTCAACATCTCTAGCAATCAGGCAAATACGAATCAAAACTAGACTAAGATTTTATCTCACTCCAGTCAGAATGGCAGTTATCAAGAAACAAATAATAAGGAATGCTGGAGAGGATGTGGGGGAAAGGGTAAGCTAACACATTGTTGGGGGGACTGCAAATTATTACAATCATTTTGGAAAGCAGTATGGAGATTCCTCAAAAGACCAAGAATGGGACCACGGTATGACCCAGCTATCTCACTCCTTGGTAGTTATCCAAGAAGTAAAATCAGCATACTATGGTGATACAGACACTTCAATGTTTATAGTAGCACAATTCACAATAGCTAAATTGTGGAATCAGCCTAGATGCCTATCGATAAGTGAATAGATAAAAAAAAGTATACATACCAATGATTTTTACTTATCCATAAAGAACAACATTATGGCCTTGCTGGTTAGTGGATGGAAATAGAGAACATCATACTAAGTAAAATAAGCCAGACTCAGAAAATCAATGGTCAAATGTTCTCTCTCAAATGTAGAAGTTAGAGGAAAACAATGGAAAGAAAGGGGTGGTGGTGGGATCTGATATCATAAATGTTTAGGGAAGATCAGTTGAGGAGAAGGAGGAGATGAGAGGGAGGGAGGAGGGAGAGAAAAGGGGCAGAGCTATGGAATGAATTGAACAAAATCATGTTGTACGCACATATAAATGTACCACGGGGAATTTTACCTTTATGTACACGTAGAAAATACCAATCAAAAATAAACAAATGAGCAAAAGGAAGATCATATGGAACTGGAGACTATTATGCTAAACGAGACAAGCCAATCCCCCAAACCAAAGGTGGAATGTTCTCTCTGATATGTGGATGCTAACACAATAAGGGGGCAAGGGAAGGAAGAACAGACGTTCATTGGATTAGACAAAGGGGAATGAAGGGCAGGGAGAGGAGATGGGAATGGGAAAGACAGTGGAATGAGTGGGACAGAACTTTCCTGCGTTCATATACGAATAGATGATCAGTGTAACTCCACACCATGTACAACCGCAAGAATGGGCGGTTATACTCCATGTATGTATGTATGTATGTTGTATCAAAATACATTCTACTGTCATGTATATCTAAAAAGAACAAATAAATAATTTAAAAAGAGACTATAAAACAAGCGCATGGGGAGGAAATGGGGGCAATGGGACTGGAATCAAATTCAATGCATGTATGATTTTGTCAAAATGAACCCCACCACTAACTATAATGCTCTAATAAAAAAAATGGTATCTATGGTAATAGAGTGTGAAAATATTGACAATATCTTTTTAATGGATTAACACCCTTGATTATTTCTTTGGGGGCGAAGATTCAAGTTTATTCTGTGAAAATTAGACACGCAAATCGCCTGAGGCCAAAGCGTGACAGATGACTGCATGGTGAGTGGCGGCAATGGTGCTATAATGCGCCATGTTCCTGGGAATTTTTCACAGACTATTGAACAGCGAGTTACCAGTCAACTGGTAATGTCCTGAAGAACAGGACATCCAACATGTCACAGCACTGAAGTGTTATTATGGACGTTTCCCTGTTCCCAGACTACCCCAGCCACCCCGAACCACTTAGACTCCCAAGACTGAGCAAAACCCCCGATTTCAACCCTGTTAAAATTGTCAACATGGGAAGGGCACTTTCGCGGATGGCATTTCCCCTAACTGATTCCATTTGGTTCTGATCCCTCAACGCGCTTGCCCAGGTTGCAGTGTTAAAAATCTATGTGATCTTGTGGAACACTGGGGACATCAGGAGGACGTTCCATCTTTTATGACTTAATGACATCATGAGGGAATAAAGTGGAAAACCTCTTAGTAGGAGGCTTAGAATGCTGAAGGTCTAAGAAGGGGGTTTCTTGTTGAGACAGGAACAGGGAAGTGCACTGATGTTGCTCTGTACCCCTCACAGGAAGGGGCGGACGCTGAGGTCCTGATGGATGATCTGGCGGTACATGTTTAATGGTCGCCATTAAAAATGATTTCACCAAGGCAAGGACAACAGTGCCCTCAGGAGCACTGAGAAAGATGTAGTGTCACCAAAGTGCACCTTCAGGAAGGGCCGGGCGTGAATAAGTGAGGACTTTATTATTACACAAATTGGATTTTTTTTGTGTGTGTGGTACAGGATGTGGAACCTAGGGTGCTCTATCACTGAGCTACACCCCAGCATTTTAAATTATTTTTTAGAACATTTCATAGACAGAGAGCCTCACTAAGCCACCTAAACTGACCTTGAATTTGTGATCCTTCAAATAGTCAGAATTACAGGCGTGCGCCACCGTGCTGCATAAATTTGACTGAATGTACACCTTCAGTTCAGATGTTAACTTACCCCTCCCATGGTTATTTTATTTGGCCATTTGTTTATGTAAGTGTTGAATTTTGTAAGATTTTAAAAACTATTTTAAGTAATGTGCCTATTTTAGTCCTGAAATGCATAAGGTAAGCCCTTCCTGCCTATCTTAGGAAGTCCACGTTTAATACAATTATTTTTAAAAAGTGAATTCTTCCAAATAGTACATCTGTTCAACCTATGTTAGCTCAACTTTAGGACTCTGTCATATCCTAGAAACATGTGTACTACATGTATAACTAAATGTATAACTACATTTTTTTTTTTTCAGTACTGGGTTATTGAACCCAGGGGCACTTGACCACTGAACCATATCCCCAGCCCTATTTCGTATTTTATTTAGAGACAGGGTCTCACTGAGTTGCTTAGCACCTTGCTTTTGCTGAGGTTGGCTTTGAACTTGCCACCCTCCTGCCTCAGCCTCCAGAACCATTGGGATTATAGGCGAGAACCCAGCTTCGAGAGTATGACTACATTTTAAGGAATAAAATCATATTACTACTAAGAAGTACGATTTTGCCACGTGATATAATATGAATACTGGTGGAGATTTGGCCTATTTGTGATAAATAGTTGAGTGACAAGAGCTGGCTACGAGTCGGCCCACCACGCAGACCTGACGCAAGCTGCCGTGGGAGGGTAGTGCACTAGCTGCTCAGCCCAGGGGGCCAGTGTGCGCCAGCTTCTCTTTGCCGTTTATTTTGTATCTAGGGTCCATTTGCTGCAGATCTTCACTGTATTTCAAAAGTAATGATGTAAACCATCTCAAGTTCAGATCTGGTCCACAAGAAATGTGACATTGTTACAATTTGGCTGGATGATAACAAACTGGATCAATAAGACGTTTTCTTTCACTGGAGATGGAAATATTTTACTCGTGCCTGTAATTTGTGATTATCTAAAATGTGGGTTTGAGTTCAAGCTGATGAACACCTGAGAAGGAATGAAGTTTTTGGGACTACGTGCACCATCTGTAATTCTTTTCTTCAGAGGTGATGACATTACAACCAACAAACAGAAAACCCACTGTGTGCCTGTCCCCAAGCAGAGAACTGCTTGGTGTGATGCTGGCAATGGCTGTGTGTCTGAGGTCCTTGGGGTCACAGCTGCCAGTGTGCTATGTGGTTTCCTGTCCTAGGAGGACCTGTCAGGAGTGCTGCTCAGGCTCCTGCTGAGGACACAGGAGGTCTTCGAGTCTCTGAGCCGGATTTCCGGTGAGAACCTGAGGGCTCTGTGAAGTCTCCATAGGAGGTCTCTGAGTTCCTGTGAGGACTCTAACCTCTAGGAAGGCTTGCATGTGAGGTCTCTGAGGCAGCAGGGGTCTCCATGCAGGACTCTAGGGGCAGTGGAGGGTCTCTGTGGGAAAGCCCTGTGTGAAACTCTGGTGGGTTTCTGTGTGAGGGCCTGTGAGGCCGCATGGAGTCCTGTGAGGGGGCTCTGTGCGAGGTCTCCATGGGGCATTGTGGTCTGTGCGAGGTCTCTGGGGTCAGGGAGCTCTGTGTGTTGTCACTGTGGGGTCTCTGCTCTCGGCCAGGTTCTTTGTGCTTGGTCTCTGGGCGTCTCTTCGTGTGTATTTGTGGGAGGACCCTGGGCGAGGCCCTTGGCCACATCTGTGGGAACTGTTGGGGGTAATTCTTGTGTGAGGTTTCTGTGCAATGACCGTAGAATAACCAGAGGAATCTACGGGAGGTCTCTCTGGGAAGGGAGGTCTCTGTGGGCAGCGGAGGCCTCTGGGGACAGGAGGTCTCTGCTTGAGGGCCGTGGGCGGTCTCTGTGAAGGGTCTCTGTGGAGGTTTAAGTGTGAGGGATCTGGGAGGTCTCTCTGTGAGGACAGCAGGAAGCCTGCAGTCTGGGGAGTCTGTGGGGTTCTGTGTGGGATGAGAGGCCTGTCCTGTGGTCCCGGGGGTCTCTGTAGGGGTTTTGTGGTGTCTGTCTCTGTGGAGGCTCCTTGGGAGATCTGCATGGGAGGTGTCTGGGGGCCTCTGGGGGCGACAGGTGGTCCAAGGGCAGCAGCTCTGGCCATGAGTCTCCTGGAGATTTCGGGCACACAGCACTGGTGGAATGGGAGGTCTCTGTGCTCTGCCCTGAATGAGGCCACTCAGCAGGTCCCCCGGGAGGTCTCTGAGGCTCTTCTGGCTGCTGGCCTCACTGCCCCTGAGGAAGACTGAGCCCCAGGACCAGGCACTTGCTCCCTCCCGCCTTCTGGCTGGTCATGACTCAGCCCGTCCATGGCACCTTTCCTGGTGACAGCAGGGGAGTGTGTTCATTTCTCCACATTCCAGAACATGCCTCTTGCTGTCCTGAGGGAGCCCAGCTGCAGCCAGCATGGCCCCCAGGTCAGGTCCCAGCTCTGTGCCACCCTGTCCTTAGCTCACAAGGGACTGGGGGCTGCTTTGCTCTGGGGTGAGGTCCCCCTGCCAGTCTTGGCTCCACCCTCACTGCTGGGCCCACTCTGGAGGCTGACTTAGTCTCCTGGGCCCAGAGACAGGGCCCGGCTCAGGGAGAAGCCCGTGGCACCAGCAGCCAGACCCAGGGCCCGAGCCTTCTCCCCTCCTGCCAGGCGTCAGTCCAGCTCCACGTGGGGGAGGCAGGCCCACCCGATGCCGCCAGGCAGGGCCCCAGTGCAGGCCCCCACCTCTGAGGCCCGGCGCTACGCCCTGTGCGCACACGCAGAAGGCGCCCCTGTGAAGGGGCCGCTCCTCTCCCTGCCCCTGGGGCTCCTGCTTCTCCCTGGGGACGGTGCAGCAGCAGAGTGAGCGCAGAGCAGAGGCTGCAGCCCTTGCGTGGTGGCAGGTCACTTCCAGCCCCTGTGTGCACAAAGCCTGTCCGACTGCTTATCCCTGCTTTGTGACGCCAGGCCAGCCCCCTGTCCCTTCCAAGTGCCCACTCTCTCCTGGGAGCGGTCCTGGGGACCTAGGCATGCAGGTCACCAGACTGCTAGTCACGTCCCGAGCTCTCTGGTCCTGGCTTTTCCACCTGTCGACTCGTCCTTTGTGGAATTCAAGAGGCGAATGAATCTATGCAAGCTCGTCTGTCCTCCCTGGTGGTTCTGCCTCCCATCGCGCTGGGCCCTGCGTCACAGCTGAAGTGGCTTCTCCAAGTCTGAGAGCAGGAATCCAGGCCGGCGGGCCCTGGGGTGGGCGGGGCGGGCCAGTTGGCCCTCATGTTGCTGCTTTTCTAGGTTTGTAGATGGCAGAGGGCGTCTGTGGGAGGAGGTGGTCTCTGGGAGGGCTCTGTGGGGCCCTAAGAGGCCTCTGTAAACCTGGTCCCTGCAGCCGCCTGAAGTTTAAGGGAGAGGGGACACCGAGGAAAGATGGGTTGGCCCCGATCCCGAGGTGGGACCTCCGTCGGCCTCCTGGTCGGGTGGCGTGTTTTGTCTGTGGCTGGGGTGTCATGGAAACCTGCGTTCCCTGGAGGATCTCGGGAGGGGTGGGCTTGCAACACCGCTGTCAACTTCCTGCCGAGAGCCCCATCCCTTCCGGAGCCAAAACCCCCATCGAGCCCAGAACAGATGGAAGCCACCGTCCTCTTATGAGAAAAAATCATCTTTATTAGGAACATTAAATATCTTGGATGTACTAATGTGAAAAAATAATATTTCTCTGCTTGGGCTAAAATTTTTCTCAGGGTCGTGTTTTTCTACCCGAAGAGACTGGAGAAAAACTTGCTTGTTGAGCAGACAAGACGCCTCCCTGGTGAAGACGGTGCCTGGGGCAGGGACGGTGGTGGCCCGAGGGCCCTGGCACTGCCGGCCCATGCTGGGAGGGACTGACTGGGGACACAGCCTTTTTGGAGAGCCAGGGGTGGGGATGCCTCTGGCCCCACTGCTGGCTGTTGAAGTGGACACTCTTCAAGGACTGTTGGCTTCTGTCGGGCCTTTCCCTGATGGGGCAGCTCCGGCCCTTGGGGGCGGCTGCATAACCGGACAGTCCCCTTTGCCGTGGGCAGACGGGAGGCCTGTGGTAGCAGGGAGCCTGAGGGGCCGGGCCCGGGTGCTCCTCTCTGGGCTGCTTTAGCTTCGAGGCACAGCATTTGTGGTGGAGCGCCATTTTCTTCTCGAGCATCTGTCCGACGGCTGTCAGGAGCTCCCGGGCCTCTGTGATGTTGCTGTCCACACTTGGCGTGGCTCTGATGGGTGCTGCACTCTGGGCAGAGGCTGAGGGAGGCCTGCAGGTTTTCAGGGCTTCTTCCTGCTCTTTGATTTTTTTCTTGGGGAAAAGCCACTGAAGAAAGCGCCTCCAGGTTCTTCGGAAGAAGCCTTCTGAAGGCTCCTGCTTCTTCTCTTCTAGGCCCCTGGCCTGGGGGAGCTTGCAGGTCCCCAGTTCTTCCATTTCTTTATGCTGTCCTGAGCTGGGCCTCCTCCTGTCCTCGCCCCTGTAAGCAGGCGTGTACAGCTCGCGTTGGGGCCTCTGAAGGTGCTGATGTTTGAGAACCCTGGGCTTCTGCGGCATGAGGCTGCTCCTCCTGGCTGCCAAGAGGTTAACTAATGTCGGTGAGACTGGGGTTTTCCCAAAAGGCTTGCTCTGCAGAGGAGACCAGGACACCGGAGAGGCCAAACTGTCTGCAGCCGAGAGTGTGTTGGTGGAACAGTCTGGAAGGCTGACATCAGGGGCAGAGACTGGCGGCTGGTTCACTACCTTTATCTCCACTGTCTGCTGAAACTCGCCAGCGTCCTCTGGCTGAAGGCAGGGCTCTTCCAGAAAGCGGGCAGCAGACGTTCTAGGCAGTGAAGGGGCTTTGAGGCTGCTTTTCCCCGTCCCCAGGACAGTCCTGCTCTGCAAGGTTCTGTCCAGGAGGCTGTGTGAGAGGGTCTGAGAAGGCTGCCTGCTCTCCTGTACAGCTGGAGGGGCCGCCGGGGGCCTGTGGTCCTGAGTGGGTGGGATTCCTGTCAAAGCCCTCTCGATTTCCTTACCTGCTAGTGAGGAGATGAGGAGAAGACTGGCCAGGGTGGGAACAGACTCATCCGTGGGCACCTTCCCTCTAAGACGTGGCTGACCCAGGGTGGGAACAGACTCATCCGTGGGCACCTTCCCTCTAAGACGTGGCTGACCCAGGGTGGGAACAGACTCATCAGTGGGCACCTTCCCTCTCAGAAATGACTGATCCAGGGTGGAAACAGACTCATCAGTGGGCACCTTCCCTCTCAGAAATGGCTGATCCAGGGTGGAAACAGACTCATCCGTGGGCACCCTCCCTCTCAGAAATGGCTGACCCAGGGTGGGAACAGACTCATCCGTGGGCACCCTCCCTCTCAGAAATGGCTGACCCAGGGTGGGAACAGACTCATCCGTGGGCACCCTCCCTCTCAGAAATGGCTGATCCAGGGTGGGAACAGACTCATCCGTGGGCACCCTCCCTCTCAGAAATGGCTGACCCAGGGTGGAAACAGACTCATCCGTGGGCACCCTCCCTCTCAGAAATGGCTGACCCAGGGTGGGAACAGACTCATCAGTGGGCACCTTCCCTCTCAGAAATGGCTGACCCAGGGTGGGAACAGACTCATCAGTGGGCACCCTCCCTCTCAGAAATGGCTGACCCAGGGTGGGAACAGACTCATCCGTGGGCACCTTCCCTCTGAGACATGGCTGAGGTGGTTTCCCCAGGATCTTGGCAACCTCAACTTTCAAGTTATCTCCCGACACCTGGGGGGAAGAGGAGGGGCCGGCCAGTTCTGGAAGGGGCATGTGCTGGCTCGCGGTCTTCTTAAGGAGGTTTGTGGGCTTCAGGACCTTGAGGGGAAGGCCCCACCTGTGCTTCACCCACAGCTTTACAATGTGCTCTTCCAGCACCTGCTGAGTGTCTGGGTCGAGGAAGGGGAGCCTCCTGCAGGTGGCCATGCAGGTTTCCCAGCTCTCTGAGGTCACCGGGGCCCTGGTTTCCCTGTTGGCGTCGGACATGAACAAAGCACTGTGGAGAGAGAGCCAGGACTGGTACACGCTCCAGGGGATCAGGCCCTCCTGGATCTGCTCCGACTTCAGGCACAAGTGGGCTTTCAGCGTGCTTCCTAGGTGGCTCTGGTCCTCGTCATTTTCCGAGTGTCTCTTCAACAGCCTCGTCAGGTTTCTCAATGAATCCAGAGGGCTTGTCTGCTGAACCTTCCCTGGGAAGACCTCCAAGTCTCTGGATGGGTCTTTTGGGACCTTCCCCAGAATATGCCCCAGGTTCTTGCCTGCGTCCTTCCCTAGCTGGAACCTCACCTTCTGTGTCTCCTTGATGCATTCGCCTCCAGACAGGGAGGACCGGGAGGGACAGGGCTTGTCCTTGGTCTGACAGGTCTCTGCTAGCTCATCCCGAAGCTGCATCAGTTCCAGAGGCTCTTGCATCTGGTCCCACTGGCGCTCAATGAGCCACCTTTGAATGTGTTGCTCCAGTTGCTCCCGCAGCTCAGGGCTGACTGGGAGGTTCTCAGGAAGGATGGCGTCTGCGCAGCTGTCTTGGCAGAGGTGGGGCGTGAGAATGTTGTAGACGTCCTGAGATCTTTGGACCACTGCGGGCAAAGCCCACCCCCGTCCCAGGTGTTTCCCAAGCCAGGGCATTTCTGCGTGTGGAAGTCCAGCTGGGAGGAGAGCTTGGGGCTTACTCTGGGGTGCACAGTCCGTCACGTGAGGTGGAGAGGAGGGCGGCAGGGCCTGGAGAGAGGGCTGGAGGTGGGCCCCAGTCTGGAACTGACCCAGGGCTGGGGGCCGGAATTGGGGTATAGACAGAAGCAAGGGTGGGGCCTGGGGCCCCAGATGGGACTGGGAAAGCAGGGCAGACATTGGATCCTGCACTGGAACTGGGCAGACACTGGAGATTCCGTTGAATAAGAAGGAGGCGGGCTGCGGAGCAGAAGTGCCCCCAGGGATCCAGGCAGCAGCCACCAGGGATTCACTGTGCAGAGAGGGGAGACCCCAGAAAAGCTGGTTGTATTTCTGCTGAAAATGGTCCCCCAGGGCCTTGGAACAAGAGAGCGGCTGAGGCCCCAGCAGCTGCTGTGCCTTGTCCTTCATTTCCCAAAAGGGCCGCGCGCTGGGGTCCTGCTTGGCAGCCAGCGAGTTCAGCACATCCCTCCAGGAGCTGAGGCGGTACCCTGGACCCATCTGTTCTAAAAATGATCCGTCTTTTTCCTTTTCCTTCCAGATTTTGATCTCGACTTTCCCGGTGACCTTTATCCCCAGGATGTTCTGGTCACCAGAGCTGCAGAAAGAGGGGCTGGTGGCATCCCCCGAGGAGGCGGCCCTTGGTGGGGGGTGGGAGGGAGGCTCTTTCTGGGACTCGCTGTCTGATGAGGTGGCGAGGCTCAAGGCTCTGGCAGCCAGTGGCCACCAAGGAAGGGCTGGGACGGCCGAGCTTGAGTGGCCCAGGCTGGAGATGGCTGGGATGGGAGAAGCCAGCACGTGCTCGGGCAGGGCCGGGCGCCGTGTGATGGCGCCCAGCGGAAGTGCCATCGAGTCACCCTGAGAAAGAGCCAGCGCAGGGCATGGCAGTGGTGGGGCGGAGCGGGCCGCTGGAGGCCCCCAGCAGGCCCGGGGGACAGGCGGGCACTGTGGGCCGAGGGGACCTGCCAGTGCCTGGGGTGACGGGGGTTCTCGGGGAAGCCAGGGCTCTGGTGGCCGAGAGGCAGTGCCGGGTGGGGGTGAGCGAGGCGGAGCTGAGGGGTCTGGGGGCCCGAGGCACTTGCTCCCCAGGTGGTCCTGGAGCCCGGGGGCCCCGCCAGCTGTTCTCCTGCACAGCTCTTCAGGGGGGTCTCGATCCAGGGGCTGGTGGGCGCTGTCGTCGTTGGGGGGAATCCCCAGGAGGCTGCAGGGAAGCGGGGGCACGGCTGCAGCCAGGCGTGGGGCCAGCAGGCAGGGCGGGCATCTCCGTGCCCGTGCCTGGCCACAGGGTTTCAGGGGCCATCTCCCTGCCCCTCCCCATGGGCCCCAGGCTGCTCTGAGGCCCTGGTGTCACATGATAAGCCTTAGAAGGAGGGATATTGGAGAGAAGGGGAAAGATTTTTTTACCTTTGCACAAGAGAGATCAGGTTCCATGTCTCCTTCAGGTATTCCAGGCAGTCTCCACAGGCTGGAGATTAGGAGGCAGGGTGTAGGGGTTAAGGGGGGCCATGGGGTTTTACAGGGATGCTCAACAGAACGTTCCTTTAGAAGAGACCACGAGATTAGACCCCGGAGCAACAAGCATCACTGTCCAAAGCCATATGACCCCTGGCTGCGAGGCACTTGATTGGGCAAATCTGTCTCATTTACAAGGCGCAAGCACACGTCACCCTCCATGGCCCTCGCACCTCCCATGTGGGAGAATGGATGGGGTCATCTCTTAGGTGAGTAACGGGGTGTCCTCACTTGGACCTGAAGGTCCTACCTCCAAATCCAGGCCACACTGCTCTGCGGCCACCCATACTGCCCCCTGCAGGGCAGCACTCATTCCTGCTCCTTCCCAGCTTCCTTTCCAGCATGGAACCTGAGCCCTTCCTAGGTTCTGAGCTCCTTCCCAGCAGCCTCCCTCTCAGGGCTCTGCGAATGACCTCTTTTGGAGAGGTGGCATTGGTCCCCCTCGGGCCAGGGGCGGTCAGGAACTCTGGTTCCTCAGGATGAAGGGCAGGGACTTACCTGCCAGAGCTGCAATCTTCTTCCTGCTCCTGCCCCGCCCCCGCGCCTGCAGGCCACACTGAGAAACAAGGTAAAAACCAAAAGACAAGGGGTTGGGCCCAGTCCTCTCTCTAGACAAGCTGCAGACAGAGCTCAGGAATATCATGGCATCCTACACGAAGTCATGGAATCTGGTGTTCTCCTTCCTTTTACTCATTTTAAAAGTAGATTTTTTTTTTTTTCCTCATTTAAAAAACATGAAGAGAGGTTTTCTATGCAAGCCCCATCATGGATGTCCTCAGTCACTGGTCCTCTGCCCAGGAAACAGACTCCTTTCTATTGCCGTGACTAGCTGCCAGGCAGGGTTGTTTCCCGAGGCTAGAGCGACTCCCAGTGACGGGAGCCCCCGGGGCGCACGCAGTCCTCACCGAGGCCGCAGGACGGGCCAGGGCTCAGGGCCCAGCCCTCCCCGGTCCCCATCTCAGCCTGTCAAGGTGTCTGGTTTCACCCCAGCCCCTGCTCAAACAGGTGCTGGGGGAGCCTCAGAGGGGAGCTCCCGCGCCCGCTCCCCTGCCCAGAGAACAGGCGGTGGCAGTCGCTCTGCTTGACTTGGACAAGTGGAAACTGTAACACGGAGAAGGCGGCACCGCGGGCGGCTGGGCGCGCCGGGCTCCTACCTTTCTGCCACTCCTCCTGCGAGATGGCGGGGCTGCTGGCTCACCCTGGAGGCAGGGCAGCAGGAGGAGGAAGAGCCCCAGTCCGCACACCAGGGCCAGGAGCATGTCCAGCGCCCAGGTGCTGGAGCCGGGATGCGGCCATGCGGCACTAACCCTTTTCAGAAGCAAGAGCGCTTTCTCCACCCCGTCCTTCATCAGCCTCCATGAGTTGGCCTCAGGCCTGGAACGCCCTTTGGCAGCAGGAGCAGCGCGCAGGCCTGCATCACAGAGCTGCCTCGGCGTCACAGAACGCTCCGAGGCTGCGGTGGGCCTGGGCGACAGAAGCTCGGCTCCGCCCCCAGCGCGGGTCCTCGAGCCTCTGGGCCTTCCAGACCCTTCTTCCCTCCACCTGCGCAACCTGGCTCCTTCCATGCATTGGAGACCTTGGCTGAAGTCCTGTCTGTCTGATAGGTGTTCAGAGTTTGAGGCTGATCCTGTCATGTTGGCTCTTTCCCAGGGTTTCTGACTCTTGGTCTGGCCTTGGTCCTCAACGACAGCTTTCCCACTCATCTGCCTTTGTGAACTTTGCATATGAAGTTTTGAAATATTTGTGTTGTTTTCAATCAGAGACCCAACTATATAAAATTAAAACGATTCCAAATTCATGAAGTTGAAAGAATTATATGTAGCTAAATCTTCAAATGATAGTTTTTAAGTGTGTAGCGTTTATAATTCTGGACTTAGCAAAGTTCAGACTACACAAAGACTTCTGGGACTGGTGAATGCACATGTGCACACACACACACACACACACACACACACACATCCTCTCACAAACCAGTCCAGTGCTTTCAAATCCATGAATACATAATTTGCTCATTAGCCATCACGGAAATGCCAATGGACACTGGTATGGAGATTCCTCAAAAAATTAAGAATATAGATCTATATGATCCATCTATCCCACTTGTGGATTTATATTCATTGGAAATGAAACCAGCATACCAGAAAGATACTGCATACCTATGTTTACTCACTTCACAATAGCTAAGGTACTGAATCCATAGCTAGGAATAGCAAAAGGAATTTTGAGGAAAAAGAACAAAACTAGATGTATATACTGCCTGAGTTTGAATTACATTACAAAGCTATAGTAATCAAAATAGTATGGTATTGGCATAAAAGCAAATTGACCAATGGAACAGAATAGAGAGCCCAGAAATAAATTCACATATATGCTCATCTAATCTTCAACAAGGGTGCCAAGAGTGTATGCAGGGGTTAGTCCCTTCAGCAATGCTGGAAAACTGCACATCCATATGCAACAGAAGAAAAGTGGACTCTTATCTCATACCATCACAAAAACCAACTCAAAGTGGATGGAAAACTGACATGCAAGACCTGAGACCATATCATAAAATTCCTAGGAGATAATAGGAAAACTACTTGATGTTGATGTTGGCAATTTTTTTTGACACTGAAGACACAGGCAACCATAACAAAAGTAAGTGGAGCCATATTAAATTAAGAGTTTCTGCAAAGAAAAGGAAACAATCAATAAAATAAAAGGCAATAGGTGGAATGGGAAAAACATTTGCAAACCCAATATCCATTAAGAGGTTAATGGCTAAAATATATCTGGAACTTTTACAACTTCAAGGGACCTGAATAGACAGACACTTTTCTAAAAAGACAGAGATGGTTAGAAAGATGTTTAACATCTTCATTTGTTGGGATTTAAATATGAAGTGTCTGTCAAAAGCTCACATGACAGAAAATGCAAGAAAGTTGCATTGAGAACTTTATGAGACCTTTAACGTAATCAATGTATTAATCTATTTGAATGAATTAACTGGGAACTTTAACGTAATCAATGTATTAATCTATTTGAATGGATTAACTGG
This sequence comes from Sciurus carolinensis, assembly GCF_902686445.1. Classification (NCBI taxonomy): domain Eukaryota; kingdom Metazoa; phylum Chordata; class Mammalia; order Rodentia; family Sciuridae; genus Sciurus; species Sciurus carolinensis. Next base: position 6,927,150 of record NC_062227.1, read on the forward strand.
GGTGTAACTGTAGGCAAGTAGGGTGTAACTGGAGGAGATAGGTAACTAGGGAGGCCTGCCTTGGGGTTTAGATTTTGTACCTGGTGAGTGAAGTTCTCTCTGGTTGCTGTGTCCTGAGCTGCTTTCATCCACCATGCCCTTCTGTCTCACCTTGGGCCCAGAGCTGTGGAGTTGGCTGTCTATGAAACCATGACCTCCAAGTAAACTTTTTCTCCACTATGTTGTTTTTGTCAGGTCTTTTTGGTCACAGTGGTGAAAAAGTGGTCAAAAATACCAGTCATTAGGAAAACATAAATCAAAACCATGGTGAGAGGCGAACTCATACTTGTTAGGATGGATACTATTAAAAAGTCAAAAGATAACAAATGGTGGCAAAGATGTTGAGAAAAGAGAAATCTCATGCACAGTTGATGGTAAGGATTGGTGCACCCATTGAGGAAAGCAGTATGGAGGTTCCTCAAAAATTAAAAATAGAGCTATCATATGATCCAGCAATTCCACTTCTGGATATATTCAGGCAATTAAAAATCACTGTTTTGAAGAGATATCTGCATTCACATGTAGCTTATAGGCAAGAGGTGGAAACAGCCTAAGTGTCCTTTGACAGATTAATGGATTAATTAAATGCAATAGATAATGAAATATTATTTGCCCATAAAAAGAAGAAAATCCATTCATTTGGGACAACATGGATGAACCCAGAGGATATTATGCTAAGTGAAAGAATCCAAAAACAGAGCCAAAATACTACATGATGTCATATATGAGGAATAAAAAAAAAATCTAAATCTGGTAGGGAATAGAGTGGTGTTTACCAGGGCAGGGTGGTGGGTGGTAGAAGGAGAGGGGAGATGTTTGTCTCCTTTGCCCCCTCTGGCTACCTCTGCTTCTGCCTTGATCACCATGACAGTTCTTAGTTCAATGGGTTGTTTTCTTTAAAAAATTTTTGATCATTAGTACATATTAATTGTTTTAGCATTTTTTCTTTTATTGTCACTGTGATCAAAATACCAGAAAAGAATAACTTAGAGGAGGAAAAGCTTATCTGGGGCTCATGGTTTTGGAGATCTCAGTCCATAGATGGCCAACTCCATTGCTCTGGGCCCAAGGTGAGGCAGTGCAACATGGGGGAAGGGCCCACTGGAGGAGGAGAGCTGCTCAGTTCAAGGTAGGATCAGGAAACAAAGGTAGAGAAGGGAGGAAGGGTTTACCCTTTCCAGGGCACAGTCCCTGTGACCCCCTCCTTCAGCAATGTCCCACCTGCCTCATCCGTTCATTCAAACCAGGATGGACTGATTAGGTTACAACTTTCACAGTCCAATAATTTCATCTCTGGACATTCCTGTATTAACAGGAGATTTTGGGAGACATTTCATGTCCAAGCCATAATACTAATTGTATAAAATAATGGAATTCATTGTGACAATTTCATATATTCATATAATATACTATTAGGCTATCCCAGTTCCCCTCTTTTTCCCCTCTTCCTACTCAGCCCCTTCCCCTTTTTCCAGGAATATTTTCCATGGGATTTATATGATACAAAATTTTTTAAATGCATATGCTTATAAAAACTTTTTTAATGCCCTCATCTTTAAAAGATTTTGGCTAACCATAATACAAGGATTAACATTTATTTTAACTCTTTAAAAATATTATTCTATTGGATTCTTATCTCCAGCATTGTTGTTGGTTGGAAAAGCCCAATGTCAATCAAAACTTTTCCTTAAAGGTTGACCTGCCTTTTCATCATTTGGACAGGATGTTACAAAGCAAAGCAGTCTTCAGTGTTGCAAGTATAAATCCTTTTGCAAATATAAAATTAACAAAATATTAAAGCAACAGGAAAGGAATTGAAGACTTCTTGAGATCTGCAAGTGCACAGGAAAATGAACTATCTTGAATTTATCTAGAAAGACAGATGTAAAAGAAATGATCGAAAGAGATGTTGATTTGATGTAATTCTGGTTGAATGTAGGCATACAGTATGCCAAGAGCTGGCAGCAAGAGCTTAGCTAGCTCTCTGTCCTTAGGTGTTCTGGCATGTGGTGGTACTAATTTGAAGGGAAAAGTGTCACAGGAAAGTGGGGAGCTGAAACTCTAAGCCTCAGTCCTTGTGTCCCAGTGGATGAAAGAAAATTTAGTCAGACACAAAAAGCCAAGCAAGAGAACTTTACTATAAATGAAGGTAAAGTAAGGCTCAAGCAAAGGACTCTCAAGAGACAGTGGGTAATCTCTGAGTAGAGAATGACAAAGGACTCTTAATGCTACTTCCAAGTTTATTACTATTTTATGGTTGCCTTGGGAACTGGGGTCTACCTTCTGCAGTCCTCACCAATCCTATGTTCAACTCCTCCTTCACATTGGGTGGGGGAGTTGTTGACCTTGGTGGGTTCTCACTGGAACTGTCATAGCGACCATCCCTTTCAGGAGGGCTTCATCTGCAAGTCAGTCCTAGGTTAATGTGGGTGCTGGAGTCGACGACTGGGCTGACTTCATCTTAGTGCACCTGTGCTATTAAAAACATTTCCCTTCTGATCTACACTGAGAGACCCAGAATCATAAATGCTAATGGCAAAATGATTCCAGTTGGGACCGGGGCTGTAGCTCAGTGGTAGGGTGCTTGCCTAGTATGTGTGAGGCTCTGGAGTCCATCCTTAGCACCACATATGAATAAATAAAATAAAGGTTCATCAAAAATAAATTTAAAAAAAAGATCCCATTGACCCTGCCAGGAGTTAGATCCACTGGTCTTTTCTTCTAGATGTATTTCTTAATTGACCCCCTTTGTTTCCAGCTGTTCATTCTCAGGGTTAGGACACCTGTTGTTCTACAAGTTTCCTGCTTTTTCACTAAAGGCAATTCAAAGAAACCCTGTGAGTCTGCTGTGTTATTGGCTCACAATCCACTGCTCATCACTACCTAGTACCTGACACAAGTAGAAATTTATAGATGAATATTTAAGAAGAGAATTAGCTTTTCCTTAAAAAGTAAAACAAAATGGTATCAGTCTGTAAAAAATTAAAAAAGAAATTTTGCAATTGTGGGAAATCCACTAAACACTCATGTTTAACTTAGGTAAAATCTATCTAACATTGTAACAGTGACTAGTGGCAGACCTTGCCATTTTTGTCTGTCCCTTTCCCGTGATGGCATCTTTGAAATTTCTTTCTCTCACATTAATCTAGTATTACTCCCAATTGTTCTTATTAAAAATTCTTCCTCTTATGATTCCTTTCCCCACCATTCTTCTTAGGTTACTCCAAAGACCTAATTCAACAACTCATCTACTGTGGCTTCTATAACTGGAGATGTGCACGTTTCTTTCTGAGGTCTTAGGGATAGTGTACTCTCACTTCACTAACTCCTCATGCTCTGTCTAGTGTGTGTCTCCTACAGTTGTCTGTTCATAAACAGAACCTGGAACTACAAACCAGTCATTGCATCAATCTGGCAAGAATGCCCATTCATTATTAGAAATCAAAAACAACTATAAATAGAAGGAATAAAAACAGCTGGATGTTTTGATGTATACCTGTAATCCCAGCTATTCAAAGTCCGAGGTAGAAAAATCACAAGTTCTAGGACACCCTGGACCACTTAACCATGCCCTGTCTCAAAATAAAAATTTTTTAAAAGCCAGGATATAGTACCATGGGTGGTAGAATGTGTGCCTAGCATGCATGAGCCATGGGTGCAATCTTTGGTGCTGAAAAAAAAAAAAAACAGAATGCAAACAACAAAATAAAGACCACACATTGGAAAATATACAGTTACTATATTAAATGATCAAAAACAGAAATCTTTTTCCCCAGAACAGAAAGAAGCAACATGTTCTTACTAGTTCTTTTCAACATATGGAAAGTCATAGCCAGATCAAATGTCAAGAAGTAGAGACAAAGGGGCATATTAAGGGAAAGGAAGAAGTATAATTACCTTTGTCCAAAGACTTCATAAATTTATATCTCAAAAATATTAAGATTCCAAGAAAATAATCACCAGAATGGATAAATGCACTAAAGGTGCCAATATGCAACCCACCCACACATAAGCTGTTTGTATATACTAAATAAAAATATGGATACAAACTCAAGAAAACAATTCAATCCATCATATCAAATAAAATATAATATGACACCCTATGTAACCAAGGAGATCAAAGACTTGTAAGCTGAACACTACAAAACAATGAAGGAAACCTAGAATTACTTCAAAAAGTGAAAGATGTCAAATAACATGGGCAGGAACATTTAAATTTGTTAAAAATGCCAACACTGTCCAAAGTGCTCTACAGTTTCAGTGCCATCCTTAGCAAAATCCTAACTTCTTTTCTGATGAATACCATTTTTGTTTTATATTTTTATTTATTTTGTTCTTTTTAGTTTTATGACAGTAGAGTATATTTTGACACATTTTATACAACCATGGACTACATCTTATTCTAATAAGATCCCAGTCTTGTGGTTGTACAAGATGTAGAGAGATTCTTGGCTGCAAAAATTTTTAAATCCATCTTAAAATTAATGGGGAATATGAAAGTTACCAACTACCAAAACAATTCTGAACAAGAACAACATTGGAGGTCTGAAACATCATAATTTCAATACTTCCTGCCTAACAGCTGTAGTCATGAAAACAGTGTGAAAACGAAACACAGAAATACAGATCAATCAAACAGAGTTGAAAATCCAGAGAAAAAACACTCTCAAGGCTGGGGATGTAGCTCAGTGTGCTTAGCATGTTTGATCCTTAGCACAATATAAAAATAAATAAGTAAAATAAAGGGATGCTGTCCATCTACAACTACAAAATTAAAAAAAAATCCTAAAATAACTTCTCAATGACTTCTGACAACACCATTCAATAGGAAATGGACAGTCCTTTTGACAAATGCTGCTGAGAAAACTGGATAGACAGCCACTTACCAAACAACGAGTTGAACCTTATCTAACACCATAGACAAAAATTAACTCAACATGGACAGAAAACCCAAATGTAAGTCCATGACAATGGATTTGACTTTTTAGACAGAACCAAAAAGCAAGAAAATACATCAAGACAGAAAACTTGATTCATAAAGGGACACAATCATTAGTGAAAAGGCAACCCACTGAACGTAAGAAAGCATTTGAAAATAATGCTTCTGTTAAGAAGTTAAGATCTATGATATAAAGAGTCCTTACACACACACACACACACACACACACACACACACACACGGGCCTGCAACACAGCCAGGCTGAGAGGGTCCTTTGGGAATTTATACTCTAGGCTGTTGGCCTCTGTCTTGGCAGAGGGAAAACTCCAAGGGAGGAAGCAACAGGTGGAAAAACATAAACAACTCTCTCAGCAGCTGTTCCTGGATCTGTAAATCTCCCAGCAGTTTCCTTCCTGAGTCAGTCCCTTTGAACCATCTGAAGAGGAATGGCCACACCTCACATCTTGGAGGAAAGCTCCCCAAACCACTCTAGAGGAGTCACCCCTGACTGGCTTCCATCCTCCAGCGCAGGATCCTGGAGCACATGAAGTACGTCTCCACCAGCACAACTAACATAGCCAGACATCCGAAAAGGAGGAGAAAGCAGAAATCACTTCTGGAGCTTCTGATCAAATGAACAAGCGTTAGTGCACATGGGAAAGGCTTGTCATCACCAATGTGCTCCTGCCACCCCTTCCTGTCATGGACACACACATTGCAACCAGCCACAGAGACTGGTGCACACAACCCTTGCTCAAGCACACACACACATGAGGATGCACAAATATTACAATTAGTAATTAGCTCTCACATTTGGAACCAGGTACAGGATGCACAAATCACTGCCACCCCACCAAACACACACATGCAAAAAGCAGCCCCATCCCTGCATTCCCTGAATGCATGCACATCACCTTCCCTTCTACAAAATGTACTTCATCCATACCCCAAAACACACAGGCCCATTATCACCCAGGTACTGAAAGACATGCAGCTATAATCTATACTTTCCCAAATGCAGGCTTATACATCCCAATACACTCTACATGCCCTGAAGATGTATGTACATCATACCACCACCAAGAATACACACACACACACACAAACACACACACAAAATCCTACTTGTTACAAGAAGTCACATGAGCAAAATCCTAAAGTCTCTGAAAAAATCACACAGACTTGATTATCTCAACAGAAATACACACTCAATAAACACAAGTAATATTGCCTCATCCCCGACACACACAAAAAGCTCTAGGAACCTCCCAAAGATTGAACCAAACTGATGCACCTTGATTATTTTAAAATGCGACATCCATAACCCTAAAGGACACAGGCACAACCACCAACATACACACATAAACATGACCCAATATCCCCAGAACCATTTGATGTGCAAACACTAACTCCCAAACACACTGTAAAGACTCCCAATCCTCCCCAAATGCACATAACAATGATGTCAACTACAATCTGTGCATCATCTTTTCCCAAATACACGCATATCACACATATGTGTGGCACTAATACACATATTTTACCACTGCACTCTCTGATCACACACCCTTCCCAAACTAAAAAATATACATGTACACCAAAACACTTCAAATACTCCTCTTAATAATTATTCACAAGACCCACCATGCCATGAATTACCCACGTACACTCTCAATACCCAAGCCTCCTAACTTGGACTCCCACATAAACACACCTCCTACATTCCCTCAGTGGAAACACACGCCACTCACCTACAGCTTGAGAATGAATACACAGCCACCACATTTCCTAAATGCATTCACTGCCCTAGATTACACGAGCTGAGAACACAGGAGTCTGTCTGAATCTACACAACCACAGCACACTCACACACCTAAAGCACACACAGCCACTCTGTCACTAGTGGTAGGTACACACGGGACTGCTCAAACCTGCTGATGTACACAATCAAAAGCACACAACACTGAAGAACTGAAAATTCTCAATTACATAAACTTCCTATCTGCCACATGCCTGACTGTACACCCAGATTTCCTCATGTCCTAATCTAAAACAAATACACACCAAAACCCAATTAAATCACAATCAATAACCTCTCTAACAAAGCCTCAAAATGTCAGTCACCTCCAAAGAAACACAAAATACATATGAAGTAGGAAGGAAGAGGTGGACACCAGAGGAAATTTTCAGGAAGCAGGTTTACTGATGGCAGCCGATTGCTCCAGAGTGTGGTTTGTACCTGAGACATTCTGTGGACAGGTATTTGAGAAAAATTTTTTAAACTTTATATCGTGGGAGGAAGGGGGATCTTGGAGGATCACAGGAGAAGTGCTTTTCATTCCATCCTCTAGACCAGACACAAGTTTTGACCAAGAAAACAGAGATTACATCTTTTGTACAACAAGCTTACAGACTTTATCACACCTTTTGTGGGAAAATCTGGCACTGATCTGCCAGGATGAGAACCTTAATTATGGCAAGGGTCTTCTGGGTGGGAATATTTGGTGAGCTTCAGATACACGTATCCTCACACCCCAGAAAAACACACACCAGGTAGTAGCACCCAAAATGCAATCACATAAACCTTCCTTCAATAACTGAATACATTCAGACAAAACAAATATACTTATCTACATGACAACAATTTCTATTTTCAAATGTGAACATACACAATCACCCCTATGTTGCAAATAAGCACATGCACAAAATGCCTCAGAATTTGAGGTTTGAGGTCACCAACAAATCTCAGACATACAGAGACCTCAATAACTCCTCCTAAATACTCACGAAGGATACCCCTCCATTCCCAAGAACAATTTGATCACCAAAAGCCCAAAATAAGAACATGCACACCAGTCCATCTTCAGAAACTATCAACTGAATCTGTCCACATCCATGGGCCACATATCCATAACTACTAACACCCCAACATACCCAAAGAGCCCATTCTCTCCAAATCACTATACACCAAACACTATGTCCCTAAATTCTTACCTGGACACCATGAACACACACAAACTCTAAGATCTGAAAGTGCGCAGATCCAACACAGAGCATAAGACAAAGTCCTAGTTCTTCTCAAATGCATGCGCACATTCACAATAGTTCACAATGCCAACACACCTACACAACCAGCACTAACACCATAAAAAACACATCCTGCCACAAAGCACCCAACACTGACCAAAGAAATCACACAGACACAATCTTTGCACATGAAAATCAAACACTCACACATGAGGTAATTCACAGTGGCCTGTTTCATGTCCTTTCCATACCTCTACATATGAAACACACAAGAACACAAAAGTTCTGGTGCAACTTCACAAACACACAGGATACCATATACACAGTCTCAACACTGACACATGCAGTTAGCAAGATGTTCAAGACTATTGATTTTCTGGGCCCTGCAGAGAGAAGTGGAGGGGTGAAAATGAAGATTTCAGGTTCACACCTTGGTGTTGAAAATGGAAGCAAATATAAAAGTGCAAAGCAGAGAGCACATTCCCTCCTATAAAACTTAAAAGTGCTTGCCAGTCACTCAATAATGGCTCAATACAGAGAAAATGTTTCAAATAGGAAGAAAGCCCTCTCAGATAACTCTTCTAGGAGTAGCTACTCTGGGACACAGAAGGGGAACCCAAAGGAGAAGATCACCCAAAACAGACCCTTTTGAGTATCCACTGTAGCACAGACAGAAGTCTCCTAGCTGGGAGGCCATACCGTTGTGACATGTCTGTTCCTACGAAAGGACCAGGCTTGTCCAGCTGGGCTGTGATCAGCCACCTGGGCTCCAATTCCTGAATGGGGTCTGAAGTGTTCTCACACAAGAAGCCTTGGGCATCCTTACATGCCCCAATTCTAATCTGGGGACATTACTGACATGTTTGTAGCTCAAAAGGTGAGTGAGTGAAGTGTCAGCTGTTCCCTGCTACTTACAGAGAGAGGAGGTGACTTTGTTAGAGGAAGGGGCTGGGGCCTCTTGTATTTGGACAGCAGCTGTCCTGATCACGTTCCAACCCTGTGACAAGTACCTGAGATCAACACCTTCAATGGAGCAGAGATCTATTGGCTCATCATTTTAGAAGTTACACTCTATGGTCCTTTGCCCCTCTTGCATCTGGACCTGTGGCGGGGCAGAACTTCTGGCACAGAGTGTGGCAGAGGAAACTGTTCAACTCATGGCACCTGGAAAGCAAAGAGAAACACAGCCATAAATGTACAGGGGTCTCAGAACCCCTTCAGGGGCACATCTCAATGAACTAATTTCCACCAACTGGACCCCACTTTCCAAAGATTCCATCACCTCCCAAAAGTGCATCAGTTAGAAACCAGAGATTTAACAGGTAAGCCTCTGATGCACAGTGAAGGTCAATACTGGAACATCTACCTCTTGTCCCTAAAAGCTCATGTCTGTCTCAGGAAACATAAATGCATCCAGTCCTTCTCCAAGAGTCCACAGATGTCAACAGTGCCTGCATTTCTTTATAGTCCTCCAAAGTCTCCTCTGAGACTCAAGGGAACATAGTTATTCTGAACCCTGAATTAAAAGGTTTTTTCTTCCACTCTTCTTTTGGATTCATGAGCATAGCTTTCTCTTCTCCCCACACCCTCTTCTCTCTCTTAATGACTAACCACAGTTAGTTAAAACACTATCCCTAGCACTGGGCACTCCCCCTTTCTAGGTCACAGGAAATGGTCAAATTAAAAGGCATTGGCAGAAGTGTAGAGAAGAGACAGACTAGGCTGGAAACCAGATGCACACACCTTCAGAATAAAGCATCTAAACAATCACATAATCTTAGATTCAAAGGTCTGGGATGGCTGTGTCCACTGGACCCAGATAAGACCCACACAACCCCAGCTCCTGAAAAAGCACATCTGTCAATCATAGTGAACCGCCCCCTTGCACCCACCTGCCCAACACTGACAGAACAACTCTAGATAACACAGCATATACACTTTCACTCAGCAGCACCAAGCACAATGAAACCAGCTGCTAGCATTCCTGTCTGACATGCTGAATTATCACTAAATGAAGTCTTTTCTTCTCCCACCTCTCTGCCTCTTCAGGTACTGGCTGACTCAGGTGAAAGCAAAGCAGCACAATCAAACCTTTTGTGGTTACATTACCTATAATCCTCTTTAAAAATCAAAAGGAAAGTTAACATATTTCCAAGATACAATGGCACAAGGGGAAACACAACTAACCCAAAAGGGGAAAACAGGAAACTAGCAAGGAGAAACTGAACAAGGCACAGCAGGGAAAACATTCAGTCTAGTGCTCCAAGTGTGGAACTAGGGCACCTGATGGTGTGATATGGATCCTGAGGGCTGGGCAAGTTCGCCCCTCCAGGCTTGTCTGCTGCGGGACCACTCCCAGGAGTGGGTGTGCTCACAGCTTGGGACTTCCCTTGGCAGCCATTTCATTGGCCAGGCATCGCTAACTTAGGTCTCCTCTACAACACTGGCCCCACTCTCACAGGTTGACAAATCACTCTGGGGCTAAAGACCTGGACTCCAATGGTGACGTACCCTTCCTGTCCACGAGCCTTTCCTCAGAGGCATCAGTGGAAACCTTCAGGGCCACACAATACTTGCATTCTGGAAACCTGGGACCTGCAATCATACAGACAATGCCAAGGTCAGCTGTGAATGAGAACATTAGCCAGGCCACCTGGACCATGGCCTCCCTGTGCCGGTATGGTGTTAGTTACACCATGAAATGAATCTTGAGGTAAGGATTCCCAGGACATTCTCCTCTCCAACAAGTCTTTAAGCCTGCTACATGTGGGGTCCTTCCCATTCCTGAGATGCCTCAAGGTCCCTTCTCTTGAACTAGTGCAAAGTACTCACCTCCTTGGTAATGGCACTAATCTCTTTACCAACCACACCCTCCTTGGCATTACAAAGCTTTCTTTTTTGGAAAACCTGCAAGTACTTTCACTCTTTCTACTCTGCCTTTTGCTCCTGAGTCCCACTGTACATTGAGCTAAAGGCAGAAAGAAATACCCAGGCACATCTTGTTTGTTTGTTATTTCTGCAATTCCACAGTGCTGGGGACTTGAACTCTGGCCTCCGGCATGCAAGTCAGGCACTCTACTATATGGGCTATATCGCCAGCACCAGGCACATCTCAAATGCTGTACTGCCTTAAGATATCCTTCACCAGGTAAATCAGTCTGTGTTTTAGTTGCCTTTCACATCACTGTGACCAAGAGATCTAACAAGAACAATTAGAGCAGGAAAAGTTTATATAGCTCATGGTTTCAGAGGTCTCAAGTCCTCTGACCACCATACCTCTGGGACCAAGTTTAGGAACAACACCGTGGTGGAAGTGTAGGGAGGGGGCAAGATCTCAGGGTATAGCAATGAAGAACCAGAGAAAAAGAGAGAGAACTCTGCTAACCACAAACAAGTATGAACCCTAAAGTCATGCCTTTGATTGACTAATTCCACACCATACCCTTTGTACATGCAGTTGCCATCTAGTTAATCCATACCAGTGGATGAATGCACTCATTAGGATAAAGCTCTCAAAACCCAATCATTTCATCACTACACTTCCTGGCACTGTCTTATACATGAGGTTTGTGGGGACACCTCATATCTAAAGTATAACCTCCTCTCACTTTTAAATAACCCTCCCAAAAAGTCTAGAGACATGGAGAATGCAGACAAAGCCCATGACAATTCTTCCCACAAGTAACATGAGTGGCCTCTAATCCATTTGCCAATAACACACTTACTTCAATCTCAAAACCTCACACACAGCCTCTACTGTCTACATTCCTCCACAATCTTGGGTCTGACCTCACATCAGCATCACCAACAACGCTCTCTTCCAGCACTTGAAGCTTTCTCTAGCCTGTGTCTCCAAGATTGTCCAAACATCTCCTGAAATACTAATTCCAAAGCCTTCTGAATCACAAGACAAGGTAGGGTCACAAAAATGTGAATACTCTCAGCACCAATTTCTGAGTTAATCAGCCAACTCCCACAGTATTAAAATATCTGAGATCAACACCATGAAAGGAGGAAAGACTACTTTGGACTCATTGTTTGGAGGTTATAATTCATGGTTGCTTGGGCCTTTTCCCTGTGGACCTGTGGCTGAGCAGTAGAGTATGCTGGAGGAACACTGCTCACTTCAACATGGCCAGAAATCAAAGAGAAAAAGAAAAGGGGTAAGGGTGGGAAAAGGCCCAGGTCCCAATATCCCATTCCAGAGAACAACCCCAATGACATGATCGACTTCCACTATATCCCACCTCCTGAAAGCTCCCCCTACCTCACAATGGCACCATCTACTGGAGAACAAGCTTTTAACTCATGAGCCTTTCCAGAAGGTGATTATCCAACCCTTACAAGACACTGATATCCCCTCCCTTACTCCTTCTGCCATTTCACACACGAAGGGTAACCCTGCTCAGCAACCATCCCTAGGTATCAGCCAAAAAAAGAATCAGCCTAAGGAACCACGCACAGAAAACCTCAGGTAAATCCCAAAAAGGATGGGCAGGTTGTGGGGACCTCTGGTGGCCACCTTCAGCTTGTGGCTCACTGATAGGTCAGCAGCTCTAGGGGAACAGAGAAAATGGAGAAGGTGGCACCACACTATAAGTCAGTCATCAAGCAGGGATTCACTTCCCTCAGGAAGAGAATCCTTACCCTTCAGAACATGGAGAATGTTACTTCAAAATGTGACCCAATAAAACAGAACTTCCAAAACAGAACCAAAATCTTCTCTAAGCGTTGGGGTCCCTGCAGGTCCCTCCTAGATTGAAGCCTCAGATTCCTCAGGGAAGGGTTGCTGATCTCCACCAGCACACACCATACAGGACACACTGGTTGTGGGGAGAGGTTCTGCAGGATTTCAGCAGCCTCACGCTGTGGAGCACAGTGTTTTCACCCCCCAGCTGACCCTCAGAGGAGCCAACAGCATGTGTAGCCGCCCAGCTGATTCTGAAGTGTTGGCAAGGAAGAGGACTTTTCCCACCTCACCTCCTGTCTGGAAAACCCCACGGTTTTATGCCTGTTCCCCATCACGAACATCACGCCTATTTAAAAGCTTCTGTTCTCCAGAGCCATGTATGTTTATCACTCAGATGCCTGAACCACACACATGCTGAAGAGGAACCTGCCTGCCCAAGGAGCATACGCTGCTGAATCCACCTGAATGAGAAAGTCAGAAATCAATAGAGTGCAGGCTCTTTGACCCCAAAGAATGAACTAACTCAGCAAGGAGCAATGCAGGGGATCAGAATGACCAGGGTCAATGCCTTCCCCAAAGGATGCCCCATTAAAAAGGTTTATGAAAAGGTGTTGAATACCTCATGAACATCCAAGAGTGTGTTAAGCAAACATGATTGGATGAAAAAACCCTATATTCATAAAATGCAAGCCACACACTGCAGTTTAGAGTATTGGCTGTTTCTACCCATGATTGTGTGACTGATGAGAGCCGTAGCTCAGTGGTCATGCCCAGCAGGGAAACCAAGTAAAGATGATTGGTAGTGTCAAAATAGAGGAACACCAGCCATTGCACTCTCCTGTAGGTTTGAGAAACTATTTCAAAAAGACCCAGAGGAACACACCCCTTGTATCCCGACTGAATGACTTGAAGGGAACTGGAGGTTCTTCCATACCCGCAGAGCTCTTCATGGAATGTCGCCAAGCCCCACCCAGGCCTGCTGCCCTCGGCCCCTACCCACATGCGGAATGTCTTGAGGCATCATTCCACTGGGGTTTACTTTCAAATTTTGCCCAGCTGCAGTTGGAGGCTGAGCTGCTGCTACAGCCAGGTCACTCTTTGGGTCCTGTGTTGACATTTCCCATGCTGGAGACTGCAAGATGTGTCCATCATCCTGGTCTACAGGAGGAGGTGAGCCTGGAGGGTCAGGGGCTTGTTATCTGAATGCCTGTCAACCCTTACATCCTTGGGAGTTTGAATGGAGGGCTTCCTTTGCAGGAGGACAAGTGGAGGAAGGAAGGTCACTAGCTGACAACTTGATGTGACTGAGGAAGCCCAGGGAAGACTGAGGGTGCTCATGGGGTGGGGACTCTTAGGACACAGATCAACCCAACTTGAGGGAGGGATACTGGGTGGGCAGGAGGAGAGAGACCAAGGGATTGACTCCTTATAGAATTACATGGGTCACTGCATGGTAATTTGAGGGAGTCAGAGATGGTGGTCAGTTAGAGTTCCCTGGAGAGGAGAGGATGAGCCTGTGGCCATTCTTCAGACACCTGGAAGATGCCTGTGATACTATTCCGAGGGGTTTACCAAAGGATCTCAGATCATGAGTGGGCAGTGGAGAGAAATATTCTTAGCACGAAACCTGCCCAGTGGGGTTCTTGAGGACCACGTCTGCAGTGCAAATACACAATGTGTTGTGAGGCTGAAGGGCACCCCAACTGCCAAGGCCCAGGGCCCCTCACCCACTTCCTGCCCAGGAAATCTTCTCCTTCCATCGAGACAGCAGGCGTTCTTGATTCCTGAAGGGCAGGGAGCCCAGAAAATCTCAACCAACATAGATTGGGACCTCTGTGAGGTCTTCTGAATTGGCATCACTTTCACAGAAGGAAGAGGACGCTCAGCACTGCTTGGTGTTGGCCACGCTCCGTGGCGCAGCCTCAGCCCTTCATTTTGTGTTAGCAGAAAAACTTAGCTCATCTTCCTTGTTTGGTACTCCATGAAAAGTGGACACATGTGGGTGTCCTTCGTTTAACAGGATCAGGTTTGAGGATGACTGGGTTCCTTTCAAGAGAGGAAGAATAGCACACAGTTGGGAAGGGGGCCTACTGGTATTGTCATTGAGTTAGGCAGGGGTCCTGATTAATACATGGAGGTGTTGAGGTGTTGTGGGCCTTGTGTTCATTGACTAGGGTCAGCATGACGTCCTGGAGAACAGGGAGCTCAGGACAAGTTTGCCACACCAAGAGCTGGTGCAGGCTTGGCTGTCTGTAACACATTCCTTACTGTTACTGGGAACTCAAAGGACAAGGACCACAGCATGGCTCACTTCCCAGGCCCAATAACAACATGGCCAGGGGCTGTGAAAATCTCAGGAGAGCCCCAGTTGCTCCCCATTCCATTGTCCTCAATGATGCTCAGAAGCCATTGCTGGTCATGCCAGCAGAGCATCTCAGGGAACTCACTGTCTATCACACAGACCTCTTCCCTGAGAACAGAGCTTCCTGACTCTTGGCAGGATCCAGTGAACACTGGGGACAGTGCTGGTCACGATCTGTCCCCCACATAGTGTTTGATGTGGGAAGTGGTGGGAGAAGGACCCACATGCTGTGATGAATGTGCTCCTGGGTAAATTTCATGGTTCCTCAGGCTCTAGGTAGGGAGAGGTTTTACCCAGGTGACATTTGCTTGTGCAAGCCTAGGAAAGAAGTGGAGGGATATACAAGGAGCATTGGCCAAAGGAAGGCTGAGGAGGTGATGGGCCAATTAGCTGTGGCACCTGTTCCCTTCACTAATGACCTTGGAACACCAGCAACTGCCCTGGACAGGGTCCCTTTCTGCTGGTGAGCATGCGGAGGGCATGATGCCCCTGAGCACAGTCAGATTCACTCATTTTGAGGGAGCTACATGGGGGCCATTGGACTGTGTGCAAAGGATGTTCAAGAGAGTCTCAGAGACAGGGAAAGCTGAGGTGTCGTAATCAACAGAAAGCGTTCTGGAAATCCCAGTGTATGGAAGGAGTCTTCTATGGGAACAGCTACTACTAAAGGGATGTGAAAAGAAATTCACTCAGGGATGTTTGCAAACTGCACAGTTTCCCTGCCCACAGGGCCCTGAGCTGTTCCCACTTGTCCTCAGATTCCCACTGACTAAGGAGCTGGGGGCCTCGATCCTGCTGACATTTCCCCTCCTCCACTCTCCCTTTTCTTTGCCTCCACAGTATCTGCATCAGAGCCCAGGCATGAACTTCAATCCTGGTGTCGCCATGTCTCCTTTGGAGGCCTGCCTTTCTTCCTGCTGCCCGTGTGCCAACTCACCAGCCATCTGGGAGCTGCCCCTGGCACCACGGATGACCACACCCATCCCCCAGGGTAACCCTCTGGTGCTGTCTGCTTACCCTGGAGGACCACAGGTAGCTGAGCTCTTCACCTTTGGACCACGTGGGCCAGAACTGAGGCCAGCAGGCTGTCCTCTCACTCACAACCTTGCCCACACTCAGGGACCCCTCAACTGGAGGGCCCAGGGGCCTTCTGTGGGGTGAGGAGCATCCCACTCCCTTCCTCATAGCAGCTTCTGCCCAAGGACCACTGTGCCTGCCTCAGCCAGTGGGGAACCTGGAACTATGGGGGCCCCGGTCACCAGGGCCTTGCCCCTCCAGCACCACTGTCTTCCCAATGGTCCACCCATGGCCAGGTGGACGGTTTGGAGAAGGCGCCCTGCCCACCTTCCAGACTGCAGTGCCACCAGGTGCCTCCAGTGGACCTCAGAGCATGGAGGAAAACTTGAGCCACTGGCAGCGCTTTCAGACCCTGGTCCGCAGGCACCTGCCTCAGACTCCAGATGTGGAAGCACTCTCCTGCTTCCTCGTGTCAGCGCTCTCCCCAGGGTCCCCGAACTCCTCCTAGAACTCTGACACTAGGAAAAGTGTGGATGGAAAAAGGAGGCTGGGATGTAGGGGACCAGGACGGAAGACCCTGAGGTTAGTGACAAGCTGAGAGACCTGCACTGGCAGCAATATTCTCCTCACACAGGGGAGGAAATGAGCCTCGCCTCGCTGCCCATCACGGCCCTGTGAGTGCAGGCAGTCTTGTTTCAATGATATCGTCACACGGAGGGCTCAAGGTCAGAGCAGGTTCCTGGATAACGTTAGGCAGGACTGGAGGTTGGCTATCTCACTCCACATGTTGGTTCCCTCCCCCAGTCATTTCACCTTCCAGCATGGACCTGACTGTTCCCAGCACAGAGGACGTCACTAGCAGAAGTGGGGTCAGGGGTTCTGGTCCCAAGAGAGAGCTCCACAGACACGCAACCACACTGTCCTGAACTCCTGACAAGGACCCTATGTTGACGCAGCACCCCTGAGGAAGCTCACTCTCTCTGGATTCTGGGTGGGGATGTTGATCTTGGCCCCACTTTGTAACCATGGTCCAAGGACATCGTGAGCACTGTCTCAGTCAGCTTGGGCTGCCATCCAGGGTAGTTTAGAGCAGCAGGGTGAAACCACAGGCATTCATTTCTCACAGGTCTGCAGCCAGGAGACCCTGATAAAGGGTGCCTGACCCAGCGTGCCACTAGGGCTCTCTCCTCCCCTTGCATGAAAAGGCTGCTGACGCACCAGTGTCCTCACATGACTGAGGTCACTTCAGAGTGTCCTCCTTCTCCTGGAAGACCACTAATGCCCTCACAAAGTCCCACCCCCAGGATCTCATCAAACCCTCCTAAACCGTAAAGCCAATCTCCAAGTGCCCATCACATTGGGGGTTAGGACTTCATTGGTTGAACGTAGGAGGATAAAAAGAGTCAGCACATAACACACCACACCACTGAGGAGCCCAAGTAAAATCACACAGGCCATGGTGAACCTTGGTTTTAATGCTGGTATAAGGTACATTGTTCTAGGCCCCAATTCCAATACCTTTGACTTGAACATGATGGGGCAGATGTAACAAAGTTAGGATGGTGTGTAGGTCCAAGTAAGTAGAGAAGAGAGGGTGACCTTGTGGACCCTGACTGATCCTCATGAATTCTAGCCCAGTGCTTCAGTCCCTGGCCCAATTGTAGCCCACCATGATCATGGAGGAGGGCCTGCAGAAGGGGTTGCAGGAATGGCAGTGCACAAGTCACCTTGCCCGCAACATCTTCTGAGAGTGCACAAAAGTGAGTGAGGTTTCAGAGCCCAGAGCCGAGTGGTGGGGGATCATGGATTGCACAGCAGGGTCTGGTAGGGCCATCACATACCAATGTGTTGCTCTGAGGCATTAGTTCTCCAAAGAGCACCTCCCTCCAGCTCAGTGCTGGGCATTCCCTCTGCAATTGTCCCAGAAACTCCAGCCTCAATATTCCTGATTTCAACTCTGCCTTGAGGTTCAGGATGAGGACGGGGAGGAAGAACCAGTCCAGCCACAAGGTGGCCTTCTACTATCTTGGCCCTGCAGAGTGGAAACATTCTGCTAGCCTCACACTGGACCCTGTCTGGGAACAGGCCCCTCTTTATAGAGTGGGGTCCATCATAACTCAAGAGTGACCACTATTTCAACCTGATGTTTTCCACAAGAGGGTGGAGTGGGGAGTGGGTGTTCAGAGAATCCAGCCCCTCAGATGCCTGAGGACACATCTCCCATCTCTATTGCCTTCCTCTAAGGAATCCCTGGTATTCTATCAAGTGAAAAGAAGAATAAGAAACAGCCCTCCTTGGAAGCAACCGCCTGTTCTCCGTTTAGCAACCACTTTCACTTGACCTCTCCTGTGCCTCTGTCTCCCAGCTGCTCCTTCCAGGGATCATGGTCCCAGCAACACTATTCCCAACTTGGGTCGGGACCCCTGGTGTTCCCTGATATAAGTCACATCCCCGAACAGCTTCTTGCATTACCTGGTCTGTGGGGTTTGTGTTAGGGACAGGAGAGACCTGGAACCAGGGACACCCAGGGTCCCTGCTGGGTCCCTCATTCAGATTCCCTCAGTGCTACCTGAGGTAGTGTTTCCCCAGAAGTGCGGTTCTTCCTTTGTGACACCTCCCTCCAGGGACTGGCCCAGCCACTCCGGCACACAGCTCCACATCCCTGCCACCAGCTCCTGCCTGGTATGGGACAGGCACCTGCCTGGTATGCCTGACCTGCTTCTCAGCTCAGCCTGTGCTTCGCTTATCCAAACCCTGCCAAGGTTCATGGAGTTTGAGAAGGCAGAGGAGTTGGAGGACCCAAGGATGCTGATGTCAGCAGCCTTCCAGTGCCGACCGCCTCCTGTACCTCTGTGGCTGGATCTTCCAAGGCTCCCAGATCCTGAGACTGTCCAATAGGCAGGTAGAGTCCCAATATTCCCACAGAAACCCATGATACTGACCAAGGGATGCCAAGGGCTGAAGCAGGTTTTTGTACCAAATAAGGACTTTTCCTTCATTGTGAGGGTTAGAACTTGCAAGAAGAACAGCCCACTAGCACCTGAGGCCCCTCCCACCTTTGTTTTGAAGTGCATATTGACTGGGTCAACTTGAGATCTCCTTTCTCTCCTCCACTGTCCAGAGAACCAACACAGCATCTGCCCGGGATTTGGAACTGGGTGGGAAGAGTACATGAAATATCAGTAGTTCAAATGTCCTCTCACATGATCGTCCTAGATGTTGCACTTGGTGCACTGTCACCTCCCTTGAGTCAGGTTGTCCTGGTGCATGGCACTTCAGATTAGGTCCCCTGAACCAGGCCTGTCTTCTACCAAGTGACTGGGATGACTTGGAACCCCCAGGCATGCACTGTTCTGGTCCTCCCTGTCCTAGTGTGCACCTCCAGAAAATCAGGCCTAGGGCATGTCCTCCTTGCAAATTAGCAGCCAAACCCAAGGTGCCAGGAACCAAGGCACACGAGACCAAGGCACCCAAGGAGATCCCACCTGAAGCCATCCAAGAGTACATGGACATCATGGATGAGCTATTCCGGCCTATCGACTTTGCACATGGGAGCCCTCCTGCTTGTCCACAGGAGAGCCTGCTGCAAACTTGGGAGAGGAAGGACTGCATCAAAACCCACTAGAGGATGATTTATACCCAGCTGCAAGTCCCTGAGCTACATTGATGAGGACTTTGTCGACAAGGTGGGATAGGCCGACAGTCATGGTGTCCACATGGCTTCAGGAACCACAGAATTGAGCTACATACATTAGAGTCTCAGCATTGGGTGTGTCTCTATGTGTGCGTGTGTGTGTGTGTGTGTGCACGCACGTATACAGGGGTGTACTTGTGAACTTGGGTATGGCTGGAGGTCGGGATTCAACATCCCCATGGTGCAGACCAGGATGGTTCATCCTTGCTTCCTGTTCTCCTAGAAGTCTTCCTGACTTGGGGCCATTTCCTCCCCAGGTCACTCACACTCTCTTCCTTCTCCTACCAGGTGGAGACCAAGATAGACCTCCACTTCCTGGAAGAATTACTTCCCTCTGAACCACATATAAATGTCATGGACATAACAAAAGAGCTGGAGCAGCAGGAGGAATTCACCCCTGACCAGGTAAAGAGGGGAAGGATGGTCTCCCAGCAGACCAGGGGCAGGAGATACACTGGCTATGCAAGAGAGGCAGGGACACCTGAAAAACAAGTGCAGGGACACCAGGGACTTGGGAGAAAGAAAAGGTAGCCAAGGACAAAGGAGCACCAGGTAGAACTATGGAGGTGGAGTCACCTGGTTACTGGGCCTTGGGGATAGATTCCAAATAGATAAGGCAGAGAGAGACCTGGTAGACTAGGAGGCAAGAAGACAGGAAATGGAGTGGTTGCAGGTGCACAGGGGAGCCAGGGACAGCAGGTTGATGAGAAAGGTACAGGACCCTGTTCACATGACACACAGGACTCGTCTATCTCTATCTTGCCTGTGATACATGGCTCCGAGACTGTGACTGCTCCAGGACAGAGGATGTAGGTGGGGAAGAAAAGGAAGGAAACAGGAGAATCATGGACAGGCTCAGGGTATCAAGCTGAATGGGAGCCCAGCAGGGTGGCCAGCAGAGCCTGTCTGTCTCTCTGAGAGCAAGACGGGTTACAGCTCCACATTGCACTTCCCATTCAAATATAATTGTCCCTGGTCCCTCTGGTCCTTGTCATGCATGAGGAAGCATTAGTCAGTGCCATCTCCTCCTGCAGCTGGTTGAGAAGCTCCTCTGCAAGTGACCCAAAGTCATGGTTTGTCCCAACAGGACTCAAGGTCTTCCATGCCAGATACCAACCAAGGTGGGGAGAAACATAAACATCACTCTGATCAAGGAGTCAGCACACAGAACTGGACCACAGAGGTGGCTTCCCAGGATGTGAAGAGGTGCAGGGCCACAGACCCAGTGTTGCTGGTCCAAAGGACACTGCTCTCCTGCCAAGCTCTCATGGGTATTAATCATTGGGGACCACGCATTCCAAGCATCCTCCCCAAATCCGCACCTCCTCCTCCCTATACCTGGGGAACAAAGGTGTAGTGGGTCCCAGAAAGGCCACTTCCTCTGGGAAACAACATGGGACAGCCATCAGCTGCACTGTGGACGATCCCCTCCAGAACCTGGGCTTCCTCCTAGTATACCAGCACCATCTGCTGCCTCGGGCACTGTCCCAGAGCCAGGACTCTCTCTTGGAACCCTTCTGCTCTGGAGAACAAGCACCCCAGGCCCACCTGCTCAGACTGGAGTTCCCCACCCCCACCACTTCCAGTTACCATGTCCAGGAAGCGAGCTCTCACTGGACATGCATGCAACGTGGAAAAGATACCCTGTTCCAGGCCTGTCCTCCAGGTCTCTGCAGGGCAAGATCAGGATCTGGAGCAGGTTCAAACCTCACAGCCTCAGAAGAGGAAGTGCAAGTCATCGGGAAACCAGAAGAAAAAGAGGCTCTGTGGAGAGTAGGGTTGGTGGGTGGTCGCCCCTCTGGTGAGATCACTCCCTTGCTTCATTCCACACCCCAACAGTTCCACCTCACTCAGGACAGTTCCTGATGGTCCTCAGGAAAGGGAAGGGAATGGGAGGGTACTGGGAGTGTAGAAAGTGGGGAGGGGGACGTCAGAGGGAGGGTACTGAGAGGGAGCCAGGTGGGAAGTTCTGCCTTGATGGCTTGTGTCAGTGGGAATAAAGGCAGTTTTGCAGGAAAAATCTTCTTGGGCTGCTGCTTCTGCCATGGTGTCTGTGCAGCTCCATGCAGTGAGAACTGAGAGGAGGAGGTTACTGGAGATGCCAGGCCCCAGGTTCACGAGTGCCCATCCACTGTGTCAACCCTCCATGTATAGACTGGTCCTTCCATTGATCCTGGGAGAAAACAGACAACACGTTCCTCGAACTCCACGCATCATCACATTGGAAAGACATCCCTTGGTTAGGGGATCTTCCCTGTGCACCTCTTCATGATCTGTGTCCCTTTAAAATCTCTTACCAATCATCGGAAGGCCAGACATGAAGAGGAATCACAAAGAGGCAACACGCATCTCCATTGGTGTTCGCAGCTCTGAGGTCTGTGGACTGCCTGCTGGCTCAGATCTTAGTGTTAGCAGCCCTGAGATTGAATGTCAGCGACCCTCAGCTCCTAGTAGTAACAGCTCCCCTGTTGTCTTCCTTGGAGCCGTAGGCAGCTCCTTCCACCAGTTCCCTGGACCTCAGCAGTCAGCCTGACCTAGCAGCTCCTGCAGCTGTCCTTTGTTATGGGTCACTCTGTGCTTGATGCTCTCAGACTGATCTGCCCATTCTGCGAGGTTGTAGTGCAACCAACCTGACCTGCTCTAGCTGATATGAAAGTCATGAAAGTACAAACTATACCCATCCCCCCAAGAGACTTCATTAGGACTCTGGCTGCACCAGAATGGGAAGTGGTACAGGGACTGTTTGCATAAGGAGATGGGGAAGGAATGTGATTTGAACTAAAAAGTTGGAGTCAAGCATGCATGGCGTCCTTCCAGGTACCTGCAGTGTTTCTGCTTAGGCACAGACAGAGGAGGGGTTCCATGCACTGCAGACTGGGAACCACTGAAGGGCCCCAAATGGGTGGCCTCATCTAGAGTCACTGCAGTGTGCATTCTTCTGGGGTTGACCTGCTATAAAAGCAAAAGGCTCCGAGTGACTGTTGGGTGTCTGTGGCAGCCACCGTCATCACAGAGAAGGAAACAACTCTGTAAATTCCATGTTGAGAACTTTGGCCTTCTTGTCTCATTGGATGGAGACCTGCTTCTGAGACTTCAGCCCCCAACCTGTGTTATTTATCAGGTTGCTAGAAGTAAGCTTGGAATGGTATTTCTTTTAACCCTTTTATTTTCTCCTCTCATGATTGATTTTGGACAGTGATAATGGACTGATCCCCAGGATGGCCACGGTCTTCCTGAGTAGATGGTGGGATCAGAAGGGAAGGCCTGGCTTCCAGGGGAAGGAGTCACAATACACTAGGGAATTGTCAACTGACCACACCAGTGAGACCAACACCCCTCGTTAAAGAAATACTGTGCTTTCTGACAGTGACCACAGGGCCTGGATCCTTGTGGATGCCCTTTGTTAGCTGCACATTTATGGAAACTCAGGTGAAGAATCTCTTCCTGGTCTCTGTGCACTAGGCAGGATTGGGCAGCATCTCCTCTTTCCTGGCATCTTGGGCAGGATGTACCTTGCTTGGCAAGCAGCTGAGGCATGACCTGCTAACATTCTATGATTTTTGCTTTAGGTCATTGCAAAAGAAATTCAGAAAGACATTCTTGAAGCACATATCACTCTCAAATATTAGAATTCTAAGGTTTTCAGAGATTTTTTGTGGACCTTGCCTCCATATCAGCAAGAAATTCACAGACATAGGCAAGGAGGGCAGTCCTGAGGGAAGGGGTCTCCAGAGATGCTCTAACACAGGGAGCAGTTAGGAGGAGCTGTAGGAACTGCCATAAAAGAGGACTTAGGGGTGTGGAGTGGGTATGAGCCCTCCTGGGTGGAGAGCTCTGTGAACAAACCATGGAGGTTCTCGAGTCTCTTCAGTCAGAAGAAAGCTACAATTTTGTGTACTCTTTCTTTGTATAAGAAATCTGTGAGAGCACTTACCACCAAGTGGAAAAGAAACCCTGAGCGAGGGGGCACTAGAGTTGATAAGGCCAGGGGATGGGTCAGAGGGAGACACTGGAAGAGATGACTGATATATGAGTTAGCTTTTTGTCACTGTGATAAAATGCCTGAGAAAGTCCAGTTAAAAAGAGGAAAGTTTACCTTGGCTCATGGTGTCACAGGTTAGTACCTCTGTTACATGGTCACTTGGCCACACTGGTTCAGGCCAGTGGGAGAACAGTACACTATGGCAGGAGCACATGGTTGGGGAGTCCTTTTCATCTCAAGGCATCAAGGAAGCAAACTGGGGGATATGGTCTCAACCTTGCATCAGGAGCACACCTCCTGTGACCTAACTGATTTCCTCTAGGCTCTGTTGCTTACACCTTCTGCCATTTCCTGATGGTGCCACAAGCCAGCACCAAAGTCTTTGGCACATGACCTTTGGAAACGCATTTAAGATCCAGACCATAACACTGGTATTGAGCCACAGCTCCTCCTATGTAGATAAAGGTAAAGCGTTTGATCTGAGGCACCCAATAGTATCCTTCCTGCTCTTGGATTCTCAGCTCTTCCAGTTCTAGGAGGTGGTGGGAAGCCCTGCATCCTGAGGTTGTGAGTCCAGTGTTCATCAGCCTGGAGGAAGGGAGGAGGAAAAGCTGCCTGGAATCAGGGCTGGGAGGAGGGGACCAGAGCCATGGGCCTTTCCTTCTCCAGCAAATCCCAGGCACCACAGGACTACTATTGGGGAACATCCAGCTCTATCAGGAAAGCCAGCACACCTGGAAGATGCTGCTGACATGGCTTATCACAGATGCAGAATTTGAGCAGTTCCATCCCTTCGGGAGTGACTATTCCATGTTGCAGCCGCTCCTACCTGTGAACTTCACACCCTATGTCTTCCTGCCTCCCTCCTGCAGACATGCAGCTGCCCAGTCACACGTTCCGTTGCAGAACTGGCTGGGAAGGCTCACAGAGTACAGTGAGGGGGCATGGGAGAGGCAGGAAGGAAAGGAAGGCAATGCCAGGCAAGAGCTCATGGGTAGTTTCTGAAGCCTCTGCACCTTCCTTCTCTTCCCCACCGTGCCTCATTTCCATGCTCTCAGGTGAGGACTGGCCAGTGCCACATCCCTTTCAGTCTGAAAATATGTGATTCCTTGGCTGCTGAATCCCATGTGGCCCAGACCCTGAAACCCTAGGGGTCCTGGACATTTGGAATCAAGAGAACAGTTGCTTTATGTCTTTGTGTCTTTTGATTTGAAGACTGTAATCATCCCCAGATTTGAGATGCTCTGCATGAACTCGAAGCCTGTGCTTGGGGGCTGTCCCATTTTAGGTTGTTAGTGAGGTTTCCATTGCTGTAAAAAAAACACCTGAGATAATCAACTGAAAAAGAGGGAATTCTTATTATGGCTCATGGTTTCTGAAGTTACATCCCATGATCAGTTGGCCCCACTGCCTTGGTCCCATAGCAAAGCCGCCCACGGTGGCAGGAGCACATCATGCAGCAGTAATGCCCAGGAAGCAGAGAGTAAGAGGAGGGGCCAGGTTCCTGACTTCCCCTTTAAGGGCACACCTGCTGACCTCCCCTTTAAGGGCATGCCTCCTGATCTCACCTCCTCCAACTGTGCCCCACTTCCTATGGTTTCCAGCACCTCCCAGTAGTGCCACAGATTGGGGCCAAGCCTTAAATACATCGGCTTCTAGGGACCTTGGGAAGGTGCTTGGGAACAGTGGTAAGAATGTAACAAATAGCTACAGTGACCCAGCCTCGTTAATGTCTATAGCAACTCACCTCACAATAGTTACATTATGGAACCAACCCGGGTGCCCTTCAACAGATGAACGGATAAAGAACATGTAGTACAGATACACAATGGAATATTACTCAGCCTTAAAGAAGAATGAATCTATGGCATTTGCTGGTAAATCAATGGAAGGATCTATAGAATATCATGCTAAGTGAAATAATCCAATCTCAAAAACCAAACTCTGCATGTTTTCTCTGAGAAACGGATGCTGATCCACAGTGGGGGTTTGGTAGGGAAGAATGCAGAAACTTTGTTTTATGCAGAGAGGGTGAGGGGAGTGTGGGGTGGTGGGGATGGGAAGGATGGTAAAATGAGACAGACATTATTACTCTATATGTTTATGAAAAAAATTTTTTCAATTAGGAAATAAGAATGAAAAAAAAGTAAAGAAATGTGATGTGTGATCCCATGGTGTGCACAATGAAGTCAGAATGATCACGACTTGGGAATGCTTAATGTCTCTGACCTCACCCAGCTCTTATTTGTCCACTTCATGTTCACATCAGGTGAACTGAATAGTGGAGAAAGCTTTGGTGTTTCCTGTTGCATTTTCAGAGCAAAAGAAGAGAAATGTAAGCAAATAATTTTTCATGGGAAGATGTAATAAAGACTTCTACAAAGAAAACAATAGAACACTGAAATATGAAATTGATGAAGACACAAGAAGATGTAAAAAATGCCGCATTCATAGATGAGTGCAATTCATATTGTTAAATTCACTGTATTACCAAAAGGAATGTACAGATTCAATGCAACCCCAATCAAAATACCAATGACATTTTTCACAAAACTAGAAAAAAAGCCTAAAATTCATTTGGAAGAACAGAAAAAATTCAGAAAGTCCAAGCAATTCTAAGGCAAAGAAGGAACACAGAATATCTGATTTCAAACTATATTCCCAAGGTATTGTAACAAAACTGCATGGAATTGGCATAAAAACATATAGACCAAGGTTTTAGAATAAAAGACAAAAAAACAAATTCACTCAGATACAGTCATCTGATCCTTAAAGGTGCCAACAACATACATAGAAGAGACAGTGTTTGAAACAAATGGTGCCGGGAAAACTGGTTATTCATGCATAGAAGAGTATGACTAGACCCTTACTTAACTCAACTCAACATGGATTGAAGAACCAAGGATCAGACTAGAAACTAGGCAACCTTATGAAGAAAATGGAGGGTCAACATTCCAACAAAGACTTTCTCAATAGGACTCATAAAATTCAGCAAATAATGCCAAGAATTAATAAATGGGTGAGCAATGAATTAAAGAACTTCTGCATAGCAAAGGAAACAAGAGCGTGGAGAACCTACAGAATGCATATAAAAATCTTTGCTAACTATGCTTATGACAGAGTATTAACACCCAGAAAAAATAAGAAGTAAAAAAATCTTAACATTAAAAAGCAAACAATGCAACAATAAATGGGCAAAGAAATAGACACTTCTTAAAAGAAGAAATAAAAATGGCCAACAAATACATGAATAAGTGTTCAACATTACAAGCAATTAGGGAACTACATATCAAAACTGCTCTGACATTTCATCTCACTCCATTCAAAATAGCAGATGTCAAGAAAACAAACAATAAATGCTGGAGAAGATGTGACAAACAGCAACACTTACACTCTATTGATGGCACTGGAAATTATTACAAACCCTATGGATATCAGCATGGATGCTCCTCAAAAGATTAGAAATGAAACCACCATATGACCCAGCAATACCACTCCTCACTATTTATCGGAAAGAATCATAGTCATCATACTATAGTGATACATGCACACACACCCCTTTATAGCAGCACATTCACTATGAGCAGAATGGAACCATCCTGAGTGTCCCACAAAAGAGGAATGAATTAAGAAAATGAGGGATATATACATAATGGAGTTTTACTCACCATAAAGTAAAATGAAATTATGTCAGTTGAAGGAAAATGGATGAAACTGGAAACCATTAAATTAACAAAATATTCCAAAATCAGAACAACAAGGGTTGGATGTTCTCTCTCATTTGTAAAAGCTACAGGAGAAAAAGGAGAAGAGAGGTGGTAATTCATAAGTAGAGTTGATTAAAGGGACCATGGGGAGGGAGCAGGAAAGGGAAAGGAAGGGAAGGATATTGTTTAAATTCTATTCTTATATCTGGTGCATGCATGAACATGTAGGAACAATTCCCATCATTATGTACAACTACAATGCACCCATAGCAAACCAAGAAAAAAGAAATCACCACTTCCAAAACAAGATGGAAAGCATGCAAATACATGAAAATTGAACAATATACTTCTGAATGATGAATGGGAGACAGAAGAAATCAGGTAAGTATAAAACTCACAGAATCAAACAAGAATAGTGATACAACATACCCAGAACTTCTGGAACACTATGAAAGCTGTTCCAAGAGGAAAGTTTATAGCCTTCAGTGCCCAGGTAGGAACACATGAAAGATCCCAAACAACTTCATGGTGCAACTTAAGATCTTAGAAAAAAAAATTCAATTCCCAAACCAGAAGGAGGGAAATAATGAATATTAGAGTTGAAATCAAAGTAATACAAAATAAAATTCAATATAAAGGATGAATGAAATGAAGGGTTAGTTCTCTGAATAGATGAACCCTTAGAAAAACTCAGGGAAAACACAGATTAACAACATTAGAGATTAAAAAGCAGAAATCACCACAGATTTCACCACATCTAAAGGATCATTAGGAACTGTTTTCAAGGGTAAACTGGAAAACCTAGAAGAAATGGAAACTTTTCTACACAAATATATAATATGCAATATTGTATATTCCTAATCAAGAACATATTAAAAACCTTAAAGAGACCAAAGAAAAGCAATGAGATAGAAGCAGTAATTAAAATACCTTCCAAAATATAGTCCAGAGTCAAACAGATTCTCAGTGCAACTCTAAAAGACATTTAAACAGGAATAATGAAGCAGAAAACTGTGGAAGCTTTTAAAATCCCTTCTCTGAGGCCAGATACCATCCTAATACCAAAACCAGATAAGCACCCATTGAGGAAAGAAACCTATACACCAATATACCTGATGAACTTAGATGCAAACATATTTAATAACATATTAGCAAATCATATTCAACAACACATTAAGAAGATTGTATATCATTACTAAGTTGGTTTCATTCCAGGGATTTAAGGATGGCTTAACATCCACAAATCAATAAATGCAATTCACCAAACGAGTAGAATTCAACAGAAAAACCATATAGTCATCTTGATACATGTAGAGAAAGCCTCTGACAAATCCCAGCACCTATTTATGATGAAAACGGTGAAGAACCTAGGGGCAGAAGGGACTTACCTCACTCAACATGATTAAGACTGTATATGACAAAAACAAAACCAGACCCATCATACACAATGGGGGGAAACTGAAAGAATTTCCTTTACAATCTGGGACAAGATGAGGATATCCCACCCACACCTGTCCTGTTCAAAATAGTACTCAAAATTTAAGCAGACCAAAGAGCAAAGGAAATGAGATAAAAGGGATAAAAATAGGAAAGGAAGAATTCAAATTATTGTTGATTTCAGATGATATGAAGCTATATCTCTAAGATGCAAAACACTCCAAGAAAAGACTGCTAGAGTTGATAAACAAATTCATCAAAACACCGGGTTACAAAATCAACCTTTGAAAATCAATACATTTCCAATACACCAATCATGAACCTAGGAAAAACAAAATCAGAACGGGACCTACCAAAATTGAAATACCTAGGGAAAGATGAAGTATGTAGAGGAAAATACCCAGGGAAAGACCTCCACAATGAAAACTACAGAACACTGCAGAAGCAAATTGAAGAAGACCTTTGAAGATGGAAAGATCTCCCATATTCTTCGATAGGAAGAACTGATATTGTCAAGGTCGCCATACTACCAAAAGTATTACGTAGATTCAGTATAATCCCCATTCAGTGACCAATGACATTCTTTAGGGAACCAGGAAAAAGAATCCTAAAATCCATGTGCAATAACAAGAAACCCAGAATAGCCAAAATAATAAGGAACGAGAAACATGATGCAGGAGGTGTCACAATACCTCATCCCAAATGATCCTGGACAGTGATAATTTAAAAAGTCATGGTATAGTCATCAAAAGACATGAAGTCCACTGGTACAGAAGACACAGAGAAAACTCCCCATAGATACAGTCATCTGGTCCTCAAGAAAAGTGCCAAAAACACATGTTGGAAAAAAATATTGATAGTTGTTTCCACAAAAAGTACTGGGAAAACTGGACAACCATATACAGAAGAATAAAACTAGATTCCCAATTTCCACACTGCACAAAAATCAACTCAAAGAGGATTAAATAAAACTTTGCAACTGCAAGAAGAAAACACAGGCTCAACATTCCAACATATTGGTGTTGGCAACAACATCCACAACAAGTAGCCTAAGATCAGGAGATGAAACCAAGAAACACTAAGTCTGACAGCACCAGATTTGAAAGTTTTTGAACATAGCAAAGGAAACAAGAACAAGAAGAGAGGTAAAGAATGGGTGAAGATTTTTCCAGGTGATCCTCTGACAAAATAAGTACCAAAAGGAGATTAATATTCAGAATATATCAAGAACTCCAAAAAACCTAATGTCCCAAACATTTCAAAAATCAATAAATGGGCCAAGGATCAAAAGAGATGCTTTTGAATAGAAGAGATACGAATAGGCAAGAAATGTATGAAAAAAACAAAGTCCGACGTGCCTAGCAAACAGGAAAATGATGATCAAATCCACACTGAGATTTCATTCTCAGTCCAGTCAGAATGCCAATCAAGAACACAAATAACGTAGCCAAGCACGATGGTGCAAGCCTATAATCTGAGCATCTTGGGAGGCTGAGATAGGAGGATTGTGAGTTCAAAGCCAGCCTCAGAAAAAACAAGGCACTAAAGAACTCAGAGGAACCCTGTCTCTAAATAAAATACAAAACAGGGCTGGGATGAGGCTCAGTGACCAAGTGACCCTGAGTTCAATCCCCGATAATAACGCCCCCATAAATACAAATAATGCACTACTAGGAACCTAAGCAGGTGAAGAAACAAGAAGGAGACTGCTCTGGCCCTTGGTTATGAGAAAACCACAAATCGATTTTGCCCCAGGCACTACAATGAAAGGCAATAGAGGAAGTATATGATTCCTTCCAGGTGGGGAGGGATGCTGCAACAGGAATGGCATTCGGGTGGTTAGGGACTTTGGAGTATCAAACAGACCCACCAGCTCTCCTGAAACCACTCTCGCTACACCTCCAATAACTCCAGAAAGCCACTACCATCCATCTTAGAACCAGAAAACACTGCAGATCATACCCAGGGGGCACTGGAAACAAGATTTTACACATATGCCTAGTACACAGGATACAAGCTCTTACTGATCCTCATACATACATTTACAGGGAGGCTACAGAGTTTTCCTTATATGGAGAAAAGGCAAAAGAAGTGGCAAGGTAAACCTAAAGGAAATCATCCCTAGTTTGGCTTACCAAGACCCCTATTAAAGTGACAGTGGTCCAGCTTTTATGGCACAAATTACCCAGCAAGCAGCAAAAGCACTGGGGATACAGTATTTTCTACATCTTCTTTCAGCCAAGTAAAAAGGGCCAACCATTCCCTAAGAGGACTTCAGCTAAGCTATGACAGGCAATATCCAAAACCAAATGAATCTATAACCCATTGTCCTTATGAGAGTCATAAATACTCTGAAAGTTAATCGGATGCTACTTCCATATGAGATGTTACATGGCATATCTTTTCTATCAGTAAGTATAGTCCAAGACCCAGAAGTGAATCAGATTCTGCAGTACCTGATTGATCTGGGATGAGTTCAGTCACACTCCAAGAATGTGGAAATGCCCGTTGGTCATGTACAATAAATGCCACAGAGATCCAGAAGAAAGGAAAGCCAGGAGACCAAGTTCTAGTCACAACCTGTAAAGAGATGAACCTATCAAAACAGTTACAACCTGGATGCAAGGTACCATAAACGGTCATTTTAGCTCCCCCTATGGCCATAAAGGTACTGGGCATACCAACTTGGATCAATCTCTCCTGGGTGAAAAAACCCTCCCTCTGGATCCTAAGACACTCCACACTCATAGTCTCACAGAATTCATCCTACACCTGTGAACTTCTCGAAGACCTCTGCTTACTCTTCTGGTATAATAACTCCTCAAAATCAGATAAGCAGTTCATAAACATGAAATGAACTTTGCTTTTCTCTTTGCTACTTCACTTCTGCCTTAGGACAACTTCTCCAACTACATGCAGTGGCTGAAGACTTTAACTTCCTCTCCATCTGGTTGTGCCCTTCTGAAACCTGACCAAAAGTAGTTTTTACCATGTCTCTGGAAACAAAGAATTGAGAAACAAATCTTCCACTTCCTCTCATCTTAACTTGGTCAAGTTCCCAAATGAAGCTACAGAAAACGCATTTCTATCAACATTGTCTTCTCTTATGCAGCCGTATCCATATTCCCTCCCTAACTCTAGCATCAGGGGTCTGGTCCTTTTGAGTTCTCAAAGCCACCTTCCCAGGTCCTCCCATTCTTGTGGGTGATGAAACTACCCCTTTCTACGGCAGTGTACTCTCACTTCACTAACTCCTCATGCTCTGTCTAGTGTATGTCTCCTCCAATTGTCTGTTCATAACAAGAACCTGGAACTACAACTAGTCATTGCATCAATCTGGCAAGAATGCCCATTCATTATTATAAATCAAAAACTATAAATAGAAGAAAAGCAGCTGGATGTTTTGATGTATATCTGTAATCCCAGTTATTCAAAGTCAAAGGTAGAAAACTTACAAGTTCTAGGACACCCTGGACCCCTTAACCAGACCCTGTCTCAAAATAAAAATTTTTTAAAGGCCAGGATATAGTTCTGTGGTTGGTAGAATGTGTTTCTAGCATCTGTGAGTCCATGGGAGCAATCCATGATAGTAAAAAAAAAAAAAAAAAAAAAAAAAAAAAAAAAAGAATGCAAGCAACAATAAAGACCACACATTGCAAAACACAGTTACTATATTAAATGATAAGAGATTGAAATCTTTTCTCCCAAAATACACAGAAGACAACATGTTTTCACTAGTTCTTCTTAACATATGGGAAATCCTAGCCAGATGAAATGACAAGAAGAAGAGACAAAGTGCATATTAAGGAGAAAAGAAGAAGTATAATTACCTTTGTCCAGAGACTTTATGAATTCAAATCTCAAGAATATTAAGATTCCAAGAAAATAATCACTAGAATGAATAAATGCACTTACGCTGGCAATACGCAACCCACCCACATATAAGCTGTTTGTAAATACTAAATATGGAAAGAAAATCAAGAAAACAAGTCAATATACCATATCAAATAAAATATAATATGAGACCGTATGTAACCAAGATCAAAGACTTGTAACCTGAAAACTGCAAAACAATGAAGGAAACTTAGAATGACACCCAAAAGTAAAAAACATCAAATAACATGGACAGGAAGATTTAAATTTGTTAACATGCCAACACTATCCAAAGTGATCTACAGTTTCTGTACCATCCTTAGCAAAATCCTAATTTCTTTTTTAATGAATACCATTTTTATTTTATATTTATTTGTTCTTTTTAGTTTTATATGACAGTAGAGCATATATTTTGACATATTTATACAACCATGGACTACATCTCATTCTAATTAAGATCTCAGTCTTGTGGTTGTGCAAGATGTAGAGAGATTCTTGGCTGCAAAAATATTTAAATCCATCCTAAAATTAATGGGGAATATGAAAGTTACCAACTACCAAAACAATTCTGAACAAGAACAACATTGGAGGTCTGAAACATCATAATTTCAATACTTCCTGCCTAACAGCTGCAGTCATGAAAACAGTGTGAAAATGAAACACAGAAATATAGATCAATCAAACAGAGTCGAAAATCCAGGAAAAAAAAAAAAAAAAAAAACACCCTCAAGGCTGGGGATGTAGCTCAGTAGCAAAGCACGTGCCGAGCATGTTCAATCCTTAGCACTACATGAAAATAAACAAATAAAGGAAAGGCATGCAGTCCATCTACAACTACAAAAAAATTTTTACAAACACCCTAACATAAGTTCTCAATGACTTCTGACAACACCATTCAATGGGGAATGGACAGGCTTTTCAACAAATGCTGTTGAGAAAACTGGATAGATAGCCACTCACCAAACAATGAGTTGGAACCTTATATGACACCATACACAAAAATTAATTCAACATGGATAGAAAACCCAAATGTAAGACCTGCAACTATAAAACTCTTAACACAGAGAGACAAAGTCCATGGCAATGAATTTGACTTTTTGGAGAGAATAATAAAAGCACAGGCACCAAAAGAAAGAGAGAAATGGAACTACATCAAGCCTGAAACTTCATTCATCAAGGCACACAATCATTAGTGAAAAGGCAACCCACTGAAAGCAAGAAAGTATTTGAAAATCATATTCTGATAAGAAGTTAAGATCTATGATATAAAGAGCCCTTCCACCTCAATAATAAGAAAACAAGAATCCAGTATTAAAATGGGGAAAAGATTTTCACAGAAGTTTCTCCAAAGAAGACCTGCAAATGGCTGAGAATCACATGGAAAGATGATCAACATCAATAATAGGTGGAAAAATCAAAATCACAATGAGAGCCTGCTCATACACAGGATGATGGCTACCATCAAAGAAAGAGAAAACACCAGTGCTGCTGAGAATGTGATGTAACTGGAACCCCAGGGCACTGTGGGTTAGACGCAAAGTGGTGCAGCCTGTATGGAAAACTATGGTGGTTCCCCCAGTTTTCAAAAGTAGATGTATATGATCCTTCAATTCTACTTCCCAGCATACACCTCTAAAACATTACAAGAAAGGACTTGAACAGATATTTATAAACATATAATCACTCCAGGATTATTTATTATACTCAAGGGTCCACTGAAGAAGAATTTTAAAATTTTAGTTGTGCATTATAATCATACATAAGCATGAAATATAGTTTGTTCCAATATAATCTCCAGAACTTGCCCATTCCCTCACTCCACCTGGTCTGGTGTCCTTTCTTATTCTCTACTGGTCTTCCTTCCATGTATTTATAGGTTTCTTAACTAGTGCTTTACAGATATACATAAAGATGAAATTTACTATGGTCTCTTCATATATGTACATAGGGTAGTTTGGTCAATTTCATTCCACTATTTCGGACTTTTCTTTTCCCAAGGAAGAATGTTTTTCTCACATGTAGCATATGATGGAATATTATCTGGTCTGAAAAATGAAGGAAATTCTTGTCAATGCTAGAACAGGGATGGTCCCTGAGAACATTATGTTCAGTAAAGGAACACATACTGTATGATACTACTTACATGAGGTACAGTGTACAGAGTAATTGAAATAAAATGGAGAGGAGAACTGTAGTTTCTTAGGGCATGAGGGAAATTGACAATTACCGTCTAATAAATAAGATTCAATTTTGCAAGATAAAAAAAGTCTGAAGCTGCATGCTGGTATCAGAAAAATGGCAAAATAAGTGTGCTGAAGTAGTTAGGGTAAAATTTTGCTGTATTTGATCCCATATGAAAAATTAGACTCCTTTTATTTATTTCCACATAAACACACAACAAGGAAATTCTCCCACTAGGAAAAATGATCAATAAGAAATATGAAAGGATTATTCAGGTTGAAAGGAAAAATCACTTCAATCAATCAATCAATTCAATCACTTCAATCAATTCAGGTTGAAAGGAAAAATAAGGGTAGCTCCTCAGGAAACTTTAAAGCCAGTACCATTGTACTTTCAGTTTTTAACTCCTCTGCAAATGTGATTGAGGAGTGATCATATAATAATTATACAGCTTGTGGTATTGCCAAAGCACGCACACTCTGAGTCCAGTCATGTGCACCTACGGGACACCAACACGGTCAGGCTGGGAGGGTCCTGTGGGGACTTATAGTCTAGGGTCTTGGCCTTTGTGTTGGCAGAAGGTAAAAACCAAAAGTGGAAGATACAGGAGGACAAACATAAACAACTCTCTCAACTGTCCCTGGATCTATAAATCTCCTGACAGTTTCCTTCCTGAGTCAGTCCCTTTGAACCATTCTGATGAGGAATGGCCACACCTCACATCTTGGAGGAAAAGCTCCCCAAACCACTGTGGAGGCGTCACCCCTGACTGGCTTCCATCCTCCAGCCCAGGATCCTGGAGGCCAGCCCCACCTGAGCACAAGAGGCCTGTTCCCCCCTCCCCACCACGACTACCATAGCCAGACATTGCGTAAGGACAAGAAACAGGAAATCACTTCTGGAGCTTCCGATCACAGTAACAAATGTCAGTGCACATGGGAAAGGCTTGCCATCACCAATGTACTTCTGTCGCCCTTTCTAGCGATGGACACACATATGCCAACCAGCCACAGAGACCTGTGCACACAACCCTTGCTCAGGCACACAAACCTGTAAGGATGCACACTCATTACAATTCCTTCCATTGCAGACAGCATCAAAACCTCTCACATTTGGGAACAGGTGCAAGAACCACAACTTGCTGCCACCCCATCAAACACACATGCATGAATCGCCCCATCCTTATATTCCCTGAATACATACACAACACCATTCCTTCTAAAAAATATACTTCACTCATACCCCCAAATACACAGGTCCATTATCACCCAGTTGCTGAAAGACATGCAGCTATAATCTATATTTTCCCAAATGCAGGCTTATATACCCCTATACACACTATACTCCCAGAATATGTACGCACATCATACCACCACCAAGCATACACACAACCCTACTTGTTACCAGAAATCACATAAGCAAAATCCTAAATTCTCTGAAAAACTGTTGAGAGATTAGATTCTCTCAACAGAAATACACACTCAATAAACATAAGTAATATTGCCTCATCCCCAACATACACAAAAACCTCTGAGAACCTTCCCAAGATTGAATGCAAACTCATGCACCCTTATTACAAAAATGTAACATCAATAACTCTAAAAGACACAGGCACCACCACCAACATACACACATAAACATGACCCAATATCCCCAGAACTATTTGATGTGCAAACACTAACTCCCAATACACTGTAAAGACTCCAACCCTCTCCAAATGCACATAACAATGATGTCAACTACAATCTGAGCATCATCTTTTCCCAAATACATGCAATTCACACATATGTGTAGCACTAATACACATATTTTACCACTGCACTCTCTCATCTCACACCCTTCCCAAACTAAAAAAAATACATGTACACAAAAACAATCCAAATACTCCTCTTAATAATTATTCACAAGACCCACCATGCCATGAATTACCCACGTACACTGTCAATACCCAAGCCTCCTAACTTGGACTCCCACATAAACACACCTCCTACGTTCCCTCAGTGGAAATACACGCCACCCACCTACAGCTCGAGAATGAATACACAGCCACCACATTTCCTAAATGCATTCACTGCCCTAGATTACACGAGCTGAGAACACAGGAGTCTGTCTGAATCTACACATCCACAGCACACTCACAGACCTAAAAGCACACACAGCCACTCTGTCACTAGTAGCAGGTACACACGGGACTGCTCAAACCTGCTGATGTACACAATCAAAAGCACACAACACTGAAGAACTGAAAATTCTCAATTACATAAACTTCCTATCTGCCACATGCCTGACTGTACACCCAGATTTTACACCCAGATCTCCTCATGTCCTAATCTAAAACAAATACACACCAAAACCCAATTAAATTACAATTAATAACCTCTCTAACAAAGTCTCAAAATGCCAGTCACCTCCAAAGAAACACTTAAAATACATATGAAGTAGGAAGGAAGAGGTGGACACCAGAGGAAATTTTCAGGAAGCAGGTTTACTGATGGCAGCCGATTGCTCCAGAGTGTGGTTTGTACCTGAGACATTCTCTGGACAGGTATTTGAGAAAAATTTTTTAAACTTTATATCGTGGGAGGAAGGGGGACCTTGGAGGATCACAGGAGAAGTGCTTTTCATTCCATCCTCTAGACCAGACACAGTTTCACAAGTTTTGACCAAGAAAACAGAGATTACATCTTTTGTACAACAAGCTTACAGACTTTATCACACATTTTGTGTTCAAAACTGGCATTTACAAGAAGGAGGAAGCTACCAACCTCTGCAGACATGCTGCTGATCTGACAGGAGAAGCTTAATTATGGCAAGGGCCTTTTGGGTGGGGATATTTGGTGAACTTCAGATATACATATCCTCACACCCCAGAAAAACACACACCAGGTAGTAGCACCCAAAATGCAACCATGAAAACCCTCCATCAATAACTGAATACATTCAGACAAAACAAATATACTTATCAACATGACAACAATTTCTATTTTCAAATGTGAACATATACAATCACCCCTATGTTGCAAATAAGCACATGCACAAAATGCCTCAGAATTTGAAGGTCACCAACAAATCTCAGACATACAGAGACCTCAATAACTCCTCCTAAATACTCACGAAGGATACCCCTCCATTCCCCAAAACAACTCGATCACCTCAAAGCCCAAAATAAGAACATGCACACCAGTCCATCTTCAGAAACTATCAACTGAATCTGTTCACATCCATGGGCCACATATCCATAACTACTAACACCCCAACATACCCAAAGAGCCCATTCTCTCCAAATCACTATACACCAAAAACTATGTCCCTAAATTCTCACCTGGACATCATGAACAAACACATGAACTCTAAGATCTGAAAATGCACAGATACAACACAGGTGTAAGACAAAGTCCTAGCTCTTTCAAATGCATGCACACATTCACAATAGTCCACAAGGCCAACAACACCTCAGAACAAGCACTAACACCCCAAACACACACCCTGCCACAAAGGCACTCACCCAACACTGACCAAAGAAATCACTCAGACACAGTCTTTAGACACCACAATCAAATACTTAGACACAAGATAATTCACGGTGTCCTGTTTCAATCCTTTCCATACCTCTACACACACAAGAACACAAAATCCTGGTGCAAATTCACAAACAGACACAGGACACCATATACACAGCTGAACACTGACATATCCATTTAGCAAGCTTTCAAGACAACTGGTCTTCTGGGCCTGGCAGAAAGAAGTAGAGGGGTGAAGATGCAGATTTCCATATGATAAACCCAAAGTTGACATCATATTGGTTGGGAAAAACAATGAAAGCATGTCTGCTAAAATCAGGAACAAGACAATTGTCCACTACTACCCCTTGTTCAATATAGTAAAAAAAAGTCCACTCTCACCCCTTCCATTCAATGTAGTACAAAGATGTTCACTCTCACCCCTCCTATTCAATACAGTACTAGAATTTCTAGCCAGAGCAATTAAGCAACAAAACAAAATAAAGAAACAAAAACCCAAAAAAGCACAAAAACAAAAACAAAAAACAAAGGGATACAAATAGAAAAGAAGTCAAATTATCACTGTTTGCAGATGGTATGATTCTATACTTTGAACAGTCTAGTAGCTCCACCAGAATACTAAACTTGAAAAATTAAGCAAAGTAGTCAGGTATGCTGGCACATGCCGGTATCTTGGGAGGCTGAGGCAGAAGCCTCACGAGTTTGAGGTCTGAACAATTTAGCAAGACACTGTCTTAAACTAAAAAATTATAAGGGCTGAGGATGTAGGATGTAGCTCTGTGATAGAGGATTTCAGGGTTCAATCCCCAGTAAGAAAACATACACACACACACAAACACACAGGTCAGCAAATTGGCAGGATATAAAAGCAACATAGAAATCAATAGCTTTTCTATGCATCAATAATAAACCCACCAAGAAAGAGGAAACAATTCTATACACAATAGCTTTAAAAAATTTAAAAACCTAGAAATAAAACTTACCTGGGAAGTAAAAGTTCTATATAAGGAAAATTACAGGATGCTAAGAAAAAGTGTAGACATAAGAAGATGGAAAGACTTCCCATGTTCATGGATTGACAGAATTAGTATTGTTTAAATGACCATATAACTAAAAGTGATCTACAGATTGAATGCAATCCCCATCAAAATACCAAAAGACATTCTTCACATAACTAGAAAAAGTTATAAAATTCATTAAAAAGAACAAAGACCCAGAATAGCCAAAGAAATACTGATTAAAAAAAAGCAATGCTGACTGGGTGTGGTGGTGTATGCCTGTAATCCCAGTGGCTTGAGAGGCTGAGGCAGAAGGATCATGAGTTCAAAGTCAGCCTGAGCAATGGTGATGCACTAAGGAACTCAGTGAGAACCTGTCTCTAAATAAAATATTGAAATGTCTGGGGATATGATTCAGTGGTTGAATTTCCCATAGTTCAATTCCCTGGTCCCTCCTCTCAAAAAAAAAAAAAAAAAAAAGGAGGGATCTCAACAATTGGCTGCAAATTTTGCATTATACAGCTTTAGTAACAAAAACAGCATTGTGGTGGCATAAAAACAGGCACAGACCAACATAAAAGGACAGAGGACACACAGTCAAGTCCATACAGATATAATTATATGATTCTTGACAAAAGTGCCCAAAACATATTGGATCCTTTTTTAAAAATGGCGCTGGAAGAACTGGATATTCATATGTAGAAGAATGAAACTAGATCCATATCTCTCACCCTGTACATCACTGAAGTCAATTCAAAATCAATCAGATACCTGAGACCAGAAATTGCAAGTGCTAGAAGAAAACATAGGGAGAACACTTTGACATAGAGGTACAGCCATTGAATTTCCTGAATAGGACGCAAATAGTTCAGGAAATAACAAGCTTCAATAAATGGGATAGTATCAAAATAAAAAACTTTTGCACAGCAAAGAAAACAGTTGTCAGAGTAAAGAGACACACTACAGAATGGGACAAAATCATTTCCAGTTAATATTCCTAACACTCTTAATATCCAGAATATATGAAGAACTCAAAACACTGAAAACAAATAAAGAAGTAAGCCATGTTAAATGGGCAAATAAACAGATATTTCTCAAAAGAAGTACATTCAACCAACAATTTTTTTTTTGAAAAAGTGATCATCTTTACCCAGCAGGGAAATGTAAATGAAAATTACACTTAGATTCCATCTCATGTCAGTTAGAATGACAGTCATCAAAAGTACAAATAACAACAAATGATTGATGAGAATGTGGGGAAAAGGAATTCATACACTGTTGGTAGGAATATAAATTAATACAGCCACTATGGAAACTGGTATAGAGGTTCCTTCAAAAGATAAAAATAGAATTACCATGTAATCCAGGTATAACACTCTTTGGTATTTAACTGAAAGAATTAAAGTCAGCCTATTTTAGAGCTATGTGCATACCCATGTTTATCTTAGTACAATTGACAGCAAAGTTATGGATTCAGCCTAGGTGTCCATTAGCAGTTGAATGGATAAAGAAAATGAGGTACATATACACAATGCAGTATTAGTCAGCCATAAAGAACAAAATTATGTCCTTTGCGGGAAAATGTGAATGGAATTGGAAAGCATCATTTTAAGAGAAACAGGCCAAACCCATAAAGACAAGTATCATATGAAAGTAGAAGAGAAAATGACAACAAAAAGATGACATGAATGTAGAGGTAAGACCATTAGTGTAGTGGGAGGGGATCAAGGAGAGGGGGAAGAGGAGGGCAAGGGGAGGTACTAAGGACTCAGATCCATCACATTTTGTTATATGCATGTATGAATATGCCATAATGAAAAATCACTGTGTTGTACAATGAATATGCACCAATAAAAAGCTATGCTATGGATCAAATGGACTTAACAGTTTATCAGAACTTTCCATCCAATGGCTGCAGAATACACATTCTTTTTATCAGCACATGCAACTTATGTAGAATAGAAAGGCCACAAAACAAGTCTTAAGGAATTCTTAAAAAAATGAAACCATATCTTGTATCTTTAAAGGTCATATCAGAATGAAACTAGAAGTCAATAACAACAGAAACTCTACAAGTTATATAAATAAATGGAGAATGGAAAACACACCTTTGAATGAATAGTGGGTTACTAAGGGAGTCAAAAGGGAAATTAAAGAAGTTTCTTGACACAAAGGAAAATGGAAACGCAACATACCAAAACGTGGGATGCAGCAAAAGAAGGAGGCTTACAGTAATGAATGCATACATCACAAAATTAGAAAGCTTTCAAATAAACAATCTAATAATGTATATCAAAAACTTACAAAATCAAGAACAACCCAAACCTCAAATGAGCAGAGGGAACAAGTTGGTGGTGTAGCTCAGTAGTAGAACACTTGCCTAGCATGTATGAGGCACTGGGTTTGAGCCTCAAAATCACATAAAAATAAATAAATAAATAAAATATATTGTGTCCATCTACTGCAAAAAAATTTAAAAATTAAAAAAATGAACAGAGGGGGAAAAGATTAGAGTAGGAACAAATGAAATAAAGTCTAAAAAATACAAAAGATGAATGAAACAGATGGTTCTTCAAAAAGATAAAACTGACACTTTTAGCTAGAATAACAGGGTAGGGGGGAGACCCAAGTAGATAAAATTTGTGATAAAAGAAGAAACATAACTGACACAGAAATTCAAAAGATCAGCCAGGCATGGTGGCACATGCCTGTAATCCCAGCAGCTCAGGAGGCTAAGGCAGGAGGATCATGAATTCAAAGCCCTCAGCAACTTGGCAAAAGCCTGTCTCAAAATAAAAATTAAAATGGCTTTGTATGTGCCTCAGTGGTTAAGGACCCCTGGATTCAATCCCTGGTACAAAAAGAAAAAAGGTAATGAAAAAGAAAACTTCAGAAGATCATTAGCATTACTTTGAATACTTACATGGTAAAAATTGGTAAATCCAGGGCTGGGGATATAGCTCAGTTTGTACAGTGCTTTCCTAGCATGCACAAGGTCCTGGGTTCAATTCCCAGCACCACCCCCCGCCCCAAATTGGAAAATCCAGAAGGAATGGAGAAATTTCTGAACCAAATGACCTATACTGAGAAGACATAAAATTCTGAATAGACTGATAACCAGTGTTGTGATTGAATCAGTAATAATAATTTTACAAATCCCAGGACTGGATACCTTCATGGCTAAATCTTACTAAGGTTTTAAAGAACTAACAAAAGTACTTCCCAAAGCTTCAATTCAGAATTCAAAAGAGAGAAACTTCCCAAGTTCGTTCTATGAGGCCAAATTCATCCTACTGCCAAACTTGACAAGGACACAACAACAAAAAAAGG
This sequence comes from Sciurus carolinensis, assembly GCF_902686445.1. Lineage (NCBI taxonomy): Eukaryota > Metazoa > Chordata > Mammalia > Rodentia > Sciuridae > Sciurus > Sciurus carolinensis. The sequence goes on from NC_062227.1 coordinate 6,969,947, forward strand.
AATCTAAAGGTCAATATCCCTGATGAACATAGATGCGAAAATGCTCAAAAAAAATTACCAAATCAAACTCAATACCACATCAAAAAACCACACACCATAATCAAGCTGGTTTCATGAAAGGGATGTAAGGATGTTTCAACATGCAAATCAGTAAACATAATAAGCCAGGCATTCTGGCACACACCTGTAATCCCAGCTATTTGGGAGTTTGTGGCAGGATTACTGTGAGTTTGAGGTCAGCCTGAGTAACATAGCAGGACCCTGTCAGGAAAGGGGAGGGGAGGATAAATAATTGTACTACATGGCAGTCAGAATAAAGGATAAAAATCATTTATGATCCTCTCAATACATGCATAAAAACACCACCTTTGATAAAAATTCAACATTCCTTCATGACAAAAGCTCTGAATAAATGAGGTATAGAATAATCATGCCTCAACAAATTAAGGCTGTATAACTCACAGCCAACATCACCCTAAATGGGGAAAAATTGAAAACACTTCTTCCAAAAACAGTGTTCACTCTCACTTCTTTTATTCAATATAGAAGTTTTAGCAAAACTAGAAGTTTTAGCAAAAGCAATTAGGCAGAAGGAAAGGAAAGGCATTCACTTGGATAGGAGACTCTCAAATTATCCCTGTTTGCTAATGATATCATTCTATACGCAGAAGGTATTGTCCATCTACAACTAAAAATTAATAAAAAGAAAGAAGTAGCCCAAGAATGAAGATCCAAGATGGTGGACTAGAGAAAGGCTGCATTCCTTCTCGCTCAGTAACTCGGGAGTCCAGCACAGGAAACACTTTCTCTGTGAGGCAGTCATTGCTGCCCACAGATCCCTTGCTGTTTAACCCATTCCTCAACCACGCTCTCCCACTGTCTACCAGAATATCGCCTACCTTTTGAGTGCAGATTGCTGACTGCCACCTATTATCCGCAATTTGCCCTTTTGCCCACCTCTTGCTTGCCCATCACCTACCATCCAACACTTTCAAAGAAGAATTAACACCAATACTCCTCAAAGTAGTCCATGAAATAGAACCCTTCCAAACTATTTCTATGAGACTAGTATCACCCTGATAGCAAAACAGACAAGGATACCATCAAGGAAAGTAAACTTCAGATCAATATCCCTGAATAACATAGACATAAAAATTCTCAATAAAACTCCAGCAAATTGCATACAAAAACATATTAAAAAGGTAGTGCACCACGATAAAGTGGGGTTCATCCCTCGAATGCAAGTTTGGTTCAACATTCAGAAATCAATAAGCATAATACAGCACAATAACAGATTTAATGACAAGAATCATATGATTACCTCAATAGATGCAGAGAAAGCATTTGAAAAGATACAGTACTTCTTCATGTTCAAAACACTAGAAAAAAAAGGGATAAGAAGGAACATACCTCAACAGTGTTAACACTGTTTTAGCTTTTAAGTTAAAAAAAATTATAAAAGCTATCTATGCTAAGCCCAAGGCCAACATCATTGTAAATGGAGAAAAGTTGAAAGCATTCCCTCTAAGAACTGGAACAAGACAGGGATGCCTTCTTTCACCACTTCTATTCAATAGCATCCTTGAAACTCTAACCAGATCAATCAGACAGACGAAAAACTTAAAGGGATATGAACAGGAAAAGAAGAACTCAAACTATAACTATTTGCCAATGACATGATTCTATATTTAGAAGATCCAAAAATTCCACTAGAAAACTTCTAGAGCTCATAAATGAATTCAGCAAAGTAACAGGATATAAAAACCAATATCCCTAAATCAAATTACTTTCTATACATAAGTGACAAATCCACTGCAAGGGGTTAGGAAAACTACCCCATTCACAATAGACTCAACAAAAATAAAATTCTTGGGAATAAACCTAGCAGAAGAGGTGAAAGACCTCTACAATGAAAACTATAGAACACTAAAGAAAGAAACTGAAGAAAACCTTAGAAGACGGAAAGATCACCCATGCTCTTGGATAGGCAGAATTAATATTGTCAAAATGGCCATACTACCAAAAGTGTTATACAGACTCAATGCAATTCCTATTAAAATACCAATGACATTCTTCATAGAAAGAGAACAAGCAATCATGAAATTCATTTGGAAAAACAGAGACCCAGAATAGCTAAGGCAATCCTAAGCAAGAAGAGTGAAGTAGGAGGCATCACACTACCAGACTTGATACTAAAGAGCAATAATAACAAAAATGGCATGGTATTGGCACCAAAACAGACATGTAGACCAATGGTACAAAATAGAAGACACAGAGACAAACCCACATAAATACAGTTATCTCTTACTAGACTACTAAAAAATACATTGGAGAAAAGATAGCCTCTTCAATAAATGGTGCTGGGAAAACTGGAAATCCACATGTAATAAAATGAAATTAAACCTCCATCTCTCACTCTGCACAAAAATCAACTCAAAGTGGATCAAAGACTTTGACACTAGAAGAGAGGGCCTGTGCCTAGTAGAAGAAAAAGTAGACCCAAATCTTCATCATGTCGGCTTAGGACCTGACTTCCTTAACAAGACCCCTAAAGCACAAGAAGTAAAATTAAGAATCAATAAATGGGATGGATTCAAACTAAATAGCTTCTTCTCAGCAAAGGAAACAATCAATAACAGGAAGAGAGAGCCTACAGTATGGAAAAAATTCTTTACCACACACACCTCAGATATAGCATGAATCTCCATGATATATAAAGAAGTCAAAATCTTAACACCAAAAAAACAAATAACCCAATCAATAAATGGGCTAAGGAACTGAACAGACACTTCAGAGAAATACAATCAATAAACAAACATGAAAAAATGTTCATCATCTCTTGCAATTAGAGAAATGCAAATCAAAACTACTCTAAGACTTCATCTCACTCCAGCCAAAATGGTAATCATCAAGAACACAAGCAATAATAAGTGTTGGGGAGTATGTGGGGGAAAAGGTACACTCATACATTGTTGGTGGGACTTCAGATTGATGCAAACACTCTGGAAAGCAGTATGAATATTCCTAAGGAAACTTGGAATGGAACCACTATTTGATCCAGCTATCACACTCCTCAGTTTACACCCAAAGGACTTGAAATCAGTATACTACAGTGACACAGCCACATCAATGTTTATACCAGCTCAATTCACAATAACTAAGGTATGGAACCAACCTAGATGCCTTTTAACAGACAGATGAATGGATAAAGAAAATGTGGTACCTATACAGAATGGAGTATTACTCAGCCTTAAAGAAGAATGAAATTATGGCATTTCTGGAGAATATCATGCTGAGGGAAATAAGCCAATTGCAAAAAATCAAAGGTGGCATGTTTTCTCTGATAATCAGATGTTGATTCATAGTGAGGGGGTGGGGTCAGTAGAGAAGAACGAAGGAATTTTGGATTATGCAGAGGGAAATGAAGGGAGGGGTGGAAACATGGGGATGGGAAGGATGGTAGAATGAGACAGACATCATTACCCTATAAACAAGTATGAAAAAAAGTATAAGAATATTTATCACCATCAAAAAAAAAAGATAATGAAAAAATTTTCAATACCACACACACACACACACACACACACACACACACACACACATACACACAAAGTTCTCCAGAAAAAAAGTAGCCCAAGAACAAATAAAAAGGGACAACCAGGATACATGGAATATATCTTACAGTTCTACCAAACTGAGGCTGCCAGAGTTAAGATAGAAAAAGTATGCCCCTATTAAGTGTCCCACAAAAATCAGTGGAAGGTTGGAATGACCCACAGAGGTAGTTTTGGACCCTGTTCTATACATTTCTTGATGGTGTGAACGTCTATGGCCTGGAAGACTATTCATTTTACATTACTGTGATCATCTACCTTACTTCTAATTTACCTAAAACACCCCAGAAAGGTTGTCAGTGAACAACATTAGATGAAGCCCAAGAGCTCCGCCATCACCTGGGAATACTGGAGTAGGTCACCAGGCAACAGATGGCAGGTGTCATGTCTTGACAAGTACGGAGAAGGCTGAATCCACCCAGTTGTTCCTTTTTTCTTTTTTCTTTTTGGGGCAGGGTTGTACCAGGGATTGAACTCAGGGGCACTTGATCACTGAGCCACATCCCCAGCCCTACTCTGTATTTTATTTAGAGACCCGGTCTTACTGAGCTGCTTAGTGCCTCCCTGTTGCTGAGGCTGGCTTTGAACTCATGATCCTCCCGTCTCAGTCTTCTGAGCTGCTGGGATTACAGGCATGTGCCACCATGTTGGACTCAACCAGTTGTTTTTCAGGGGGATTCCTGACATACTGAATATGTCCTCTTAACTGGTAATGATAGCTAATGCCAAAATAATTCAAGAGACCATACCTGCCTGGATTTAGTAGAATCTCTTGAAGGAAAAATTCACAATCAAGCGTTGCCTAGTCTGCAAATAAAATTACTACGTGTGGTGAGGCTGTTCTCCTCACCCAGGTTGAACAAACCACCTACAACCAAGTTTGTGCTTACGTGAATCCCAAGATGAACATGCGAGGTTATGCTGAACCCCAAAGGGCCAAACTGGGTGATTTCTTGGAAACTGGTGGAGCATTTACAATACTTAGGAGGGTCAGCTTACAGCCACTGCCAGTGGCATTTGCCCACCTTCACTCCCACCTAGGAACTCAGTGGGAGGCTCCTTTTGGCAAACAACCATGGTAACTTCAGTTTGGGTTCCAAGAATACACAACATTGGCTAGCTCTGTTGGACATAGGACGTACGTGCTCAAATCTCCCTAATTCCAGGAAGCATGCATGCTTTACAGAGACCCCTCAAGGAGGTAACAGGCTTGGAAGGAGAATCAATAGGGATAATCACCCACTTAACTATTAAAATTGACCCAGATTTGCTAAGAAATATTTCTATCCTTATTGTTTCCCATTATTGAATGGACCTTCTCTCAACAGGGAATAATCATAAGGTTTTTATGCTGTTGGTAGGCACCACTCCATGGGAACAAATTAGCTTTTCCTTGTCTGGTTCAGGTGCTAAATATGCCATACAGTATGGGCTTAGACAAAGCACTGAAGGATGACAGTCTGTCAAAGCTGACTCAGGTAAGAAGGGGTACTGATCTCCACAATATCACCTTTCAGTTCCCTGGTATGGTCTGTGCTTCAAACTACTAATGATGAATGGACCTAATCATCAACCACAGAAAATAAAACAAGGCTGTTCTCTTTATTAGAGCATCTTTACCAGAGATTGTCACCTTAATGAATGGCAAAACAACGTGGGTAAATGGTTTGGACTTACACACTTGGCTAACATGTTCTATGCAGTAAAAAAAAAAAAAATACAGAAAGGTCAACCACAATTTACCTTAACCCATGAAGATCAAATGTACGCATTTACCTAATCACCTATAGGGTACTTATTTAGGCTTACAGTTTATGCATGGGTTTTGCTGACAGGGCATCAACACTTGCCCTACATATCCACCAAAAACTCAGTGGAAAGTCATTGGAATCATATAAATGACATTCTCCTCAACAGTCCTGACCAAGTATGTCTCACGCCCATTACAACCATGAGAAACCACCTCACTGAGAAGGGATGGACAATTGCCCCACATAAGATACAAGACCCTCCCTAACCTGTTAAAGCATTCATCAGATAAGGGGTCCAACTAACATGCAAAATCTGGCACCTCTGATATTTGCTGTTCCCTAACTATTCAATCATCCATAACTTTTCCACTTTTTAGTTATCAAAACTGAAGTCCTTACTCTAGAGCAGAGCTGGTTTACCTTATGAACTGAGATTCCTATTATGCCTGGGTAATGGAAAAGGCACACTGTAAAACTGGGTCAGCAACAGAGACCTCCTTATTGAAATGGATTGACAGAACCAAGGTACACTCAGCTCTACTGGAATGTCATGCTCCACGGAAACAGATACATACCCTGCCACTAAGGGTAACTTGCCAAATCCCTCCATGAAATGACTCTGCCTCTTGTTCAGTGGGGACTGGAGGGAGAATGGTCAGCACTCAAAACAAGAAAACCAATGGTCTTTCTTTACTGGCAGAGTGAGCTCAGGACAGAGGAAGCCAGACAAAGGACAGCTGCAGCCTATCACCCCAAACAAATGCTCCGGTCTCCATGTGTGCAATACTCCCAGTAATAGATTATCCCTGGGGCAGATATTAAGGCTTATATTTTCATAGACTCTTGGTTGGTGGCTAACAGGTGAACTACTTGGTTGAGACTTTGGCAAAATCAGTGCTAGAAAACACAAGGCTAAAGAATTCGGGGTAAAAAGGAAAATATTGTCACACTGGCTCCTTTTCTGCCCTCCCTCACAACATCAGAACTCAGCCCACACAAGACAAGACATAAAAGAAGCAAATACAATGCCAAAATTGATACACTCACCAAAACATCAAAGCAGGTAAACCTATTGAAGGAGGCAGAGTCCCAGACTTTTGGGATGGGGCACTGTACCCTTTATATTCATTGGTATATAAGAGAAGAGGTCAGGGCATTGGGGCATCATGGAGTTATGAAAATAGATTTTTCACATAAAACCTGGTCCAACTTAGGCACGTGTTAGAAACATAAAGATTGGGTCTACTAACTGGGAGAACTTTGCAGAAGAAAAAGGCCACATTAGAACTGGAAAAATTCACTCCTTTGGGTCTCTCCCTGTACTGTGGCAGGGTCTTCAAGATGGTGGGTACCTACACAAGCCTACATCAGGCACAAACCTCAATTCATGATACTGAGGCAGGAACAAAACACCTTTTATGGCCTTAGTTGCTTTTCTGTTATAACAAGATGTGAAGCTGGGAAATATATACAGAAAAAAAGTTTTATTTAACTTAGAATTCTCGTGCCTGGGAAGTCCAAACAGCATGACACCAACATATGGCAAGGATACCCCCCGGCCCTAGCTGCATCAGAACATGGCAGAGAAGTAGAAGGAAGTGGGTATGTGCAGAAGAGCCCATGTGTGAGAGGGGAGAAATAAAAGAATGAGTTGAGAACCTTAACTCACTTTATAACAGCCTGTTGTCTCAGAGTCAAAAGATCTGACCCACTCCTTCAAGATAACAACACATTAATGTGGTCAGAGTCCCTATGAACTTCTTAGAGTTTCTACCACTTCTAAACCACCACACTGAGGACCAAGAATCCAGCACATGAAACTTTGGGGAATACACTCAAACCATATCCACAGCCTTTGGTAATGTCACAAGTTACAGAGTTGGATCAAGTTTCCCATTTTACTGCATAGCAAAGCTAACAAAGGACATTACAAAGTAAGAGTAGCAGGTATCACAGAAAGACGTAATGGATATTGAAAGAACACGGAGGACAATGGTCCCCTAAGTCATAAAAAATGATGCCCATGGTCCTGGTTACATTAAATCTACACAATCCTGTGGAGCGCGGTGTTCTGGATCAAAGTCCTTGATTGTCTGGTCACTCTGGTGTGCCTGCAAGTGCTGGGAACTTCCTTTGCAAAGTACGGAACAAGACAGCCCAGTTGCTATGGTGATGCCCTGTCCATATGAGGCTCTGTGCAAAGTACAGAAGCTGTGTCCATCTTGGCCTAGATCCCAGACACCAGGTCCTAGGGATAGAGAATTCTGAGCAAAGAAGATAACTACAATGTTTCACCAGTGCTGAAACCTTCAAACCCGCCCTCTTAATAAAAACTTTGGACAATGGGCTTCCTGGGTCCCACAGGAAGCTCCTAGAATTGCAACAGTGAAATAGTTAAAAGAATGTTTGTAGCCCTATAACTTCCTAGGGAACAAAGAACAATGCTTCCATAGTCTTTAACTTCCTGATTATGAGACCCCATATAATAAACTTGCTGGGCCAGCTCTGTGTCACTGTTTCTCCATCAGAGTGCAGTGTTTCACATGACCCCAGATTTCTCTCTATATCTTTGTGTATGCTTTTCTTAATCCCTCATCGCTCCTCACCAGTTTCTCAGGTTTGGCTGGGCAGATCACACACAATACCACCTCCCATGGCAAAACCACACCATATTTAAACTCACGACAAATAGGGAGATCACCAACAGGGATGCTGTGACTTCTGCTAATATCATGCTGGACACAGCATAATTACAGTTTATTGGACAGGGGAGCCCTGCCATGGCTGCTCACAGCCAAGGAACCATGGCTCCTCCATCTTTCCCTTCACCCTCACAGAAAAGATAGAGACTGAACAGTTTCCCCTTGATCCCAACAAGGCACTGGTCAACCTGCATCTGTTTAGCATCCAATAAGCTCAGCACACCACCCACAGCACCCACCTCTTTCTGGAGATGCATCTGGAACAAGCTGTTCCCAGGATGAGTAATATTACTGAGTGATGCTTAGAAGACAGCTCTCCTCCTGGCCATAAATGACCTGTAACTTTTCCTCTGTTGCTGTGCCTCTTCCTTACCTGTGGAGTTCCTACCTTGCCATTGTCAACTACATGTCCATCAGTGGGTCACCGGAGTCTTGGTCATCTGCACACCCTCACTACTGATAACAGCATGCCGTACAATATAACAGGGGCATACAACACGGGTCAGTCTGGGGCAACTGGGACCACGTGGTTGGTCACTTGGGTTGGTCAGTTAGCAACTGGGGCAGGATCTCTTCCCATCTCTGTCACTGCATATCATGTAATAATGTACACCCTTATAACAATTAGCCTCTTTTTCTATTAACTATAATGATTTTTCTCCTCCTATACTACAATCCCCATTTACTGTGGAGAAAAGAAATCTCACTGAGTAGCCAAGAACATATTACCACGGACCTCATCTGTGGCTGCTAGGAAGGCTACGAATACCAAATAACATTACCTGGACAAGGCCCATCTAAGAAATTGGGGACTACAACCAGTTTAGGAATTCTCCATAACATAATCCTCTCACAATGCCAACTACAAGTATTGCATAATAATCTGTGGAAACAGGCTCTACAACCAAGCAGTGCTGCTCACAGAAAATAATCAAATCACTTGGGCCTTAGAGCAAAGATAATTCTTATAAAAAACATACTTGATCAGGTTGATGGAATTACCTACTGTTCTCTGTGCACAGTTTCCTCCATCCAACTGCTTGCTTACAGCTATTAGAAAGTTTGCTGGGCCTACCACCACCACCCTCAATAATAACTTGGGAAGTATTTGAGGGAAATCACCACCATCCAACGTTACTCTTCTGGGGACCTCTTATGAAACCATTCACATTCCACCTTATAGAAGATAGAAATAATAATGAAAAGATCTGCAGGAAAGCTAATGTGGGAGGAAATTTATTGGTGTAGTCACACCACCACCTCACAAGGGGCCATCCCTGAAGCTATTAGAGCTTTGCAAACTTCCTTCAGAAGTATCTCCTGGAATGGAAGAGAAGTAGCAGGTACACAATGAAGCAGAGCTATGTTATGTCACAACAGACAGAAATGAGACAATTGTACGACACAATGAATGTTTATTTTTGGAATCACTTATCCCACCTCTGAGGATCTCATGTGTGAGTGCTCCATAGTTTCAGACCCAACTTGGTGCACAGCTAAATTAATTTTTTTTTTGCAAATTGTTGAGAGCACCTGAAAAATCTATCCTATGCCCACTAAATACACTAATGCTACTAACCATTGGCAATCAGCAGAATACTCAATCATTAATGGAAACCAATCTGAGCAGGAATTACCAAACAACTGTATGATCATACTTGTATATGGACTTAGCTACAGTGAATACATATCTGCACAAATCTAACAATACCTTGAGGAAGAATCTAAGAACCTGATCTTAGTACACGAAGCTTACTTACCTCTTGCTTGACCTTCTTTTCCCATAAACTTCCTTTACAAAAGGAGCCTATTCTAACCATCTGTATCCAACAACAGCATCGACATCTAATAAACTGTGAGACTTATACAGACATGTGGGTAGCGGTAGGCTGAGCCCATATCCAACTGAGTCGAGCCAGGTACTGAATATGAGGTGGGTAAACCATATGCTTGATTATAACATTATTATGCTCCTATTCCCACTATTTGGAAGTGCACTAAGTCACTCAAACTTACCTTCACAGGAACACAGAGAATATAGGTTGTAAGGGGAGCCCAGTGAGCCTGAAAGAAAACCAAATGGCCTCCTTTATCATAATCTTTCTCCCTTCTAGCTCTGGAAAATTGTTCCCACACTTGAAATTGGCTCAAAATGGAAGAATAATTTTACTGAGCAGCAGGAACTCTCCCAACTTCTCCCACAAGCACACTGGCCACAACTCTCCAAAGCCACAGAGAACTTACCCAACAGTTCCCATCCCGAGTATTAACCCAGGATCAATAATGTGGGGGGGCAGCAGTAACAGCATACATGTGGCACGCCACTTGACAGTTAAAAGAAACACAGTCATGCCCAAAGAATTTTCTACACAAACTATACAACTGCCCAAGGACTGAAATTTCTCATGGAAGTGCAATTCAGGGCCCAAGATGTGAAACTATACCCTTGGATCAGTAATTAGCTATGCACTTGAGGCATGTTGATGCATGTTGATGGATAACATTCACCAAGTTTTACTAACAGCCAGATTATGTATCAAAGGGTCATAAGGTCATTCTTTTGACTAAATGGATGGAATGAATCGAGAGCTTATTTTATCATCTATTCTCCTTGTTCTCTCCCACTAGGCAGGCCAAGTGGCTAAGAGTGACACAGCCACATCAATGTTTATAGCAGCTCAATTCACAATAGCTAGATTGTGGAACCAACCTAGGTGCCCTTCGCTAGATGAATGGATAAAGAAAATATGGTATATATACACAATGGAATATTATTCAGTCATAAAGAAGAATAAAATTATGGTATTTGCAGGCAAATGGATGGAGTTGGAGAATATCATGCTAAGTGAAATAAGCCAATCCCCAAAAAAACCAAAGGCAGAATGATATATCTAATAAGTGGATGATGATACGTAATGGGTGCGGGGGGAGGCAAGAATGGAAGAAGGAGGGATTGTATAGAGGAAAATGTGGGGTGTGGAGGGGGTAGGGGGAAGGAAAGATAATAGAATAAGACAACCATCATTACCCTATATACATGTATGATCACACAAACAGTGTGACTCTACTTCTAGTACAACCAGAGAAGTGTTAATTGTACCCAATTTGTGTATGATGAATCAAAATTTAAAAAAAGGAATAGGCTTTGAAACCCTGGTTTATGTCCCTGTCCAATGCTAGGTCTTTAGAAAGCTTTATCACTGACTCCAAATTCAGGCATTACAAAGTAACATCCAACTTAGATTATAATACAACATGGGGCCAGAAGATGGGTTACTATGTAAACCAGCCTAGGATGGCCCCTGTATACAGGCCCTGATGATATTTACTTCTTTTGGGCAGGCCAAGACTCTTGGCTCAAAGCCAAGATGGCATCAAACAAAAATATTCAAATATTCATTGTATTAAATACCGCCTAAAGGAACAAAAATGTCTTAGCCATTTAGAGCTTGCCTGCTTTGCATTCTCCATAAAACTGCACCCAATATCTGCCAGAAATAGATATGACAAACTCTGGAACTAAAAATAGTTTAGCTCTTCTTCAGATCTCTATGACCCAGAGATTCTCTGTGATCAGCTCAATTGTGATCCCCCCTAAAATTAATATGCTGAAATTCTGACACCCAGGATCTCAGAGTATGATTATACTTGAAGATAGGGTCTTTAAGGAGGTAACTAAGTTAAAATAAGTCTTTTAAGTGTGGGGTCTAAACCAATGTCCATTAGAACATAGAGGAGTGTCTACAACATGCCCTGTAGATAAGTCTTTTGTTTAATCCTTAAAACAATCTTTTGATATAATTATTATTATATCCATCTTGAATAAAAGAGTTCTAAGTCCAGGATCACACATGTAATAGATGGCAAAACCTAGTTTTGAATTGATTCTTATAGACTCAACATTCTATCCTTTTCCCACTGTATTATTTTCATCTTAATTTTTGCATCATCTTTTTAAATCCATGCCAAATTATAGGTAGATAACTGAAAGGATATCAATTAAGCATTATAAGTCAAACATAACATATTTCAAACATGTTATGTATTTCATGATCAATATCAGAAAGATCTTGAAAACAGCTAAGCTTCAGGTAAAGCTCTTAAGAAAATATGCATTGCATAGCACTACTTCAAGTTGTAAAGAAATGGTATCATTTGGATAAATCAATGCTTATTCTCTTTCAGGAGGCATCAGATGATTTTTAGTAAACATTCCATTTGTATCTCTTTATCTTGTTTTTTTTTACTTGTTAGACTTGCTTATACCGCTTTCATGGATTACACAGAGATAACAGGAGTCACAGATGCTTTTTAATTGAACCTTCAGTTGAACTCCTGACCTACAGTAACATCAGTCACCAGAATTGCATTCGAGGAAAATACCCAGTTGTCTGGTGAATCTTTAACATGAACTTCTTCAGGGCTGCCTTTTCTTGATTGATCTCCCTGAGCCGGATGCTTAAAGATTTCTGGAGTTTTTGAATGTGAATCCTGGTCCTCTTGTCCTCTCCAAGGTTGTTCACATGGGCCTTCCGCAGGTATATGGGGTCTCCAGCTTTCAAGGTGCTCCTTTTCATTATGAAGCCCATTCTTCTTCTCCTCGAACTGTGACTGAGGAGGTTCAAGACAGGACAGTGAAGCTGACTCTAAGTGTCTCTGTAAAATGATTCTCTGTGTTTTGGAATATTAGAACCATAGCACCATGGGAACAGAACCTCACAGAATCTTGGAGCTGAGTGACATCAGAGTCACCTAGTCCAAACCCTTAAATTTGCTGATCAGAAGATTTTTAAGTTTGAAGATAAATTATTTTCTAGTTTAAGAATATAGATGAGTGTACTGATGGCTATCTAATACTAACCACCATCTTGTGCTTCTCCTTAGGTTGAATGGTAAATGCCTTTAGGGGTTTAAAATCCCCTATGGAGAACGCTTATGGAGAGAGAAAATTAGAAGATTGATTTGATAACTGGGTTTGAGAAACTTATTCTTCATTCCCTTATGTATTTACCTAAAGTTTCTGAACAAGATTGTATCTTTTTTTCCATTTAAAGTGAGACTTAGACAAGAACATGTTCATGTAGTATCTAGTTTTCATATAAGAATAGGAAACAAGAAACATGTATTCATCTTCACAAAAAAAGAAACAAAAAATGTAAACTAAGAATTAATGAGATTATCTAAATGGAAAAAGGCAATGCAGATAGGATGGAGAATGAGAGATAGGCAGGAGGAAAATGAAGACTGCTTCTTATAGTACACGCAAGTCAAAACATTCTAACATTTAGAAATGATAATTTTTCATGTTCTCCAAATAATTCAATTCAACAAGATTGGGGGAGGTGATACTCCAAACTACTTCATGAGCATTCTAGGACTGAACAAAGATGCAAAAAACATTGTGGGGAATGAAAGCCAAACTCTCTGCTGGAAAAAGAGCTACAAATGAAAAAAGAAGGCAGGCTAGACTGGGAGGTGTGCTTTTATGAATCAGCACGATTCTATGAGTCAGTACTAATCTGTAGTTGCATGCATTAGTATGCATTTGTAATTAGATGACTCAGCATAAATTAATCATTCTATGAATCTGCAGTTCTATGAATCAGCATGAATTCTTATGAGAAACGGAATACTAGAAACTCTGGCCTCCAGAGATGCCTTAGAGACTTGAAACTTTGTGACTCTTCCAACCTAAATTGAGGCCCATTTATTCCCCGCTTCAAAAATTCTTTCTGGAAAGTGAAAGAAACAGGCTTATTCCTCTCTCTGTGGGTTTTATCTGACTGTCACCTATGTCTTGATTCTGTTATTTTATTCCCTTTAAAGTCCTTACACGTGCATAATTCTTCTGTCCCTCATATTACTGGAATCCCAGGCCAGAGGCCCAACTCTGGGGGTCCCAACAAATCAGGTCAGGCTACTCACCCCAAAAGCCAGATGGAAAAAGTAATGATGAAAAGTTGAAAATGAACTTTACTCAATATGGCCATAATGGAAGGCAAAGTAAGATCGAGCATCTAGGCCCTGTCTTCAGGGTACTGACAAGAGATTTAGAGTTAGCAGGGGGCAAGAGGGATGCATAATTAAACATTCCTGGTCAAACTGGGGTCTGGTTGATCATTATTTCAGTCTTGGTTCTGTGAAGTGGCTCCAGAGAAGTCCTTATCACTTGAGGGGGAAATCTCCATTTGTTTCACAGAATGTTTATCTATCACATCTATAACCCTGAAAAGTGGCAGTTGGTTCCCATGAGATGACTTCTCTAGCTTAGAAGGGTGTCTCATCATGGGGTGATCTGCCTGCAAGGCTCCACGGTTCCTAGAAGAGGTAGGGCAATACTGGAGGCTTCTAGGTGCTGCTCTAGGGGATCTAGAACAGGTGGCTGGCAGATTAATGTCCCTACAAACCAATACCTTAGTTACTTTTATCTTGGTGTTCTCAGTTCTCAGATGACAGGTTAGGTAAATTAAGGGTTAATAAATCATGTATTTGAATAGAAGTGTTAGAAATATTGGGGTGCCACAAGAAAGCACACACATATCAAAAATTACTCAGCAAGGCAAATTTTATTTCTGCAGAAGGGCATGCTACCGAAAAACTGGCAAATAAGCACAGTGGGCGGGGTCTGTCCAGGGTTTTATCCTTAAGGCAGCACTGCCCCTTCCTTGGATAGGCGGAGTTTAGGGATACGGTATACACAATTAACTAATTAAAAATTAGGGAGTACAAGAGGAAGCACTATAATTATGACTGGAACCTACTACACTAGAGACTTTGTGACTGGAAGACTGAGGACAAAGGGAGATGTGTTGAGGGTTCAAAATGGTACATTTTAACCACATGGTTTCCTGACTTTAAAATAGCCCCATCTAACTACTCACTATGAAATTTAGGTTTTAGATTACAGCAAACACTTTTTTGTGTTACATATTAGGAAACTCAGACTACAGGTTTAACTTTGATAGAAAACATTAATCTGACAAAAATAATAAAGGAGACAAATGCAAAATGAAGCGGGATGCCAAGTTCCCACTTCTGTAAAAGCATCCCAGTGGCAATTAAATTTCAACATGACTTTGGGAAGGGACATTCAAACCACAGTAGCCATCTTCTTCCTGTGTTCTCAGTTGGTCTTTCCTCTGTTTCCAAATTTCCTCTTTTTATAAAGACACCAGGAACGTTATATTAGGGTCCACTCTAACAGCTTAATTTAAACTTAATCATCTCTGTAAAGACCCAACCTCAAAATATGGACACACTCTGAGGCACAAGGGTTAGGATTTAACATATGAATTTTGGGAAGGACACAACATATCACATAGAAGCTTCATAATCTTCATATCCCAGGATTCCTAGACTACAACCTAGCTCTGCACTGGAGAGCTAGGCTAAAAATTTCTAAAAAGCGAAAACAAATATCCAGTCCCTCAGTTCTTAGTAAACGAAGACTTGACAGGAAAAGGAATCTACTTCAAGCACATGCTGACTCTCTGTCACTTAACATTAGAAGACTATGTAAAGCAGGAAGCTAAAAAGCAAGATGTCAATCTAAGAAGGGTTAGATTTCACAGTCTTTCAAATTGACTGATGGTTAAGTGCTAGAGTTTGAATCTAAAATGTCCCCCAAAGGCCCATGTCTTAAAGTCTTGGTACTCAGAGTGGTACTTTCTAAGAGGTGGATTCTTTAGGAAGGGGACCTAGTAGGATGACTTTAGGTCACTGGGGGCAAGCTCTTAAGGGGGATTGTGGAATCCTGCCCCTTCTTGTCTCTCTTTTGGTTTCCTGGCCATCTGATGTGAACGATCCTCCTCTGCTATACACTCCTGCCACAATGTACTGTGCCATCACAGGCCCAAAAGAATGGAGCCAGTGACCAAGTCAGACTGAAACCTATGAAACCATGACCCAACACAAACTTCTCCCCCTTAGAAGTTGATTATCTCAAGTATTTCATCACAGTAATGGAAGCTGACTAACACAGCAGGAAAGGAGGTCAGGCTCTAAAAGAGGACAATATCCAAGGAAAAGGGTATTAAACCAGAGTATTGGATCTTACAGTGCAACACAGTTCCAACTCAATCCCAGTTTCACATGATCATTCAAAAACTGAATACAAAGGAAAAATACATCTCCTGTGAAGGAAAGATTCCAACACAAAATAAAACATCACTAGATATACAATGAGGCAAATCAATATGCTTTATAAAAAAGGCAATTAGAGAGAATATAAACAGACAGGCAATATACTAGAGTTATAAGCAAGTACTTCGGTTAAATTATGATTTACATGTTAAGTAAAATAGAGAAAGTGGTTGACAAAATATTTGAAAGGACAGAGTATTTCAATAGTGGACTGTATTGTATTAAAGTAATGAAATGAATATTACTGTTGTAAAAATCACAATATCCAAATTAGGAAATTAATTGACTTATTTCATAATTTGGAAGACTGCAGAGCCTAAAATCAATAAATTGGAAAACACGACCCTAGAAATACCTATACAGAGGTACAGAGTTAATAGAATGGAGAGAAAACAGAGCAGAGCTTAAGATACAAGCAGGAGAGTCTCAAACGGTTTTCAGAAGAAAAGAACAGAAAATGGTAAAGAAAAAATTACAAAAAAATGGCCAAGAGTTTTTCAAACTAACTGTATCAACCTAAAGATTCAATAAGCTTAATGGATGACTGGCAAGATTAATATGTAGGTATTTATTGAACCCCTGAAAATATAACATTGGCCCCCCCGGTGCGGGAAGCGGTGTGGCTGCGGCGATGGAGGCGGTCGGGCGCAGGGCGCAGGGCGCGGTGTGCGGGTGGGGCGGCGCGGCGGCCGCAGGGTCCTGTACTGCTGGGAGCCCCGCAGTGGACACGAGGACCTGGCGTTTACGCACGGATCGTGTCCGGCTGCGAAGCTTGGGGCGGTGCTCACTGAGCACCCAGCTGCGGCCGAACTAGGCGCACGTGGAGAAGAGGCTGCGGGGGGAGGCAGGCTCGTCCACCAGCGGGACGTGGCCTGGCTGAAGTGACACAGCCCTCCCTGGGTGTAGGCTATGAGCTAGGCCAGGCGTGGCCCTCAGTAAGCAAGTCCTGTGCCTGCTTCGTCCACAGCCCGGACCAGTGCTTTCAGCCGTGATCCGGGGAGCAGCAGATGACTCAAGTTCCAGGTGTGGGGCTGCGAAGAGGCTGAGGTAGAGCCATTCTGGATGGATATTTTGAGGCTGATCCTCCTGAGCAGATGGCTGCCTCTGATGACCCAACTGCCTGGCTTAAGCCCACTTTCTTAAGACCTTCTGACCCCTGAAACTGCTGTAGTATCATTCCTGCCTTTTAGCCCAGTAGCAAGTTAAAAGGATTGTTTAAAATTAAAAACAAAAAAGAAAGAAAGAATAAAGAAAGAAAGAAAGGAAGAAAAAACATTTAAAAACTGTTTGGGATCCTAACTAGAATAAGATATGCTCCACACTTGTATAATTATATCAAAATGGATTCTGCTGTCATGTGTAACTACAAAGAATCAATTTAAAAACCTATTACTCACTGTTAGGCTATAAAAACAAAGCAAAGGAGAAGTAGGGGGCTAGCTGCACTTGGCTATAGTTTGCAAACAACTACAATAAACTAGTGACTGCTTTAGTTAAAGCAATCCTCAAAACAATCAAACCATTCACAAGTAACTAAGTCACATCCCCCCCAAAAACTAAACACAAAATTCTAATACTAGTGTGACTAACAGAAATAACCAGGATGAAACAGGTTAAAATTCAAAATATCTGGCGTCCAATAAAAGATTACCAGGTATGCAAAGAACTAAGAAAATAGGAGCCACAATGAGAAGAAATATAAATCAATTAAAAATAAGTGAGAAATAGCCTTTGTAGACAAGAACATTAAACATAGCTATTATAACTGTATCCCATGTGTTCAACAGGGTAGAGAAAAAATTAAGCATTTGAGAGATCTATAAAACAAAAATCAAATTTCTAGAGATAAGATTAAAAGGCCTAAAATGACAAAATACAGTGAAAGGAAACATCAGAAAATGAAACATGTTGAAGACACAATTCTGAAGATAAAACAGAAAAACTATTATCAGTAAAAAAACAAAAGACTGAAAATAGAGAACAGATCTTAAGTAACCTGTGATAAAACAACCAGTAGCCTACATACAAATAATTTAGTCTCTGAAGAAGAAGAGCTAAAAATATTTGAAGAAATGATGGCTGTGACAGCTTGGATGAGTGTTCCACAAAGGCCTATGTGTTAAATGCTTATACCCAAGGTGGTACTATTGGGAGGTAGAGGAGCCTTAGGAAATAGGATTTACTGAGAGGTCACTGGGAACATGACCTTGAAGGGGACTGTGGGACCTTGGCCCCTTTCTTGTTCTGGTTGTTTCCTGGCTGGGAGGTGAACAGTGTTCTCCACCTACCATGGTGCTCTACCCATGATGTACCACCTCACCAGAGTCTGCTAACAGAGTCCACTGATCTTGGACTAGAAACTCAAAATCATGAGCCAAAATGAAACTTTTTTCTTTATAAGCTGATTATTTCAGGTATTTTATTATAGTGATAGAAAGTTCAGTAACACAATAGTTAAAATATGTTCAAATTTGATTTTTTAAAAGCTTACAGACCAAAGAAACTCAATGTGCCCAAAATATAAGAAATAAAGAAAATTAAATCAAAAGCACATTATAATCAGATTGTTCAAAATGAGTTACAAAACAGCCAGAGAGGGGCTGGTAGAGTGCTTGCTTAGCATGCACAAGGCCCTGGGTTTACTCCCCACCACCACCACCACACACACAAACACAAAGATTGTTAAGATTATTAAGATTATTAAGACAGCCAGAGAAATAAGATACATTACATATAAAAGAACAATGAAAAGATATATTCCATATTTGTATAATTTTATCAAAATGGCTCTTACTATCATGAATAACTACAAAGAACCAATAAAAAAGAACAATAGAGTATTTTTCTTAGCAAACAGATCAGGTAGCAAATACTAAAGTAACATCTTTGTAATACTGAAACCAAAAATAACCTTGAATTATATTCTTAACAAAAATAAGTTTTGAAATCAAAGGCCTTTTCATACAAGGAAAACCTGAATTAGTCAATGGCCCACCTGCTATATAAGAAATGTTAAAATGTTTTCCTTCTGCTTAAAGGAACAGGGATGTCATATGGAACTTCACAAAGAAAGAATATTTGAATACTAAGTATGTGAGTAAACGATTTTAAAAGTCTCCTAAAAAATCAAAAGTAGAGAAGTTTCAAGATGGCGGACTAGAGGGTGGCTGCATTTCATGTTGCTCCAGGACTCAGGATTCAAACAAGATGAGATATTGAGAGACTTGGAACCCACTCAAAGCTGCTGGGTGAGTCTCTCCCGTTGGGGAGGCGTCCCGGATGGGGCGGTAGTCCCAGAACGCAGGGAACTTTGTGAAGTAGAGTTGCCCAACTAGACACCCCTCCCCCCGCTGGAGCAGTGAACTCGGACAACTGGGAGCATTATAGAGGAGGGTCACTCAGCACAACGCTTGGACTCGGAGCAACCCACTGGAGCTCCGGGCAGCTGCCCAGAGGAGGAGGTGTGTGGCGAGTTGTTTGGACTCAGAGCAACCGCACTGGAACACCGGGGGGCTGCCCAAGGAGGAGGAGGAACATGGCGGGTGGCTTGGACTTGGAGTGACCACACCAGAATTCCAGGTGGCTGCTTGGAGGAGAACCCATGCAGCAACTTGCTTGGATTCGGAGTGACTGCATTGGAACAACGGGCAGCTGCCTGGAGGAGGAGGCATGCGGTAGGTCGCTTGGACTTGGAGTGACTGCACGGGGCTCCAGGTGGTTGCTCAGGGGAGGGGCCGCACAGTCAGGCGATTAAGTGCAGAGCACAGTCCCAGGACCTAGGTAGCTTCTTGGTAGAAGAGTCACACAGAGACAAGCTGAGGGGCGGAGCAAAGGTTCCAGGACTGCGGGCAGATTCTCTGAGAAGGGGCAGCCCAAGGAGACTCTTCTGTGCAGGGCAAGGCTCCCAGGACCAAGAGGTAGGTCCGGGCCCCTGGGAATGTTGCAGAGGAAGGTTGCCCAGCCCAGGTGGTAGTTGTGGATTGAGGGGAACCTCTAGGAGGGGAACTGACCAGCAAGACCTCCCCACCAGGTGAGTCTTCCCTGCCGGGTGAGATTTTCCCACAAGTACAGTAAAACCAGAGACACAGGCCCAAACAGGCTTTGCCTCAGCCTGCAGCCTAGATCCCCTTTGAATGATCACTGGTCAACAAGTGGAGGTGCCTCTGCCCACAAGCAGGGAATATACCCCATCTGAAGGCCACCACCCCTAAGAGGCAGCTTCCTTGTGGAGCACTGCATTATCAACTTCCTCTAAGACTTTAGGCTATGGAAGGCTAAGAGGGGATATACTAGAAATCTTCAGGGACACTATAAGTCAATAGAGGAATTCTGCAATATCTCAGCAATCCACTGATACCTGAACAATATGAGAAAACAAGGAAAGAAAATGCCCCAAACAAATCTAGATGTTACATCAATAAAATCCAACGACAGCATGGCAGAAGAAATGACAGAAAGGGAGTTCAGAATGTACATAATTAAAATGATCAGAGAAGCAAATGATGAGATGAAAGAGCAAACGCAGGCATTGAATGATGAGATGAAAGAGCAAATGTAGGCATTGAATAATTGCACCAGTTGACAGTTAAAAGAGCAAATACAGGAAGCAAAAGATCATTTTAATAAAGAGTTAGAGATATTGAAAAAAAAAAAAAAAACAAAAATCCTTGAAATGAAGGAAACAGTAAACCAAGTTAAAAACTCCATAGAAAGCATAACCAATAGGATAGACCACGTGGAAGACAGAACCTCAGATACTGAAGACAAAATATTTAATCTTGAAAACAAAGTTGACCAAACAGAGAAGATGGTAAGAAATCATGAACAGAATCTACAAGAATTATGGGATGTCATGAAAAGGTCAAATTTAAGAATTATTGGGACTGAGGAAGGCTCACAAAAACAAACCAAAGCAATGAACAATCTATTCAATGAAATAATATCAGAAAATTTCCCAAATCTGAAGAATGAAATGGAAAATCAAGTACGAAAGGCTTATAGGACTCCAAATACACAACATTACAACAGACCCACACCAAGGCACATTACAATGAAAATACCTAACATAGAAAATAAAGACAGAATTTTAAAGGCTGTGAGAGAAAAGAACCAAATTACATTCAGGGGGAAACCAATAAGAATATCAGCAGATTTTTCAATCCAGACCCAAAAGCTAGAAGGGCCTGGAACAACATTTTTCAAGTCCTGAAAGAAAATGGATGCCATCCAAGAATCTTATACCCAGCAAAACTTACCTTCAAATTTGATGATGAAATAAAATCATTCCATGATAAACAAAAGCTAAAAGAATTTACAAAAAGAAAGCCAGCATTACAGAACATTCTCAGCAAAATATTCCATGAGGAAGAGATGAAAAAAAAAGACGCAAATCAGCAAAGGGAGGAACTATCCTAAAGGAATTGTCAAATAAAGGAGAAACCAAGTCATGTCAAAAAAAAAAAAAAAGAAAAAGAAAAGAAAAAGAGCCAAATGACCAGGAATACAAATCATATCTCAATAATAACCCTGAATATTAATAGCCTGAACTCATCAATCAAAAGATATGGACTGGCAGATTGGTTTAAAAAGAAAGATCCAACAACATTTTTTCCTGCAAGAGACTCACCTCATAGAAAGAGATACCCATAGACTAAAGGTGAAAGGATGGGGAAAAACATACCATGCACACGGACACAGCAAAAAAGCTGGGATATCCATCTTCATTTCAGATAATGTGGACTTCAAGCCAAAGTTAGTCAAAAGGGATAAAGAAGGACATTATACTGCTTAAGGGAAGCATAAATCAGCAAGACATAACAATCATAAATATCTATGCCCCAAACAGTGGCTCATCCATGTATGTCAAACAAATCCTTCTCAATTTCAGAAACCAAATAGACCATAACACAATAATACTAGGTGATTTTAACATGCCTCTCTCATCAGTGGACATATCTTCCAAACAAAAATTGAACAAAAAAATCATAGATCTCAATAACACAATCAATAATTTAGACTTAACAGACATTTACAGAATATACCATTCAACAAAGAATGAATACATTTTCTTTTCAGCAGCACATGGATCCTTCTCTAAAATTGACCATATATTATGCCACAAAGCTAATGTTAGCAAATACAAGAAGACAGAGACACTACCTTGTATTCTATCAGATCATAATGGATTGAAATTAGAAATAAATGAAAGAGAAAAAACAGAAACTACTCCAACACCTGGAGATTAAACAATATGCTATTTTCTGATGAATGGATAACAGAAGATATTAGGAAGGAAATTTAAAAATTCTTAGAGATAAATGAGAACAAAGAAACATTATATCAAAATCTCTGGGACACTATGAAACCAGTACTTAGAGAAAAATTTATTTCATGGAGTGCATTCAATAAAAGAAGAAAGTAGTGTAGTGTAGTGACCTAACACTACAGCTCAAAGCCCTAGAAAAAGAACAGACCAACACCAAAAGTAGTAGAAGACAGGAAATAGTTAAACTCAGAGCTGAAATCAATGAAATTGAAACAAAAGAAAAAACAGAAAATATTGACAAAATAAATAATTGGTTCTTTGAAAAAATAAACAAAATTGATAAACCCTTAGACACACTAACAAAGAGAAGAAGAGAGAAAACCCAAATTACTAAAATTTGGAATGAACAAGGAAATATCACAAAAGACACGAGTGAAATACAAAACATAATTAGAAGCTATTTTGAAAATCTATACTCCAACAAAATAGAAAATTTCGAAGACATCAACAGGTTTCTAGAGACATATGAATTGCCTAAACTGAACGAGGAGGACATACACAATTTAAATAGACCAATTTCAAGTAATGAAATAGAAGAAGTCATCAAAAGCCTTCCAATAAAGAAAAGTCCAGGACCAGATGGGTTCTCAGCCAAGTTCCACAAAACTTTTAAAGAAGAGCTCATTCCAATACTTCTCAAGGTATTCTATGAAATAGAAGAGGAGTGAACCCTCCTAAACTCATTCTATGAAGCCAATATTACCCTGATACCTAAAATCAGACAGAGACACATTGAGGAAAGAATATTTCAGACCAATATCCTTAATGAACATTGACACAAAAATTCTCAACAAAATTTTAGCAAATTGCATACAAAAATATATTAACAAAATAGTGCACCATGATCAAGTGGGTTTCATCCCAGGGATGCAAGGTTGGTTCAACATCAGGAAATCAATAAATGTAATTCACCATATCAACAGACTTAAAGTCAAGAATCACATGATTATTTCAATAGATGCAGAAAAAGCATTCGATAAAATACAGCACCCCTTCATGCTCAAAACACTAGAAAAAATAGGGATATTGGGAACATTCCTTAACATTGTAAAGGCTATCTATGCTAAGCCCATGGCCAACATCATTCTAAATGGTGAAAAACTGAAAGCATTTCCCCTAAAAACTGGAACAAGGCACGGATGCCCTCTTTCACCACTTCTATTCAATATATCCTTGAAACTCTAGCCAGAGCAATTAGAGAGACCAAAGAAATTAAAGGGATACGAATAGGAAAAGAAGAACTCAAACTATCCCTATTTGCTGATGATATGATTATATACTTAGAGGAACCAGGAAATTCCACCAGAAAACTTTTAGAACTCATAAATGAATTCAGTAAAGTAGCAGATATAAGAATGCTCATAAATTTAATGCATTTTTATACATAAGTGATGAATCTTTAGAAAGAAAAATTAGGAAAACTACCCCATTCACAAAAGTCTCAAAAAAATAAAATAGTTGGGAATCAATCTCACAAAAGAGGTGAAAGACCTCTACAGTGAGAACTACAGAACACTAAAGAAAGAAATTAAAGAAAACCTTAGAAGATGGAAAGATCTCCCATGTTCTTGAATAGGCAGAATTAATATTGTCAAAATGGCCATACTACCCAAAGTGCTACACAGATTCAATGCAATTCCAATTAAAATCCCAATGATGTACCTTACAGAAATAGAGCAAGCAATTATGAAATTCATCTGGAAGAATAAGAAACCCAGAATAGCTAAAGCAATCCTTTGCAGGAAAAATGCAGCTGTGGGTATCGCAATACCAGTACTTCAAAGCAATAGTAACAAAAACAGCATGGTATTGGCACCAAAATAGACAGGTAGATCAATGGTACAGAATAGAGGACATGGACACAAACCCAAATAAATACAATTTTCTCATACTAGACAAAGGTGCCAAAAATATGCAATGGAGAAAAGATAGCCTCTTCAACAAATGGTGCTGGGAAAATTGGAAATCCATATGCAACAAAATGAAACTAAACCCATATCTCTCACCATGCATGAAACTCAGCTCAAAATGGATTAAGGACCTTGGACTCAGACCAGAGACTCTGAAGATTATAGAAGAAAAAGTAGGTTCAGATCTTCAACATGTTGGCTTAGGACCAGACTTCCTCAACAGGACTCCCATAGCACAAGAAATAAAAGCAAGAATCAATAACTGGGATAGATTCAAACTAAAAAGTTTTCTCTCAGCAAAGGAAACTATCGGCAGTGCGAAGAAAGAGCCTACAGAGTGGGAGAAAATCTTTGCCAATCATACTTCAGATAGAGCACTAATCTCCAGAATCTATAAAGAACTCAAAAAACTCTACACCAAGAATACAAATAACCCAATCGACAAATGGGCTAAGGAAATGAACAGACACTTCACAGAAGAAGATCTATAAGCAATCAACAAACATATGAAAAAATGTTCAACATCTCTAGTAATAAGAGAAATGCAAATCAAAACCACCCTAAGATTCCATCTCACCCCAATCAGAATGGCGATTATCAAGAATACAAGCAATAATAGGTGTTGGCGAGGATGTGGGGGAAAAGGTACACTCATACATTGCTGGTGGGGCTGCAAATTAGTTCAGCCACTATGGAAAGCAGTGTGGAGATTCCTTAGAAAACTTGGAATGGAACCACCATTTGACCCAGCTATCCCACTCCTTGGCCTATACCCAAAGGACTTAAAATCAGCATACTATAGAGATACAGCCACATCAGTGTTCATAGCTGCTCAATTCAAAATAGCCAGAATGTGGAACCAACCTAGGTGCCCTTCAATTGATGAATGGATATACATACAATGGAATATTACTCATCCATAAAGAATGATAAAATTATGGCATTTGCAGGCAAATGGATGAAATTGGAGAATATCGTGCTAAGTGAGATAAGCCAATCTCAAAAAACCAAAGGACAAATGATCTCTCCGATAAGTGGATGATGACACATAATGGGGCGTGAGAGAGGTTAGTGTTAGGGTTAGGGAGGGGGCAAGAATGGAGGAAGGAAGGACTGTGTAGAGGGAAAAGAGGGGTGGGAGGGGTGGGGGGGAAGGAAAAAATGGAAGAATGAGTCAAACAACATTACCCTATGTAAATTTATGATTACACAAATGGTATGCCTTTACTTCATGTAGAAACAGAGAAACATGTATCCCATTTGTTTATAATAAAAATGTAATAATAATAAAAAAATCAAAAGTAGTAGTATGTGATCCAACATCTCACTTCTGAGTATGAACTTAAAAGAATTGAAATGAAGATCTCAAAGACATATCTGCACATCCATATTCTCTGTAGCATTATTTATAATAACCAGGAAATGGAAACAATCCAAATATCTGTCAACATTAGAATGAATAAAGAAAATGTGATGTGTATACACTCACACACACATACATATACATCATGGAATACTATTCTACAATTTTTAAAAAGGAGGAAATCCTACCATTTGTGACAGTATGTATGGAACTAGAAGACATAATGCTAAATGAAATGTCAGGCACAGAAGGACAAATACATACTCTACTTATATGAAGTGTATAAAATAGTCAAACTTGAAGTAGAAAAGAGAATGGTAGACTCCAGGGGATGAGGGATGGGAAAATGAGAAGTTGTTGAATAGGTTACCAGATGATGTAAGCTCTAGAGATCTGCTCAACAACAGTGCCTGTAATTAGCAATATGGTATCGTGCACTTAAAATTCTGTTAAGACCTCATGTTAATTTTTTTCTTCGCAGTGCTTACAGATCAAACCCAGGGTTTCATTCATGTTAGGGAAGTGTTGTACCACTGAGCTACATCCCCATCCTCATGTTAAATATTTTAATAACAAATATACATACACATATAAAAAAGTAACATAGCAGGCATGCTGGTGTACACCTATAAACTAAGCTACTTGGAAGGCAGAGGGAAGAGGACCAGAAGTTAGAGACCCAGGGAAACTCTGCAAGTGTTTGTCTCAAAATAAAAAATAAAAAGGGCTTGGGCTGTGGCTCAGTGGCAGAGCACCTGCCTAGCATGCAGTGCTGCAACAAGTAGACACAACAACCAGAAGCAAGTGAGCAGATCCAAGAGAGAAACAGAGGGAAATTTTTGGAGGCAGTGGTTGTATATTACCTTGGCAGTGGGGATACTATCGTGGATACATGCATATGTCCAAGTGTACTAAGTTGTATACATTAAATATGTATAGGTTTTACATGCTAATTATACCTCAGTAAGGTTTAAAAATTGAGTTTACATATGCAGTAGCAATAACAGAAAAGAATAAGCAAATTAAACCCAAAGTAAGCAGAAGATAAAGACCATTAATCATGAAGTAAAAAAGAGGAAAGAAATAAAGAAAATAAATGAATTAAAAAGCTTGTTCTCTGACATTTGAATAATATTTCAGAGTCTATAAATACTAAAAGGATAATAAGAGAATCATGGGCTGTGGGACAGGAGTCCCCTGTGTTTCTCCTTTGCTGGAAAATCAAAAAAACTTTTTTCTTTCCCTTTTGCTCAGAACCTTGTATTCATTATAGTTTGGCATCAGGGACAAGGACTGAGCTTTCAATAACAACTGGTAGGACCTGAAAATAGCCCTCCACTCCAGTTTTCTAGGGTACGTATAGCACTCTGGGGGATCCTCCTCCCATGCTGAGGACGCAAGGTGGCTGGTGAGCTTGTTGAGAGCCCAGTGCTGGAGAATTAGGAGATGGGGTGAGTTTGCCTTGGGCCAATCTGGAAAGGCTGTTCCTGTGAGTAAAGGAAGGACTGAGGGACCACCCTAGCAGCTGCT
Organism: Sciurus carolinensis; assembly: GCF_902686445.1. NCBI lineage: Eukaryota > Metazoa > Chordata > Mammalia > Rodentia > Sciuridae > Sciurus > Sciurus carolinensis. The sequence continues at coordinate 6,997,284 of NC_062227.1, forward strand.
AAGTTCCTTTTGCTTCTAGGGAACTCCTGCCTTCTCTCCCTGAACTGTTATGTGTTGTTCCATCAATTGGTCTGCTATGAGAAAAAGGAAACTGAATACAATGCCTTGGTCATCCAGTAAGGTCCCTGGGTGTGCACTGGATTCAATATATATCTGGTTCCCTGTCATGGGAACACATGGTCCCTCTTTGTTGAGACATCTGTGGTGCCACAGGAGTCACCATTAAGTGGGGATAGGGAACTTAGGGGATTTCCCTCCCCACTGGTCTGATTTAAGGGTTCCTGTCAGCCAAGGTTTGGGGGCTCCCCTCTGGTTGTTCATGTCTGTGATTTTGTTTGTATCTGTTACTGGCTCTTTAAGAGATGGGTAATACTGCATTGATCTGTAGGCAGTCTCTTGGGAAAGGTCTTGGCTGAAAGAACCATCTATAGGTATAAGACTATCTAAGAAAAAGATGAGTTTTACTGTAACAATCTGGCCTTTGAATGACTCTGAATTATACAATCTTCAGTTGGAGTTGTTTTTTCAGAGGTAAAATAAGTAGAAAAAGTCCTGTATGTACAGGTATTTATGCAGTTGCAAGATAAGGAATCTCAACAGCTAGAAATTAAGCTGATGGTGCAATAAGCCACTGCTTCTCAGCCCAGAACCAGGGAGTTGCAGATCATCCAGTTGTGAGTCAGGGACATCAACCCTGAGCTACAGGAAGAAGCCCCAGGAAAGCTGCCTGGGCTGTAAAGAACGGGCAAAGAGGACCTGGCTCCTGTCCTGCCTTCCTGCTCTTTTTTTCCAATTGGAGAAACCGGAGTCTGAGAACGGGGCTTGGCTGACTGCTTCTGCCGGTGAGTGAGGTCTGTGTGGGCTGCAGGCCTCACAGATTTCTTTCTTCATGCTTCTCTCTTTGGTGCAAGGAGTGGTGATGGAGGGCAAGAACGAAAGAGGTGAGATTTGTTTCAAGTGAATGAAGGGGAGATAGAGCTCCCGTGATGCAAGGGGGCACCTGGCAGCAGGATTTTCCACTTGGGTGTATAGTCTAGGGACTTGTATGACTTGGGTAGGGGCACTGATCAGAGTCCATGCTGAACAAGTACTGGAGAAGTGTTGGGGCTGCGGATTGGAATTTATCTTGAACGGGTATTGGGAGGGTACTGGGGCTACTGGCTTGGCTGGTAACCTTCTAATTGATTATGTCCTTTCTGTCCTTACGTCTGAACGTTCCTGTAACCTCCACCTGGGTCTGCTCCCATAGCTCTAGGGCGAAGGAGTTGGCTGACATTTTTCTACAAGTTAACCTCAAGTAGTGGTCTTCACAGTTGAAAAACAAAAAACCTTAATTGGGGCCCATTGCTCTGACTGCCTGTCACAAAGGAAATAGCAATGGGTGCCAGTATGCTAGATTATGACTTGAAGACAGATCATAATCCTTTTAAGACATGACAGAATGCCCCATTTTACCATGGGACATCCATCACTGGGGCAGAACAATTCCTGCTATTACAATATCCCATCAAATTAAAGACTGACAGGATACACAATTGCACCCACAAAATTTTTAAAAACCTGGAAATTAAAGCCAACCCATGTTTTGTTGGCAGCCACTGCAAAGGGATCTTCAATAAAGCCTAAGAAAAAGAAAGGAAAGGGTCTCCTCCATTGAATATCAATATGCCTAGTATAAGAAAAAGGTCCCAAAAGAGCCTCTGGGCATCCACTGACTGTGATACACTTAAAGTTGATGGTGCTGTGATAATGATAAGGGTAACAGGTCAGGCTCAACAGTATCCTCTGCTCCAATTGCTTGAATGCCCCAGTTTTTGTAAATGCCATATTGTCTGATCCTTCGTGGAATGAAATTTGTTGGGTAAATTAAATGCACAGATAACATTCTCACCCCAAAAGCTGTAACTTCATTTGCAAGTGTCTCCCCCAAATGTACTCTGGTTCCAGTTTTTTCTCTTCTCCCTAATCTTCCCCTTCCTAATCTCAGGAGAAACAGGACTGGCCCTCTTCCCCATTCCAGAACAAGTTATCTGACCTTGAACATACCCTCACCATAGTAAAGAAGTCATTCAGACTTCAGGGATGGTATCAGAAGATCTCAGAACTCAACCAAATTAACAATTAATTATGACCCCCATCAGGACATACCTGGAATCACATCTTTAAAAACCTGTTTCCCTGGATGGGTAGAATCACAAACTCTGGCATGGGAATGCCCTGTGTTTCTCCTTTACTAGCAAAGCAATGAAATTTATTTTTCCTTTTTTAAAAATAAAGGATAATATTAATAACAATTTTGTTAATATAATCAACAACTCTGATGAAATTGACAAATTTATTGAAATACACAAGTGATCAAAAAACACTCAAGAAGAAACGTATCTATTAAAAATTAGACCTACTTTAAAAACTACCCCAAGGAAAACCCTGAACACATACAACTTCAGTGTCAAATTACACCACTTATTTATGTAAGAAATAATGTTGATTGGGTATTTTTATACCCAAACTCTTCATGAATACTAAAAAGGAGACATTTCCAACTGATTCCATGAAGTCGATGTTTTAATCTGTTTGGGATGCTGAAAAAAGTGCATCAGACTGGGTAATTTATTAATGACATCAGTTTGTTGATCAGTTAAGGAGGCTAAGAAGTCCAAGGTCAAGGTACTAGCATATTTGATGTTTGATGAAGGTCCATTCCTTATAACCACCACATGCTTGATGTCCTCACATTGCAGAAGAGTGAACAAAATTCTTCAAGCCTTTTCCAAGGACATTCATCCCATTCATGAAGGTTCTACCCTAATGGACTAATCACCCTCTAAAGGTCTTACTTCACACTATTACATTTGTAGTTAGTTTCAACATGTGAATTTTAGGGGGACTCAAATATTCAGGCTATAGATAGCATTCAGACTACTCAGACTATGTGCTTACTCTGATAGCACTACACAGACATTATAGGAAAACTATACATCATTACCATTCATGAACACAGATACAAAAATGAACAATTGACAAAAAGTTAGATAAATGAATCCCACAATATATAAAACAAATTATACATGATGAATAAGTGGGTTTATCTCAGAAAAAAAATACTTGTTTAATTGTGAAACTCAATGTAATCTGCTATATAGTCAGATTAAAAATGGAAAATTCTGACACTGCACTAGTCAGCTTTCAATCACTATTCCAAACACCTGACATAATCAATTTGTAAAAATAAATGGTTTATAATGGCTCACAGTTTTGGAGGTTTTAGCCCATGATTAATTGTCTGTCTTGCTTTGGGTGAGGCAGCAAATCATGACAGGAGAGCATGGTAGAGCAGCATTACTCACCTCAAGTTCAGGAAGCAGGGGTGGGGGTTGAAGGGGCGGGATGAAGAGCCTCACAGTCCTCTTCAAGGGCATGCTCCTAATAGACTCAAAGACACCCCACTAGGCCCCACCTCTTAATAAAGGATTCCAGGTAAATTTTAGAATCATAAAAACCTCATAAGAAAACATTTACTTAAAGTGGATGAGAGATCTATATTTACAGGCTAAAACTATAGACATTCTAGAAGAAAACAATATTGGACAAAATTATAATGACTGTGGGTTTGGCCATGATTTATTTAATACTGCACAAAAGGCATTAACTATCACAAAACCCCTAATAAATTGGCTTTCATCAACATTAAAATGTTTGCTTTTCAACAAGATACTGGTAAGAAACTAAAAGACAAGGAAAAATAAGTCCAACAAAAGATTTGTTTCTACAGCATATAAAGAATCTTGCAATTCAATAAGTTTATCAATGTAATGAAAAAGGAATTAAGCAGAAACTTCACCAAAGAGATGTAGAGGGCAAATGTACATGTGAAAAAAATGTTTAATACCACTAGTCATTAAGGAAAAGCAAATTAAAACCTCAAAGGAGATACCATTATACACCTACTAGAAAGGTTTATTCTCAATTTTACAGAGGTTAAGTTATAAGCTTTCCTCTTACTGGTTATAAAAATCTGATAAAGCAAGTCACTTCCCTATATCACAGCTGGTTATTGCAAAGCTGAGGTTAGCATTATCAGTAAAGAGGCAGTAAATGCCTTATTTTAACTATTGTTTTAAAACTTATTTTTATTTTAAAATAATTTCATCTTTACCTGAAAAACTGCAAAAATACAAAGAATTCCTCTATTGCTTCAATCAGTTATCTAAATGTTTCAATTTCACTGCATTCATGTATATACGCTCCATATTCATCTATCTAGCTAGCTAGATAAATATGAAGAATGTGTTCACAGAGACCTATTTATTTAAATGAATACAAGGAGACAGCCTTCAAACACATCACCTTTTATCTCTAAATACTTCAGTGTATTTGCCTTAAAACAAAGACACTGTCTTATATGACTCTGTACGATGATCAAATAAGTATGCTAACAGTGATACAATATTATTTCATCTGTATGTTGGTTCAGGACCCAATATGGGTTTATATGTTGCATTTAGTTTTATTTATCTTCAATTTCTTTTTACCTAGAACTATTTTTTAGTCTTTATTTTTTATGACACTCACATTTTTTTGTGGCCCTCAAGTCAATTATTTTAAAAATGTTCCTCAATTTGGGTTTATCTGATCTTTCTTAATTAGAGATTACACATTCGTGGGGCATAAATACAACATTGATGTTGTATCCTCCATAGTACATCAAATGCAGGTATGTGACAAATTTTCTTACAACATTAAAATCAACCCCCAACTTAAATGCTATTGTTGCCTATTTTTACTGTTGGAGAAAAGTAAAATATTAAAGATATTATGATTACGGCTATTTTATATGGTAATCTTTTTGGTACTTTCACTTACCCCTGCATCTTTAACATTCAATTTTGTATCATGTACCTTCTGCCTTCATTGATCAATTTAACTTTGTGGTTCTGGGGACCAAACCTAGGGTCTTGCACATTCTAAGCAAGCAGTCTACTACTGAGCTCCATCCCCAACCCAACCTTCTCCCTTCTAAGAACACCCATTAGTATTCCTTTACTACATTTATGACAGTTTTAGTTGGCCTGAAAAATGTCTTTCTTTGCTTTAGCTCTATTTTTGAAGGTATTTTTCATTAGTACAGAAAATGTAAATTGGCAAGACATTTTCTTTTGGTATTACAAAGATGTGATTCCACTGACTTGTAGTTTTCCCTAGTTTCACTGGTGAAGGCACATCAGTTAAAGTTCCTTCTGTGAAGTGAATGTCTTTTTTTCCTTACTATATTCATTTTCCTTCACTACCTCTGGAGTTGTATCAATTTTACTATGCTCTTACAAAATATAGTTTCCTTTTTATTCACTTTGTTTTTGATATAGTCTTGTTAAATGAACAGATTGATATTTTATGTCCACTTTGAAAATTCTTAGCCAAGATATCTTTATATATTGGTCTGGCACATTCTTTGTTTCTTCTCTTTCTGGATTGTGAATTACACGTGTAACGTACATTATAGCTTTTCGCCAGATGCCAATATCTCTTAAACACATAGCTTTCTTTATATCCTTGAGCTTCTGACAGTTTTCCTCAGAACTGTCTTAAGAGTTGTTCAGTGTTTTAAGAACCACCAGGAGAACCTGAAGAAACATATTCCTGGGTCTACCTTTAGAGTTCTCATTTAGTACTTTTGGGGTAGGGGCTTTAAAATGTGTATTTCTAACAAGCTCTTCCGTGATGTTTATGTTGCATGAAGCTGGACTACACTTTTGAGAATCTCTTCCAGTTCATGAATTCTTTTTGGCTGTGTCTAATCAGCAGTGAATTTGTTATTTTAGTTATATGCCTCAAGGTTGGTAGTTCTACTTAGTTCTTTCTGTATTTTTGTGTTCTTTGCCCCAAATCACAATTCTAACATATAATTCTTTGTATAATATGAAGGATACTTGCTTGCTTTCTTGTTTTTGGGTTTTTCGTTTTTGTTTTTGTGTTCGTTTTGAGATAGGATCTCACTGTGGTACACCTGTGCTGGTCTTGAACTCTGTGGCTCAAGTGTCAGCTCTCTGAGTACCTAAGGCTGCAGTTGTGTGCCACCACTCTCACCCACAACATTTATTCATATCCACGTCTGTTATATATTATCTGCATACTTTCTTATTTTTTTCAGTGGTTCGTTTTTTTCTTTTTCTTTTTTTTTAAATTTTGACTCATTGTACACAAATAGGGTACCACTATCGTCTCTCTGGTTGTACACAAAGCAGAGTCACAGAATTTGTGTAATCATACATGTACATAGGGTAATAATGTTTGTCTCATTCTATTATCTTTCCTTCCCTCCATCCCCTCCCTACCCCTCATTTTCCTCTGTACAATCCATTCTGCCTCCATACTTCCTTCCCCCCTCCCCATTATGTATCATCATCCACTTATCAGAGAGATCATTTGGCCTTTGGTTTTTTGCATTTGGCTTATTTCACTTAGCATGATATTCTCCAATTCCATTCATTTACCTCCAAATGACATAATTTTATCTTCTTTATGCCTGAATATTCCATTGTGTATATATACCACAGTTTCTTTATGCATTCATCTATTGAAGGGCATCTAGGTTGGTTCCACAATCTAGTTATTGTGAATTGAGATGCTATAAACATTGATGTAGTTGTGTCACTGTAGTATGCTGATTTTAAGTCCTTTGGGTATAGGCCAAGGAGTGGGATAGCTGGGTCAAATGGTGGTTCCATTCCAAGTCTTCTAAGGAATCTCTATACTACTTTCCAGAGTGGCTGCACCAATTTGCAATCCCACCAGCAATGTATGAGTGTACCTTTTTCCCCACATCCTCACTAACACCTATTGTTGCTTATATTCTTGGTAATAGACATTCTAATTGGGGTGAGATGAAATCTTAGGGTAGTTTTGATTTGCATTTTTCTCATTACTAGGGATGTTGAACATGTTTTCATGTATCTGTTGATTGCTTGTAGATCTTCTGTGAAGTGTCTGCTCATTTCCTTAGCCCATTTATTGATTGGGTTATTTGTATTCTTGGTGTAAAGTTTTTTGAGTTCTTTATAGATTCTGGAGGTTAGTGTTCTATCTGAAGTGTTTGTTTTTAACCCTACCTTTTTGTATACTTGATTAGTCTTGTAGAAAATACTGGACACTGTACATTTAAAAAACTGTACAGGTAACTTGGATTTATAATTGATTTTGGAAAGAAACAGAGGCATTAGCAAACTCCAATCTTTGTAACCTTATAAAATATTGAGATACTTAAAAGCTGGGTTTCAATCTCTATGTAAACTGGTCTACTTTCCACTTAACTGTGTATAGTCAGTGCATCCCCAATAATTTTATGCAGAGTTTATAATGGCTTCCTCTTTTGTGGGGTTTGAACATTAATATTTTAATTCTAGTTCAATGAGTCAGTCAGATCCTGAGTTTATCTTATCAGGTTTCCTTTGCCACTCACAGAGTTGGTAAATGCCTCAAGAAAACAAGGTACCAAATCTTAGGCTCCAGGATTCAAGTCAAAATTATTTACTTATCTATTACTTCTCTGATACATTACAAGAGATTAAATGTTTTAATGTAATTTTTCTCAGTGGCTTGGCTATTTTAAATTACCTGTTTCCTTACTGTTCCTAGGATTAAAACTCATAGCTACTGAGTTTGTTTGTTTTGGTGCAAAGGATTGAACCCAGGGCTTCAAACATGCTAGGCAAGTGCTCTGAGTTATCTCCCCAATCCCTTGCATTGTCTTGAAAATGGTGTCTTTTGGAAATGGATGAATATTTTCATTGAAATTTTATTATAACTCATGTCTTCAGTCTTAACCTTTATTTCATGGTCTATAGGAATTTAAAAATATTTATACAAATGTCATAAAGGATATGTTTAAAGATTATTGATTTGCTTTCCAAATTTTAGTCCTTAATCCAATTACATTTCTACATAATTAAAACGAATTAAGTGCCACTTAGAATAGAGTTACTACATTCAATGATACACATCACCATTCCACTTGGGAAATACTGTTCACGGCAGTTTATGAGTTTGAAGACAATAAATTTTTTTGCGGTGCTGGGGATTGAACCCAGGGCCTTGTGCTTGCAAGGCAAGCACTCTACCAACTGAGCTACATCCCCAGCCCCGACAATAAATTTTTATTGAAAGGTTTTGAGGTGAGTATAGAAATTATTTTACAAATTCTCCAGTTGAATGAAATACAAAACCATTGTTTAAATCTCTGGCACATCCATTTTTTGCCAAGTTATTTTCAATGCCAGTTTTGTTACACATAAAATTTCCACATGATTATGATTTTATTTTTAACTTTTACTTCCTTCTCTTACACGACTATCAAAGCTTAAAACATGCTCCTCTACACTGAATTTTGCCTTCTTCTTCAAAACTATCTTTGCTATATTTGGCCCTCTTATCTTTCATATAAACTTTTTGGAATTCTATGTGCTTGCTATTCTAAGTATCTTTTTAAAAAATCTACTAAATGTAGATTTCAGTTGTTGGAAGGAAACATGTAAATTAGGAGCCCTGTTGATTTGGACTCATTAACTTCAATATAAATCCTGTTTCATACTAAGAGAGTTAGAAAATGAGGATAAAATATAATAGCAGCAGTATGGTTTGAATCTTAAATGTTCCCCAAAAGCTCATATGTGTGGTCCCCAGCTGAGAGCAATACCAGGAAATGGTGGCAACTTTAGGAGGTGGGGCTTACTTGGAGGAAGTTAGGTCACTGGGTGTGCCACTGAAGGCTATACTGGGATCCTGGCCTCTTCCACTCTTTCTGCTTTCCAGCGACCAGGAGGTGAGCAGCTTTGTTCTACCACACACTCCCTGTCAGGAGGCTCTGCTTTGCCACAGGACCCAAACAACAAAGTCAACTAACCATAGACTGAAATCTCTGATACCATGAGTAAGGTGATTAAAACAGTAATCAAAAACCTTCCAAATAAGAAAAGCAAAAATACACAAACTTCCTGGTGAATTCTACCACACATTTAAAAGTAAATGCAAATACTTCTCAAGCTTTTCCAAAAACTTTCAACCTTATTCTTTCAAGTCAGCATTGCCCTAATATCAAAGCCAAAGATACTACAAGAAAATGACAGAAAAATATACCTTATAAATTATGATGCAAAAATGTTCAATAAAATACTAGTAACTGAATTCAACAGCACATAAAAAGGGTTAACCACCATGACCAAGAAGGATTTTTTTTCCCTGGAATGCAAGGATGGTTCAACACATGAAAATGAACCAATGTAATATACCATATTAAAAGAATAAAGGGGAAAATATGACCATCTCAATTGTTGCCGAAAATGCATTTAAAAAAAGTTAATGCCCTTTCATAATAAAATACTTCCCTTAATATATTCCTAATTCTTCTCACACCATAGACTGTGCATATATACTCTCACCACCAAAGCACCTGAATATGACTTCTACTCACATTCACACACATGCAACTCCCACACATAGGTCTCAAATATATGTAATGACCTTAAAAACACACAATCCAAGGGGCTGGGTTGTGGCTCAGTGATAGAGCACTCAGCTAGCATGCAGGGGCCCTGGGTTCGATCCTTAGCACCACATAAAAATAAGATAAACATATTGTGTCCACCTACAACTAAACATTATTAAAACACACACACAAAATCCAAATCTCCTGGAACCCACATATACATAAAATCACCCTGCTCTTTCAGAAGCACAAATTATAAACTCACAGGTTCACATTGAACACACAGCCATCTCATTTCCTGTAATACATTCACAGTTGTCATATTACATAACCTCAAGTATCCAGATGACTGAATACACATAACCCACAGACCCAAATACACAGTCACATACCCCACATCCAAACACACACATGCTCCACCTTGAGAAATGAAAACCAAAGCAGCTCACATCCTCAAGGTTATATATACACAACTCAAAACTCCCCAGGACACTAAACATTTCAAGATAAATGCAAATACTTCCCAAACTATTCCTACAAATTTCAACTTTATTCTATAAAGTCACCATTACCCTGATATAAAAGCCAAAGATACCTAAGAAAATGACAGAACAATATACCTTATAAATTGATGTAAAAATGTTCAACAAAACACTAGAAAATTCTCTCCTGAAATTCTTCCCACCAAAAATATACACCCAAATTCTTTCCTTAACATCATGAACATACATAAGACTTCTCTCCTATGAATACACAAATCTAACATACAGAGCAATAAAATGCATATCATAACCTATTGATTCAAATGCTTTCACAAACATTCACAATATCTTACAATGCCCTCAAAAGACAGAACTGCACATACACAATTCACACACCACTTCCTAAAAGCACATTTCCAATACCACTAGAATACATGTTCAATTCATCCATGTACATTTAATACACACCTGAAGAAGATAAACTATATCCATGACATGATACAGTATACACACACCCAATCCCTCTCCCTCAAAACATATACAAAGTCTCAAAGGTCATCATTAACAATTCCAAACCTACAATGCAGTCCTCATCACACAGCAGCCTTTACACACCTAAACACAGATTCTTATAACCTCTTGATACTTCTTTGGGAACTATACATACAGTAATGGAACAAGATCTAAATATATACACAATATGGTGGACGTTACATTATGACAAATATTTACTGTCCCTCTCTGTGGTACCTCTGAGAGATTAAAACCTGCCCTCACTGAACACAGGTTCAAGTACCATGTCACTTGCTTTGGCCAATGAAGAATAAAGAGAAATGTCTCTCTCACATGACTCCTGAGCAGAAACGTTCCCTGTTTTCTTGGCCCAGATGGATCTAAGGTGAAAAGACCAGACTGATTTAACATTGATCAATGGAAGCTAAGCAATATAACTGATGAACAAACCTTTGTGGATGAAAGTCACTGAGATGTGGAATTATATTTTTATATCAGATAATCTAGCACATTCTCATGTCCCATATACCAAAACATAGAAAAATATGACACTGTATACACACACACAATCCCTCAAAACTCCTCAAATATGTATCCTCAATCTCTTACAATTATACACACATCTACACTGTGCTGACTCAAATACACACATACCAAACCCCAACTCCCAAACGAATATATTAGATACCTTAGCCTACTCAAACACATGCATAAAATTTGTAAAAGTTACAGAATTCAATGTATACTTCACATAACCTCACCCTCCTCAAATACATATACAGCCACCCTACAAACTCTGAATATTCACATAAGTTACCCAAAGAATCATCATGAAAGAACATATATGCCCTTCACCCAATCAAAATTCAATTCTCAGATGATTCTCTTAGCTTACACTTGCCCTGTCTCTCACAGATTATCTCACACTAAACTGAGTTAGAAATGCCCCAAATCCTCCCTTCTTGGAAACTCCCTAGTCTAAATTATAGGAGAAGGTCACACCTGAAAAGATGCTTGCCAGATATGTTGACCGCAACAAAACCCAGATGTAAACCATTCTAATCAACATAGAATCCTTGATCACTTAACTCTTCTTTATATCACTGTAACTCTTGGTAACCTACCTGAATAAGAAGACATACACAGCCCACACACCAGAAGAAGCTCCTTTTTTGAAACACTGGACAACTGATGCACCCACCGAGGACCATCGTACTTCCCTTAGAGCCTACCATCTTCCATTCTAACATGCCAGCTTGTTGCTGATAAATCTCATTTTTTCTCAACACTTCTCAGGTCATTGACTCTTTTGGGTTACAGTGAACCAAAAAATCTTGAGGGGTTTCATACACATGCACACACACAAACACACAAACACACACACACACACACACACACACACACACACATAGATATATAAAAACACTCAACAAAACACTAGAAAATTCTCTCCTGAAATTATTCCCTATCAAAAATGTACATGCTAGCTTTTAAACCTCTCATGCACAGTACTCACCCCCGCTAAATTCACACAGATAAACCTAAACTTTGTACAAAGACACACTACCCTGAACATACACAAACAACTCTACAATCCTAAACACAAACATACCCACATCTTTTGTCCACCCTCAGAATGGAAATCAAAGTAATGGATTCAAGCTGAACACAAGTAGACCATGTTGGATACTGACATCTGCAACTTCCATCTATTCTCAATGAAGAGACTCTTTTACCAATTGCTAGAAACGCTGCTGGAAAAAGTCATTTGCCTCAGCTACAGAGAGCACCCTCAGGAGTTCTAACATCTTTCTAGAGAAGTTTCATGGATAGATGGGTGATAAAAAGCTAAACACAGTCCTAATGACAAATCTTTTTTTAAAATATACTTTTTAGTTGTAGATGCACACAATACCTTTATTATATTTATCTTTATGTGGTGCTGAGGATCAAACCCAGGGCCTCACATGTGCTAGGCAAGCACTCTACCAGTAAGCTGCAACCTTAGTTCCCAACAATAAATCTTAATCCTCCATTGACACATGAGATTAGCTGAGACTGTTTGGGGGTCTTGGTCATATTCAAATTCTCCTCTGCCTGATTATGGTCTCTTACAACTTTTTTTTTTTTAAAGAAAACACCATGCTCACAAAACTATCTCAGGGAACTCAACCTAAGACAATATTCTTTGATTCCTTCATTCAATGATTATTTACTAAGCACCAAGAGACAGGGAAAAGACCACCCCTCTTATGGATATTTTACAACACAGAAAGAAACAGACTATAAGCTAATAATATGTGCTAGGGATTCACACATGGAGTTTGTGGAGAGAATCAATCAGCAATTAGATTAAGGGACAGGGTCTCTACAGAAAGAAGGGAAGGGTTACAAATATAGGCGTGAGGAAAAGTGCAAATGCATTTCCTCATACAAAAATGTTTCAACTTCTGTGGTTTTCCCTTCACTGGATATCTGCAGGCTTTGCTTAAGGTGCACATACATTTTCAGTTATACTAGTTACCTAGTGAAGCGATACTGTAGACAGACAAACACTGGAAAATTCAGCAGTTCAAAATGATAGGCACTTATTGTCTTCAGGCATGGCATGTGAAAGTGAGGGCTGGGGATGGCTCTGCCAGAAAACCTTCCCCAGTCTGTCCTCACTCACATAACAGGGCCATGCAGCTCTCCCAGGGCCATATCCTCCAGCAATCAGGCTCACTGTTTCCTCCTGTCAGTGACAGAAAAGAAAGAGGAAGACTCCAAGCAAGGCAGGTCACACGGCAAGCCCACAGGCAGTATGGAAGGGAGGCTGTGTTGAGGTACAGGGTGCAGGGCATAATAGCAGTGAGGTAAGGAACTGGGTCATTTCTGTTACACTGTCAACTAGGTGTAGACTCTGGGAAACAAATTTTACCCAAGAACACGTTACTGTACTTGAACTTTTGTAAAGTCAAAAACATGCTCTCCTGTATCTCCTTTTTATTGTTCATTGCTTACTTGGTTCAGACACTGTGAAGGATGCTCTGGAGGATTTGAAAGTCAATGGGTCTGCTTCCTGTCCCTGAGGTCTTAATCCTACATGACACAGAAGCTAAACTCAATGATGCTGAGGGAGAGGTTGAGGTTGGGGTTTTAGAAGCAGAGTAGGGAGCCCATCTTCCCCATGGGCCATGAAGAGACATGATGACCCACTGATATGGATGGAAAGGGGGAATGTAGTAAGGAAATGGGCAGTTATATTCTGTAGGGACCAATAAATAGGATACCAAACATTTACAGCAAGTACTTACAACACACCATTCGCTGCTCCAAGCACTTTGAACCTGAACTTTAATCTTCACAATCTTGCAGCATTAGCATTATTGTTCCATTTTACAGAAAAGTAAGCTGAGGTTCAAAGGGGTTAAGACACTTGAACAAAGTCATTTGCACAAGGGTCAGTGCACTGAACATTGTGATACACGGTGTTTAATGGCATCAGTTTGGTAGTTGAATTTAGGCATGGTGGTATAGTTACACCACTGTAAACCCTTTTGCCTCTCCTTAAAGGACATCTTACTAGAACAACTCTAGTGTGTATGTGTATGAGGCTTGGTGAGGCACGTGGTAGCTGAGGCATAGATTTTGCTGGCTTTCAATAGCTCAACCCATGAAACAAGGTGTCTTTGCCCACTGTGTCCCAGAGAAGCCAACAGCACCTATAGCTGCCCAGCTGATTATCAGAGGGTTTTGCACGGGAGAGGATATCTTCCATCTCACCTCATGCCCAAGAAATCACACAACCTTATGACTTCTGTCTATCATGGAGATGAGGCTTATCAAAATTCTGCTCTCCACAGCTGTCTGTCCACCATGCTCAACCACTTCACGACCTCGAGACCAGAACCACACAAATGCTGAAGAATTATGTTCCTGATTCAGGAACAGACCTTGATGAATCTATCTACATAGGAAGAACCAGAAATCAACATTTATGAGGATTCTTTGGCCCTGAAAAATCAACTAATCCAGCTAGAAGCAATGCAGTATCTCTGTGTAGACACAAGGGGCCATAATCCCCGATACCCCACTCACAATACATGTAGAGTCTCCAAACACACTGTTGACTGAAAGTGCTTACTTCACACAAACACATAAGCATATATACTGAACAAACACACACACACACACACACACACACACAATACTAGCAAATATTTAGTAAGATATCCTCCAGGGGAGGCAAGCAAGCCTTGATTTTTAGTGTATGTGGTGTAACCATCCTACCATGACTAATTTCAACCTACCAACCTGATGCCACTCAACACAGAACTAGGAAGAGATGAGCACCAGGTAGCCAGCTCCAGCCCATACATGAATATGTGAACCCCAAGTAGGAACTTCAACTCCAACCTCAAAAAATACAAATAAAACCACATCATATAGCTCGAAAACACACACTCCTCATAAGTCCTAAACAGACACAATTCTATGAAATAGGGAACAGGGTAAACAGGTTTCAGCTGGTTCTGGTTTAGCAGGCCACCTGTGAGATGGTCTTGGTTGAAAAAAGATATCTGCCTTGTGGCTGAGTAGGAGGTATCAGGCCTCCTACTCAGCCACAAATATCCTGCTAGCATCTGACTGGACAAAACAATATGCTACCTAACTACAGTGACTGAAACCTCAAGCAAGTTCTGGCTGGTTTCTCACACAAGAGCTCCACATAAATTCCTAATCCTAATTTTTACCTTTTTACTTATTAAGGCTGATTTCCACAGGTACTCATACACCCCTTAACTGTGTAAGTAGATGCTAATGAAACTGAGCAGGGTTCCACAAAATACCTCCCAATTCCAGGGAACCCCATTCATATTCAACCCCTACTTAAAAATATTACTTCCCCTGAACAATATAAACCATGAACCATCTCACTGAGAGACTACTCAGCTCTGAGTACACTCACACTTAGCCTTTTGAGTGTGTACTTTTGCTTTGCAATAAAGTTCTTTCACTTTTTCTAAAATCTGGGCCTTAAGTTCTTTTCTCCCAAGAAACTGGAAGATCTGAGTAGAGGATCTTCCATTTCTGGAGACCTTCACAAACCCTTCACTGGAGACACCTGCACCATGAACTCATATACAAACTACCCGTTACTACCAAAAAAAAAAAAAAAGAGAGAGAAAAAGCCCTATTTACCCTATATGTTCATGTCAATCCTACAACTATGCACACATACAGCAACATGTGCCAGATGCAAACACATAACAAACACACTGTCCATATGCACACAATAAATGCTATGGGCCTTGCCTCAGCCCACAGTCTAGTTCCCCTTTGGATGACCATTGGTCAACAAGTAGAGGCACCTCTGCCCACTAGCAGGGAATATACCCCACCTGAAGACCACCACCCCTAGAGAGGCAGCTTCCTTGGGGAACACCGCAGTATCAACTTCCTCTAAGACTTCAGGCTACTGAAGGATAAGAGGGGATACACTAGCAATCTTCAGGGACATTATAAGTCAATAGAGGAAATCTGCAACATCTCAGCAGTCCACTGATACCTGAATGACATGAGAAAACAAGGGAAGAAAATGCCTCAAACAAATCTGGATGTTACATCAATAAAATCCAATGACAGCATGGCAGAAGAAATGTCAGAAAGGGAGTTCAGAATGTACATAATTAACATGATAAGGGAAGGAAACGATGAAATGAAAGAGCAAATGCAGGCATTGAATGAACGCACCAATCGACAGTTAAAAGAGCAAATACAGGAAGCAAAAGACCATTTCAATAAAGAGTTAGAGATATTGAAAAAAAAAACCAAACAGAAATCCTTGAAATGAAGGAAACAATAAACCAAATTAAGAACTCCATAGAAAGCATAACCAATAGGATAGAACACCTGGAAGACAGAACCTCAGATATTGAAGACAAAATATTTAACCTCGAAAACAAAGTCGAACAAACAGAGAAGATGGTAAGAAATCATGAACAGAATCTCCAAGAACTATGGGATATCATGAAAAGGCCAAATTTGAGAATTATTGGGATTGAGGAAGGCGTAGAGAAACAAACCAAAGGAATGAACAACCTATTCAATGAGATAATTTCAGAAAATTTCCCAAATCTGAAGAATGAAATGGAAAATCAAGTTCAAGAGGCTTATAGGACTCCAAATACACAAAATTACAACAGACCCACACTAAGGCACATTATAATGAAAATACCTAACATACAAAATAAAGACAGAATCTTAAAGGCTATGAGAGAAAAGAACCGAATTACATTCAGGGGGAAACCAATATGGATATCAGCAGATTTTTCAATCCAGACCTTAAAAGCTAGAAGGGCCTGGAATAACATTTTTCAAGCCCTAACAGAAAATGGATGCCAACCAAGAATCTTATACCCAGCAAAACTTACCTTCAGATTTGACGATGAAATAAAATCCTTCCATGATAAACAAAAGCTAAAAGAATATACAAAAAGAAAGCCAGCATTACAGAACATTCTCAGCAAAATATTCCATGAAGAAGATATGAAAAACAAAGAAGCAAATCAGCAAAGGGAGGAGCTATCCTAAAGGAACTCTCAAATAAAGAGGAACCAAGTCGTGTCAAAAATAAACAAATAAATGAATAAAATGAGTCAAATGACCGGGAATACAAATCATATCTCAATAATAACCCTGAATATTAATGGCCTGAATTCATCAATCAAAAGACATAGACTGGCAGATTGGATAAAAAAGAAAGATCCAACAATATGTTGCCTGCAAGAGACTCATCTCTTAGAAAGAGATACCCAAAGACTAAAGGTGAAAGGATGGGAAAAAACTTATCATGCACATGGACCCAGCAAAAAAGCTGGGGTATCCATCCTCATTTCAGATGAAGTGGACTTCAAGCCAAAGTTAATCAGAAGGGATAAAGAAGGACATTTCGTACTGCTTAAGGGAACCATAAATCAGCAAGACGTAACAATCATAAGTATCTATGCCCCAAACAGTGGCTCACCCATGTATGTCAAACAAATCCTTCTCAATCTCAGAAACCAAAGAGATCACAATACAATAATACTAGGTGATTTTAACACGTCTCTCTCACCACTGGACAGATCTTCCAAACAAAAATTGAACAAAGAAACCATAGATATCAATAATACAATCAATAATTTAGACTTAACACACATTTATAGAATATACCATCCAACGAAGAGTGAATACACTTTCTTCTCAGCAGCACATGGATCCTTCTCTAAAATAGACCATATTTTATGCCACAAAGCTAATGTTAGCAAATACAAGAAGATAGAGACACTTCCTTGTATTTTATCAGATCATAATGGATTGAAATTAGAAATAAATGACAGAATAAAAAACAGAAATTACTCCAACACCTGGAGATTAAACAATATGCTATTATATGATGAATGGATAACAGAAGATATTAGGAAGGAAATTAAAAAATTCTTAGAGGTAAATGAGAACAAAGAAATGTCATATCAAAATCTCTGGGTCACTATGAAAGCAGTACTTAGAGGAAAATTTATTTCATGGAGCGCATTCAATAAAAGAAGCAAAACTCAACAAATAAACAACCTAACACTATAGCTCAAAGCCCTAGAAAAAGAAGAACAGACCAACACCAAAATTAGTAGAAGACAGGAAATAGTTAAACTCAGAGCTGAAATCAACGAAATTGAAACAAAAGAAACAATACAAAAAATTGACAAAATAAATAGTTGGTTCTTTGAAAATATAAACAAAATTGATAAACCTTTAGCCACACTAACAAAGAGAAGACGAGAGAAAACCCAAATCACCAAAATTCGGAATGTACAAGGAAATATCACAACAGACACGACTGAAATACAAAACATAATTAGAAGCTATTTTGAAAATCTATACTCCAACAAAATAGAAAATTTTGAAGATATCAACAAGTTTCTAGAGACCTATGAATTGCCTAAACTGAACAAGGAGGACATACACAATTTATTTTTTATTTTTTAAATTTATTTATTTTTTTTAATTGTATACAAATGGGATACATGTTGTTTCTCTATTTGTACATAGAGTCAAGGCATACCATTTGTGTAATCATACGTTTACATAGGGCAATGATGTTTATTTTTTTCCCTCCCCCCCCCACTCCTCCCACACCTCTTTTCCCTCTATACAGTCCTTCTTTCCTTCATTCTTACCGCTCTCCTTATCCCTAACCCTAAACCTAACCCTAAACCTAATGCTAACCCCTCCCACCCCCCATTATATGTCCTCATCCACTTATCAGCGAGATCATTCGTCCTTTAGTTTTTTGAGATTGGCTTATCTCACTTAGCATGATATTCTCCAATTTCGTCCATTTGCCTACAAATGCCATAATTTTATCATTCTTCATTGCGGAGTAATATTCCATTGTATAAATATGCCACAGTTTCTTTATCCATTCATCAACTGAAGGGCATCTAGGTTGGTTCCACAATCTGGCTATGGTGAATTGAGCAGCAATGAACATTGATGTGGCTGTATCTCTGTAGTATGCTGATTTTAAGTCCTTTGGGTATAGACCAAGGAGTGGGATAGCTGGGTCAAATGGTGTTTCCATTCCAAGCTTTCTGAGGAATCTCCACACTGCTTTCCAGAGTGGCTGCACTAATTTGCAACCCCACCAGCAATGTATGAGTGTTCCTTTTTCACCACATCCTCGCCAACACCTATTGTTGCTTGTATTCTTGATAATCGCCATTCTGATTGGGGTGAGATGAAATCTTAGGGTGGTTTTGATTTGCATTTCCCTTATTACTAGGGATGTTGAACATTTCTTCATATATCTGTTGATTACTTGTACATCTTCTTCTGTGAAGTGTCTGTTCATTTCCTTAGACCATTTGTTGATTGGATTATTTGTATTCTTCGTGTAGAGTTTTTTGAGTTCTTTATAGATTCTGGAAATTAGCGCTCTATCTGAGGTATGGTTGGCAAAGATATTCTCCCACTCCGTAGGCTCTCTCTTCACATTTCTGATAGTTTCCTTTGCTGAGAGAAAGCTTTTTAGTTTGAATCTATCCCAGTTGTTGATTCTTGCTTTTATTTCTTGTGCTATGGGAGTCCTGTTAAGGAAGTCTGATCCTAAGCCAACAAGTTGAAGATTTGGACCTACTTTTTCTTCTATAAGATGCAGGGTCTCTGGTCTGATTCCGAGGTCCTTGATCCATTTTGAGTTGAGTTTTGTGTAGGGTGAGAGATAGGGGTTTAATTTCATTCTATTGCATATGGTTTTCCAGTTTTCCCAGCACCATTTGTTGAAGAGGCTATCTTTCCTCCATTGCATATTTTTGGAACCTTTGTCTAGTTGAGAAAATTGTATTTATTTGGGTTTGTGTCCATGTCCTCTATTCTGTACCATTGATCTATCTGTCTATTTTGGTACCAATACCATGCCGTTTTTGTTACTATTGCTTTGTAGTAGAGTTGAAGATCTGGTATTGCAATATCCCCTGCTTCGCTCTTGCTACTGAGGATTGATTTAGCAATTCTAGGTTTTTTATTCTTCCAGATGAATTTCATAATTGCTTGCTCTATTTCTGCAAGGTACATCATTGGGATTTTAATTGGAATTGCATTGAATCTGTATAGCACTTTTGGTAGTATAGCCATTTTGACAATATTAATTCTGCCTATCCAGGAACATGGGAGATATTTCCATCTTCTAAGGTTTTCTTGAATTTCTTTCTTTAGTGTTCTGTAGTTCTCATTGTAGAGGTCTTTCACCTCTTTTGTGAGATTGATTCCCAAGTATTTTATTTTTTTCGAGGCTATTGTGAATGGGGTAGTTTTCCTAATTTCTCTTTCTGAAGATTCATCACTTATGTATAAAAATGCATTGGATTTATGAGCATTGATCTTGTAACCTGCTACTTTACTGAATTCACTTATGAGTTCTAAAAGTTTTCTGGTGGAATTTCCAGGTTCCTCTAAATATATAATCATGTCATCAGCGAACAGGGATAGTTTGAGTTCTTCTTTTCCTATTCGTATCCCTTTAATTTCTTTGGTTTGTCTGATTGCTCTGGCTAGAGTCTCAAGGACGATGTTGAATAGAAGTGGCGAAAGAGGGCATCCCTGCCTTGTTCCAGTTTTTAGGGGGAACGCTTTCAGTTTTTCACCATTTAGAATGATATTAGCCATGGGCTTAGCGTAGATTGCCTTTATAATGTTAAGGAATGTTCCCACTATCCCAATTTTTTCTAGTGTTTTGAGCATGAAGGGATGCTGCATTTTATCGAATGCTTTTTCTGCATCTATTGAAATAATCATGTGATTCTTAACTTTAAGTCTGTTGATATGGTGAATGACATTTATTGATTTCCGAATGTTGAACCAACCTTGCATCCCTGGGATAAAACCCACTTGATCGTGGTGCACTATCTTTTTAATATATATTTGTATGCGATTTGCTAAAATTTTGTTGAGAATTTTTGCGTTCATTAAGGATATTGGTCTGAAATTTTCTTTTCTCGATGTGTCTCTGTCTGGTTTAGGTATCAGGGTGATACTGGCTTCATAGAACGAGTTTGGGAGGGTTCCCTCCTCTTCTATTTCATGGAATAGTTTGAGGAGTATTGGAATGAGCTCTTCTTTAAAGGTTTTGTAGAATTCGGCTGAGAACCCATCTGGTCCTGGACTTTTCTTTGTTGGTAGGCTTTTGATGACCTCTTCTATTTCATTGCTTGAAATTGGTTTATTTAAGTTGTGTATGTCCTCCTCGTTCAGTTTAGGTAATTCATATGTCTCTAGAAATTTGTTGATGTCTTCGAGGTTTTCTGTTTTGTTGGAGTATAGATTTTCGAAATATCTTCTAATTATGTTTTGTATTTCACTCGTGTCTGTTGTGATGTTTCCTTGTTCATTCCGAATTTTAGTAATTTGAGTTTTCTCCCTCTTTCTCTTTGTTAGTGTGGCTAAGGGTTTATCAATTTTATTTATTTTTTCAAAGAACCAACTATTTATTTTGTTAATTTTTCCAATTGTTTCTTTTGTTTCGATTTCATTGATTTCGGCTCTGATTTTAACTATTTCCTGTCTTCTACTACTTTTGGTATTGGTCTGCTCTTCTTTTTCTAGCGCTTTGAACTGTAGTGTTAAGTCATTTATTTGTTGATTTCTACTTCTTTTTTTGAATGCACCCCATGAAATAAATCTTCCTCTAAGTACTGCTTTCATAGTGTCCCAGAGATTTTGATATGATGTGTCTTTGTTCTCATTTACTTCTAAGAATTTTTTTATTTCCCTCCTGATGTCTTCTGTTATCCATTCATCATATAATAGTGTATTATTTAATCTCCAGGTATTGGAGAAGTTTCTGTTTTTTATTCTGTCATTTATTTCTAATTTCAATCCATTATGATCTGATAGAGTACAAGGTAGTATCTCTACCTTCTTGTATTTGCTAACAGTAGCTTTGTGGCATAAAATATGGTCTATTTTAGAGAAGGATCCATGTGCTGCTGAGAAGAAAGTGTATTCGTTCTTTGTTGGATGGTATATTCTATATATGTCCGTTAAGTCTAAATTGTTGATTGTGTTGTTGAGATCTATAGTTTCTTTATTCAATTTTTGTTTGGACGATCTATCCAGTGGTGAGAGAGGTGTGTTAAAATCGCCTAGTATTATTATGTTGCGGTCTATTTGATTTCTGGAATTGAGAAGGATTTGTTTGATGTACGTGGATGAGCCAATGTTCGGGGCATAGATATTTATGATTGTTAAGTCTTGCTGATTTATGCTTTCCTTAAGCAGCATGTAATGTCCTTCTTTATCCCTTCTGACTAGTTTTGGTTTGAAGTCCACATTATCTGAAACGAGGATGGATACTCCAGCTTTTTTGCTGTGTCCGTGTGCATGGTATGTTTTTCCCCATCCTTTCACCTTTAGTCTATGGGTGTCTCTTTCTATGAGATGAGTCTCTTGCAGGCAGCATATTGTTGGATTTTTCTTTTTAATCCAATCTGCCAGTCTGTGTCTTTTGATTGATGAATTCAGGCCATTGACATTCAGGGTTATTATTGTGATATGATTTGTATTCCCAGTCAATTGACTCATATTTGTTTTTGACATGATTTGGTTTCTCCTTTATTTGGCTATTCCTTTAGGCTAGTTCCTCCTGTTGCTGATTTGCATCGTTGTTTTTCATCTCTTCCTCAAGGAATATTTTGCTGAGAATGTTCTGTAATGCTGGCTTTCTTTTTGTAAATTCCTTTAGCTTTTGTTTATCATGGAAGGATCTTATTTCATCGTCAAATTTGAAGGTAAGTTTTGCTGGGTATAAGATTCTTGGTTGGCATCCGTTTTCTTTCAGGGCTTGATATATGTTGTTCCAGGCCCTTCTGGCTTTTAGGGTCTGGATTGAAAAATCTGCTGATATTCTTATTGGTTTCCCTCTGAATGTAATTTTATTCTTTTCTCTCGCGGCCTTTAAAATTCTGTCTTTATTTTGTATGTTAGGTATTTTCATAATAATGTGCCTTTGTGTGGGTCTGTTGTAATTTTGTATATTTGGAGTCCTATAAGCCTCTTGTACTTGGTTTTCCATTTCATTCTTCAGATTTGGGAAATTTTCTGATATTATTTCATTGAATAGATTGTTCATTCCTTTGGTTTGTTTCTCTAAGCCTTCCTCAATCCAAATAATTCTTAAATTTGGCCTTTTCATGATATCCCATAATTCTTGTAGATTCTGTTCATGATTTCTTACCATCTTTTCTGTTTGGCCAACTTTGCTTTCAAGATTAAATAATTTGTCTTCAATGTCTGAGGTTCTGTCTTCCAGGTGTTCTATCCTATTGGTTACGCTTTCTATGGAGTTTTTAACTTGGTTTATTGTTTCCTTCATTTCAAGTATTTCAGTTTGTTTTTTTTTCAGTATCTCTAACTCTTTATTGAAATGATCTCTTGCTTCCCGTATTTGGTCTTTTAACTGTTGATTGGTGCGATCATTCAATGCCTGCATTTGCTCTTTCATCTCCTCCTTCAATGCCTGCATTTGCTCTTTCATCTCCTCATTAGCTTCCCTGATCGTTTTAATTATGTACATTCTGAACTCCCTTTCTGACATTTCTTCTGCTGTGCTGTCATTGGGTTTTATTGATATAGTATCTAGGTTTGTTTGGGACATTTTCTTCCCTTGTTTTCTCATATTGGTCAGCTGTCAGTGGGACCCTGAGATATTGCAGTTTTCCGCTATTGGCTTACAGTGTCCCGGTAGATTTCCAGTGTATCACCTCCCAGCCTTCAGTAGCCTGATGTCTTGGAGGAATCTGATAAAGCAGTGCATCCGAAGAAAACTGCCCCTAGCCCCCTATTGGTTCCACGGTTTGGAACTGGTTCTGTGCGGAAATGCTCTCACTGTGGGCCTGCACCGTGAAGCTGGCCGTGTGGGAGGAGCCCAGCGCCGGAGTGTGGAAGGCTACCTTGGGAAGACTCTAGCTGCCCTGCCTGGCTCCGATAAGCCACCTCTATCTGGGCCTGCCACCCGGGCCTAGCTTTACCCAGTGGGCAGACTCACCTGTGGCTCTATTTCAGTCCGAGTCTCTCAATGCCTCCCCTTCTTATCTCCTGGGTTCTGGAGCGACTGGGGGTGCAGTCACCCTCTAGGCTGCCATCTTGGATCGCCCCATGAAGAGAGCCTGCAGTCGGAGTGGGCAGAGCCACCTGAAGAGGTCTCTGGCTGCCCTGCCCTGATCCCAGAGGCTGCTTGCAGATCGAAGCTCTCCGTTGGTTCGGGGACTTGTGGCTGGTTCTATGTAGAAAACCTCTCACTGGGCGGTCTGGTCTGAGAAGCTAGACTTGAAAGGCACCTCCCACTGCAGGGGTCCAGGCTACTTGGGGAGGTCTCTGGCTGCCCTATCCTGGTCCCTGAAGCTGCTTGTGTGCCGGAGTACGTTGCGCTGCAGTGGCTCCGGGACTCGGAGCTTGTTCTGGTCAGAAAGGCTCTCACTAGCAGGCCAGTTCCGTTCCGAGAACCTGGAGAAGCTGGCTGTGTGGGCGGGGCCCACCGCCGGAGTGCGCAGGGCTGCCTGTGGATGACTCTAGCTGCCCTGTCTGGCTCCGATAAGCCACCTCTATCTGGGCCTGCCACCCGGGCCGAGCTTTACCCAGTGGGCAGACTCACCTGTGGCTCTATTTCAGTCCGAGTCTCTCAATGCCTCCCCTTCTTAACTCCAGGGTTCTGGAGCGACTGGGGGTGCAGTCTCCCTCTAGGCCGCCATCTTGGATCTGACATACACAATTTAAATAGACCAATTTCAAGTAATGAAATAGAAGAAGTCATCAAAAGCCTACCAACAAAGAAAAGTCCAGGACCTGATGGTTTCTCAGCCGAGTTCTACAAAACCTTTAAAGAAGAGCTCATTCCAATACTTTTCAAAGTATTCCATGAAATAGAAGAGGAGGGAATCCTCCCAAACTCATTCTACGAAGCCAATATTACCCTGATACCTAAACCAGACAGAGATACATCGAGGAATGAAAATTTCAGACCAATATCCTTAATGAACATCGACGCAAAAATTCTCAACAAAATTTTAGCAAATCTCATACAAAAACATATTAAAAAGATAGTGCACCATGATCAAGTGGGTTTCATCCCAGGGATGCAAGGTTGGTTCAACATCAGGAAATCAATAAATGTAATTCACCATATCAACAGACTTAAAGTCAAGAATCACATGATTATTTCAATAGATGCAGAAAAAGCATTTGGTAAAATACAGCACCCCTTCATGCTCAAAACACTAGAAAAAATAGGGACAGTGGGAACGTTCCTTAACATTGTAAAGGCCATCTATGCTAAGCCCATGGCTAATATCATTCTTAATGGTGAAAAACTGAAAGCATTCCCCCTAAAATCTGGAACAAGGCAGGGATGCCCTCTCTCACCACTCCTATTCAATATCGTCCTTGAAACTCTAGCCAGAGCAATTAGAGAGACCAAAGAAATTAAAGGGATATGAATTGGAAAAGAAGAACTCAAACTATCCCTATTTGCTGATGATATGATTATATACTTAGAGGAACCAGGAAATTCCACCAGAAAACTCTTAGAACTCATAAGTGAATTTAGTATAGTAGCGGGATATAAGATCAATGCTCATAAATCTAATGCATTTTTATACATAAGTGATGAATCTTCAGAAAGAGAAGTTAGGAAAACTACCCCATTCACAATAGCCTCGAAAAAAATAAAATACTTGGGAATCAATCTCACAAAAGAGGTGAAAGACCTCTACAATGAGAACTACAGAACACTAAAGAAAGAAATTCAAGAAAACCTTAGAAGATGGAAATATCTCCCATGTTCCTGGATAGGGAGAATTAATATTGTCAAAATGGCCATACTACCAAAAGTGCTATACAGATTCAATGCAATTCCAATTAAAATCCCAATGATCTACCTTACAGAAGTAGAACAAGCAATCATGAAGTTCATCTGGAAGAATAAGAAACCCAGAATTGCTAAAGCAATCCTTCGCAGGAAAAATGAAGCAGGGGGTATTGCAATACCAGAACTTCAACTGTACTACAAAGCAATAGTAACAAAAATGGCATGGTATTGGTACCAAAATAGACAGGTAGATCAATGGTACAGAATAGAGGACACGGACACAAACCCAAATAAATACAATTTCTCATACTAGACAAAGGGGCCAAAAATATGCAATGGAGGAAAGATAGCCTCTTCAACAAATGATGCTAGGAAAATTGGAAATCCATATGCAACAAAATGAAACTAAACCCATATCTCTCACCATGCACAAAACAAAACTCAAAATGGATCAAGGACCTCAGAATCAGACCAGAGACCCTGCATCTTATAGAAGAAAAAGTAGGTCCAGAGCTTCAACATGTCCCCTTAGGACCAGACTTTCTCAACAGGACTCCCATAGCACAAGAAATAAAAGCAAGAATCAACAACTGGGATAGATTCAAACTAAAAAGTTTTCTCTCAGCAAAGGAAACTATCAGCAATGTAAAGAAAGAGCCTACAGAGTGGGAGAAAATCTTTGCCAATCATACTTCAGATAGAGCACTAATCTCCAGAATCTATAAAGAACTCAAAAAACTCAACACCAAGACTACAAATAACCCAATCGACAAATGGTCTAAGGAAATGAACAGACACTTCACAGAAGAAGACCTACAATCAACAAACATATGGAAAAATGTTCAACATCTCTAGTAATAAGAGAAATGCATATCAAAACCACCCTAAGATTCCATCTCACCCCAATTAGAATGGCGATTATCAAGAATACAAGCAACAACAGGTGTTGGCGAGGATGTGGGGGAAAAGGTACACTCATACATTGCTGGTGGGGTTGCAAATTAGTGCAGCCACTCTGGAAGGCAGTATGGAGATTCCTTAGAAAACTTGGAATGGAAACACCATTTGACCCAGCTATCCCACTCCTTGGCCTATACCCAAAGGACTTAAAATCAGCATACTACAGAGATACAGCCACATCAATGTTCATTGCTGCTCAATTCACCATAGCCAGATTGTGGAACCAACCTAGATGCCCTTCAGTTGATGAATGGATAAAGAAACTGTGGCATATATATACAATGGAATATTACTCAGCCATAAAGAATGATAAAATTATGGCATTTGCAGGCAAATGAACGAAATTGGAGAATATCATGCTAAGCGAGATAATCCAATCTCAAAAAACCAAAGGAAGAATGATCTTGCTGGTAAGTGGATGATGATACATAATGGGGCGTCGGAGGGGTTAGTTTTAGGGTTAGAGTGAGGGTTAGGGAGGGGGGCAAGAATGGGGGAAAGAAGGACTGTATACAGGGAAAAGAGGGATGTGAGGGGTGGGGGGAAGGGGAAAAATAACAGAATGAATCAACCAACATCACCCTATGTAAATTTATGATTACACACATGGTATGCCTTTACTCTACGTACAAACAGAGAAACAACATGTATCCCATTTGTTTACAATAAAAAAAAAGAAAAAAAAATGCTATGGCCACAGACTCTGGAAAACCACCAAGCACACAAACAGTTGTCTCACCTACCAAACCCTAGCAAGACTGAAACAAAAGCCTAAAGCTCTAAAATCCCTTAAATTCCCAAATACACACCCAATCTAAATTCCCAAATGCACACCCAATCTACATGGCCTATTTTCAAACACATAATGAACCTCCCACGGCCCCAGAATATTCACAAAAAAATCATGACCTCAAATACTCCCATGGCCACCAATAACTCACAGGTTTCAATTACATAAGACCAAACACAAACATCAAACACAAACTCCGTCAAGCAACATCACCAATATCTTTAAATGCTACATTCTAGAATAAACAGAAACAGGACCCTTGAGCCGCTTGTAGACTTACAGACCCCAAACATACCCAACACTCATATACCTACATATAAAAATATAAAAACGCACACACATGTATGATGCATTGGACTCAATTCCCAGTACCAAAACAATACAAACAGAAAGACAAACACATTATCTCTGTACAGTGACTAATACACATGCAACTCCCACAAACTAACACGCATATACACAAGCAATTCCAATACCTGAATATATAGACCCCTCTAAAACACTGCAACATTCCATATCTTTAGAACACTACCTGAACCTTACCCCAAACATTTACATACACAGGTAGAGACTCCATTATTCTCCAAATAAACTTTGATATAACAACCACATCCCTGAAAATAAACTTCCATAATTCACCCACCCCACAGCTTAATATAAACAAAATAGTATATATGCCAAAGTCCCAATATTTTCTAGCACATCACTTAAAAATACACACAAACCACTTATAAATAAAAAAAAATCACCCATAATGGAAACCAGTTCCTACATTCCCTAATGCTAAGAAACACTTGTGCCACACACCTGTAATACATACGAACACAATTCCCTCTCTTTTGCATAAGTGCACAAGCCTGGCATTCCATTAGATACATAGATCCTTACTTCTCAGTTACATGCTAGTAAGTCCCCACCTAAAACATACTTCCCCAGAAAAATCATCAAAACCACCATACTCCTTGATACCTGTACTCATGTCCCTTAAACATTCTTATTTCACATGACTGATTATCAAACACCCGCCACACACCCCTGAGGTGTGCTAGTAAATACAAACTCAATACACATGTAACCCTCCACAAACATCTAATATCTACAGAATTACACAGCACATATAAATATGCAAATATCCTCATATACACATTATCTCACACTGACTGCAAATACAAAGTCACGCATTTCCAAATATTCACAAAGAAGTCTTCCATCTCCTAAAATGGAGAATAATAAAAACTTCTCATCACAATTACACATATTCATTCTGCCACTCCCCACAATTAGTCATAGACCTGCCCTCACACAGTACAAAAACCCAGAAAATAACAGAAAACACAACTATACATGATATCATAAATACACAAATATTCCCACTACATTTCCTGATACAAAAAAGATTGTACACCCATTGAAGTATACCCAAACACGTTACTTAAATTTGCCCAGGTATACAGGCACATAATTCTTCCAAATAACCCATGAAACACAGAAAAACTGTGGCATTTATTGGGGGAGGGACCACAGGTAAAATATTCCAAAGCCCCAAATACAAACACCTAAGCTAAATTAGATGTGTTATTTCTCACATCCTCCAAATGCAACCAGTCCTAGTCTCCACTTACCAGATAGGACTTTCCCTTAGTTCCAAAAATCAATCCAGACACATACGTATCTCAGATTCTCACCAGCCAACTTAAAACATAACAAACCCCAAACTATGAATGCATATGAACACCATTATGAACACCATCTTCAAAACCGACATACAACAAACAATTCATGACCTCTCATTTTCCACAATTCCCAAGAGGAATAAAAGAATGCCACATATTCAGACACAACCAAGCACCCCACAATTCTTGCACCTCTGCCAAAAGCAAAATCTAAACTTATTAGTAATCCCAAAATCAAACTCTGACACTCCAATGACCAATCAACATTTAAAAATAACAGCACATAATTTTTATCATGTAAAAGATGAATAGCACACAATTTAATAATAAAAATTATAATATCTTTATTGGAAACAACTTTCACTCAAATTGTTCTCATATAATCATTTGGTTGATTTTTTGAGACTCTTCAACCAACAGCTATGACTGCATGTCAATCATGAGTGATAATTTTAAAAATCATGGTACAGTCAGCAAAAGACATGAAGTCCACTACTACAGAAAACACAGAAAAAATTCCCCATAAGTAAGACTTATCTGATACTCAAAAAAGATGCCAAAAACACATGTTGGAGAAAATATTGATAACTGTTTCCACAAAAAGTACTGGGAAAACTGTACAATCATCATATATAGAAGAAAGAAACTAGATCCCCATCTTTCATCCTGCACAAAAGTCAACTCAAAGAGAATTAAATAACTAGTAATTCCACCAGAAACTTTCCAACTGCAAGAAGAAAACACCGGTTCAAAACTACAATGTATTGGTGCAGACACCAACATCCATAACAAGTAGCCTAAAGATCAGGAGATGGAACCAAGAAAACAGTAAGCTTGACAGCATCAAATTTTAAAGCTTCTGCACATAGCAAAGGAAACAAGATCATGAAGAGGGGTAAAGAATGGGTGAAGATTTTCCAGGTGATCCTCTGACAAAATTAAGTACCAAAGGAGATTAATATTCAGAATATATCAAGAACTCCAAAAAACCTAATGTCCCAAACATTTCAAAAATCAATAAATGGGCCAAGGATCAAAAGAGATGCTTTGAATAGAAGAGATACGAATAGGCAAGAAATGTATGAAAAAAAGTTCGACATGCCTAGCAAACAGGAAAATAATGATGATCAAATCCACATTGAGATTTCATTCTCAGTCCAGTGAGAATGCCAATCAAGAACACAAATAACGTAGCCAAGCACCGTGGAGCACACCTCTAATCCAAGCATCTTAGGAGGCTGAGGTAGAAGGATTGTGAGTTCAAAGCCAGTCTCAGAAAAAGCAAGGCACTAAGGAACTCAGAGACACCCTGTCTCTAAATAAACTGCAAAATAGGGATGAGGATGTGGTTCAGAGGTTGGGTGCCCCTGAGTTCAATTATCCGTACCTCCATTGCTCCAAAAATACAAATAATGCACTACTAGGAACCTAAGTGGGTGAAAGAACAAGGAGGAGACTGCTCTGGCCCTTGGCTATGTGGAAACCACAAATTGATTTTGCCCCAGGCACTACAATGAAAGGCAACAGAAGAAGAGTATGATTCCTTCCAGGTGGGGAGGGATGCTGCAACAGGAATGGTCAGTCGGGTGGTTAGGGACTTTGGAGTATCAAATACCTCCCACCAGCTCTCCTGAAACTACTGTCTCTACAATGCTAATAACCGCAGAAAGCCATTACCACCCATATTAGAACCAGATCAACACTGGGGATCATATCCAGGGGGGACTGGAAACAAGATTTTATCCATATGCCCTAGTACACAGGACACAAACTCTTACTAATCCTCATACATACATTTACAGGGTGGATACAGAGCTTTCCTTATATGGAGGAAAGGCACAGGAGGGGATAAATGTATTCCTAAAGGAAATCATCCCTAGTTTGGCTTACCAAGATCCCCACAAAGTGACAGTGGTCCAGCTTTTATGGCACAAATCATCCAGCAAGTAGTACCTCACATCTTGGAGGAAAAGCTCAACCCACCACTCCTAGGGGTCATTCCTGATTCACTTCCATGCACCAGCCCAGGATCCTGGAGGCCAGCCCCAATTGAGCATGAGAGGCAGGTCCCCTAACACAGCCAGACTTCAGATGAAAACAAAAAAGCAGAAATCACTTTTGGAGTGCCAGATCAATAGGAACAAGCATCAGTGCACATGGAAAGGGCTTGCCATCACCAATGTGCTCCTGCCACCCCTTCCAGCAATAGATACACACATGCCAAGTAGCCACAGAGACCTGTGCACCCACTCCTTGCTCAGGCACACACACGACAGTGTGCACACTCATAATAATTCCTTCCACAGCAGATAGCATCAAAACCTCCCATATCTGGGAACTGGTGCAAGACCCATAACTCACTGCCACCCCACCAAACACACAGATGCATGCATCGCCCCCATCCTGACATTCCCTGAACACATACACAATACCTTCCCTTCTAAAAAATACACTTGATCCGTACCCCCAAATACACATGCCCACTATCACCCAGGTACTGAAAGGCAGACAATACTTTCCCAAATGCAGGTTTACACATCCCCACACACTCTACACTCTCTGAAGACGTCTGCACATACGACAACTGAGTATACACACACACAAAGATATTTGTTACCAGAAGTCACATAAGCAAAATCATAAACCCTCTGAAAAGCTACCAGATTTGATTCTCTCAACAGAAATACTCAATGAATATAAGTAATATTGCTTCATCCCTGACATACACAAAAACATCTGAGAACCTCCCTAAGATTGAATGCAAACTCATGCACCCTTATTACAAAAATGTAACATCCATAACCCTAAAGGACACAGGAACAACCACCAACATATACACATAAACATGACCCTATATCCCCAGAACCATCTGACGTGCAAACACCAACTCCCAAACACACTGTAAAGACTCCCAACCCTCTCCAAATACACACAACAATGATGTCAACAATCTACACATCATCATTGCCCAAATACACACACTAATACATGTGTAGCACTAACACACATATTTCACCACTGCACTCTCTGATCTCACACCCTTCACAAACCAAAAAAAAAATACAGTCACAAAACACTCCATTCAAACACTCCTCTAAATAACTATCCACAAGTCCCACCATGCCATGAATTACCCATGTACACTCTCAATACCCAAGCCTCCTAACTTGGACTCCCACATAAACACACCTCCTACATTCCCTCAGTGGAAACACACGCCACCCACCTACAGCTCGAGAATGAATACACAGCCACCACATTTCCTAAATGCATTCACTGCCCTAGATTACACGAGTTGAGAACACAGGAGTCTGTCTGAATCTACACAACCACAGCACACTCACAGACCTAAAAGCACACACAGCCACTCTGTCACTAGTAGCAGGTATACATGGGACTGCTCAAACCTGCTGATGTACACAATCAAAAGCACACAACACTGAAGAACTGAAAATTCTCAATTACATAAACTTCCTATCTGCCACATGCCTGACTGTACACCCAGATTTCCTCATGTCCTAATCTAAAACAAATACACACCAAAACCCAATTAAATCACAATCAATAACCTCTCTAACAAAGCCTCAAAATTCCAGTCACCGCCAAAGAAACACTTAAAGTACATATGAAGTAGGAAGGAAGAGGTGGACACCAGAGGACATTTTCAGGAAGCAGGTTTACTGATGGCAGCCGACTGCTCCAGTGTGGTTTGTACCTGAGACATTCTCTGGACAGGTATTTGAGAAAATTTTAGAACTTTGTATCATGTGGGAGGAAGGGGAACCTTGCAGGATCACAGGAGAAGTGCTTTTCATTCCATCCTCCATACCAGACACAGGTTTTACAAGTTTTGTCCAAGAAAATAGAGATAACAGCTTTTCTAAAACAAGCTTATAGATTTTATTACACATTTTGTGTCCAAAACTGGCATTTACAAGAGGAAGCTACCAACCTCTGCAGACATGCTGCTGATCTGACAGGAGAAGCTTAATTATGGCAAGGGCCTTTTGGGTGGGGATATTTGGTGAACTTCAGATATACATATCCTCACACCCCAGAAAAACACACACCAGGTAGTAGCACCCAAAATGCAATCATGAAAACCCTCCATCAATAACTGAATACATTCAGACAAAACAAATATACTTATCAACATGACAACAATTTCTATTTTCAAATGTGAACATATACAATCACTCCTATGTTGCAAATATGCACATGCACAAAATGCCTCAGAATTCGAAGGTCACCAACAAATCTAGGACATACAGAGACCTCAATAACTCCTCCTAAATACTCACAAAGGATACCCCTCCATTCCCAAGAACAATTTGATCACCAAAAGCCCAAAATAAGAACATGCACACCAGTCCATCTTCAGAAACTATCAACTGAATCTGTTCACATCCATGGGCCACATATCCATAACTACTAACACCCCAACATACCCAAAGAGCCCATTCTCTCCAAATCACTATACACCAAAAACTATGTCCCTAAATTCTCACCTGGACATCATGAACAAACATATAAACTCTAAGATCTGAAAAGGCACAGATCCATCATAGAGCATAAGACAAAGTCCTAGACTTCTCAAATGCATGTACACGTTCACAACAGTCAATGCCAATAACACCTACACAACCAACACTAACACCCAAAATACACACCCTGCCACAAAGGCACTCACCCAAAACTGATCAAAGGAATCACACAGACACAATCTATTGCATATGACAATCAAACACTCACACATGAGATAAATTACAGTATCCTGTTTCGTGTTCTTTCCATACCTCTACATATGAAACACACAAGAACACAAAGTTCTGGTGCAACTTCACAAACACACAGGATGCCATATACACAGTCTCAAAACTGACACATGCAGTTAGCAAGCTGTTCAAGCTATTGATTTTCTGGGACCTGCAGAGAGAAGTGGAGGGGTGAAAATGAAGATTTCAGGCTCACACCTTGGTGTTGAAAATGGAAGCAAATATAAAAGTGCAAAGCAGAGAGCACATTCTCTCCTATAAAACTTAAAGGTGCTCGCCACTCACTCAATAACTGCTCAATACAGAGAAAATGCTTCAAATAGGAAGAAAGCCCTCTCAGATAACTCTTATGGGATGAAGATACTCTCGGACACTGAGGGGAAACTCAAAGGAGAGGATCACCCAAAATAGACCCTTTTGAGTATCCACTGTCAGCACAATTCAAAACTGGGGACATTACTGATATTTTTGTGGTTTAAAATGTGAGTGCATGAATTATCAGCTGTTCCCTGCTACTTACAGAGAGAGGAGGTGACTTTGTTAGAGGAAGGGGCTGGGGCCTCTTGTATTTTGGACAGCAGCTGTCCTGATCACGTTCCAACCCTGTGACAAGTACCTGAGATCAACACCTTCAATGGAGCAGAGATCTATTTTGGCTCATCATTTCAGAAGTTACACTCTATGGTCCTTTGCCCCTCTTGCATCTGGACCTGTGGCGAGGCAGAACTTCTGGCACAGAGTGTGTGGCAGAGGAAACTGTTCAACTCATGGCACCTGGAAAGCAAAGAGAAACACAGCCATAAATGTACAGGGGTCACAGAACCACTTCAGGGGCACATCTCCAATGAACTAATTTCCACCAACTGGACCCCACTTTCCAAAGATTCCATCACCTCCCAAAAGTGCATCAGCTGGAAACCAGAGATTTAACAGGTAAGCCTCTGAAGCACAGTGAAGGTCAATACCGGAACATCTACCACTTGTACCCAAAAGCTCATGTCTGTCTCAGGAAACATAAATGCATCCAGTCCTTCTCCAAGAGTCCACAGATGTCAACAGTGCCTGCATTTCTTTATAGTCCTCCAAAGTCTCCTCTGAGACTCAAGGGAACACAGTTATGCTGAACCCTGAATTAAAAGGTTTTTTCCTCCACTCTTCTTTTGGATTCATGAGCATAGCTTTCTCTCCTCCCCACACCCTCTTCTCTCTCTTAATGACTGACCACAGTTAGTTAAAATGATATCCCTTGCACTGGGCACTCCCCCTTTCTAGGTCACAGGAAATGGTCAAATTAAAAGGCATTGGCAGAAGTGTAGAGAAGAGACAGACTAGGCTGGAAACCAGATGCACACACCTTCAGAATAAAGCATCTAAACAATCACGTAATCTTAGATTCAAAGGTCTGGGATGGCTGTGTCCACTGGACCCAGATAAGACCCACACAACCCCAGCTCCTGAAAAAGCACATCTGTCAATCATAGTGAACCGCCCCCTTGCACCACCTGCCTAGCACTGAGAGAACAACTCCACATAACACAGCATATACACTTTCACTCAGCAGCACCAAGCACAATGAAACCAGCTGCTAGCCATTCCTGTCTGACATGCTGAATTATTGCAAGATGAAGTCTTTTCTTCTCCCACCTCTCTGCCTCTTCAGGTACTGGCTGACTCAGGTGAAAGCAAAGCAGCACAATCAAACCTTTTGTGGTTACATTACCTATAATCCTCTCTAAACATCAAAAAGAAAGTTAACATATTTCTAAGATACAATGGCACAAGGGGAAACACAACTAACCCAAAAGGGGAAAACAGGAAACTAGCAAGGAGAAAACTGAACAAGGCACAGCAGGGAAAACATTCAGTCTAGTGCTCCAAGTGTGGAACTAGGGCACCTGATGGTGTGATATGGATCCTGAGGGCTGGGCAAGTTCGCCCCTCCAGGCTTGTCTGCTGCGGGACCACTCCCAGGAGTGGGTGTGCTCACAGCTTGGGACTTCCCTTGGCAGCCATTTCATTGGCCAGGCATCGCTAACTTAGGTCTCCTCTACAACACTGGCCCCACTCTCACAGGTTGACAAATCACTCTGGAGCTAAAGACCTGGACTCCAATGGTGACGTACCCTTCCTGTCCACGAGCCTTTCCTCAGAGGCATCAGTGGAAACCTTCAGGGCCACACAATACTTGCATTCTGAAAACCTGGGACCTGCAATCATACAGACAATGCCAAGGTCAGCTGTGAATGAGAACATTAGCCAGGCCACCTGGACCATGGCCTCCCTGTGCCGGTATGGTGTTAGTTACACCATGAAATGAATCTTGAGGTAAGGATTCCCAGGACGTTCTCCTCTCCAACAAGTCTTTAAGCCTGCTACATGTGGGGTCCTTCCCATTCCTGAGATGCCTCAAGGTCCCTTCTCTGAGTGTGAACTACTGCAAAGTACTCACCTTCTTGTTAATGACAGTAAACTCTTTACAAACTATACCCTCCTTGGAATTACAAAGCTTTCTTGTCTGGAAAACCTGCAAGTGCTTTCAATCTTTCTACTCTGCCTTTTGCTACTGAATCCCACTGTACACTGGGCTAAAGGCAAATAGAAATACCCAGGGACATCTCAAATGCAAGTCCCTCCTAGATCTGAAGAGATGTCCAAACATCTCCTGAAATACTAATTCCAAAGTCTTCTGAATCACAAGACAAGGTAGGGTCACAAAAATGTGAATACTCTCAGTATTACAGTATCTGAGATCAACATCATGGATCAACATATCAAATCCTTGATATATCCTTCAATGGATTAATCAGTCTATCTTTTAGTTGCCTTTTTACATCACTGTGACCAGAAGATCTAACAAGAACAATTAGAGCAAGAAAAGTTTATTTAGTTCATGGTTTCAGAGGTCTCAAGTCCTATGACCACCATACCTCTGGAACCAAGGATGGCACAGCACCGTGGTGTAAGTGTAGAGAGGGGGCAAGACCTCAGGATATGGCAATGAGGAACCAGAGAGAAAGAGAGAACTCTGCTAACCACGAACAAAGGATGAACCCTAAAGGCATGCCCCCTTTGACTGACTACTTCCACACACATCCTTCTTGCCTACAGTTCCCATCCACTTAATCCATACCAGTGGATGAATGCACTCATTAGGACAAAGCTCTCAGACCCCAATCATTTCATCACTACACTTCCTGACACTGTCTTACACATGAGGTGTTCAAGGGCACCTCCTATCTAAACTATCACCTCCTCTCACCTTTAAATAACCCTCCCAAAAAGTCTAAGGACATGGAGAATGTAGACAAAACCTAAGACCATTCTTCCCACAAGTAACATGAGTGGCCTCTAATCCAATTCCCAATAACACACTTACTTCAATCTCAAAGCCTCACACACAGTCTCTACTGTCTACATTCCTCCACTCACTCGGGTCTGACCTCACATCAGCATCACCAACAACGCTCTCTTCCAGCACTCTAGCCTGCATCTAGCCTGTGTCTCCAAGATTGTCCAAACATCTCCTGAAAGACTAATTCAAAAGCCTTCTGAATCACAAGACAAGGTAGGGTCACAAAAATGTGAATACTCTCAGCACCAATTTCTGAGTTAATCAGCCAACTGTCACAGTATTACAGTATCTGAGATCAACATCATGAAAGAAGGAAAAGATTACTTTGGGCTCATTATTTGGAGGTTATAATCCATGATTGCTTGGCCTAGTTTCCTGTGGACCTGTGGCTGAGCAGTAGAATATGCTGGAGGAAAACTGCTCACTTCAACATGGCCAGAAATCAAAGAGAAAAAGAAAAGGGGTAAGGGTGGGCAAAGGCCCAGGTCCCAATATCCCATTCCAGAGAACAACCCCAATGACATGATTGACTTCCACTACATCCCACCTCCTGAAAGGTCCCCCTACCTCACAATGGCACCATCTACTGGAGAACAAGCTTTTAACTCATGAGTCTTTCCAGAAGGTGATTATTCAACCCTTAGAGGGGACTGAGATCCTCTCCCATATTCCTTCTGCCATTTCACACACAAAGGGTAACGCTGCTCAGCAACCATCTATAGGTAACAGCCAGAAGGAGAATCAGCCTAAGGACTCAGGCACAGAAAACCTCAGATGAGTCCCAGAAAGGAAGAGCAGGTTGTGGGGTCCTCTGGTGGCCACCTTCAGCTTGTGGTTCACTGATAGGTCAGCCGCTCTAGGGGAACGGAGAAAATGAAGGTGGCACCACACTATAAGTCAGTCATCAAGCAGGGATTCATTTCCCTCAGGAAGAGAATCTTTACCCTTCAGAACATGGACAATGTTACTTCAAAACATGACCCAATAAAACAGAGCTACCAAAACAGAAACCAAAATCTTCTCTAAGCGTTGGGGTCCCTGCAGGTCCCTCCTAGATTGAAGCCTCAGATTCCTCAGGGAAGGGTTTCTGATCTCCACCAGCACACACCATACAGGACACAGATGGTAGTGGGGAGAGGTTCTGCAGGATTTCAGCAGCCTCACGCTGTGGAGCACAGTGTTTTTACCCCCCAGCTGACCCTCAGAGGAGCCAACAGCATGTGTAGCCGCCCAGCTGATTCTCAAGTGTTGGCATGGAAGAGGCCTTTTCCCACCTCACCTCCTGTCTGGAAAATCCCACGGTTTTATGCCTGTTCCCCATCACGAACATCACGCCTATTTAAAAGCTTCTGTTCTCCAGAGCCATGTATGTTTATCACTCAGATGCCTGAACCACACACATGCTGAAGAGGAACCTGCCTGCCTAACACTGCTGAATCCACCTGCATGAGGAAGAGCCAGGTGTCAATAGACATGCACACTCTTTGGCCCCGAAGAATGAACTAACTCAGGAGCAATGTGGGTGACAGAATGACCAGGTCAGTGCCTTCCCCAAAGCGTCCCTGATGCCCCCTCACAATACATGTAGAATCAGCAAGATATCAATGCACTGTGACCTGAATATGTTTCCTTCACACAGATGCCTGGTCATAAAAACGGTGCTCACACACACACACACACACACACACACACACACACTCAGGTGGTGTCCTAGTAAACACCTAATAAGATATAATGTAGGAAAAGGTAAGAAAGTCTTGCCTTTTAGTGTATGAGGTATATCTATCTCAAGACTAATTTCAACCTAATGTCTGGATACCACCGAACACCAAATTTAAAGGGATGAGCAGGGTCAGCAATAGCTGGTTCCTGGCAGCTCCAGCCCACAAAGAAAATGTGTACAAAATTCACCCGCCCCCAAGGGTACTAACTTGAATTGCAACCTCAAATACAAAAACAAAACTGCATTCACATCTCCAGACAAAAATACCTCAGAGCTCTGAACATATGTACAAGTGATATCTCCACCCTAAACACATAGAAACACCACTGGTTACTACATGAATTTGTGCAGAAAAATACCCTATTCTTCCTAAATGTTCATGCACATTCCTATGGTTATGCATACACGCACAACACGGACGGGGCACACGTGTACAACAAACACACGGCCAATGAATACCCAATGAATACCCTTCAGGCTCAGCCTGAAAAACCAGAGTATACAACCAGTCACCTCTTGCACTACAAAAAACAAAATTCACGCGAAATCCCACAGTTCTTAAACTACATTCATTCCACAATAACCAAACACGCAATTGACTCTCAAGTGCACAATGAACCTCTCAAATCTGCCAGACTACACGGGCCAAGAGCCCCATAAATTCAAGACACACTCACCCACCAACAACCTACACTTCTCAAAGCATAGGCTAACCATAATTATATACCAGGACCTCACATTCTACTAACATCACCAAAATCTTCAAGAATCATGGGCCACAATAAACACAAACACAATTTCGGAGCATCTTGTATACTCACAGATTCTAAATACCACATCCACAAATCCATGAACATACACCTAATCACTTGTGTGCCTACACACAACACACAAAAATGATAATCTTCCATGCATGAGGAAGAGAGTTCAAAAACACCACACACAGAAAAACATGCACCCATTAATCTCTATATATGGATCAATATATTCATAATTTCCACACAGGAATGGACAGACTGAAACACAAATATTTCCAAACATGCATACAGACATTCCCTAAAACTACACAGTATTCCACATCTCCAGAAAGCAAAGTGCCAAGCTCTGCAGCAGAACATTCCCCTATGCACCTAGAAATGTCACACATTCTCCAAGGAGATACACTTTCAATACTCCTAGCAACCTCATTCCCAATGAAGAAACTTACAGAATTCACACACCCATGTTGCAATGCAGAAACCAGTTTGCATGGCCAAGACACAAAAGTATCTCCAGCGTATCATATAAAATACACATAAGCTCACTTACAAATCCCAAATTATCACACCCTACTAGAACAAACTTTATTTCTACTCAAATTCTAACAAAGAACTGTATCATTTATCTCTAAAACATACAAACAGAATTGCACAGCCCCTGTTTAAAAGCACAGTGTCACCTTTCATCCCATATATACACCCTTCCTTCCCACTTACATACAAAGAACTTTCTACTTAATACAAACATCAACTTTCAGGTCCCGTGAATACACATACTAAATGGCACCTAAATATTCTGCCTTGTCACAACTATTGCTAGTTCCTGGGACACAAATACAAACACGTGCACACGCACACACACACATACCCCTGTGGTGTGGCAGTGAACACAAACTCAATATACAAGTACTCTTCATAGACATCTCATCTCTACACAGTTACCACTACATACAAATAGGCAAATATCATCAAATACACAAAAAGTCTCATACTACCTTCCCATATAAGCTCACACACTCCCAAATACAAAGAAATAACTCCTCCATTTCCAAAATGCAGAACCCTGCCAACTCCACACCACACTTGAACATATTCATCCTACTACAACACAAATTTAGTAACTGACCAGCCTTTATGCACTCAAGTGCATATACACAAATAATCACAATAATTTTTTTTTACAAAACCCCATATTACCAAGCACCATGCACTGAAAATGCAAATTCACCTCCTCCATTTCCCAACTTTCACAATCACATTGAAAACCCACAGAAATATACCCAAACCTGCTCCTTAACATAGCCCATATGCAAACACTCATATAATACCCAAACTTCCCAGGGTGCATCCATGGACCAAAACAAGTAACCACAAGACTACAGGTAAAATATTACCTATTACCTATTGCAAACACCTAACCCCAACTCCCTCAGTTGATGCCAGTGGTCTCCCACACCCTCCGAATACACTGAAGCCTACACAGTCTCACAAAAACTGTCATGACTTCCCTTGGTCCCCTACACCCACCCACACACCATCACGCACACTTGTGAATACACACCAGACTCTCATCAGAGGGCTGACCCTGAACTAGGAAGTCATGTCAACACATGAGGGGCAGCACCACCCCACAAAAGGAACAGGGACAAACCCTCATGCCCTCTGAATTCCTACCATCCCTACAAGGACAAGCACAGCATCTCACTTTCTCTTACAAATAACCTCCCATTGATCATCACGACTTCAAAACGAAAGGAAAACTCCCTGCACCCAGAAACCCCGACAAGGGCCTCCCAGTAACCCGCCAACACACACCAGAGCATGTGATCCATTTCCCGTGTGCGATCCATGAACACCACACAATTTAACAACCAAATCTCAATCTCTTTATTGCAAAACGACTGTAGGGCAGACGCTTCTCATGCGGTCATCGAGTCCATTTTCCACACTCTTCCGCCACAGCCAACCTGCGACTGCACGTCCACCAGAACGCGACCACAGCAGAAGGGCCAGAGCGGCTTGGTCGTCCCTTTTGCAAAGTCGCCAGCGCCACCGGACAGGAGTGTCCTTCTGCCTAAGGACGCGGAGGCCGCCTACATCTCCGGCACGCACACGTCTCGCGGGGACGAGGAGAGGCCGTCCCAACTCCACGGACCTCGACACCGGTCACCTCCCTGCAGACCAGACGCCGCTGCTCGCTCACCGCGGAGGCTCCGCTCAGCGCCGCGGCCACG
This sequence comes from Sciurus carolinensis, assembly GCF_902686445.1. Taxonomy (NCBI): domain Eukaryota; kingdom Metazoa; phylum Chordata; class Mammalia; order Rodentia; family Sciuridae; genus Sciurus; species Sciurus carolinensis. Next base: position 7,039,401 of record NC_062227.1, read on the forward strand.
GGCTGCCTGGGACGCCGACCCAGAGGCTCCGCGCTCGCACCGCCTTGGCGACCGTCCGCTCGGGTCCAGCACAGGAGGCGCGGGGTCGCGCGGGGCCTGGTCTGGGTGCTGCCCGCGGACAGGTGAGAAGGGGTCGCAGGGCGGCGGCGCCGGCGCGGGCACACGACCCGGAGGCCCGAGGCCGGGACGGAAGACCGGCGCACGACGGACCTGGAAGGGAAGGGCGCGCGGGTCCAGCACCTCTGGGCTGGGAACCGACTCTGGACGCCGCCATGGGAGCCACGCCAGCCGTTGGGAAACCGCCACCCGCGCTCGCGCGTCGCATCGACCCCGCGGCAGTCGCAACCAATGCTGGACCGTTGGACCGCGGCCCGCGAGCGCCACATCGCCTCTGGCCAAGCGCGTGCGCATGCGCGAGGGCTGCAGCAGGAAGCGCGGAGCGCCTGCAGGACAGAATGGAATTGCTTAGGGGTCTGCGAGGTAAGGCGACTCCTCCTTCCAGCGAGTGCACCTGAAACGACCGCCGGGATGTTCACCATGACACACCTGCCTTGCCTGCATTGGAGACCGCCCTGGCTGCAGCCTTGCAAGCTCTCTACCATGAAGCTCAGGCTGCTCAATGCGTCCATTTGATTCTTGTTCAGTGGTTCAGAAATGAGTGTGTGCTTTTCTCCTACTCCATGTACAGGTTCCATTAAAGAGCAGTTCTGGCAAAGGATTTTTAGATCTGGGTAACACTCTAAAACACCCATTCCTTGATTTTTCCTACTTCAGTTACTCTACTCAGATTTGGTAGACGTGGAGAGTGCTCCTGGTCTATAGGAATGAATGCACAAACGCTTTCTTCCAGTGTGTTTTTAAACCTTTAATCTAGGTCTGATGATGTTGACCAATTTCCTCAGACAGAGCATTTGCATACTCTCCTTGTTTGTAACATATGGCATACTTTCATCTGGTACACATTTAAAATGTGTACCATGGACACAATTGATATTGTATCATTGGAAAAGCATTCTCTCCCTTCATGCTTATTTTGGGGATTCTGGTGATTAGTATGGCTTCCCCACAAAACATGATGTGCAAGACATGTCATGTGTGCTACTGTCAAGGGCCACCCTGGGTGAAGACACAAAAGCTGTAAAGGAAGCAGACAGGGTTTTGTCATTCCTCCAAACTTCACGGATTGGGGGGAAAAGCTTCTGTTTTGTGAAGCTGATCAGCCATGTTCAGACATCTTTTTTGTTTTTCTTTGCTAAGCAATCAATGTTAGCCTAGGAATTTACAATCATACAGGTCAGAAGGTAGGGTACAAGGACATATAACTGCTCCTTTCCATGGCCAGTTGATGGAAATTGAATTTGGGCTAGTTGGAATATATGTATCCAACATTTTGACACAGTGCAAACCTCACTGCAAGGAGTTGAAGGATGAAGCCAGGGATAATGTGCTTACTAAGAGTATGCAAGGACCTGGAATTTGATCTTGCACTCCCAAATCAAACTTGCTTTGCAAATCCAGTATCTGTCATTCCTTTCAATAAACAATGATTTTTTTTTAGTAGGGGAATAGGAAAAAAGAGTTTTTGCACAAAGCACATTTTACATCATTCATTCTAACAAAGAAACACACCACATCTAATACCAATGACATGAATGAAGACTGTGGGAAAGAATGAGGAGATTTGACAAGTGAAAGAAGACCCTGTTAGCAGTGCCTGAGTATCCTGTTCAGCCCCACCACTCCATTAAAAAGGTTTATGAAAAGGTGTTGAATCCTTAATGAGCATCCAAGAGTGTGTTTAGCAAGCATGATTGGATGAAAAAACACTATATTCATAAAATGCAAGCCTACAATACAGTCAGAGATGGTGGCCTGTTAGAGTTCCCTGGAGGGTAAAGGATGAGCCTGTGGCCATTCTTCAGACACCTGGAAGCTGCATGTGATACTATTCTGAGGGGTTTACCAAAGGATCTCAGATCATGAGTGGGCAGTGGAGAGAAATATTCTTAGCACGAAACCTGCCCAGTGGGGTTCTTGAGGACCACGTCTGCAGTGCAAATACACAATGTGTTGTGAGGCTGAAGGGCACCCCAACTGCCAAGGCCCAGGGTCCCTCACCCACTTCCTGCCCAGGAAATCTGCTCCTTCCATCGAGACAGCAGATGTTCTTGATTCCTGAAGGGCAGGGAGCCCAGAAAATCTCAACCAACATAGATTGGGACCTCTGTGAGGTCTTCTGAATTGGCATCACTTTCACAGAAGGAAGAGGACGCTCAGCGCTGCTTGGTGTTGGCCACGCTCCATGTCGTAGCCTCAGCCCTTCATTTTGTGTTAGCAGAAAGACTTAGCTCCTCTTCCTTGTTTGGTACTCCATGAAAAGTGGACACATGTGGGTGTCCTTCGTTTAACAGGATCAGGTTTGAGGATGACTGGGTTCCTATCAAGAGAGGAAGAATAGCACACAGTTGGGAGGGGGGCCTACTGGTATTGTCATTGAGTTAGGCAGGGGTCCTGATTAATACATGGAGGTGTTGAGGTGTTGTGGGCCTTGTGTTCGTTGACTAGGGTCAGCATGACGTCCTGGAAACAGGGATGCGCTCCAGACCAGCATGTCACACCTGACAGCTGGTAAAGGCTTGGTTGTCTGTGACACATTCCTTACTATCACTTGGGACTGAAAGGACAAGGACCACAGCATGGCTCAGTTCCCAGTCCCAATAACAACATGGCCAGGGGCTGTGAAAATCTCGGGAGAGCCCCAGTCACTCCCCATCCCATTGTCCTCAATGATGCTCAGAAGCCATTGCTGGTCATGCCAGCAGAGCATCTCAGGGAACTCACTGTCTATCACACAGACCTCTTCCCTGAGAACAGAGCTTCCTGACTCTTGGCAGGATCCAGTGAACACTGGGATCAGTGCTGGTCACGATCTGTCCCCCACATAGTGTTTGATGCAGGAAGTGGTGGGAGAAGGACCCACATGCTGTGATGAATGTGCTCTTGGGTAAATTTCAAGGTTCCTCAGGCTCTAGGTAGTGAGAGGTTTACTCAGGTTTGTGCAACCCTAGGAAAGAAGTGGAGGGATATACAAGGAGCATTGGCCAAAGGAAGGCTGAGGAGGTGATGGGCCAATTAGCTGTGGCACCTGTTCCCTTCACTAATGACCTTGGAACACCTGCAACTGCCCTGGACAGGGTCCCTTTCCTGCTGGTGAGCATGCGGAGGGCATGGTGCCCCTGAGCACAGTCAGATTCACTCATTTTGAGGGAGTCACATGGGAGGTGAATGGATTCTGTGCAAAGGATGTTCAAGAGAGTCTCAGAGACAGGGAAAGCTGAGGTTTCATAATCAACAGAAAGCATTCTGGAAATCCCAGTGTATGGAAGGAGTCTTCTATGGGAACAGCTACTACTAATGTGATGTGAAAAGAAATTCACTCAGGGATGTTTGCAAACTGCACAGTTTCCTTGACCACAGGGCCCTGAGCTGTTCCCACTTGTCCTCAGATTCCCACTGACTAAGGAGCTGGGGGCCTCGATCCTGCTGCCATTTCCCCTCCTCCACTCTCCCTTTTCTTTGCCTCCACAGCATCTGCATCAGAGCCCAGGCATGAACTTCAATCCTGGTGTCACCATGTCTCCTTTGGAGGCCTGCCTTTCTTCTTGCTGCCCCTGTGCCAACTCACCAGCCATCTGGGAGCTGCCCCTGGCACCATGGATGACCGTACCCATCCCCCAGGAAAACTCTCTAGTGCTGTCTGCTTACCCTGGAGGACCACAGGTAGCTGAGCTCTTCACCTTTGGACCACGTGGGCCAGAACTGAGGCCAGCAGGCTGTCCTCACACTCACAACCTTGCCCACACTCAGGGACCCCTCAACTGGAGGGCCCAGGGGCCTTCTGTGGGGGTGAGGAGCATCCCACTCCCTTCCTCATAGCAGCTTCTGCCCAAGGACCACTGTGCCTGCCTCAGCCAGTGGGGGACCTGGAACTATGGGGGCCCCCGTCACCAGGGCCTTGCCCCTCCAGCACCACTGTCCTCCCAATGGTCCACCCACGGCCAGGTGGACGGTTTGGAGAGGACATCCTGCCCACCTTCCAGACTGCAGTGCCACCAGGTGCCTCCAGTGGACCTCAGAGCATGGAGGAAAACTTGAGCCACTGGCAGCGCTTTCAGACCCTGGTCCGCAGGCACCTGCCTCAGACTCCAGATGTGGAAGCACTCTCCTGCTTCCTCGTGTCAGCGCTCTCCCCAGGGTCCCCGAACTCCTCCTAGAACTCTGACACTAGGAAAAGTGTGGATGGAAAAAGGAGGCTGGGATGTAGAGGACCAGGACGGAAAGCCCTGCAGGTGGGGACAAGCTGAGAGACCTGCACTGACAGCAATATTCTCCTCACACAGGGGAGGAAATGAGCCTCGCCTCGCTGCCCATCACGGCCCTGTGAGTGCAGGCAGTCTTGTTTCAATGATATCGTCACACGGAGGGCTCAAGGTCAGAGCAGGTTCCTGGATAACGTTAGCCAGGACTGGAGGTTGGCTCTCTCACTCCACATGTTGGTTCCCTCCCCCAGTCATTTCACCTTCCAGCATGGACCTGACTGTTCCCAGCACAGAGGACGTCACTAGCAGAAGTGGGGTCAGGGGTTCTGGTCCCAAGAGAGAGCTCCACAGACACCCAACCACACTGTCCTGAACTCCTGACAAGGACCCTATGTTGACGCAGCACCCCTGAGGAAGCTCACTCTCTGGATTCTGGGTGGGGATGTTCATCTTGGCCCCACTTTGTAACCATGGTCCAAGGACATCGTGAGCACTGTCTCAGTCAGCTTGGGCTGCCATCCAGGGTAGTTTAGAGCAGCGGGGTGAAACCACAGGCATTCATTTCTCACAGGTCTGCAGCCAGGAGACCCTGATAAAGGGTGCCTGACCCAGCGTGCCACTAGGGCTCTCTCCTCCCCTTGCATGAAAAGGATGCTGACGCACCAGTGTCCTCACATGACTGAGGTCACTTCAGAGTGTCCTCCTTCTCCTGGAAGACCACTAATGCCCTCACAAAGTCCCACCCCCAGGATCTCATCAAACCCTCCTAAACAGTAAAGCCAATCTCCAAGTGCCCATCACATTGGGGGTTAGGACTTCATTGGTTGAACGTAGGAGGATAAAAACAGTCAGCACATAACACACCACACCACTGAGGAGCCCAAGTAAAATCACACAGGCCATGGTGAACCTTGGTTTTAATGCTGGTATAAGGTACATTGTTCTAGGGCCCCAATGCCAATACCTTTGACTTGAACATGATGGGGCAGATGTAACAAAGGTAGGATGGTGTGTAGGTCCAAATAAGTAGAGAAGAGAGGGTGACCTTGTGGACCCTGACTGATCCTCATGAATTCTAGCCCAGTGCTTCAGTTCCTGGCCCAACTGGAGCCCACCATGACCATGGAGGAGGGCCTGCAGAAGGGGTTGCAGGAATGGCAGTGCACAAGTCACCTTGCCCGCAACATCTTCTGAGAGTGCACAAAAGTGAGTGAGGTTTCGGAGCCCAGAGCCGAGTGGTGGGGGATCATGGATTGCACAGCAGGGTCTGGTAGGGCCATCACATACCAATATGTTGCTCTGAGGCATTAGTTCTCCAAAGAGCACCTCCCTCGAGCTCACTGCTGGGCATTCCCTCTGCAATTGTCCCAGAAACTCCAGCCTCAATATTCCTGATTTCAACTCTACCTTGAGGTTCAGGATGAGGACGGGGAGGAAGAACCAGTCCAGCCACAAGGTGGCCTTCTACTATCTTGGCCCTGCAGAGTGGAAACATTCTGCTAGCCTCACACTGGACCCTGTCTGGGAACAGGCCCCTCTTTATAGAGTGGGGCCCATCATAACTCAAAAGAGTGACCACTATTTCAACCTGATGTTTTCCACAAGAGGGTGGAGTGGGGAGTGGGTGTTCAGGAGAATCCAGCCCCTCAGATGCCTGAGGACACATCTCCCATCTCTATTGCCTTCCTCTGAGGAATCCCTGGTATTCTAACAAGTGAAAAGAATAAGAAACAGCCCTCCTTGGAAGCAACCGCCTGTTCTCCGTTTAGCAACCACTTTCACTTGACCTCTCCTGTGCCTCTGTCTCCCAGCTGCTCCTTCCAGGGATCATGGTCCCAGCAACACTATGCCCAACTTGGGTCAGAACCCCTGGTGTTCCCTGATATAAATCACATCCCTGACCAGCTTCTTGCATTACCTGGTCTGTGGGGTTTGTGTTAGGGACAGGAGAGACCTGGAACCAGGGACACCCAGGGTCCCTACTGGGTCCCTCATTCAGATTCCCTCAGGGCTACCTTAGGTAGTGTTTCCCCAGAAGTGCGGTTCTTCCTTTGTGACACCTCCCTCCAGGGACTGGCCCAGCCCACTCTGGCACACAGCTCCACATCCCTGCCACCAGCTCCTGCCTGGTATGGGACAGGCACCTGCCTAGTATGCCTGACCTGTTTCTCAGCTCAGCCTGTGCTTCGTTTATCCAAACCCTGCCAAGGTTCATGGAGTTTGAGAAGGCAGAGGAGTTGGAGGACCCAAGGATTCTGATGTCAGCAGCCTTCCAGTGCCGACCGCCTCCTGTACCTGTGGCTGGATCTTCCAAGGCTCCCAGATCCTGAGACTGTCCAATAGGCAGGTAGAGTCCCAATATTCCCACAGAAACCCATGATATCAGCTGACCAAGGGATGCCAAGGACCGAGGAAGATTTCTGTCCCAAATAAGAACTTTTCACTCACTGTGGGTTTTTCGGGCTTGCAAGAACAGCCCAGTGGTAGCTGAGGCCCCTCCCACCTTTGTTTTGAAGTGCCTGTTGACTGGTCCAGCTTGAGAATACCTTTCTCTCCTCCGCTGTCCAGAGAACCAACACGCCATCTGCCCAGGATTTGGGTCTGTGTCGGGACAGTGCATGAAATATCAGTGGTTCCAAATGTCCTCTCACATGACCATCCTAGATGTTGCACCTGGTGCACTGTCACCTCCCTTGAGTCAGGTTACCATGGTGCATGGCACATCAGGTGAGGTCCCCTGAACCTTGTCTTCTACCAAGTGTTTGGGATGAACTTGGAACCCCCAGGCATGTACCTTTCTGGTCCTCCCTGTCCTAGTGTGTGCCTCCAAAAAGATCAGGCCTATGGCACATCCTGCCCACCCATTAGCAGCCAAACCCAAGGTGCCAGGAACCAAGGCACATGAGACCAAGGCACCCAAGGAGATCCCACCTGAAGCCATCCAAGAGTACATGGACATCATGGATGAGCTATTCGGGCCTATCGACTTTGTCACATGGGAGCCCTCCTGCTTGTCCACAGGAGAGTCTGCTGCAAACTTGGGAGAGGAAGGACTGCATCAAAACCCAGTCGAGGATGATTTATACCCAGATGCAAGTGTCCTGAGCTACATTGATGAGGACTTTGTCGACAAGGTGGGATAGGCCGACAGTCATGGTGTCCACATGGCTTCAGGACCCACAGAATTGAGCTACATACATTAGAGTCTCAGCATTGGGTGTGTTTCTCTCTCTCTCTTTCTCTGTGTGTGTGTGTGTGTGTGTGTGTGTGTGTGTGTGCTCATGTGCACGGGTGCACTTGTGAACGTGGGTATAGCTGGAGGTCGGGAATCAACATCCCCATGGTGCAGAACAGGATGGTTCATCCTTGCTTCCTGTTCTCCTAGAAGTCTTCCTGACTTGGGGCCATTTCCTCCCCAGGTCACTCACACTCTCTTCCTTCTCCTACCAGGTGGAGACCATGATAGACCCCCACTTCCTGGAAGAATTACTTCCCTCTGAACCACATATAAATATCATGGACATAACAAAAGAGCCGGAGCAGCAGGAGGATGTCACCCCTGACCAGATAAAGAGGGGAAGGACGGTCTCCCAGCAGACCAGGGGCAGGAGATACACTGGCTATGCAAGAGAGGCAGGGACACCTGAAAAACAAGTGCAGGGACACCAGGCACTTTGGAGAAACAAAAGGTAGCCAAGGACAAAGGAGCACCAGGTAGAACTAGGGAGGTGGAGTCACCTGGTTACTGGGCCTTGGGGACAGTCTCCAAACAGATAAGGCAGAGAGAGACCTGATAGACTAGGAGGCAAGTAGACAGGAAATGGAGTGGTTGCAGGTGCACAGGGGAGCCAGGGACAGCAGGTTGATGAGAAAGGCACAGGACCCTGTTCACGTGACACACAGGACTCGTCTATCCCTATCTTCCTGTGATACATGGCTCCGAGACTGTGACTGCTCCAGGACAGAGGATGTAGGTGGGGAAGAAAAGGAAGGAAACAGGAGAATCACGGACAGGCTCAGGGTATCAAGCTGAATGGGAGCCCAGCAGGGTGGCCAGCAGAGCCTGTCTGTCTCTCTGAGAGCAAGACGGGTGACAGCTCCACATTGCACTTCCCATTCAAATATAATTGTCCCTGGTCCCTCTGGTCCTTGTCACGCATGAAGAAGCATTAGCCAGTGCCATTTCCTCCTTCACCTTGTTGAGAAGCTCCTCTGCAGGTGACACAATGTCATGGTTTGTCCCAACAGGACTCAAGGTCTTCCATGCCAGATACCAACCAAGGTGGGGAGAAACATAAACATCACTCTGATCAAGGGGTCAGCATGCAGAACTGGACCACAGAGGTGGCTTCCCAAGATGTGAAGAGGTGCAGGGCCACAGACCCAGTGTTGCTGGTCCAAAGGACACTGCTCTCCTGCCAAGCTCTCATGGGTCTTCCTCATTGGGGGCCGTGTGGTCCAAACATCCTCCCCAAAACTGCACCTCCTCCTCCCTATGCCTGGGGAACAAAGGTGTAGTGGGTCCCAGAAGGGTCACTTCTTCTGGGAAACAACATGGGACAGCCATCAGCTGCACTGTGGACGATGCCCTCCAGAGCCTGGGCTTCCTCCTAGTCTACCAGCACCATCTGCTGCCTCGGGCACTGTCCCAGAGCCAGGACTCTCTCATGGAACCCTTCTGCTCTGGAGAACAAGCACCCCAGGCCAACTGCTCAGACAGGAGGTCTCCCCTGCCACCTGATCCAGCTTCCACGCGCAGGAAGCGAGCTCTCACTGGACATGCATTCAATGTGGAAAAGATACCCTGCTCCGAGCCTGCCCTCCAGGTCTCTGCAGGGCAAGATCAGGATCTGGAGCAGGTTCAAACCTCACAGCCTCAGAAGAGGAAGTGCAAGTCATCGGGAAACCAGAAGAAAAAGGGGTTCTGTGGAGAGTAAGGTTGGTGGGTGGCCTCTGGGTTGGCCGCCCCTCTGGTGAGATCATTCCCTTGCTTCATTCCACACCCCAACAGTTCCACCTCACTCAGGACAGTTCCTGATGGTCCTCAGGAAAGGGAAGGGAATGGGAGGGTACTGGGAGTGTCGAACGTGGGGAGGGGGACGTCAGAGGGAGGGTACTGAGAGGGAGCCAGGTGGGAAGTTCTGCCTTGATGGCCTGTGTCAGTGGGAACAAAGTCAATTTTGCAGGAAAAATCTTCTTGGGCTGCTGCTTCTGCCATGGTGTCTGTGCAGCTCCATGCAGTGAGAACTGAGAGGAGGAGGTTACTGGAGATGCCAGGCCCCAGGTTCACGAGTGCCCATCCACTGGGTCAACCCTCCATGTATAGACTGGTCCTTCCACTGATCCTGGGAGAAAACAGACAACACGTTCCTCGAACTCCATGCATCACCACATTGGAAAGACATCCCTTGGTTAGGGGATCTTCCCTGTGCACCCCTTCATGATCTGTGTCCCTTTAAAATCTCTTACCAATCATCTGAAGGCCAGACATGAAGAGGAATCTCAAAGAGGCAACGCGCATCTCCATTGGTGTTTGCAGCTCTGAGGTCTGTGGACTGACTGCTGGCTCAGATCTTAGTTAGCAGCCCTGAGATTGAATGTCAGTGACCCTCAGCTCCTAGTAGTAACAGCTCCCCTGTTGTCTTCCTTGGAGCCGTAGGCAGCTCCTTCCACCAGTTCCCTGGACCTCAGCAGTCAGCCTGACCTAGCAGCTCCTGCAGCTGTCCTTTGTTATGGGTCACTCTGTGCTTGATGCTGACCTGCCCATTCTGCCAGGTTGTAGTGCAACCAACCTGACCTGCTGTAGGTGATATGAAAGTCATGAATGTACAAACTATACCCATCCCCCCAAGAGACTTCATTAGGACTCTGGATGCACCAGAATGGGAAGTGGTACAGGGACTGTTTGCATAAGGAGATGGGGAAGGAATGTGATTTGAACTAAAAAGTTGGAGTCAAGCATGCATGGCGTCCTTCCAGGTACCTGCAGTGTTTCTGCTTAGGCACAGAGAGAGGAGGGGTTCCATGCACTGCAGACTGGGAACCACTGAAGGGCCCCAAAAGGGTGGCCTCATCTAGAGTCACTGCAGTGTGCATTCTTCTGGGGTTGACCTGCTATAAAAGCAAAAGGCTCCAAGTGACGGTGGGGTGTCTGTGGCAGCCACCATCATCACAGAGAAGGGCACAGTTTTTCTAAAGTACCTCTTGAGAACTTGGGCCCCGGTGTCTCATTGAATGGAGACCTGCTTGTGAGCCTTCAGCCGCCCTGCCCCCATGCCACTAATTGGGTTGCTAGAAGTAAACCTGGAATAGTATTGTTTTGGTTTTTTTTAACCCAGATTTTTCTCCTTCCATGATTGATGCTGGACAGTGAGACTGGATCGATTCCCAGCATGGCCAAGGACTTCCTGTGTAGGTGGGAGAATGAGAAGACAAGGGCTGGCTTCTCGTGGATGGAGTCACAGCACAACATGGAATTGTCAATTGACAACACCAGCAAGACCCACTGCCCCCATTATTGAAATGCTAGTTTTTCTGACAGTGGCCACAGGGCCTGGCTCCTTGTGGATGTCCTAAGTTAGCTGCACATGTATGGAAACTCAGGTGAAGAAACTCTTCCCCCTCCTATTGCAGAACTGGCTGGGGAAGGCTCACCAAGGACAGTGAGGGGTGTGGAGAGGCAGGAAGTAAAGGAAGGAAATGCAGAGGACTACTGCGCCACTTGGAAGGGGTGGCTCAGCCAGGCAAGAGCTCATGGGTGGTTTCTGAAGCCTCTGCACCTTCCTCCTCTTCCCCACCGTGCCTCATTTCCATGCTCTCAGGTGAGGACTGGCCAGTGCCTCATCCCTTTTAGTCTGAAAATAAGTGATTCCTTGGCTGCTGAATCCCATGTGGCCCAGACCCTGAATCCCTAGGGGTCCTGGACATTTGGAATAAAGAGAACAGTTGCTTTATGTCTTTGTGTCTTTTGATTTGAAGATTGTAATCAGCCCCAGATTTGAGATGCTTTGCATGAACTCGAAGCCTGTGCTTGGGGGCTGTCCCATTTTAGGTTGTTAGTGAGGTTTCCATTGCTGTAAAAAAACACCTGAGATAATCAACTGAAAACGAGGGAATTCTTATTATGGCTCATGGTTTCTGAAGTTACATCCCATGGTCACTTGGCCCCACTGACTTGGTCCCATAGCAAAGCCGTCCACGGTGGCAGGAGCACATCATGCAGCAGTGATGCCCAGGAAGCAGAGAGCAAGAGGAGGGGCCAGGTTCCTGACTTTAAGGGCACACCTCCTGACCTCCCTTTTAAGGGCATGCCCTGACCTCACCTCCTCCAACTGTGCCCCACTTCCTATGGTTTCCAGCACCTCCCAGTATTGCCACAGGTTGGGGCCAACCCTTAAGTACATGGGTCTCTTGGGACCTTGGGAAGGTGCTTGGGAACAGAGGTAAGATGTAACACGTGGCTACAGTGTTGCAGTCTCACCAATGTTTCTAGCAACTTACCTCACAATACTTACACTATGGAACCAACCGGGGTGCCCTTCAGCAGATAATGGATAAAGAAAATGTGGTACATATACACAATGGAATATTACTCAGCCTTAAAGAGGAATGAATCTATGGCATTTGCATGTAAATCAATGGATGGAATAGAGAAGATCATGCTAAGTGTAATAAGCCAATCCCCTAAAACCAACGACTGAATATTTTTTCTGAGAAACAGATGCTGATCCACAATGGGGGTTTGGTAGGGAAATATTCAGGAACTTTGGATTATGAAATGGGGAGTAAGAGAAGTGTGGGTGGTGGGGATGGGAAGGACAGTAGAAGGAGACAAACATTATTACTCTATATACATGCATGAAAAAATTTTTTTCAATTAGAAAATAAGAATGAGAACATTTTTGAAAAAGAAAAGACATGTGATGTCTGATCCCACAGCCCACAAAATGAAGTCAGAATGATCACAACTTGGGAATGTTTAATGTCTCTGACCTCACCCAGCTCTTATTTGTTCACTTCATGTTCACATCAGGTGAACTGAATAGTGGAGAAAGCTTTGGTGTTTCTTGTTGCATTTTCAGAGCAAAAGAAGAGAATTGTAAGCAGAGACTTTTGCATGGGGAGATGTAATAAAGAAAGGATTGCTTGTGGTTTGGGCAAATGCTTCTGGTGCACTTTCAAGGGGACAAAGAACAAGAGAGATTTGTGATTATCTGTGGGTCAGCACCTGATTCAGAGACAGATTCTGACAAAGATGCTGGACAGGGATTCTGGACTGATCCCCAGCACAGCTGAGGCCTGCCTGAGCAGGTGGCTTGATGAGAGGACAAGGCCTGGCTTCTAGGGAAAGGGGTTGCAGCAAGGGACACCTTCACCAAGAACCTCCACTGATGGGTGCAAATATCTCATGGCAAAATTTCATAAGTTTGATTTATACACCCCATCTTCAGTTCATCATTCATATCTGCATAGTGGTGGGACTAGGGAAAGATTTCAATTCCAAAGGCATGCATCCTATTTCTATATTACATTGCCATGTAATGTCCTGAATTTGGAGTTGTCATTTCATCTTTATTTCCTCATGCTTTTGTTCTTCATCTCTAGAGTGTGACGTTCAGACTACAGGTATCTTATTTATTACTGTCTAGAAAGAAAAGTCAAGTTCAGCAGAATTACTTCTGGGCACTTAAAATAGAGTCAGAAGTCACTGTTAACCAGATTTCAGATACATCCACTGCTGAAACTTCAACTGGGCTGAACCACACCTCCACCATGCTGACCCAACTGTACCAAACTGCCTCAGAAAATCAACTTCAAAGATGAAATGAAGGTAGAATGATCACAACTTAGAAGTGCTTAATGTCTCTGACCTTATGTAGTTCTTATCTTATCCACTTCCTCTTCTTGTTAGGTGAACTGAATAATGGAGAAAGCTTTTTATTGTGTATTACTTTTTCACATTGAAAGAATATAATAGGAGGCAAAGACTTATGCACAAGAGGATTTAATAAAGGATTATGGTTTGGGGAAATGATTCTGGTGTATTCTCAAGGGAAAAAAGAACAATACAGACTTGTGTAATTATTCATGGGGTCAGTATTTGGTTTTCAATACAGAAACACTGCTATAGGGATTTTGGACAGAACATGTCTTTTGTTGAGTGGGCTCTGCTGTCAACCCTGGTGCCTGCCCCTCAGTGTTAGGAACACTCCCCAGTAACGTGGTAGGCAGCTCCAGCACACACATGTGCATGCAAACACATATGTTCATTACTCCTTGAAGGCAGGAGCCACGTCTTGTTTTAATGTCCCAATTGGTTCACCTCTTCTGAACCCCATCACTCTCTACCACCCTGGTACACTAAAGCAACGTTTCCTGCCTATGGCCTCCAAATTGGTCCTTTGTTTTCCATCCTTGTGTACTTAAGTGCCCATATGCTATCACAGTGTTAGTTTAAAAAAAGCCATGTCACTTTCCTGCTCAGCACCTTCTCGTGCCTTCTCATGAGTGCTTAGTATAAAATGTAAACTCACCACCTCGCCTATGAGATTTTGCACAATACTGGTCCCGTGCCCCCTCTCTGCCACATCTCCTACTTCATCCCTCACATACCTGATACCTGGCAGCATCGAAAACTTTGCTCATCCTCGAACAAGGCCATCTCCATCCCTGGACCATTTTCTTTGCTATTTTCCCTACCTAGCTTGCTTTCCCCTCTGCTCTTTGCATGACTCCTTTCTTTTTGATATTTACAACTCAGTTCAATTCCTTCTAGTTTCACTCAATCATGTGAATGGAAATAGGAAACCTCTACAATCATCTCCCTGTTATATTTCTTTCATTTACTTTTCTTGTTCTGTTTCTCCCAACTCAAAATATCACACTATATCAATGGTGTATAAAATATGCCTAGCACAGAGCAACTGAATAGACTAGTGTTTGGGTGAGTGGACGGATATGAGGATAGGAGGGAGGAGAGTGGGTAATTAATTGAACAGGAATATGGGTGGGTGAATGGTTGAATGGATAAGTGTATGAGTGGGTGAATGAATGGGTGGGAAGATAGTGGGCGGGTAGTTGCATAAGTTAGTGGATGAAGAGGATGAAGAATGGATGGAGAGACTGATGAGAACAATAAGTGGGGAAGATGGTGGATGGGTGGAGGAATGGATGAGTGGATGGTGGATGGGTGGAGGCATTGGGTGGGCAGGTGACTGGATGAAGACATGGGAGAAATTGTGTGGACAAGTAGAAATGGACAAGTAGAGAGTGGGCTAGATGGCTGGAATGAAAGGAGAATTACTAACAGTAAGTAATACGAAGTAATAAAGAATAATAATAAGGGTAGCTGTATTACGGTTCTCTAGAGGCATAGAATCAATAGGAAGTATGATTACACAAGGGGATTTATTAGATTGGGTACACGAACAGAAGGTGGATTGTCCAAAATGGCCATGAGCAGCTGGAGAGCCTGAAGGACCAGCAGCTGCACAGTCCAAGATGCAGAAGCCCTACAATGACAAGGATCAACAGCGCTATCATAGTCTGAGATGAAGGCTTCTGGAAACTACCTCAAGAATCACTGGGGAGAGTTGGGAACAGTACAGGGCCGCCAGGCAAGGCTTCCCCACTGGGGAGGTAGAACCAGAGAGCCAGGAACAGCACAGATCTGCGGGACGAGACTACCATGCCTGGGAAGTAGGTCCCGAAACCCAGGCCCAGACTAGCCAGGCCCCAGCCCACAGTCTAGTGTCCTTGTGGTTGACCATCTGTCAACACGTGCAAGTGCCTCTGCCCACTAGCAGGGAATATACCCCACCTGGAGGCCACCATCCCTACAGGGGCAGCATCCCTTGTGGATCACTGCACAATCAAGTTCCTCCAAGACTTCAGGCTCCTGAAGACTAGGAGGTGAGTTATTGGAAACCTGCAGGTACACTGTAAATCAATAGGGGGGAAACTGCAATACCTCAGATTTTCACTCCTAGAGGGAAAGATACCTGAGCAATATGAGAAAACAAGGGAAGAAAGTGTCCCAAACACACCTAGATGCTACAGCAATAAAATCCAATGACAGAATGGCAGAAGAAACGCCTGAAAGGGAGTTCAGAATGTACATAATTAAAATGATCAGAGAAGCAAATGATGAGATAAGAGAGCAAATGCAGGCATTGAATGACCGCACCAATCAAGATTTAAAAGAGCAAATGCAGGAAGCAAAGAATCATTTTAAAAAAGAGACAGAGATTTGGAAAAAACAAACAAACAGAAATTCTTCAAATGAAGGAAACAATAAATCAAATTAAAAACTCCATAGAAAGCATAACCAATTGGATAGAACACCTAGAAGATAGAACCTCAGACATTGAAGACAAAATATTTAATCTTGAAAACAAAGTTGACCAAAAAGAGAAGATGGTAAGAAATCATGAACAGAATCTACAAGAATATGAAAAGATCAAATTTAAGAATTGTTGGAATTGAGAAAGGCACAGAGAAACAAACCAAAGGAATGAAAAATCTATTTAATGAAATAATATCAGAAAATTTCCCAAATCTGAAGAATGAAGTAGAATATCAAGCACAAGAGGCAAACAGGATATCAAATGTACAAAATTACAACAGACCCACACCAAGGCACATTATATTGAAAATACCTAATATACAAAATAAAGATATAATTTTAAAATCTGCTAGAGAAAAAAATTGAATTACATTCAGCGGGAAACCAATATGGATATCAGAAGATTTCTCAACCCAGACTCTAAATGCTAGAAAGGACTGGAACAGCATTTTTCAAGCTCTGAAAGAAAATGGATGCCAACCAAGAATCTAATACCCAGCAAAACTTACCTTCTGATTTGACAACAAAATAAAATTCTTCCATGATAAACAAAAGCTAAAAGAATTTACAAATAGAAAGCCGGCACTACAGAACATTCTCAGCAAAATATTCCATGAGGAAGAGATGAAATGATGTACATCAGCAAAGGGAGGAACTACCCTAAAGGAATAGCCAAATAAAGGAGAAACCAAGTCATGTTAGAAACCAAAAACAAGCCAAAATGACTGGGAATACAAATCATATCTCAATAATAACCCTGAATGTTAATGGCCTGAACTCATCAATCAAAAGACACAACTGGCAGATTGGATTAAAAATAAAGACCCAACAATGTGCTGCCTGCAAGAGATTCATATCATAGAAAGAGATACCCACAGACTAAAGGTGAAAAGATGGGGAAAAACATACCATGCACATGAACTCAGAAAAAAAACGGGGAATCCATCCTCATATCAGATAAAGTGGACTTCAAGCCAAAGTTAGTCAGAAGGAATAAAAAAGGACATTTCATATTGCGCAAGGGAAGCATAAATCAGCAAGACATAACAATCATAAATGTGCCCCAAACAATGGATAATCCATGTACATCAAACAAATCCTTCTCAATTCCAGGAACCAAACAGACCACAGCACAATAATACTAGGTGACTTTAACACACCTCTCTCACCACTGGACAGATCTTTCAAACAAAAATTGAACAAAGAAACCATAGATCTCAATGACACAATCAATAATTTATACTTAACAGACATATACAGAATATTCCATACATCAGTGAGTGAATACACCTTCTTCTCAGCACATGGATCCTTCTCTAAAATAGACCATATTTTATGCCACAAAGCTACTGTTAGCAAATACAAAAAGACAGAGATACTACCTTGTATTTTATCAGATCATAATGGAATGAAAGTAGAAATAAATGACAAAATAAAAAACAGAAACTACTCCAACACCTAGAGGTTAAATAAAATGCTACTGAATGATGCATGGAAAACAGAAGACATCAGAGGGAAATTAAAAAATTCTTAGAGGTAAACGAGAACAAAGACACATCATATCAAAATCTCTGGGACACTATGAAAGCAGTACTAAGAGGAAAATTCATTTCATGGAGTACATTCAATAAAAGAAGAAAAAGTCAACAAATAAACAACCTAACACTACCGCTCAAAGTCCTAGAAAGTGAAGAACAGAGCAACACCAAAAGTAGTAGAAGACAGGAAATAGTTAAAATCAGACCTGAAATCAATGCAATTGAAACAAAAGAAACAATAAAAAAATAAGCCAAATAAAAAATTGGTTCTTTGAAAAAATAAAATTGATAACCCTTAACCACACTCACAAAGAGAAGGAGAGAGAAAACTCAAATTACTAAAATTTGGGATGAAAAAGGAAATATCACAACGGACACTATTGAATGTAATTAGAATGTAATTAGAATGAAAATGTAATTAGAAGCTATTTTGAAAATCTATACACCAACAAAATAGAAAATCTCAAAGACATCAACAGGTTTCTAGACATATGAATTACCTAAACTGAACCAGGAGGACATACACAATTTAAATAGATCACTACCAAGCAATGAAATAGAAGAGGTCATCAAAAGCCTACCAACAAAGAAAGGTCCAGGACAAGATGGATTCTCAGCTGAGTTCTTAAAAGAGCTCATTCCAATATGACTCAAAGTATTCCATGAAATACAAGAGGAGGGAACCCTTCCAAACCCAAATAAAAACAGTTTTCTCACTCTAGACAAAGGTGCCACAAACAGTGGAGAAAGATAACCTCTTCAACAAATGTTCCTGGGAAAACTGAAAATCCATATGCAGCAGAATGAAACTAAACCCCTATCTTATCCTGTACAAAACAACTCAAAATGGATCAAGGACTTTGAAATCAGACCAGAGACCCTGCACCTTATAGAAGAAAAAGTAGGTTCAAATCTTTATCGTGTCGGCTTAGGATCAGACCTCCTTAACATGACTCCCAAAGCACAAGAAATAAAAGCAGGAATCAATAATTGGGATAGATTCAAACTAAAAATCTTTTTCTCAGCAAAGGAAACTATCACTAATGTGAAGAGAGAGACTACAGAGTGGGAGAATATCTTTGCCACACATACTTCAGATAGAGCACTAATCTCCAGAATATATAAAGAACTCAAAAAACTTTACACCAAGAATACAAATAACCCAATCAACAAATGGGCTAAGGAAATGAGCAGACACTTCACAGAAGAAGATCTACAAGCAATCAACAGATATATGAAAAAATATTCAACATCTCTAGAAATAAGAGAAATGAAAATCATAACTACCCTAAGATTCCATCTCACCCCAATTAGAATGACTATTACCAGAATACAAGCAACAAGTGTTGGCGAGGATGTGGGGAAAAAGGTACACTCATACATTTCTGGTGGGGTTGCAAACTAGTGCAGCCACTCTGGAAAGCAGTGTGGAGATTCCTTAGAAAATGTGTAATGAAACCACCATTTGAACCAGCTATCCCACTCCTTGGCCTATACCCAAAGAACTTAAAATCAGCATACTACAGTGATGCGGCCACATCAATGTTCAGAGCTGCTCAACTGAAAATAGCTAGATTGTAGAACCAACCTAGATGGCCTTCAATAGATGAATGGATAAAGAAGTTGTGGTATATATACACAATGGAATACTACTCAGCCATAAAGAAAAATAAAATTATGGCATTTGCAGGCAAAGGGATGAAGTTGGAGAATATAGTGCTAAGTAAGATAAGACAATCCCAAAAAACCAAAGGATGAATGATCTCTCTGATAAGCAGATGATGATGAAAAATGGAGGGTGGGAGGGAGGCAAGAATGGAGGAAGGATGGATTGTGTAGAGGTAAAAGAGGGGTGGGAGGGGGAGGGGGAAGAAAAATAACAAAATGAGACACGCATCATTACACGTATGATTACACAAATGGTATGACTCTACTTCACGTACAACCAGAGAAACAAGTTGTATCCCATTTGTTTACAATGAACCAAAATAAATAAATTATTTTGAAAAATCACTAGCAGAGGCTGCTTTGGAAGAGTGAAGAAGCAAGAGTCTGATATCCTCAGAAGATTGAAGCAGCAATCAACAACATGTTCAAGAAGAGCTGAGCTTGCCTCTGCAAATGCTTCCTCTTTCCTCCAGCTTTTATTCCATCCTATTGGGTGGTGCCACCCATGTTAGGGAGGGGCTCCACTTCATTCACTACCCCACCTTCCAGTCATTCCTAGACACACCCTCACGGACACGCCCAGAGGCCTCTTAATCATGAGCTCGTCTAAATCCAGTCAAGTTGACAATTCAAATTAACCATTACAGTAGCTCTTTAAGAATTTCTCAAAAGCCTGTATCATGGTATTTTCAGTTTTTAAGTGCTCTGCTAATGTGAATGAGTACACAATCATATGGTAATTATAGAGCTAGTGGTGATTCCAGAGCAGAAACACTGTGAGCTCAGGCAGGTGCACACATGGTACCACCACAACCAGGCTGGAAAGGTTCTGTGCGGACTTACACTTGGGGTCTTGGCCTTTGTCTTGGCAGAGGTAAAAACCGAAGGGAGGAAGCAACAAGAGGACAAACATCTCTCTCAGCAATTGTTCCTGGATCTGGGAATGTCCCAGCACTTTCCTTCCTGAGTCAGTCCCTCTGAACCACTCTAGAGACGAATGGCCATACCTCACATCTTGGAGGAAAATCTCCCCCCACCACTCCTAATCTGCTTCCATTCACCAGTCCAGGATCCTGGGGGCCAGCACCACTCAAGCACAAGAGGCACATTCACCCATCAGCACAACTAAGGTAGCCACACCACCTGGATAAGAATCAGAAAGCATAATCTCACTTCTGCCAGGCACTGGCCTCCAGAGGGCATGAGCTGAGTGTGAACAACAAACTAGAGCAACAGAAACAAGGGCCAGAGGACATGGAAAGGGCTTGCCATAATCAATGTGCTCTAGCCTTCCCTCCAGCCTCAGACAGACACACGCACACACACACACACACACACACACACACACACACACAAACACACACACACCATCCAGTCACAGAGACATGTGCACATACCTCTTGCTGAGGATGCACACACCTTATGAACCTTCCAATACATATACCATCAAAACCCCTCACATCTGTAAACACATACAGGACCCACAACTTGCTGCCACCCCACCAAACACACACATGAATAAACTGGCCCCATCCCTGCATTCCCTGAATACATAACCAACACCTTTACTTAAAACATATACTCAAACCCTACTCCTACATACACATGCAGTGCTCCCATGTGTTCACAAAAAAACTATCATCCAAACTTCCCCAATTACACACTTCTACATTCCTATCTACACTACATTCTAATATGTGCGCACATGATACTGCCAAACACTGTAAATTCACACACATATATCATCCTATTTCTTGCCAGAAACCATATAAACAAAGTCCTAAGTCCTTGAGAAAATCAGACTCAATCCTCTCAATTTAGAAGTAACACTTGATAAATGTCATCATCCCCAAAAACAGCTTTTAGAACCTTCCCAAAATTTAATGCAACCAGACACACCTGAATGTAATTACCCTGAAGGACACAGATACAACCCCCAACATACACACAAGAACAAAGATTCTATATCCCCAGATTTACTTGATGTGCAAACACCAACTTCAAAACACACATAAAGCTCCCACACAATCGCTGAACATACACACCAACAACCTCAAGTACAATCCACCCATCATTATTTCCGTCATACACAACACACTCATGGCCCCAATGCACATTTTACCACTCCACACTCTAATCTCCGACCTTTCCCAAGACAAAAAATACAGTCACAAACCCTCTCCCGAGGGTGAGAGACAGGGGTTTAATTTCATTCTATTGCATATGGTTTTCCAGTTTTTCCAGCACCATTTGTTGAAGAGGCTATCTTTTCTCCATTGCATATTTTTGGCCCTTTGTCTAGTATGAGAAAATTGTATTTATTTGGGTTTGTGTCCATGTCCTCTATTCTGTACCACTGATCTACCTGTCTATTTTGGTACCAATACCATGCCATTTTTATTACTATTGCTTTGTAATAGAGTTGAAGATCTGGTATTGTGATACCCCCTGCTTTGCTCTTTCTACTGAGGATTGCTTTGGCTATTCTGGGTTTTTTATTCTTCCAGATGAATTTCATAATTTCTTGCTCTATTTCTGTAAGGTACATCATTGGGATTTTAATTGGAATTGCATTGAATCTGTATAGCACTTTTGGTAGTATGGCCATTTTGACAATATTAATTCTTCCTATCCAAGAACATTGGAGATCTTTCCATCTTCTAAGGTTTTCTTTAATTTCTTTCTTTTCTGTTCTGTAGTTCTCATTGTAGAGGTCTTTCACCTCTTTTGTTAGATTGATTCCCAAGTATTTTATTTTTTTCGATGCTATTGTGAATGGGGTAGTTTTCCTAACTTCTCTTTCTGAAGATTCATCACTTATGTATAAAAATGCATTGGATTTATGAGCATAGATCTTGTAATCTGCTTTAATCTACTTTACTGAATTCACGTATGAGTTCTAAAAGTTTTCTGGTGGAATATCCAGGTTCCTCTAAATATATAATCATGTCATCAGCGAACAGGGATAGTTTTGAGTTCTTCTTTTCCAATTCGTATCTCTTTAATTTCTTTGGTCTGTCTAATTGCTCTGGCTAGAGTTTCAAGGACGATATTGAATAGAAGTGGTGAAAGAGGGCATGCCTGCCTTGTTCCTGTTTTTAGGGGGAATGCTTTCAGTTTTTCACCATTTAGAATGATATTGGCCATGGGCTTAGTGTAGATGGCCTTTACAGTGTTAAGGAATGTTCCCACTATCCCTATTTTTTCTAGTGTTTGGAGCATGAAGGGATGCTGTATTTTATCGAATGCTTTTTCTGCATCTATTGAAATAATCATGTGATTCTTAAGTCTATTGATATGGTGAATGACATTTATTGATTTCCAGATGTTGAACCAACCTTGCATCCCTGGGATAAAACCCGCTTGATTGTGGTGCACTATCTTTTAAATATATTTTTGTATGCGATTTGCTAAAATTTTGTTGAGAATTTTTGTGTCGATGTTCATTAAGGATATTGGTCTGAAATTTTCTTTCCTCAATGTGTCTCTGTCTGGTTTAGGTATCAGGGTAATATTGGCTTCATAGAATGAGTTTGGGAGGGTTCCCTCCTCTTCTATTTCATGGAATAGTTTGAGGAGTATTGGAATGAGCTCTTCTTTAAAGGTTTTGTAGAACTCGGCTGAGAACCCATCTGGTCCCAGACTGTTTAGACTTTTGATAACCTCTTCTATTTCATTGCTTGAAATTGATTTATTTAAGTTGTGTATGTCCACCTCGTTCAGTTTAGGTAATTCATATGTCTCTAGAAACTTGTTGATGTCTTCGAGGTTTTCTGTTTTTTTTCGAGTATAGATTTTCAAAATAGCTTCTAATTATGTTTTGTATTTCATTCGTGTCTGTTGTGATATTTCCTTATTCATTCCAAATTTTAGTAATTTGAGTTTTCTCCCTCTTTGTCTTTGTTAGTGTGGGAAAGTGTTTACCAATTTTGTTTATTTTTTCAAAGAACCAACTATTTCTTTGTTAATTTTTCCAATTATTTTTTTTGTTTCAATTTCGTTGATTTCGGCTCTGATTTTAACTATTTCCTGTCTTCTACTACTTTTGGTGTTGGTCTGCTCTTCTTTTTCTAGGGCTTTGAGCTGTAGTGTTAAGTCGTTTATTTGTTGATTTCTACTTCTTTTGTTGAATGAGTTCCATGAAATAAATCTTCCTCTCAGTACTGCTTTCATAGTGTCCCAGAGATTTCGATATGATGTGTCTTTGTTCTTGTTTACTTCTAAGAATTCTTTTATTTCCCTCCTGATGTATTCTGTTATCCATTCATCATATAATAGTGTATTATTTAATCTCCAGGTATTGGAGAAGTTTCTGTTTTTTATTCTGTCATTTATTTCTAATTTCAATCCATTATGATCTGAGAGAGTACAAGGTAGTATCTCTATCTTCTTGTATTTGCTAATAGTAGCTTTGTGGCATAATATATGGTCTATTTTAGAGAAGGATCCATGTGCTGCTGAGAAGAAAGTGTATTCGTTCTTTGTTGGATGGTATACTCTATATGTTGGTTAAGTCTAAATTATTGATTGTGTTATTGAGATCTATGGTTTCTTTATTCAATTTTTGTTTGGAAGATCTATCCAGTGGTGAAAGAGGTGTGTTAAAATCGCCTAGTATTACTGTGTTGTGGTCTACTTGACTTCTGGAATTGAGAAGGATTTGTTTGACGTACATGGATGAGCCAATGTTCGGGGCATAGATATTTATGATTGTTATGTCTTGCTGATTTATGCTTCCCTTAAGCAGTATGTAATGTCCCTCTTTATCCCTTCTGACTACTTTTGGCTTGGAGTCCACATTATCTGAGATGAGGATGGATACTCCAGCTTCTTTGCTGTGTCCATGTGCATGGTATGTTTTCTCCCACCCTTTCACCTTTAATCTTTGGGTATCTATTTCTATGAGATGAGTCTCTTGCAGGCAGCATATTGTTGGATTTTTCTTTTTAATCCAATCTGCCAGTCTATGTCTTTTGATTGATGAGTTCAGGCCATTAACATTCAGGGTTATTATTGTGATATGATTTGTATTCCCAGTCATTTGACTCATTTTTGTTTTTTGATATCATTTGGTTTCTCCTTTATTTGGCTCTTCCCTTAGGCTAGTTCCTCCTGTTGCTGATTTGCATAGTTTTTTTTTCATCTCTTCCTCATGGAATATTTTGCTGAGAATATTCCTTAATCCCAGCTTTCTTTTGTAAATTCTTTAGCTTTTGTTTATCATGGAAGGATCTTATTTCGTCGTCAAATCTGAAAGTAAGTTTTGCTTAAGATATAAGATTCTTGGTTGGCATCCATTTTCTTTCAGAGCTTGAAAAATGTTGTTCCACGCCCTTCTAGCTTTTAGGGTCTGGATTGAAAAATCTGCTGATATTTTTATTGTTTTCCCCCTGAATGTAATTTGATTCTTTTCTCTCGCGGCCTTTAAAATTCTGTCTTTATTTTGTATGTTAGGTATTTTCATAATAATGTGCCTTGGTGTGGGTCTGTTGTAATTTTGTATATTTGGAGTCCTATAAGTCTCTTGTACTTGGTTTTCCATTTCATTCTTCAGATTTGGGAAATTTTCTGATATTATTTCATTGAATAGATTGTTCATTCCTTTGGTTTGTTTCTCTAAGCCTTCCTCAATCCAAATAATTCTTAAATTTCGCCTTTTCATGATATACTATAATTCTTGTAGATTATGTTCATGATTTCTTACCATCTTCTCTGTTTGGTCAACTTTGTTTTCAAGATTAAATATTTTTTCTTCAATGTCTGAGGTTCTGTCTTCCAGGTGGTCTATCCTATTGGTTATGCTTTCTATGGAGTTTTAAACTTGGTTTATTGTTTCCTTCATTTCAAGGATTTCTGTTTGTTTGTTTTTTCAGTATCTCTAACTCTTTATTGAAATGATCTCTTGCTTCCCATATTTGCTCTTTTAACTGTTGATTGGTGCAATCATTTAATGCCAGCATTTGCTCTTTTATCTCCTCCTTCAATGCCTGCATTTGCTCTTTCATCTCCTCATTTGCTTCCCTGATTGTTTTAATTATGTACATTCTGAACTCCCTTTCTGACATTTCTTCTGCTGTGCTGTCATTGGGTTTTATTGATATAGTGTCTAGGTTTGTTTGGGACATTTCATTCCCTTGTTTTCTCATATTGGTCAGATGTCAGTGGGACTCTGAGATATTGCAGATTTCCTCTATTGGCTTATAGTGTCCCTGTAGATTTCCAGTGTATCACCTCCCAGCCTTCAGTAGCCTGAAGTCTTGGAGGAACTTGATAATGCAGTGCTTTCAAAGAAAGCTGCCCCTAGCCTGCTACTGGTTCCAGGGCTTGGAGCTGGCTCTGTGCGGAAAGGCTCTCACTGGGCGGTCTGCTCTGAGAAGCTGGCCGTGAAAGGAGCCAGCTGCCGGAGGCAGCAGGGCTGCTTGGGGAAGTCCCTGGCTGCCCTCTCCTGGTCCCTGAAGCTGCCTGCGGGCTGGAGCTCGCCACTGGCTCCGGGACTTGGAGCTGGTTCTGTGCATAAAGGCTCTCACTGGTTCGAGAAGCTGGCCGTGTGGGAGGAGCCTACTGCCAGAGGGAGCAGAGCTACCTGGGGAAGACTCTAGTTGCCCTGCCCTGCTCTGATAAGTCACCATATCCGGGCCTGCCACCCAGGCCAAGCTGCATCCGGTGGGGGAGACTCATCCCATGGCTCTATTTTAGTCTGATTCTCTCAATGCCTCCCCTTCTTGAATCCTGGGTTCTGGAGCGACAGAAGATGCAGTCACCCTCTAGTCCACCATCTTGGATCGTCCCCAAGACTGCTAATTCTAATGAGCAAATTCATCAAAGCACCAGGATACAAAATCAACCTGTGAAAATCAATACATCTCCTATACACCAAAAAGGAACCCAGGAAAAACAAAATCAGAAATGGAACCACTAAAATTGAAATACCTAGGGAAAGATGAAATATCTAGGAGAAAAAATACCAAGGAAGACCTCCATAATGAAAACTATAGAACACTGAAGAAGCAAACTGAAGAAGACCTTTGAAGATGGAAAGATCTCCCATATTCTTCGCTAAGAACTGATATTGTCAAGGTCACCATACTACCAAATGTGTTATGTAGATTCAGTATAATCCCCATTCAATGAACAATGGCATTCTTCAGAGAACAAGAAAAAAGAATCCTAAAATCCATGTGCAATAACAAGAGACCCAGAATAGCCAAAATAATAAGGAATGAGAAACATGACACACGAGGCGTCACAATACCGCATCCCAAATGATCCTGGACAGTGATAATTTAAAAAGTCATGGTATAGTCATCAAAAGACATGAAGTTCACTGGTGCAGAAGACACAGAGAAAACTCCCCATAGATACAGTCATCTGGTACTCAAGAAAAGTGCCAAAAACACATGTTGGAAAAAAATATTGGTAATTGTTTCCACAAAAAAAACTGGGAAAACTGGAAAACTATATGTAGAAGAATAAAACTAGATCCCCATCTTCCACACTGCACAAAAGTCAACTCAAAGAGAAGTAAATAACTAGTAATTCCACCAGAAACTTTGCAACTGCTAGAAGAAAACACAGTCTCAACGTTCCAACATATTGGTGCTGGTACCAACATCCACAACAAGTAGCCTGAGATCAGGAGATGAACCCAAGAAACACTAAGTCTGACAGCATCAATTAAAAAGCTTCTACACATAGCAAATGAAACAAGAACATGAAGAGGGGTAAGAATGGGTGAATAATTTTGCCAGCTGCTCCTTTGATAAAATTAAGTACCAACAGGAGATTAATATTCAGAATATATCAAGAACTTCAAAAAACTTAAAACCCCATACATTTTAAAAATCAATAAATAGGCCAAGGATCAAAAGAGATGCTTTTGAATAGAAGACATACAAAAAGGCAAGAAATGTATGAAAAAAAAAGTTCAACTTGCCTACCAAACAGGAAAATGAGATTTCTTTCTCACTCCAGTCAAAGTGGCAATCAAGAATACAAATAACATAGCCAGGAGTGGTGGTACACTCCAAGTGTCTCAGGAGGCTGAGGCAGGAGGATTGTGAGTTCAAAGCCAGCCTCAGAAAAAGCAAGGCACTAATAAGCAACTCAGAGAGACTGTGTCTCTAAATAAAATATAAAATAAGGCTGGGATGAGGCTCAGTGGCCGAGTGACCCTGAGTTCAATCCGCCATTCCCCCACCCTCCAAAAAATACAAATAATGTTCTACTAGGAACCTAAGTGGGTAAAGAAACAAGGAGACTGTCTGGTCCTTGGTTATGTGAAGACAACAAATTGATTTTGCTACAGGCACTACAACAAAAGGCACAGAGGAAGTATATGATTCCTTCCAGGTGAAGACAGATGCTACAACAGGAATGGTCAGTCGGGTGTTTATGGACTTTGGAATATCAAACACCACCCACCAGCTCTCCTGAAACCACTATCTTGACACCTCTAATAACTCCACAAAGCTACTACCACCAGTCTTAGAAAGAGATCAATACTGCAGATCATATTCAGGGGGCACTGGAAACAAGATTTTAACCCACACGTCCTAGAACCCAGGATACAAGCTCTAATCCTCATACGTACCTTTACAGGGTGGTTACAGAGCTTTCCTTATATGGAGAAAAAGCATAGGAGGTGGCAAAGTATTCCTAAAGGAAATCATCCCTAGTTTGGCTTACCAAGATCCCCACAAAGAGACAGTGGTCCAGCTTTTATGGCACAAATTACCCAGCAAGTAGCAAAAGCACTGGGGATACAGTATTATCTACATCTTCTTCCAGTCAACTAAAAAGGGCCAACAATTCCCTAAGAGGACTTCAGCTAAGCTATGACAGGCAATATCCAAAACCAAATGAATCTATAACCCATTGTCCTTATGAGAGTTGTAAATAGTCTGAAAGTTAATCTGATGCTACTTCCATATGAGATGTTACATGGCATATCTTTTCAGAAAATATAGTCCAAGACCCAGAAGTGAATCAGATTCTGCAGTACCTGATTTATCTGGGATGAGTTCAGGTCACACTCCAAGAATGAAGAAATGCCAGCTGGACATGCCTGGTAAATTCCATAGAGATCCAGAAGAAAGGAAAGCCAGGAGACAAAGTTCTAGTTAAGACTGGAAGGAGATAGACCTATAAAAACAGCTACAACCTGGATGCAAGGTATCTTACATGGTCATTTTAGCTGCCCCTATGGCCATAAAGGTACTGGGCATACCAATGTGGATCACTCTCTCCTGGGTAAAAACACCCCTGAAGACACTCCAGACTCAGAACCTCACAGAATTCATCCTACACCTGTGAACTTCTCAAAGACCTCTGCTTACTCTTCTGGTGTAATAACTCCTCAAAATCAGATAAGCAGTTCATAAACATGAAATGAACTTTGCTTTTCTCTTTGCTACTTCACTTCCGCCTTAGGACAACTTCTCCAACTACATGCAGTGGCTCAAGCCTTTAATCTCCCCTCCACCTGGATGTGCTCTTCTGAAACCTGACCAAAAGTAGTTTTTACCATGTCTCTGGAAACAAAGAGTTGGAAAACAAATCTTCCACTTCCTCTCATCTTAACTTAGTCAAGTTCCCAAATGAACCTACAGAAAACACATTTCTATCAACATTCTCTGCTCTTATGCAGCGATATCCATATCCCCTCACCAACTCTAGCATCAGGGGTCTGATCCTTTTGAGTTCTCAAAGCCACCTTCCCAGGTCCTTCTTTCCCTCAGGGCCTCCCATTCTCATGGGTCAGCCCACTGCTCCTTTCTACGGCAGTGTACTCTCACTTCACTAACTCCTTGTGCTCTGTCCAGCATGCGTCTCCTCCAGTTCATAACAAAAACCTGGAACTACAAACCAGTCATTGCATCAATCTGGCAAGAATGCTGTTTCATGATCAGAAATCCAAAACAACCATAAATAGAAGTAAGAAAAACAGACGGATGTTTTGATGTATACCTGTAATCCCAACTATTCATAGTTCGAGGTAGAAAAAGCACAAGTTGTAGGACGCACCGGACACTTAACCAGACCCTGTCTTAAAATGAAACTGTTTTAAAGACCAGGATATAGTTCTGTGGTTGGTAGAGTGTGTGCCTAGCATTCATGAGGCCAAGGATGCAATTCTTGATGCTGAAAAAAAAAATAGAATGCAAACAACAAAATAAAAACCACACACTGCAAAACACACAATTACTATATTAAATGATCATCGACTGAAATCTTTTCCCCCAAAACAAAGAGAAGACAACATGTTTTAACTAGTTCTTTTTAACATATGGAAAGTCCTAGCCAGATCAAATGTCAAGAAGTAGAGTCAAAGGGCATATTAAGGGGAAAGGAAGAAATAAAATTACCTTTGTCCAAAGACTTCATTTATATCTCAAGAATATTAAGATTCCAAGAAAATAATCACCAGAATGAATAAATGCACTAAAGGGGCCAAAACACACCCACATATAAGCTGTTTGTATATACTAGATAAAAATATGGATAGAAAGTCAAGTAAACAATTTAATCCACCATATCAAATAAAATATGAGACCATATGTAACCAGGGAGATCAAAGACTTGTGAGCTTAAAACTACAAAACAGTGAAGGACACTTAGAATGACACCAAAGTGTAAAAGACATCAAATAACATGGGCAGGAAGACTTAAATTGGTTAACATGCCAACACTGTCCAAAGCGATCTACAGTTTCAGTGCCATATTTAGCACAATCCTAACTTCTTTTCTAATGAATACCAAGTTTACTTTATATTTTTATTTATTTTTCTTTTTAGTTTTATTTGACAGTAGACTATATTTTGACATAATTATACAACCATGGACTACATCTCATTCTAATTAAGATCCCAGTCTTGTGGTTGTGCAAGATGTAGAGAGATTCTTGGCTGCAAAATGTTTTAAATCCATCCTAAACTTAATGGGGAATATGAAAGTTACCAACTACCAAAACAATTCTGAACAAGAACAACATTGGAGATCTGAAACATCATAATTTCAATACTTCCTGCCTAACAGCTGCAGTCATGAAAACAGTGTGAAAATGAAACACAGAAATACAGATCAACAGAGTTGAAAATCCAGAGAAAAAACACTCTCAAGGCTGGGGCTATAGCTCAGTGGAAAAGAACTTGCCAAGCACGTACAATCCTTAGCAACACATAAAAATAAACAAATAAAGGCATGCTGTCCATCTACAACTACAAATAAAATTTTTAAAAACACCCTAATATAAGTGCTCAATGACTTCTGACAACACCATTCAATGCGAATGGACAGGCTTTTCAACAAATGCTGCTGAGAAAACTGGATAGATAGCCACTAACCAAAAAATGAGTTGGAACCTTATATGACACCATACACAAAAATTAATTCAACATGGATACAAAACCCAAATGTAAGACCTGCAACTATAAAACTCTTAACACAAGAGAGACAAAGTCCATGATAATGAATTTTACTTTTTGGAGAGAATACCAGTAGCACAACCACCATAAGAAAGAGAGAAACTGAACTACATCAAGACTGAAAACTTCATTCATAAAGGGAAACAATCATTAGTAAAAAGGCAACCCACCGAATGTAAGAAAGCATTTGAAAATAATACTTCTGATAAGATCTATGATAAGAACCCTTACACACAGACACACACACATACACACCCACACAGGCCTGCAACACAGCCAGGTTGGGAGGGTCCTGTGGGGACTTAATACTCTAGGGTCTTGGTCTTTGTCTTGGCAAAGGAAAAACTCCAAGACAGGAAACAACAGGAGGACAAACATAAACAACTCTCTCAGCAGCTGTTCCTGGATCTGTAAATCTCCCAGCAGTTTCCTTCCTGAGTCACTCCCTTTGAACCATCTGAAGAGGAATGGCCACACCTCACATCTTGGAGGAAAGCTCCCCAAATCACTCTGGAGGAGTCACCCCTGACTGGCTTCCATCCTCCAGCGCAGGATCCTGGAGCACATGAAGTACGTCCCCACCAGCACAACTAACATAGCCAGACATCCGAAAAGGAGGAGAAAGCAGAAATCACTTCTGGAGCTTCTGATCAAATGAACAAGCGTTAGTGCACATGGGAAAGGCTTGTCATCACCAATGTGCTCCTGCCACCCCTTCCTGTCATGGACACACACATTGCAACCAGCCACAGAGAACAGTGCACACAACCCTTGCTCAAGCACACACACACATGAGGATGCACAAATATTACAATTAGTAATTAGCTCTCACATTTGGAAACAGGTACAGGATGCACAAATCACTGCCACCCCACCAAACACACACATGCAAAAAGCACCCCCATCCCTGCATTCCCTGAATGCATGCACATCACCTTCCCTTCTACAAAATGTACTTCATCCATACCCCAAAACACACAGGTCCATTATCACCCAGGTACTGAAAGACATGCAGCTATAATCTATACTTTCCCAAATGCAAGCCTATACACCCCTATACAATCTACACTCCCTGAAGATGATACCACCACCAAGTATACACACACACAAAAACACACACACAAAATCCTACTTGTTACAAGAACTCACATGAGCAAAATCCCGAATCCTCAGAAAACTCACACAGACTTGATAATCTCAACAGAAATACACACTCAAAAACATAAGTAATATTGCCTCATCCTGACACACACTAAAACCTCTAGGAACCTCCCAACTTTTGAATGTAAACTTTCATTATTAAAATGATTATAAAATGCAACACCTATAACCCTAAAGGACACAGGCACAACCACCTCTCAGATAACTCTTCTGCGATGAAGATACTCTCGCACACTGAAGGGGAACTCAAAGGAGAGGATCACCCAAAATAGACCCTTTGGAGTACCCACTGTCAGCACAGACAGAAGTCTCCTAGCTGGGAGGCCACAACGTTGTGACATGTCTGTTCCTACGAAAGGCACGGGCTTCCACCTGGGCTGCATTCAGCCACATCAGCTCCAATTCCTGAATGGGGTCTGAAGTGTTCTCACACAAGAAGCCTTGGGCATCCTTACATGCCCCAGTTCTAATCTAGGGACATTACTGACATGTTTGTGGCTCAAAGGGTGAGTGAGTGAAGTGTCAGCTGTTCCCCGCTACTTACAGAGAGAGGAGGTGACACTGTTAGAGGAATGGACTGGGACCTCTTGTATTTTAGACAGCAGCTGTCCTGATCACGTTCCAACCCTGTGAGAAGTACCTGAGATCAACACCTTCAATGGAGCAGAGATCTATTGGCTCATCATTTCAGAAGTTACACTCTATGGTCCTTTGCTCCTCTTGCATCTGGACCTGTGGCAGGGCAGAACTTCAAGCACAGAGTGTGTGGCAGAGGAAACTGTTCAACTCATGGCACCTGGAAAGCAAAGAGAAACACAGCCATAAATGTACAGGGGTCTCAGAACCCCTTCAGGGGCACATCTCCAATGAAGTAATTTCCACCAACTGGACCCCACTTTCCAAAGATTCCATCACCTCCCAAAAGTGCATCAGTTGGAAACCAGAGATTTAACAGGTAAGCCTCTGATGCACAGTGAAGGTCAATACCGGAACATCTACCACTTGTACCCAAAAGCTCATGTCTGTCTCAGGAAACATAAATGCATCCAGTCCTTCTCCAAGAGTCCACAGATGTCAACAGTGCCTGCATTTCTTTATAGTCCTCCAAAGTCTCCTCTGAGACTCAAGGGAACACAGTTATGCTGAACCCTGAATTAAAAGGTTTTTCCTGCACTCTTCATTTTGATTCTTGAGCATAGCTTTCTTTCCTCCCCACACCCTCATCCCTCTCTTAATGACTGACCACAGTTAGTTAAAATGATATCCCTTGCACTGGGCACTCCCCCTTTCTAGGTCACAGGAAATGGTCAAATTAAAAGGCATTGGCAGAAGTGTAGAGAAGAGACAGACTAGGCTGGAAACCAGATGCACACACCTTCAGAATAAAGCATCTAAACAATCACATAATCTTAGATTCAAAGGTCTGGGATGGCTGTGTCCACTGGACCCAGATAAGACTCACACAACCCCAGCTCCTGAAAAAGCACATCTGTCAATCATAGTGAACTGCCTCTTTGCACCGACCTGCCCAACACTGACAGAACAACTCCAGATAACACAGCATATATACTTTCACTCAGCAGCACCAAGCACAATGAAACCAGCTGCTAGCATTCCTGTCTGACATGCTGAATTATTGCAAGATGAAGTCTTTTCTTCTCCCACCTCTCTGCTCTTCAGGTACTGGCTGACTCAGGTGAAAGCAAAGCAGCATAAACAATCTTTTGTGGTTATATTACCTATAATCCTCTTTAAAAATCAAAAGGAAAGTTAACATATTTCCAAGATACAATGGCACAAGGGGAAACACAACTAACCCAAAAGGGGAAAACAGGAAACTAGCAAGGAGAAACTGAACAAGGCACAGCAGGGAAAACATTCAGTCTAGTGCTCCAAGTGTGGAACTAGGGCACCTGATGGTGTGATATGGATCCTGAGGGCTGGGCAAGTTCGCCCCTCCAGGCTTGTCTGCTGCGGGACCACTCCCAGGAGTGGGTGTGCTCACAGCTTGTGACTTCCCTTGGCAGCCATTTCATTGGCCAGGCATCGCTAACTTAGGTCTCCTCTACAACACTGGCCCCACTCTCACAGTTTGACAAATCACTCTGGAGCTAAAGACCTGGACTCCAATGGTGACGTACCCTTCCTGTCCACGAGCCTTTCCTCAGAGGCATCAGTGGAAACCTTCAGGGCCACACAATACTTGCATTCTGAAAACCTGGGACCTGCAATCATACAGACAATGCCAAGGTCAGCTGTGAATGAGAACATTAGCCAGGCCACCTGGACCATGGCCTCCCTGTGCCGGTATGGTGTTAGTTACACCATGAAATGAATCTTGAGGTAAGGATTCCCAGGACGTTCTCCTCTCCAACAAGTCTTTAAGCCTGCTACATGTGGGGTCCTTCCCATTCCTGAGATGCCTCAAGGTCCCTTCCCTGAGCGTGAACTACTGCAAACTACTCACCTTCTTTGTAATGGCACTACTCTCTTTACCAACTACACCCTGCTTGGCATTACACAGATTTCTTTACTGGAAAACCTGCAAGTACTTTCAATCTTTCTACTCTGCCTTTTTCTCCTGAGTCCCTCTGTATATTGAGCTAAAAGCAAACAGAAATACCCAGGCACATCTCAAATGCTGTACTGCCTTAAGATATCCTTCACCAGATAAATCAGTCTATCTTTTAGTTGCCTTTTACATCACTGTGACCAAGAGATCTAACGATCTAACAAGAACAATTAGAGCAGGAAAAGTTTATTTAGCTCATGGTTTCAGAGGTCTCAAGTCCTCCGACCACCATACCTCTGGGACCATGGGTGGCACAACACAGTGGTGTAAGTGTAGGGAGGGGGCAAGACCTCAGGATATGGCAATGAGGAACCAGACAGAAAGAGAGAGAACTCTGCTAACCACGAACAAAGGATGAACCCTAAAGGCATGCCCCCTTTGACTGACTACTTCCACACACATCCTTCTTGCCTACAGTTCCTATCCACTTAATCCATACCAGTGGATGAATGCACTCATTAGCACAAAGCTCTCAGAACCCAATCATTTCATCACTACACTTCCTGACACTGTCTTACACATGAGGTGTTCAAGGGCACCTCCTATCTAAACTATCACCTCCTCTCACCTTTAAATAACCCTCCCAAGAAATCTAGAGACATGGAGAATGCAGACAAAGCCCATGACAAGTCTTCCCACAAGTAACATGAGTGGCCTCTAATCCAATTCCCAATAACACACTTACTTCAATCTCAAAACCTCACACACAGTCTCTACTGTCTACATTCCTCCACACACTCGGGTCTGACGTCACATCAGCATCACCAACATTGCTCTCTTCTAGTACTGTAGCCTGCATCTAGCCTGTGTCTCCAAGACTGTCCAAACATCTCCTGAAATACTAATTCCAAAGCCTTTTGAATCACAAGAAAAAGTAGGGTGACAAAAATGTGAATACTCTTAGTACCAATTTCTGGGTTACCAGCCAACTGTCACAGTATTACAGTATCTGAGATCAACATCATGAAAGGAAGAAAGATTACTTTGGGCTCATTCTTTCGACATTATAATCCATGATTGCTTGGCCCTGTTCCCTGTGGACCTGTGGCTGAGCAGTAGAGTATGCTGGAGGAACACTGCTCACTTCAACATGGACAGAAATCAAAGAGAAAAAGAAAAGGGGTAAGGGTGGGGAAAGGCCAGGTCCCATTATCCCATTCCAGAGAACACCACCAATGACATGATTGACTTCCACTACATCCCAGCTCCTTAAAACTCCCCCACCTCCCAAGGGCACCATTCACTGGAGACCAAGGTTTAACTCATGAGCCTTTCCAGAAGGTGACTATCCAACCCTTAGAGGGAACTGAGATCCCCTCCCTTACTCCTTCTGCCATTTCACACGCAAAACCTGCTCAGTAACCATCCCAACATAACAGTCAGAAGGTGAATCAGACTAAGACACCACACACAGAAAACCTCAGGAGGGTTCCAGAAAGGATGGGCAGGTCGGGGGTTCCTCTGGTGGCCACCTTCAGCTTGTGGCTCACTGATAGGTCAGCCGCTCTAGGGGAACGGAGAAAATGGAGAAGGTGGCACTACACTATAAGTCAGTCATCAAGCAGGGATTCACTTCCCTCAGGAAGAGAATCCTTACCCTTCAGAACATAAAGAATGTTACTTCAAAACATGACCCAATAAAACAGAGCTACCAAAACAGAACCAAAATCTTCTCTAAGCGTTGGGGTCCCTGCAGGTCCTTCCAGGATTGAAGCCTCAGATTCCTCAGGGAAGGGTAGCTGATCTCCACCAGCACACACCATACAGGACACACTGGTTGTGGGGAGAGGTTCTGCAGGATTTCAGCAGCCTCACGCTGTGGAGCACACTGTTTTCACCCATCAGCTGACCCTCAGAGGAGCCAACAGCATCTGTGGCTCACCAGCTGATTCTCAAGTGTTGGCATGGAAGAGGCCTTTTCCCACCTCACCTCCTGTCTAGAAAACCCCATGGTTTTATGCCTGTTCCCCATCATGAACATCACGCCTATTTAAAAGCTTCTGTTCTCCAGAGCCATGTATGTTTGTCACTCAGATGCCTGAACCACACACATGCTGAAGAGGAACCTGCCTGCCTAACACTGCTGAATCCACCTGCATGAGGAAGAGCCAGGTGTCAATAGACATGCACACTCTTTGGCCCCGAAGAATGAACTAACTCAGGAGCAATGTGGGTGACAGAATGACCAGGTCAATGCCTTCCCCAAAGCGTCCCTGATGCCCCCTCACAATACATGTAGAATCAGCAAGATATCAATGCACTGTGACCTGAATATGTTTCCTTCACACAGATGCCTGGTCATAAAAACGGTGCTCACACACAAACACACACACACACACACACACACACACACACACACACACTGGTGTCCTAGTAAATACTTAATAAGTTCTAATCCAGGAAAAGGTAAGAAAGTCTTGCCTTTTAGTATATGAGGTATATCTATCTCAAGACTAATTTCAACCTTATGTCTGGATACCACTGAATACCAAATTTAAAGGGATGAGCAGGGTCAGCAACCACAGCTGGTTCCAGGCAGCTCCAGCCCACAAAGAAAATGCACACAAAATTTGTCTGCCCTCAAGGGCATTTACTTGAATTGCAATCCCAAATACAAAAACAAACCCCCATTCAAATCTCCAGACAAAAATACACCTCAGAGCTCTGAACATATGTACAAGTGATATCTCCACCCTAAATATTCAAAAACACCACTGGTTACTACATGAATTTGTGCAGAAAATACCCTATTCTTCCTAAATGTTCATGCACATTCCTCTGGTTATGCACACATGCACAACACAGACTGGGTCCACACGTGTACAACAAACACATAATCTATGAATACCCAAGAATACCCTTCAGGCTCAGCCTGCAAAACCAAAGGGTAAACAACCTGTCACCTCTTGCACTACAAAAAACAGAATTCACGTGAAATCCCAA